>NC_084460.1:61087500-61712500 GCF_027409185.1 Cynocephalus volans
CTGGCCGGTTTGCTCAGCTGGTTACAGCATGGTGCTGATAACACCAAGGTCAAGGGTTTGGATTCCTGTACCAGCCAGCCACCAAAAAAAGTGGACTTGTGACCATCTTCCAGTGTTTAGCTGGACCTTTTGGAGTGAGGACAAGAGCAATGTTGGCAGAGACTGCCAGTTTGAGATTTTGTCTTTCCCATCTCAGAGAACAGTAACAAGAAAAACATACAAGAGGAATACAGTCTCCATCTTTGGCAAAACTAGGAGATACCTGAAATCTCAAACTACTGAACAAAAAGCAGAACTGTCAAAGGCAGTGATAACCAAACATGGACTTAGGAACCAATGGAGAGAGGATTTATGCACTATAATTTCAGGGATAAAATCCAGTACAGTATAATTCTCCAAAGTGACAAGCACACTCTTGTCATAGGAAACCAAAATCTTTTGACTGAGACAGCAGGGACAGAGCTGACAGTGAAGCAGGATCCGGACTGGTTCCAAGGGTTAAGAAACAAAGAATGTAGGGTTGAACTAGGAATCACAGATACAGATAAGCCCACCTGTGGGGAAAGCATATGATGAGAACCAGGGAAAAGAGAAGCTTTGCCATTTTGCGTGGCCTGTCTTCACAGGCAGGAGAGAAGTAATGGCCAACAAAACTCAAACACAGGACACTAAGTCATTTGAAAAACATCTCCTAACCCAGACTACATATATAGCCCAGCCTACAAAAAAAACCTATTATAAATAACTGATCCAGAATAAACTCAATCCAATCAGAGATGAATATTCAGAAAGGAACTAGCACAGGATCTGTTTAAAGATGCTGTATGAAGAAAAAAGGTGGAAAGAAACAAGGGAAATACACTACAAGTGCTTTCACTGGGCAGATAAAAATTGGGCCATGACTTAAATAACCTAATGAAATAAATGCTTCTATGAAATGAAAAAAAGAAGCAAAGACATAACTTATTGGAAGTGATGACAACAGAAGGAGACAAAATAAATGGGCAGAGAGCTCAAGAGAGAAAAAGAAGACAATTTTTCAGCTATTTCAGGAATGAAGGCAAAATTAAGAGTAGAAGATGAAAGGCAATGCTGAAAATGCATAAGGGATGAAGAAGATTGTGAGAAGATTGTGAGCAGAATCAAAGGCAACCAAGAGCTACAAAGCATTAGATAAGCAAGTCATAAAAAAGATCCAACACAAGCATAATTGTATGCCCTCCCCCCAATAAAACGGAATAAACATATACAGATATAATTCAAGAAAACTTTTCATAAACATAGTTATATGTTACAGACTGAAAAGGCACACCATGTTCCAGAACAAAACCATACATAACAGTCACTACAAAACACATCTAGTAAAGCTGCTGAAATTCAAAGATAAAGAATCTTGACGGCTGGCTGGTTAGCTCACTTACAGTATGGTACAGATTAACACCAAGATCAGGGGTTTGAAAAAAAAAAAAAAAAAAAAAAAAGAAGAACCTTGTGCAATCAGGAAAAAAAAAAATCAACATCTTTTTCAAGGTTTAAAAAAAAAAAGTTAGGCTGGCCTCAGACTTCTCTACAGCATCACCCAGCTCTGAAAGACAGGAAAAATACCTATAAACTACTCATGGAAGGAATACAGGAACAACAAAAAAAATTGTATCAGCCAAATTACTGCTTAAGTGTAAAGATATCTGGGAGATAATTTTGAGCATGCAAAAATTCAAACTACTGATCCTTTAAGATAAGCTCTTCTTGAAGTAACAGTACAAATTCCATTCAACCAAATAATGAATTTTTAAAAAAAGGTCAAAGAACTGGCAGACAGAATTGAATGTATTTAACAGAAAGAGTAAGATTTACCACTTAGATTTTTCTGAAAAAATTTTTTTTCTATACGTGGAGCCAATTTCATTATAACTGGTTTATTTGGCCTTTGACAGTTTGGTAGAATTCTATGGAATCATGGGGGCCTGGTGCTTTTCTGGGAGATACTGCTTTGAAATTTTTTTTTTCTATTACTTCTATGGAAATTGGTCTATTTAAACTTTCTATGTCTAGAGTACAAAGAGAATTTATCATAATTACAGATAGAAATAGGAAAATAATCTGGTCATCAGGGTTTTTGTCTGTTTAATTCACAAGTATATTTCCAGTGCCTAGAGCAATGCCTGGCACATAGGAGGTATATAATATTTATTATATGAGTGAATGCTAAGAATTCAACAAAATTCAGTATCTTTTATTAAAACACTCAATACATTAGGAAGGATACTTTGATAACATGATTTTAAAAAAACCCTAACCTAGTTTTCACTGTGTATCCATTTACATCTTTTGAGTTTCATCATATCATCTACATATATTAACTTTTTAAAGTTAATATAAAGTTAAAATGCCAACTAATAAACTATTTTATGTTGAGCAGTTTGTATCTCCTTATACCTCAGGCAACAAATTTAATTACCACAAAGTACAGTACCCCCATCTTACTGAAGAGGCAACTAAGGATCAGAGAAGTTGAGAAACTTGCTTAATGTCACACAGCTAGTAGATGATGGAGCTAGTGGTTGAAGACAGGTCCTAGGCACTATTCTTCGTTTAAATGTTATTTTCTTCAGAGTTCTGTTCTAGGTCCTCTTCTCACTCTATTCAATGCCCTTGGACAGACTCAAGATATCTCAAAGCTTCAACTGTGGCCCACATGTGGATGACTACTAAGCCCATTACCTCTGGCACAGACATCTCTTCAACCACCTACTGACAACAGCTATTTGGCTGTTTCACAGACAAACTCAGTATCCCCAAACTCAACCTTCTTTCTAAAACCTACTATGCTTCCCGTGTTTCCTTTTCACTTACTTGCTCAATCAAGGAAGAAACCAAGGAAGCATCTCAGACTCCTCTCTTTCCTTCCTCACTCCACCCTGCCTCCAGCTGCTGATCAAGTCCTATATACGGTGTCTAGCTTCTGACAGCTCCACTCTCCATGCCTGTTATCCTTTGTTTCATTCAACGAATCACTTCTTGTTTTCCAAGTTGCCAAAGGCTCCATATAACCAATGGCAGGAATCAAGGAAGACCACGAGACGGGGCTGGCCAGTTACTTAGCTGGTTGGAGCACAGCCTTATAACAAAAAGGATTGTAAGGCTTCATGGTCACAGGTTCAGATACCTGTACTGGACAGCCACCAAAAAAAGAAAAAGAGAAAAGAAACACCACCAGAGCTCTGTGAGTTCCTGACAAGATCCAGATCCCACTGCTTTTCCCAACCTCCGTAGCCTCACTGCAACATGGCTTGGAGATCATGAGGACAAACACCATCATGTCTCCATCCCTGACTGTGTCACTCATAAAAAGCCACTGAGATCCTCATTAGCAGACTTTATCCCTTTATGGCTCTGTAAATCTCTTAATTGTACTACCTTCCCTTTTCAAATACCCAAACCTTCCACTGCACCCTGGGGACTTATTCATCTTTAGCAAAATCTCCTATATCCTCAACCTCTTCTCTGAATATATCCTTTCCCTTCCCACCCTGAATCCTGGTTCTCCCATGAGAACACTATTACCCTTTAGACCTCTACAGTAGGAGCTGCTTTCTTTCTCATAACCCTCTTCCCCATTTATACTGTCTCCCTAGATTGTCTCCTCCAGATCTTCTTCTTTGACTCCACACTCATATATCAACCCTTCTCAACATCTTTATTTGGGTGCTCAGAATTCATCACAGCCTTAAAATGCCCCAAACCAAAGTCTGGAATTGCTCTCAAAAACCTACTCCTCCCACTGTTCTCCATCTCAAGTTAATGCACAGTCCATCTCTCACTGGCACAATCCTGACTCCTCTCCTTCTCTCACACCCCCATGTAATTCCTCAGAAATCCTCTTACTAATGGAAGAAAACCCTAATTATATCACCTGGACACATCATACTTAATATACAGTTGAGCATATACCAGATATTCTCTAAAATATTTGGGGGAAGAGGGAGTGGTTAATGAAACAAAGAGATTAATCGTCTATTGCTTTTTAAACCTATTTGTGTTTTGACATCCACTCTGTTAACCATGCATTCCGCCTCCATCATCATCCTTCTGAAATTCCAGCTATACCCTTCTATATAATCTCTCTGCTTCCATCTTTGCCTCTCCACTGCCTATTCTATCCAGTAATGTGGATGATCCAACTAAAATTTCAGATCATGGCACTTCTCTGCTCAAAACTCTGCTAAGACTTCCCATCACACCCTAGCAAAGTCCAATCCTGAGCGTGATTCATAACACCCTACACGATGTGGGTACCCTGCTACCTCCTAATCTAATCTCTTGCCACTCTCCCACTATTGGCTTCCTTGCGGCTCCTTATATGTGGCAAACATACTCCTGTCTCAGGGCATTTGTACTTACCATTCCCACCCACCTAGAATGCTGTTCTCCCAGTTGACCATATAGTTCAGTTCATTACATCTTTCAATTTACTGCTCAAATGTATTCTTATCAACAAAGGTCTCCGTGACTACCTTATATGAAATAATAAACCCTGTGTACCACCCACCCTGTCACTCCAAATCTCCCTTACTCTACTTAATTTTTCTTAAAAGAACTTTTCACCATCTAAAAAATTGTGTATTTATTTATTATGTCTCCAGCCTCTAAAAATAGAAACTCTATAAGGACATGAACTGCTTTATTCAGTACTCTATCCCCAGTATCTATAACACTACATGACTCATTAAAAGAAAAGAAGCACTCAATAAATATTTACTGAGTTAAGTGAAGACATGAAGGAAGTAAAGGAAAAAGAGAGGGGAGGAAGGGGCAGGATGGCTCAATCTTGATACCCCCAATTATACCTAAGTGCTGAATCAGTAGCATGTGCTGCTGTCGTAGTAATGACTGGAGATTGAGCTCTGGTGGCTGAGACTGTTGCTACCACAGCAGGAGGGATGGTATTTGAAGTGGTCACAGGTGGACGAGACTACCAAGAGAAGAAAAAAAAAATACTTCTTTTAAAACAAAAGGCAAAACAAAATGTAGTAAACCAAACACTAGAAGTATAATGTGAAACTTGGGTCTCCAGATAAGCATGTTTATGCCAAAATGAAAGTATATTCTCACCATTCTGATTAAGCAATTCTCTTTTCAGATAGGTTGTTATAAGACCAAGAGTCAGAACCACTGAAAAATCCTATTTTGGTTGGACAGTACGAGTCCCTCCTTTCCAAATATGACTGGCGTCAAAATTCTGCACTACTATTAGTATGTATTGGGATCCAACCCTTCAGTTTTAGAGTTCGCACAGAGTCTGTTGCTGGTCCTGGTATATACATTTTACACTACCACAAAACCAAGTGCCCTCCACAGAGGGCGTACTCAGTATTGGATAGAACTGCTGGCTCTCAGCCATGTAGTGCGCAGAAAAGGCAAATACAAGCTAACAGTATTCTTTGCTGGCAAAGGATTTAGGGTGCCCAGATGCTTTCTGGATGTGTGCACATGGATATTCTGTCCTTACTACCACATCTATGTGTTAAATCTTCAACTGACAAGATGAGCTCCACCCACTTGTCCACTGTCACTCTTCCACTCACCTGAGTTCTTCTGATTCATTCGTCCCTTTTTCTTGACCCTGATACAGGCAGTCAAATCATCAAACCCTGCCTTCTCTTTCTCCTTGCTTTTCACCACCAGCTGCTTCTACTATGTCCAGCTGCTTGTCTGATACTAGGGCTACTGCACCATCTTCCTCACTGGTGAGCTCTTTGTCTTGGTTCTCATCTTTCTCCAACCCTTCATAAATACTCCTGGGGCCTAATCGCCTTCTACCTGTGTTTTGTTAGCCAACAAGGTCTTTTATATTGTTTTAATTTGAGAGCTTTAGGCTGGTCATGGACTACCCAGTGTCCTAATCAAGACTCTTCCTTACTGTCTTAACCCCAGCTATTTTACACATATTATCTGTCTAAACCCCTGAAGAGATCTGAATTTCTACCTCCTGTATGTAATTCAGCTATATTAATCTAACCTTACAAAGGTATTTCTTTGAGCATACATTACTGTGTTTAAAAGAAACTCAGTGGCTCTCTATAGTCTACAATATCAAGTTTACAGTCCATATCTTAGAGTCCCCAATTTGCAGATACCACAATATCATCTCCTAATACATTATACTTCAGTAGTACTGAGGCCACAGATTTCCTTGAGAAAAAGTTGAAAGGCATCAGCCATCTTCCTAAAAAAGCATACATAGATGCATAAAAGTGTGCATAAAATTTTTAGGAGTTCACAGACCCCTATTAAATTAAAATCCCTCTCAGTCCACCTAGTATTTACTAAACACTGTCCATAACCATCACTCATCCTTGCCATTGTTCATTTTCCCGTTCACTTCACTTCTCTGAATCCTCATGACCACACCTATCCCAACAAAAAGCCTTCCCTTACGCCTCTTCTCTACATGTCTACAGCTTACCATGTGACATTATACATCTTTCAAACTTCCCTATGTCTTGGCAACTAGGTGGAAAGTCACTGAAGGTCAAGGACTCCCAGCACCTAGCAGAGTGAGTAACTCCAAGTAGGCACTTAATACTTGTTGACTGAGTACCCCCGACTTTGACATGCCTGGATTGGTTGGTGAATAATGTGCTGTACTGCTGGTTGGGCTGTAGCAGCATTTGGCAACTGCGAAGTTGGCCTCAGGACCGTGGTTACTTTAGAACTGGACATCACAGCAGCAGCAGCTGCACCTGAAAAAAATTTATCAGTATGGCTTACAGGCTCATGATTTAAATAGGACCAATTACATTCCCTAGGAAAATAATCAGAATAATTTCTAAAACTCAGATAGTATGGCAGTATTCAGCTGAAGTATGACATGTATGCTTCCCATTTCATCATACAGAAAATTACAAAAATGTGGGGGCTGGCCAGTTAGGTCACTTGGTTAGAGCACGGTGTTTTAACACCAAAATCAAGGGTTTGGATCCCCTTACTAGCCAGCCGTCAACAAATAAGTAAATAAATAATATGGATGTAAGGTGGTTTGTTTAAGAAAAAAAAAAAAAAAAGAATGAAAGAAAATGTGTACTCAAGAGTTGAGATTTAATAATATTACTAAACTGTACTGCTTCTTCGAGGACATTCTTAAATGAAACTAGCTGTTGTTTTGTCTTCGTTTTGTTAACTGCAAATGCCCAGCAGCAAAGCACACAACATATGGTGCTGCCGCCTGGATTCTGGCTAGGACTCTAGCATTCTAACCACTAAACAGGACACTTCTCTTTACCCACCACTGCCTTGGCACCATGAATGCAGATGTCAACACTGTGAGAAAAGCAAAGAGTGTCTTAGTGTTTTCATGAAAATAGTTTTGACCTTGCAGAGCCACCTAAGAGAGCCTGTGAACCACACTTTGGGAATCACTGAGTTATTCTATGACTGACCAAACCTGGTTTTGTGTTTCTTAACCTGATTTTGCCAACTATGTCAAATAGTTTTACACTCTCCAACAGGTGGCAACAATTTCTGGTCAAAACCTGTTATATTTATTAACTTATAACTCAACTATGAGAATACATTAATCTTATTGCTATGTGAGCAAAAAAAAAATTGAGTAACCACTATCACTAAACTTTAAAAATATTCAATATTGATATTCGTGACTTATTAAAAATAAAGACTATGTTTAGACTATCATAGCTTTGGGGAGTTCCTCAGTATAAAGGACAACTTTTAGACAATACCAAAAATTTTAATTGCTTTAAGTTAACATACACACTTGTGATACAACTTTAATAAGCACATAATAGAACATGCTAAAAACCTGTATTGCTCTAAGTTTATTTCTACTCTACTGCAACTTTAATAAGCTGGTTCTGGATACATTCTTTGTTACCATATCTTCTATCAAATATATTATCTGCCATGGCATTTTGAGAGTTTGAACAAAATGTGCACTCTACCTCGAGGTAAATGGGAAGCTCCAATGTGAAGAGGAGGCCCAGGAGCATTGCTGCGAATGATAGACATTTGTACATTTGTGGTCATGATGTGATGCAGGTTACTGGGATGTCCCTGAAAGAACCATGATGTGATGTTATTTACATGTGCTTGGTCTTAGGCATTGCCTCTAGTACGTCAATAGCCCCCAAACGTAGGACAACTGTTCCTCTTAGATAGTGAATACCCCAAGAGAAAGGGCTGAGGACATTTAGCTTTAGCTTTTCTTACACACTATACTGTATAATGAGCCATGCCAACAGGCATGTGAGAAGTGACTGTGAGGATCCAGCATCTGCTTCAGGCCCAGCTAGGTGCTAGATTCCAGTAAGAGATAACATATTTGACTGCCTACTTTTAGAAACTCTCGTCTGCAATATTAAACTTTCACACGTGTTTTCTCTGTACTGGCCAAATGCTTGTATTTTCCCATTGTCACTATTTTTTTTTTTTTACGTGGCGACTGCATCCATCCATTCTTTATGCTGTATACAATTTCTAAGTAAACGTCCATTAGTGTCCAACAGGTACTCCCCTACTACTTCTTCAGCTCATCCCTTAAATGTCCCTTCCTCACATTCTCCCAACCCTCTGATATCAGTGCTTCTCAGGCAGGTCCCGTATTTCTAGGAGTACTCAGCAGTATGACAAAACGAAAAAAAAAACAAATTGCATCTTTTTGGAATATCAATTTTTCTTAAAAACATGAAGGGAAAGAGTTTATAGATTTAGTTTCCATAGATAAGTAATTTAAAATATTTAATAAACCAAATACAAATAATGAAGCAGGATTGCAAAATTGCAAAAAAATTTTTAAGTTAAAACAGGAGACTTCAAAATAACTGTTCAGACTAAAGAAGTGCTTGAGAGAACCCACCAGTATTCTGAGAGATACAAGACTGCTCTCCTCAAAGAAAAATATAGAGAAGCACTGCCTGAAATATTGATGTGAGGGTGTTCTCAATCTATCTGGGTTGTTACCTATAACCCAGGGACAAAATGAACTCTAACTCATTCAGGACATGGAAGTCTTATCCAGATTTGTATCTCACACTGAGGTGAGTGCCTAGCACATAGCAGATGTTCAATAAATACTGGCTAAACAACTGCTCTGCATACTGGCTTCTACTCCCTGCAGCTATCCTTCTCTTTCAAACCTCCTATCTTCCCCCTCACGTAGTAGTGACCATTTGATTTTATTATGTGCCTAATGACTTCTGGCATTCAATGAATAATCAATAGTTTGGCATCTCAGTTTAAAAATCAGCAAACTAAGAGGAAAACAAACCTGTTGTCCACTGATTGTTGCCACAGGAATGGCTGAAGCTTGAGGGATGCTACTCTCCATGGTAACGGTAACCTGCCCTGGAACCTTGGGGGGAAGTGACAAGGTAGAAGGTGGAGCAGGAGCAATGGGACGGCTAGGCATGGTGGGCTTTGGGGGTGGCTGCAAACAGAAAGCCACATGAAACATATCAATAGCCTTGTACTAGTGATGCCTTTCACTCTATAGTTAAAAGTACACAAATCACACCTGGAGAATGCCAGGAAAGATGCCATAAGCTTTATATATTTTCTCTCTCACCATCACAGCTTTTCCACTGACGTACTAGCATTTCCATTTCATAGATGAGGAAATGTACAAAGCAAGACTAAGTAACTTGCTCAAAGCCACACAGATAGTAAAAAGTAGAACTGGGAATAAAGCCCAGACCTGCATGGCTCATAGCCCACGCCCTTTTTTCTACACAATGCTGCCTCCCAAGTTTGGGCAGAAGTACACAAAACTTCTAGTAACTAAAGCATAACCCCAAGGCAATACAGAAGGCGATACTCTCAGATACTCCCAAATTAGCCAGCTATTAAAACAAACCTTGGAGAAGAGTGCCAGTCCAAGATAAAAACTAACTAAGCATGCCCATAAGTTGAATAATATCAATGTCAAAATGGGTACTAGAAATGATCCTATGATGCCCAACTGCACAGCGGCACAAGATTAGGCACTGTACAATAGCACAGCTCTGAGTTACAGCAAAATGCTAACTTGATAGGTTAAAAAGAAAAAAAGTATGATTCTGCGACGTAGCCTAAGATTTTCTGAAAATTGTTACAAATATCAGCCAGCCTTTAGAGGTGGTTCAGTTGAAATTTTAAACTTCTCCATTACCTTCATAAGTCCCTCCGAAAATGAGAGTGGCACTGCTGGCGTCAGGTGTGCTGGCGGGGCTGTCACTGCGACAGGTGTGGCTGATGCAACAGCATGGTGTGTAGACAACATCTGCACCTGTGGATAGGGCCTTACCACAACAGGCTCTTGCTTCTCCTCCCGGGACTGGAGAGAGCTGCTGGAACCCATGTGCTCCCTGGCACTGACTTCAGCATCTCGACCAGATTCATCATTAACTAGTAAAAACATTAAGGGTGAGGTAGTATGTCATAGTTTCCCAATGTCAATAAAACAGCTGCACAGACAAGAGTGGCACTGTAGTTAAGTTTCAGTGTTGACAAACTGCATTTCCTTGTGAGGTTTTCTTACCAAGGAGAATTTGGGCAGTGAATTGTCCTGATGGGCACCAGACCCAAGAGTCAGGATTTATTCTGGATATCGTGGCTTTCCCATCCTTATAAACAAAGAGACTGACAACCACTAAAAATGAGCTCAAACAGTTGAAAGTACAATATAGAACAAGACAATTACATTTAAAATATTTTTTTTAAAGTTTAAAAACCTGATATTAAAAATATATTTTATGTACAGTTCCTAACTCCAAGAACATATAATTTTTCAAGACTGAAGGACAGGGATGGGAGACATACTTCTCACCATATGCTCTTTTTCTTTTGGAGTTTTGAATACTGATATAAAAAAGCAAGAGAGTTTATGAAAATATTAACCCATATTTTTCTATCATTCTTCCAAAATAATATTAACATTCTTATTTTTCTGAACATAGAGATAATATTTAGTTATACAGAAAATTTAGATTATTTAGAAAACTGTAAAGAAAGTAAAGCTGCCCCAGTATCTATCCCCCAAAAGCACTAATAGTTAATATTTTGGCAAAACCTTCAGACACTTCTCACCTGTTTTTAGTTTTGGGTGGTTATTTATTTATTTTCTTTTGTTTTACTCTTTTTTTAAAAAAGCTTTAGGTGTTTTTATTTCACTTTTTTTTCATTGCAGTATAACCTTTATAAAGACAAGTGCACAAATAATTGTGCAGCTAAATGGACTTTTACAAACAGAATACATCTCAGTAACCAATACCCAGCTCAAGAAACAAAACATTACTGGTTCCCCCAGAAACCCTCCATTCAGCCACTAACCCTCCCAAGAATACCCACTATCCTAACTCATAACACTATAGATTAATATTGTCTATTTCTGAATTTTGTATAAACAGACTTATAACAAATATATTCTGCTGCGTCTTGCTTCTTTCACTTACAGGCATGAGAGTCATCCATGTTACTGCATATAGCTGCAGATCTTCCATTCTCAATATTGTACGTGGGCCATTGTGTGAATAAACCACAAATTATCCATTTGACTGTTGAGGCATTTGGACAATTTTCAGTTTTTTGCTATTATGAATAGTAGTGATCCCCCATATTGGACAGCCACACACACACACACACAAAAAGTAGTGCTAGTAGTATTCTTATATGTCTCTTTTGGCAAACATAGGAACATATATACCATTTCTGTTGGATATATAACTAGAAATGAAATTGCTGAGTAATATAGAATATATACAAAATCTTTCTTTTTTTTTTTTTTGGCAGTTGGCTGGTACGGGGATTTGAATCCTTGACCTTGGTGTTATAACACCATACTGTAACCAACTAAGCTAACTGACCAGCCTCCTAAATCATTTTTTAAAGGCTAACTGAGATTCCATTACATAGATGTATTATAGCTTTTTTTTTCTTCTCCCCCCAGGCTAGTCAAGTGAAGCAGTGGGAGTAGAGAAGGAACAAAGAAATCTGTAGTTGTGATCAATTAGTTGTAAACACCACTGTAACCGGATATGCCAGAGCACTACATAACTGATGAGCTTTAGATTATTTCCAACTTTTTGTTATTATCAACAACCTCGTCCAGTGATTTCTTAAAAAAAAAAAAATTCTAAAAGTACAAGTGCTAGGTGAAAGGACTGATGAATATTTTTTTTTTTTTTTAAAGATGACAAGGGGATCTCAACCCTTGACTTGGTGTTGTCAGCACCACGCTCTCAGCACCACGCTCTCCCAAGTGAGCCACAGGCTGGCCCTCTGATGCATATTTTCTATTTTATTATACATTGACTTTTCTCCCAAGTCACTCAGAAATTTTAAAATTCTGGTTTATAAAATCACTTGACTGAGATATAATTTACATACAATAAAATGGCTATTCTAAAAGTAGAGAATTCAATGATTTATTTTTACAAACATCCTCAGCAATACCTAGGAGCAGAATGGCTGGGTCAAATGTTAAGTACATGTTTAACTTCATAAGAAACTGCCAAAGTACTTTCCAATGCACTTGTACCATTTTATGTTCCCACTAGCAGCGTATGAGAGTTCCAGTTGCTCCTCATCCTCACTAATGCTTTATATAAAGCCATTCTAGTGAGTGTGAGCTGTGCATCTTATTGTGGTTTTAATTAGCATTTCTATGATGAGTAGTAATGTTGAATATCATCTTATATGATCACAGGCCATTCATATATATCTTCTTTTATGAAGTGTACATTCATCTTTTTTCTGTTTTTAAATCAATCAGTTTTACTGAGGTACAATTTACATATAAAATTCACTAATTCTTCGTGTAAAATTGGATAAATTTTCAAAAAAGTACACAGAAGTGTAAACACAACACAATCATGCTACAAAACATTTTCCATTACTCCAACATGCTCATTCATACCCGTAGCAGTCAATTCCCTCCCTCCCACCTCTACTCTCTAGAAACCACTAATCTCCTTTCTGTCACTACAGCTTATACATTCTGTGGTCCTACGTGTCTGGCTTCTTAGTATAACGTATTGGAGGTTCATCCATGTTGTGCATATTGGTAGTCTGGTCCTTTTCTCTTTTTAAAGATGACCGGTAAGGGGATCTTAACCCTTGACTTCGTGTTGTCAGCACCATGCTCTCCCAAGTGAGCTAACCAGCCATCCCTATACGGGGATCAGAATCCATGGCCTTGGTGTTATCACCACACTCTCCTAAGTGAGCCATGGGCTGGTCCTTCTGATTACTGAAAAGTATTCCATTATATGGAGATACCACCATTTGCTTATCCAGTCACCAGGTGATAAACATTTGGGGTTTTCCTAGTTTTTGGCTATTACGAATAAAGCTTCTATGAACATTCAAGTGTTTATATAAACATATGCTTTCATTAATCTTGGTAAACACCTAAGGAATGGGATTCTTCAGTTGTGTGGTAAGTGTATGTTTAAATTTATAAGATATTGCCAAATTGTTTCTGGAAGTAGCTAGACCACTTTGCATTCCCACCAGTAATGTATGAGTTCTGTTTGCTCCACACTTCCGTATTAGTACTTGGTTGTACTGTCAGTCTTTTTAATTTTAGTCATTCTAGTGCATGTGTAGTAGTTTTTCACTGTGGTTTTACTTTGCACTGCCTTGAGGATTAAGAATTTTAAGTATATTTTCATGAGCTTCTTTGGCATTCATATAGCTTTTTTGGTGATGTGTCTATTCAAACATTTTGCCCATTAAAAAAAAAAATCAGGCTGTTTGTATTTTTTCTATTGACTTATAGAAATTTATATATTCAGGATATAGGTCCCTTACAGATACACTCGTATATATCGCAAATGTCTTCTCTCAATCTGTGGCTGGCCTTTTTATTTTCTTAATGATCTCTTTTGAAGAGCAGTCATTATAAGTTTTGTTTAAGTACAAAATATCAAAGCTTCTTTTATGATTAGTATTTTTGTGACCTAAGAAATTTTTGCTTACCCAAAGGTTGGAAACAGTTTCTCCTAAGTTTTCTTTTAGAAATTTAAAATTTTACATTTAGGTCTATCATACGTTTTGAATTAATTTTTGTATACGGATATGGTAAGAGTCAATGTTCATTTTTCTGCCCAATGGATATTCTGGTGTTCCAGCACTATTTTGTTGAAAAGACCATCATTTCCCTATTGAATTACTGACGTAATTTTGTCAAGAATCAATTGAAAAAAGAAAAAAAATTAAAAAATATAAAAAAAGGAAAAAGAAAAAAAAAATCAATTGACCATACATATCTGTGTCCATTTCTGGGTCCTCTGCTTTGTTCTACTGATCTATATTTCTGTCTTTATGCTAATACCACAATGTCTTGATTAGTGTAGATTTATAGCAAGTCTTGAAATTAGGTAGTAGTGGCCTCCAATTTTCTTCTTCTTTTGTCAAAATTGCTCTGGCTCTTTTAGGTCCTTTGGATTTCCACACAAGTTTAGAATCAGGCTGTCAATTCTTACTAAAGAGCCTACCGGAATTTTTATCAGTATTTCTTTGAATCCATAGATCACTTTGGGGAGAACTATTATCTTAAGAATACTGAGTTTTCCAATTCATGAACATGATAGACATTTTCATTTGCCTAGTTCTACAATTTCTCTCAGCAATGTTTTATAGTTTTCTAACCCCAGGTCTTCCATATATTTTTAAAAATTTATCCCTCAGTATTGTTTTTCTTTTTTTGGATACTAACATAAATGACATTTTTTCATTTCATTATTCATTGTTAGTATTTAGATGTATAACTGATTTTTCTACATTAAACTTGTATCCTGTAACCTTACCAATTTCACTTATTAGTTCTTACACCTCTTTAAAAAGATTCCTTACGATTTTCTGCATACATCATCATGTTGTTTGCGAATAAGGACAGTTTTACTTCTGTCTTTCCATTATCTATTGATTTTTAACCTTCCCCATTGTCAAAATAGATTTTCCCCTAATTAAACTTTTAAAGGAAATTAACAATTTCATAACTTTTCCCAAAACCTATTTGTCCAGGAACACTCTGATTTTTAACAACTTCATTAAAAAAGAATGTATTAATCATTTCCTATTAAGCTCTTTTTGGATTCAATTATCATTTCCTTCCAGACATTTGGAGTTTTTATTTCAGTTTGTTTTTACCAGAAAAGAACCTTGAAGCAGTAGTTAAGAGAGTTGGTTGTAATCTATACTTCTTAACTTTGAAGTACTTGAAATTCTGACATACTTAGGACTCCAAATCATCTCTTATAATATGAGCAATAGGAAACAAAGAGAGACACCTAGCTACTTTGAGAAAACTTTATTTTCCTTTTTAAGAACAACTGAAAGAATACATATACACATATACACCCTTCACAAGTAAAATTACAGACACTTTTGTTCTAAGTCAATGATATCCTTTTCTACAAAATCTGAGGGCAATTATTGCTAACTAAAACCTTTTTTAATGAGCAGTATAATTCCCTGCAAAGCATAGATGTTCAAAAATATTCTCCTTTGGGGCTGGCCCATGGCTCACTCGGGAGAGTGTGGTGCTGATAACACCAAGGTCACGGGTTCGGATCCCATACAGAGATGGCCGGTTAGCTCACTGGGTGAGCATGGTGCTGACAACACCAAGTCAAGGATTGAGATCCCCTTACTGGTCATCTTTTAAAAAACCAAACCAAACCAAACCAAACCAAAACCAAAAATATTCTCCTTAGCTACGCTCCTTTATATCATCCTGTTGTGACGTTGTACTAAAGACAAAGCATTGTCGAAAATATTTATTACAGAATAAAGAACTTATGTGGCTCTACAAGAAATTGTTGACCACAACATTGTGCCCTATGTTGTAGCAAGTATAGCACATACAAAGGTGCATGATACAGACATGATCCTACATTCTAGGCAGAGGTCCTAATCTGAATTGTTGAGGAAGACAAGTCAGCAAAGATTTCCCAGAGAAAATACATATAAGATGAAACCTCAAAGAAGAACAGGAATTAGCCAAATAACTGTGTGCAAAGGAAGACTGTGACAAAAGAAAAAGAATGTGAAAAGTCATGAAAACTGGGAACCTTTCATCATTCATTCAGAAAATATGAGCAGATATCACCAAGCAGGAGGCATAAAGTAGCTTAAATTAACTTCAAGTCTAAAAAGAACTAAAATAAATTTATAATAAAAACTAAGCTGGCAGGAAAAAAGTAATAGGAAATGAAGCTCAAACATTACACAAGGCCCATAGGTAAGAGACAAAGACAGAGCAATTAAAGATGCCTCAGCTCCCGGTTTGAGCAGAGTAGACAATGCTACCATTTACCACAAGGAACATAAAAATCGGGCGGTGAAGAAAAGGCAATAGTAAATGGAGTTTATTCTATTTTGCAATGCTATCTTTTTACTTAATACATAGAGAAAAAGAGTATTTGAAGGAGTTCCTCAACTTCAGCACTGACTGGACTGGGTAATTCTTTGTTGTGGGGGGCTGTCCAGTGCACGAAGGATGTTTAGCAGCATCCCTGGCCTGTTCCTATCAACTGCCAATAGCACTCCCTAGCTGTCACAACCAAAAGTTTTTCCAGAGAGTGCCAAGTAGTACCCTGGAGGCAAAATCATCCCCTACTGAGAACCACTAATCTACAGCACTTACTAAAAGAGTACATAACTGAAAACCTGAAAACCAAGTTGCATATATAAGTATATATACCTTCCCCCCTAGATAGTAAGCACCTAAAAAGCAAGACCTATGTCTCACACACCTTTGGGCTCCCTCATGGCACTATTACTATACCTCTGTGCATTGGCTATATGAGAACACATTAATGTATTTAAAAAATAGTTTCTATAGGCATGCTTTACTATAAGTTGCATGTGTGCTCTAGTACATGTGAATGAAGTGGTTAAAACAGGAAGAAAAAGCTTTGTTCAAATTATAATAGAAACATACCCTTTCTTCAAATCCAATAAACTAGTATTTACTAAAAATCCTAAAGGGAATTTGCTAATTTCTAAGCCAGAAAATACAATATTCTTTTTTTTTTTTTTAAAGATGACCGGTAAGGGGATCTTAACTCTTGGCTTGGTGTTGTCAGCAACATGCTCAGCCAGTGAGTGAACCGGCCATCCGTATATAGGATCCGAACCTGTCGCCTTGGTGTTATCAACACCGCATTCTCCCAAGTGAGCCACGGGCCAGCCCTAGAAAACACAATATTCTTAAAGCAGGAAACAATATACAATAATATTACACATCTCACCTGTAGCAGCTGGATTTATCAATCCTGCAGAACCACTGTTTGCAATCTGTGAAGGAGCCTGGCTCAGCCCAGTAGAAGGGGTTCCTAACCGAGGAAACTGTTGAGAACTCATTTCCACCTGCAGTGTATACAGTCATACAGTTATCACTAGATTCTGGGATTAGAATTAATATTGAGAAATTAAAGCATCGTTAGAACCTAAGATATCTTCTCTTGCAAAAGCAAATGCAGCATCATTTACTTAAAACAACTTGTGATCAATATAACTGCAGACATTATCTAAATTAGTAAGTTTTTGACGTACTAGGTTCAATTAACATCGTTTATTCGGTGTTGGGGGATACTATTACCCTTCATAAATACTTGTGGATTGCTATGCTAAAAAAATCGACATTGAATCCTGTACAACAGCCAGATGGATAGGTATTACCACAATGCATATGCATCTCTGTGTAAAGTTTTATGGAAAATGACATGTCCCTGAAAGACTCAAACCTCAAACCAAGGTAAACAAAACTGATTAGTATGTCAGAAGGATTCAGAGGGGAGATGCCCAGCCCTGAGAAAGGATTAGAAATCTTACATCGAGACCTGATGCAAAAGCAATTCTCAAATGCTTTTCTGCAAAGGCCTCCATGTACGGATTTCTTCTCTCTCTCTCTTTCTCAGACCCCCACTAAGTCACAGAGACCCGAGACCTTCTCCACCTTCTCTAAAATCAACCCCCCGTTTTTCCTTCAGGAGCCAAGCTCTGCCGATCTCTCCTGCTTCGTCCACAACCCCACCCCATCCCTAATTCCCCGCTGAGATCGGAGGACAGGTTTCCAGACACTTCGGGTGTCTGAGACTCCCTCTCGGGGATGGGGGCGGCGTTCTGAGAAGCCCCACGACAAGACAAGCAGTGTGCTTCTATACCTGTAGCCTCCGCCCGCCGCCCGCCCCCCCAGCCTCCATCTCGCAGGCCTGGGGGTGCCGCGGAGGGCCCATCTCGGTGGCAGCGCTCGGCTCCGAGGACGCGGAAAGGACTCGTGCCAGAGTGAGCCCGGGACCCGCCGCTGTCCAGCCCCGCCGGCCCCCTCACCCCCGCCACCCGGCCGCCGCTGGCTCCCAGTCCTTATCCCCCGATCCTGCCCTTATCCCCCCGACCGCCCATTGGCCCCACGCCCAGCGCGTCACTGGAGGCCCAGCACCAATCCACCGCGGCAGGAGCGCTCTGGACCCGCCCCACCCTCCCGCCGACCACCAGCCAATCAGGCGCGAGCCTCGCCGGGGCAGCCCAAACCCCTCGAGGATGAGCCAATAGCAGAGGAAGACAGGCGCTCCCGGCGCGGGGGGCGGGGAGCTGGGAGGCCCCGCCTTGGCCGGGGTCTGAAAGCGGCGGGCGCAGGGCCCGGATGTGGAGAGTCACTTTAAACTGCTGCAGGAGCCAAACTCCCTGGGCCGCCCGCCCACCCGCGCTCACCCGGCCGTCCGCTTCCCCGCCAAGGCCCACGTCCGCCACGCCCCCACGCCCGGGTCAGCCCACCCCTCCCGGTATCTCTCCCTTCTTAGCCGCAGGACACCCGGGCCAACCACCGTGATCAGCGTGTGAAAGAGCCAGGATCCGAGCCGCAAAAGACGAGGCACCTCTGCCCTTTCCCGGGGACGCGCAGCGGGACGGACGCTGCAGCCCGGCTCGGCCGCCCCGCCCCCTCGTCTCCTCCCCTCCCCTCCCCTCCCAGACGCCCGTCCCGCCATTACCTGTGTGTTGCGCTGAGTGGCCGCCGCGCCGCCTCGAGCTCGCTCCAGCACGTTCTCCGCTTATGGGGCCGACAACCTCGGGCTCCAGACCCGCAGCCGCCGCCGGGGCGATAGCAGTCTGCCCCCCACCGCTCACTCCAGCGCCGCTGCTTCCGCCGCCGTAACGAGCCTCCCGCCTATTGGCCGGGGCAGACCCCGCCCCCCTCCAGGGGAGCGAGTCACCGCTGTGCGTGTGTAGGAGAGCAGACGGGCCCACCCCTCGGGGCCGCGGCATCCTCTGGGAAATGTAGTCCCCGGCGTCTGTAGGGCGGGCCAGGGAGGAGGTAGGGAGCGCCTGGGCGGGGATTCCAGGCGACCAGGCCAGGGCAACACACCCCTTTGCAGTCTGGAGCCGGTTCTCTGCCTTTTCTCTTTTGCCGAGTAAGACGATAGTGGATCCCACCCGTTTGCTTCAGCCTGACTGCACTAGGTTTCATATTCCCGAAGAGGGGAGCGGTGGGGGCGGGAAAGAATAATGGAGGCTGAGTGCAGCGGGCCAAAGGATTCGCAGGCAGGGCTGAGGGTGTCCTCACTGTGCCCGCTTCCCCGCTCCGCGTGTGGAACTAGATGTCACCACCGAAGGCCACGGCAGGCAAAACCTAGCCTCGTGGGAAGATAGGGCGCGCTGCACTGGAACGACTCTACTGGGTTCGCGCCGGGCCTGTCCCGGAGCCGAGCACTCGCCGGGTAAACGCAGGCCGGCTCGTAAAGGAGCTCCGGGTACAGAACCCGGGAAGGCAGCTGTGCACCTGCTCAAGTTTGCCGGCTTATAAAGTAGCGAAGGGGGCTGGTTTTGTTTTGTTTGGGGTGGAGGGTTAGCATTTTAGCCAAAGCTGCTGAGGCAAAATTTGGTCTAAGAGATTACGTCCCCCTCTTGCCTTCCCAGATGGTAATTTAGGCCTGGAGTTTTGTTGATTATTTAAAAAGTAAATGGGGCTCAGATCCCTTCTTCCTATTATGCACAGTTGTGTAAGACAACTGCTTGGTAAGAAGAAAGTAAGGATGAGTCTCAAATAGCCCTCCTTCCTCAAACGACTTTTTTCCTCCCTTCATTCTTCTTTCATTCTCAAACTTCTGAAAGTAACTGGCATATTATACTTTAACCTCCTCTCTACTTAGGCAGACTCTACTTGTTGGATTCTGCTCTTGCCACTCTTCTCAAACTGCTCCCCCAAAGTTGCCAATACCTACTTAACTTCAAACCCAGTGATCCTTGCTTAGATCTCATCTTGTTTAACTTACTGATCAGTAATTCCTTCTTAAAATGTTCTTGCCTTAGCCTCTAGAACCATGCTGTCTCCTGGTTCTACTCCTGTCCTTTTTCTCATAAAGATGCCATTCTCCAACGCCCCAACCAACATTCTTTTTTTTTTTTTTTTCCCCCTTTTTTGGTTGCTGGCCAGTGCAGGGATAGGAAACCTTCATCTTGGTGTTATAAACACCACCCACTAACCAACTGAGCTAACCAGCCAGCCTATACTGTCTTCCTAAATAGTTTAATGTATTCCCATAGTTTCAAATATCATCCTTGAAAATTTTATCTACATGGTGACCTCTGAGTTGTACACCTACAGTTTCACCTGCTCTAACAATCCACATAGATGTCTTACAAGCCCCTCAAACTTAACGTGTTGAACACCTTTACTGAATTGCCCTCACCTATGTACTCCTCCTGATTCCTAGGTTTGGTTAGTGTCATCACCATTCTTTCTGCCTTCAGCTTCATACTTGTTTCACAGTCTTCCATCTCCCAGAGTCACCATATTGCATTGAAATGTCCCTTCATGCCAACTGCTTCCATAGCCTTGTCTCAAGCCTTCTTTATTTCTTGTCTGGATTATGGTAATGCTGCCCCCACTTGAATCTCTTTCTACCCCCAATCTGTCCTCACAGAGTTCTTTTCCTAAATCACTAATCTGAGTTTGTTCTTCCCATCCATGATGTTCCAGTAATTTCAGAATATATTCCAAACCCCTAAACCCAGTATTCAAAGGACTTAGTAATTTAGTCTGTCCTACCTCTCCCAACACTGGATACTCTCTCAACAACAGTTTCTACCAGTTCTTTGCACAATTTGGCTTTCAGCGTTTTGCCCTAGCCTGAAATGCCTTCTGTAGGCCTCAGTCCTCAGCAATCATCTAGTAGAGTTCTACCAATTCTATAATGTTTAACTGGAAAGAAAATAATCTCTCTTCTCTAAGAAGCCTTCCTCAAATTCCGGTCCTTCCTCCACCCTCTTGGATACATCCATGGAACTTGCTCAGTACCTCTATTACAGCACTGATCTGTGTCTTACCATATTCTTCTTGGAGTAGGCGGAAAGAGAAATTACTCATCTTTATATTTCCCCTCAACAGGGTTTCAATAAATGTTTGCTGGATATAATCACAAACATATTCATA
This sequence comes from Cynocephalus volans, assembly GCF_027409185.1. Classification (NCBI taxonomy): domain Eukaryota; kingdom Metazoa; phylum Chordata; class Mammalia; order Dermoptera; family Cynocephalidae; genus Cynocephalus; species Cynocephalus volans. The sequence continues at coordinate 61,108,931 of NC_084460.1, forward strand.
GTACATGAATGAAATCTGTTTTCCTTAGTTACTTGTGTCAGTCTCTACTGCTGTATTCATCCACATGAATAAAGTTCCTCAAATAGTGGACACTTAAAGGAAAATAGATGCTTCACCCATTGTTGTATTGCTAGGGTTTAGAATTTCCACCCACTGAGTTTTATGTGCTGAAGACACACTCTGTGCCCCAGCTGGCTGAACCTTCCATACTCAAGTATTCAAACCCATTGTCAGTTTCAGGAGCTTATTAGTATCTTGAATTCTTTAAAATGATGCTGTCCACCCAACATAGTTTGAATGCATTAAGCAAAGGTACCAACAGCCACCATATCTGCTGGATGGTTTTCTAGAGAAAAGCAAATAACTACTGCCTTTGTCTGCCAACAAAGAGGACACGTTCTCTGTGCAAATGTCCTGTGGAGGTCAGTCAGATGTCAGCAAGTGGTCCACAAGTGTTGGTGAAACTTTTGTGGGCCTCTCTACCACTGGGCCCAGATGGTGTCACAGCCTGGGTGGTCTAATGATACTGACTCTTCATGGTTCCTCTCCATCTAGTTACTTCCCTTTGCCCAATTTTCCAGCCAGGTAAGGTTAGTCCCTTCCAGTCCACTCATCTGTAAAATGAGAATACCATTTTTTATTTTCATTCTATAATAAAGATTAAATGAGCTACATCTGTAAAGGAGGTGAAGCTTTTGAACTTGCCCACATCTGCTGTTTTTATAATCTTCATCTGTTTGTTACCCAGGCCAAACTCAGCACCAGTCCTCCCAGCACCACATTCTGTAGCGCTGTTCCCACCCCAACTGAACCTATGTTAGGTGTGGTGGACCTATGACTTTCTTCTAACCAATAGCATATGGCAGAGGTGATGGGATGTCACTTCCTTTACCATGTTACATTATATGACTCTGTCTTGCTAACAGACTCTCTCTAGAGACTCTCCTTGCTGGCCTGATGAAGCAGCATGTAGCCCACATGGTAAGGAACTGCAGGTGGTCTGTAGGAACTGTAGCAACCTCTAAGAGTTGAGGGCAGCCTCCAGCCAAACAATGGCAAGAAGCTGGTGGTGCACTCAGTTCTATACCCAAGGAAATGAATTCTGCCAATAACCTTAGTGACCTTGGAAGCAGATTCTTCCTTAGTTGGGCCTCCAGATGAGAACACATCCTCAATGTATTCTCAGCCCAGCAGATACCTTAATTGCAGCCTCATGAGATCTTGAGCAGAGGACCTAGCTAAAACATGCCTGGACTCTTGACCCACAGAAACCATAACATAATAAATATGTGTTGTTTTAAGCTGCTGAGTTTGTGGTAATTTGTTACACAGCAACAGATAACTAATACACCAAGAGTTGGATGACATGTAATCCTAGGGCAGCTATTTTGTAGGTTATTGGTGAAGAGCCACAGGCTCCTGGTCAGTCCTTGTACTGGGTGAGCTGGTTGCTATGGCTTACTAAGAGATGTTTGCCCATCTTCCACCCACTGCTTGGTGACTTGGCCTCTCTGTTTCTGCTTTTCCAAGCTGCCCCTGACTGTTGGTTGTCCCTGAGAACTCCACACTACCCTGTTCTGTCTCATGGTTTCAGCCAACTCCTGGATCAGCTTTCTTATGGTTTTCATGGGGCCCAGGCTTTTCAGATTCTGTTCCTTCTATTCTCTCTGTATTATTTTCAAATTCTGGAGAAAATTGAGAAGGTTGGTTGACAGCATTCCTCCAATTTTGGGTAGAACTTTCATTCCAGACAGCCTTCCTATTCCATCTCATCTTTTTTTTTTTTTTCTTTTTTTTTTTGTCTTTTTGTGACCGGCTGCACCGCGCTCAGCCAGCGAGCGAACCGGCCATCCCTATATAGGATCTGAACCCGCGGCGGGAGCACTGCCGCGCTCCCAGCGCCGCACTCTCCCAAGTGCGCCACGGGGTCGGCCCCCATCTCATCTCTTTGACCCAGCCAGGAAAGATTCTCCACTTTTAAGAACTCATGTGCTGATAACACCAAGATCCAAGTCAATTCCTGTATCAGCCAGCCACCCTCCCCCCATCTCCAAAAAGAACTCACGTGGTTAAACTACGCTGCCTGGATAATCCAGGATCATCTCCCTATCTCAAGGTCCATACCCTTTACCACATCTGCAGATTTCCTTTTGCCATGGAAGATAACACATTCACAGGCTGGCATCTTTGAGAGTAGGTAGGGCATCATTCCACTCACCACACTATACTTCTGATTAATCCCTGTGAGTCAGAGGACCTGGTTTCTCTCCCAACTCTGCTACTAGTTAGCTGTTTGACACTGCGCCAGACACTCTCTATCTTTGAGCTACCATGTCACTCAGGAGTTCATGTCCTAGGAAGCCATGTTGGCAGAGCCTGCCATACAGGTTGACACTGAGGTAGGACTTGTGGGTCCAGGGCAGATGGAACATGTCAGCTACCTAGAGGCATCAGGGTAGATTGAGTCTGAGAATGAAAGCAAAGCTCTTGCTGAGGTGGGGAGCCATAGGGCAGGCTGGAGAAGCCCCATTAGCTGTTTGTAGGGTTGGGCCCAGGCTGAGCCTGAGAGGCAGAGCAGAAGCACTGAAGCTGGGGATCTCCATGAAGTCAGCAGGAGGCTGGGCTGTTGGAGCTCACCACGCTGAGGGCCAGCAACAGTCTGATTGGTTAGTCAGTCAGCATCAGAGACTTAGCACAATCCCAACAAGCAGCAGGGCTGGGTCTCACATCCACTCTCTGGCCCCTGGGAATCCCTGCAGACTCCAGGGGTCTTTTGAGATGCTCAGCCTTTCCCCTTTTGACTCTTGGTGGCTTGGGGCCAGGCCCTCAGAGCAGTTGGGATATGAGCCTGTTCCTGAACACACAGGCCACGCAGCCCTATAAAAGACCAGCAGATAAGTCTCCCCAGGCTCAGAGTCTTGCTCCAGGCCTGCCTCTCACCCCTTCTATAGACTTTATTTGGCAAATCCCCTGGTACCCCTGCTGCCTAGCTGCTTTTACTGGCCATACCTTTGGTCATCAAAGCCATGAGCTGCAGTCCAGATCCTTTGGGAAGAAGGTGATCCAAAAATACACTTAGGGGCCACTGCAACGTACTTAATGTTACTAAGAGGATCTTAACGTTCATATTCTCTAATTTGTTTTTAAGTTTACAGCTTAATGGGAAGATATTGCATTTAATTTTCTGATTTTTATGAGGCAGACAAGAATAGAAAATAAAGATGGAAAAGCTGATAAGGATTACTTCAGTATGATGACTATTTCAGACCCACATGTCTCCAAGTCACCAGACTTCCTCTCACAATAGGCTGGGCACAGACTTCTCTAGAGATGTCAGTGCTTTTTTTTAGTATTTGGGTACACTTTGCTATTTATTTTTTTAAAGCATGATATTCTTATCTACTCCAATACCTACATTTTTGTGGATGTAATGTCATTAATTCAGACATTGGCCAGCTGTCTCCCAATCATTCCTGACACTCTTCTACTTCCTCTTTATCCCTCAACTGTGACAACTTCCCAGCCTTCTCCCTGCTCCCCCCCACCCCCAAATAGAAAAGAAAAGCTAAGAAGGGACCCAGCAGAGGAGTCCTCTGGGGAAGGGGAGGAAAATGGAAAGGATTCAGTTTGGTTCTGGCTAGACTGCAGTTGCTGCTCAGAGATAGAGCTCCAGAATGCTGCACTGAAGGGAGCCACACACAGCGGAGAGGTCAAGAAACCCCCCTGGGACACCAGTGTGGCAGCTTCCAGGGGTCCCCTGGATGGAAGAACTGAAGGCAAAAGAAGCAGCAAAGTCTGGAGGGGCCAGATAGACATTTTGTAAAATTTGCCAATGTTTGTATTTGAAATGCTTTTTCCCTCATCTTATTAATTCTGTTCACTCAAAATAAAATGCCAGTTTTAACACTGGTGTTCCTGTATTACCCCAAATTAAAATGACAATACTGGACTTGTCCTCTTCCTCCACCATTGCAATCACTTGACCACTACAGGCTTGAACAGCTGATATGGCCCTGGAAAATCAGCTCACATGGGACAAGGGGAGCTGCCTCTTTAGGGTGTTTGGACCAGGAAGCAAACCAACTGGGCCTGTGTCCTAGGAAGCTAGAGAACCAGAGAGCAATAATAGCAATGAAACTAATAGAACTAATAAGTGAATATAGCAAGCTCAGGGGAATACAAGGTCAATATATAAAAATTAATTGTATATATTATAGTAATGAACTTTTATAAAATGAAATTTGAAAAGTATCATTTACAATAGCAACAAATTAAAATACACAGGTATAAACATAACAAAATATGTGTAAGACCTTAAAACCTCAAGAGATTGAAAGAGAGAAATTAAAGAACTTAATAAATGGGTCCAGCCCGTGGCTCACTCGGGAGAGTGTTGTGCTGATAACACCAAGGCCATGGGTTTGGATCCCATATAGGGATGGCCGGTTTGCTCACTGGGTGAGCGTGGTGCTGACAACACCAAGTCAAGGGTTAAGATCCCCTTACCGGTCATCTTTTTTTTTTTTAAAAAAAAAAAAAAAAAAAAAAAGAACTTAATAAATGGAGATACATACCATGTGTTTGGATTGGCGGACTAAATGTTAAGGTGACAGTTTTCCTCAAATTGATCTATAGATTCAACACAATCCCAATCAAAATCTCAGAAAGTTCTTGTGGCAGAAATTGAGAAGGTGATTTAAAAATGTATGTGGAGATGCAAAAGACCTAAAAGAGTCGAAACATCTTCAAAAAGGAGAGTAAAATCTGAGGACATACGTTATCTGATTTCAAGTCTTTCAAGACTTACTATAAAACTACAGTAATCAAGACAGGTGGTATTATTTCAGTAAGGACAGACGTGTTGATAAATGGAACAGAATAGAGAGTCTAGAAATAGACCCCCCACATATATAATTAATTGCTTTTTAAAATGGCACAAAGGTATTCAGTGGGAATATAATCATCTTTTTGATAAATGTTGCTGGAATGAAAATTATTCATATGGAATGAAAACTGAATCTTGACACCTATCTCAAACAATACACAAAAATTAAGTCATGCTGAACTTGTGAATAAGCCCTTCAAATATGTTCAGAGAAAGAAAAAAAATAAAGTTACCATCCAAATTTTTTAGTTATAGAAATATTAACTGAAATGACTCATAAATGTCATTTTTAATAGCATAGAGTGTGGCAAAGGAAGAAGACATTTAAAAAAGGCTCTTCCATCATGCATGGATATAGGACATTTGATTTTTGATAAGAGGTAATAAATTCAGAAATTCCTTTAAGTGATAATATATTTCACCTAATCTGTGCCATTAGCAAGCACCGATAGGAATGCTTGTAGAATTTGTAATTCCAACTTAATGAGAGTAGAGACAGTGCCTTTAAGTCTGATGTATATGGCAAGACTATTGTATGGAATATTTGTGTATTTATTCAATGCATAGTGTGGGCCAGCCATTATTCCTCATGCTGGGAATATCAGATGAACAAAACCGACCTCTACTCATGGCACTTAGAGCTTTGTCTAAGATTAAATCTCTGTCTTACCCTCCAGAGACTACCAGGAGCAAACGAGCAAACACCTTTCCACACTCAGCACCTCTTGACTCTACTGGATCCCAGAGGAAATGCTAGTTTTCTGCCTACCCTGCATTAGGCCCTGTGGTTACAGAGGAAAGAATCCCAGGAGAAAACTCAGGAATAAAAATGGAGAAAGTGACACTTCAGACTGAAATTACCAGACACATCCATGATGTAAAGGAGGAAAAGGAAATGAGGAACCAAAAAAGCTCTCGGGCCAGTTAATTAAACTATGGAATGATCAGGAAATCCAGAGTTCCCTGAAAAAATGGGAATTTCTTGAATGTGTGAAGTGTCCCTCACTGGGAGGAGCAAGAATCACATAGTATCAAAAGGAACTGCCCAAAAGGCAAAAAAAGAAAAAATAAACAAATGGGATTATATCAAACTAAAAAGCTTCTGCACAGCAAAGGAAACAATCGACAGAGTGAAAAGACATCCTACAGAATGGGAGAAAATATTTGCAAAATATTCATCTGACAAGGGATTAATATCCAGAATATACAAAGAGCTCAGACAACTTTACAGCAAAAAACCAAATAATCCATTTAAAAAAGGAGCAAATGAGCTGAATTGACATTTCTCAAAGGAAGACCTACACAAATGGCCAACAGGCATATGAAAAAATACTCAGCATCACTAATCATCAGGGAAATGCAAATGAAAACCACTTTGAGATATCAACTCACTCCAATCAGACTGGCTGTTATAAAAAAGACAGAATAACAAATGCTGGCAAGGATGTAGAAAAAGAGGAACCCTCCTGCACTGTTGGTGGGATTGTACATTAGTACAGCCAATAGGGAGAACAGTATGGAGATTCCTTAAACAACTACAGATAGAACTTCCATATGATCCAGCAATCCCACTCCTGGGGATATATCCAGAGGACTGGAAAACATCAGGTTGAAGGCATACTTGCATTCCCATGTTTATTGCAGCTCTATTTACAATAGCTACCAATGGAACCAACCTAAATGTCCATCAGTGGATGACTGGATAAGGAAATTGTGGTATATATACACAATGGAATACTAGTCAGTCATAAAAAAGAATGAAATTCTACCATTTGCAGCAACATGGATGAGCCTGAAGATAATTATTCTAAGTGAAACAACCCAGGTACAGAAAGAGAAATACCACATGCTCTCACTCATAACTGGTAGCTGAATCTATAAATAAACAAATGAACAATAAAGAGAGACAGAAAGAAAGAAAGAACAATCACAGTAATAAGCTGAACTTTTAGAAAACTAGAGGTGGAAAAGGGGAGGAGAGGGGGAGAGTGAGGGGGGCTAATGAGGAATTGGTCAAGGGACACAAAGAATGATTGCATATTGTAATGATGAATAAGCGACCTATACTGATCTAACCACCACACATTGTACACAATTATTGAAAATCAACATTGTACCCCACACATATGTACAACAAAATAAGTAAATAACCAAAAACAACCCCCCCCAAAACCAAAGGAATTGCCAAGGTCTCAGGCAGGAGGGCACAAAGAAGAGCTGGTAACAATGTCTCCAAATGCTGATAAGTTTGCAGGTTTTATAGTACATTATTCATGAGGCCAACCAGAAGCCAAGAAGCAAACCCTTGCCCTGTCCTTTTGGAGAGGGCTTACATTGGATTCTGGGACATAGATGGGAGGACAACATCTTTTCAGGTTCTCCCGGCGCAGATGCAACGGACCTCCCGCCTCCTGAGTACCAGCCCCAGGCCTGTGGCAGTCTTGTACCTGCTCAGCCCTTTCAGTAGCTGCTGAGGGTCCCCACCACACCTGACCCCCAGCACCCCCATACCCTCTTGATCTTCATGGAGCATCAGATCTTCCATATGGGAGCCCTGGAACATGAACCTTCTATGGTTAAGTCCATGCTGATGTCCTGCCTTTCTCCCAGGAGTCCCCAGCCCCCAACAGCAGTAGTTGATCTGACTGATACAGATCCTAAACTCAAAGACAATTAGACCTGGATCCCGATTCTGTCTGAAATCCAACAGAATAGTAAGACTGTGTATACACTGGTGTGTGATTCTTAACTTCCCTAGCCCAATGTAATAAGAATCAAATGTGAAATAAATGAATGACCATGAAAAAAGTAAAAGTAAAATAAAATAATCCTCCAATACAGCCTGGCCAGTTAGGTCAGTTGGTTAGAGCGCAGCCTTGTAACACCAAAGCCACAGGTTTGGATCTCCTTACCGGCCAGCTGCCCAAAACCAACCAACCATGCCAAATTATCCTCCAATACAGACAGACATTTAGAAAATTGGAAAAGTATAATGTTGAAAATATAAATTAAATCTAAAATATTGTAAAAGAATTAGAAGTGACAGAGAAGTAAGTATGACCAGAAAACATAGCACAGATGACTAATATCTGTGCTGCTTATAGCAGTGCTAATTGGAATCACTGTTTTGTACATCTTGGAACTTTGGTATCCAAAGAAGTTTTGGTAGTCAAAGAATTTTTGTTAATAAAATTAACAACTTTTACTAAATTTGTCATACATCATATTTAGTAAAAGTTGTTAATTTTATTTAGGCAAAGTAAGTTTGCTGAATAGCCAAATTTTAGACATGTTCTGTTCAGAGGCTGGGGCAAACCAGATCCACTTGTACCCTACTCACATGATTTCTAGGAAGAGTACCAAGTGTGGAGTAGAAGTACAATGAGAACCACATTTCTAGTTGAAAAACAATCTTATTTGGCAAATATTTTAAAGGTTGTATTTGGGCAACAAAATTGGCTTACTTAAATAAATTTCTTGGCATTAGTAATAAACTAAATTTGCAACCAGAAGGAAAGCATGATTTCAACATAGTCAGGATATTTAAGGGCTCAAAAGACATTATTGTTATAGCAAGTTTTTTTAAAAAGCTGATTTCCCTAGCTACAATATGGACAAAGTATTACAATGAAGATACTTCAAATAAACAAAACTAGAGATATTGTTGCATCTCACATTACCTGTCTTAAACTTTTATTTGTTATCATAAACTTTCCATAAGAAAATTTATTTATTTTCATTTTTTGGCAGCTGGCCTGTACTGGATCTGAACCCTTGACCTTGGTGTTATAACACCCCGCTTTAACCAACTGAGCTAACCGGCCAGCCCCATAAGAAAATTTAAAACATTAAAGAAAAATATTTAGATAAAATATCCATGTGTTGATAATGGAATTAGATGTGGACCCTGAAGAACAAACTGATTTCTTATTTACATGACAGATGATTATGAAACATTCAGTAAGATGAAAAAATGTCAACTGTCTGGTAGAATTATTGTATTGTTCTTATGATCACTGTTTCCATGACCTATTAGTGTGAACTAAAATTTCAACCCCGGTCTGATTAAAATCAAAAGCAAGGCCTGACTGTGCTTCTGCTGTGCTATTGTATTGTCCCATGTCTTTCAGGGTGTACTAAATGTATCAAAAAGCATGCACACCCATTGCAATATATATATCTTTCCTGATTTTTTTTGGAGGGGGCAGATTTACCTGTATGTTATGCACTGAATGATTTCACCTGTATGTTATGCACTGAATGATTTCCCCCTCCCAAATTCCTGTGTTGAAGCCTAAACCCCGAAGGTGTTGGTATTTGGAGGTGGGGCCATTGGGAGGTGATTTGGTCATGATGGTGGGGCCCTCGTGAATGAGATTAGTGTCCTTATGAAGAAACATGAGATCATTGATTGATCTCTCTACCATGAGGAGTTACAACCAGAAGATGGCCATTTGTAAACCAGGAAGAGAGCCCTCTGCAGACGCTGGATCTGTCAGGGCCTTGATCCCAGACTTCCAACCTCCAGAATTGTGAGAAATAAATGTCTGTTGTGTAAGCCACCCAGTCTGTTACAGCAGCCTGAATGGACTAAGATACTGTTGTATTTAAGTATTAGTAAACAATATTTTATGTAAATATAATTGTTTTTACTTTACTATATATTATGGGCTGGATTGTGTTCCCCCTAAACTTAAATGTTGAAGTCCTAACCCCAATACCTCAGAACGTGACTGTATTTGCAGATAGGACTTTTAAAGTGGTGATTAATTTAGGCCCTAATCCAGTCTAACTGGTGTTGTTATAAGAAGAAATTTGCGCCAGAGAGACTCTAGGGGCATGCGCGTGCACAGAGAAAAGTCCGTGTGAGCACACCGTGAGAAGGTGGCCATCTGCAAGCCCGGACAGAAGACCCACAAGAAGTCAACTCTGCTCACTCCTTGATCTTGGACTTCCAGCTTTCTGAACTGTGAGAAAATAAGTTTCTATTGTTTAAGCTACCCAGTCTGTGGTACTTTGTTATGGCAGTCCTAGCAAATTATATGCTATATGTGCAGAATATTGTTTTATGAAATTGTGGTTTCAGTTGTGCATATGTGTACTGGGTCTCAATGCAAGGTGCATATTGGCATGTAGGTAAAAAATGTTTGAAAACCACTGAGTTAGAAGAAACAAAGGATTTAACCTCTTCCTTCTGAAACAAGCCAGTTGAACTAGAACCTTCCATAAGGCAAACCTAGAGAAACCCTGGCCCCACATTTAGCAGGGAAGGGACTAAGGAAAAGAAACAGCCTCTATGCCTTTGGGTTCCATATGAAAAAGACTCTAGAGCAGTGGAGTCTAGGGATAGAATTTAGGGGGGGTCTGTGATCTTGGATAGGAAAGTGTATTTATTTTCACTAATGTCTATATGAAGATTGCTATTTCCTTCAATCATAAATGCAAGCAACAGATTTCAGTCATATTAGCAGTATTACCTGCAACTTGGTCACAAATAGAAATCACATATATTTTCAAGTCACATTATACAAACTATCTCAAAATACAAATTGCAGCCATTGCTAAACTCAAGGTATATTGGTTATTAGATTTACTGATGGGGGTTGTTATTTAATGCATTAGTACAAATATTTTCTCTCTTTCTCTCTCTTTTTTTGGTGGCTGGCGGGTACAGGGATATTTAATGCATTAATAAAGGCACCCTTATTATTATGCACAGATTTGTTTTTATATATCTTGATGATAATAATGTGCACATGTAATTTTTTCCTTTTGGAATCCTATGTATTTTTATCTTATGCATTTAAGAACATTTTTCTGAAAAGAAATCATAGGCTTCACATGACTGTCAAAGGGGGTCTGTATTAGTCCATTTCTGTGGCTTATAACAAAATACCAGGAACTGGGTGATTTGTAAGAAAACAAAATTTATTGCTTATAGTTTTGGAGGCTGGGAAGTCCAAAGTCCAGGGAACATATCTGGTGAAAGTCTTGGTGGTAGCAACAGGGACCCAGGGGTCTCACATAGTAGAAAATGGCAGAGCAGTGAAAGAGAGAGAGAGAGACAGAGAGAGAAAGAGATCCTCATGAACTCTCCTTTTTAAGCCCTCAGAATCATGCCCATGACTGCCATTTTTAAACCATTCACTAGACATGGTCCTCAGAATCTAATCACCTCTTCAAGGACCCAGCTTTCAATTACCATAGTAGGATTTCCTACCTTCTTAACAGTTACAGCGGGGATCAAGCTATAGATACATAAAACTTGGGGAACACAATCCATCATTCTGATCCCTGGCCCCCAAAGTTTATGTCTCACTCACAAGTAAATACATTTATTCCATTCCCAAAGTCTTAACTTGTTTCTACTCAAAAAGTCCAAAATTCAAAGTCCTACCTGTAAAATCAAAACAAATATCTACTTCCAAGATACAATGGTGGGACAAGCATAGGGTACATATTCCCATTCAAAAAGGGAGAAATAAGCCAAAAGAAAGGTGTAACAGGTCCCAAACAAGTCTGAAACCCAGCAGGACAGACATTAAATCTTAAAGCTGGTGAACGATGTACCTTGACTCCATGTTCCATGTCCTCTGTGTGCTGGTGTGGGGGTTGGGTCTCCAAGTCCTTGGGCAGGCTGCTCCGATGGCTTTCCTGGTTTCAGGCCACATTGCAGCTCTTCCAGGCTAGCGTTGCTTGCTGGTAGCTCCACAAGTCTGGGGTCTCCATGGCGGTCCTGCTCTCAAGGGTCTACTATGCATGGCCTTGGTAGGGTTTTTCTGTTGCAACTCCAACCCCACATTTCCTCTTGGCGATTCTCTAGTGAAGACTATATGCAGTGACTCTGCCCCTGCAACAGATCTCTTCTTGCACCCCCAGGATTTACTAGGCATCCTTTGAAATTAGGGTGGAGGCTCCCAATCCTCCACAGCTCTGACATGCTGTGAGCCTACAGGACTTAACATCCCTTGGTGCTACCAAGGCTTCTGGGTTGTAGCTTCCAAAGCTGTGGGTGCAGCCACACTTGGGTCCAATTTAGCCATGGCTGGAGCAGCCAAAGCAGCTGGGGAGCTGCTGTGCGGAGCAGCATCCCAAGGTGGTCCTGGGTAGCGAGCCTGTGGAGGGTGCCTTGAGTCTGTTCCCCAAGACCATTCTGTCTCCCTAGGCCTCTGGGCCTGTAATGGAAGGATCATCACCAGAGGCTTCTGCAATGCCTTCAGGGCTTTTTCTCCCTTCTCCTGATAATCCCTTTCTTTTGTACTAATTTTCTTAGCACCATTGCATTTATCTCTAGAAAACTCTGTCTGCGTCTCTACCACATGGCCAGGATGCATATTTTCCAAATCTTTACACTCTGCTTTCCTTTTAAATTCTGGCCTTACATCATGTGTATTAGTCCATTTGTTTTGCTATAACAAAAATACCTGAGACTTGTTAATTTATAAAGAAAAGAAGTTTATTTGGCTTACGATTCTGGGATATCTGTATCTGGCATGGGCCTCAGGCTGCTTCTACTTTCTACTTCATGGTGGAAAGCAGCAGGCAGCTGGTGGGTACAAGCAGATCACATGGGGAGAGGAAGCAAGAGAGAGAGAGAGGAGGTGCCAGGGTCTTTTTTTTTTTTTTTTAAAGATGACCAGTAAGGGGATCTTAACTCTTGACTTGGTGTTGTCAGTACCACGCCCTCACAAGTGAGCTAACCAGCCATCCCTATATAGGGATCCAAATCTATGGCCTTGGTGTTATCAGCACTACACTCTCCCAAGTAAGCCACAGGCCAGCTGTGCCAGGGTCTTTTAAACAACCAGCTCTCGTGGGAACTAAAAGAGCAAAGAACTCACTCATGACCCCCACCCTCCAGGGACAGCATTAATCCATTCACTATAGCATGGTCCTACAATGTAATCACTTCCTCAATGCTCCACCTTTCAACTTCCATAATAGGATTTCCCACCCTCTTAACAGTCATGGTGGGGGCTGAGTTTCTAATACATTAAAATTGGGGGACACAATTCAAGCTTCAAGGGAGTTTTGGGGGGATACAATTCAACCCACTACATTCCACCCCTGGCCCCCTAAAACTTATGTCCTTTTCAAATGCAAAAGCATTCATTTCATCCCCAAAGTCTTAACTTGTTTCAACTCAAGAGTCCAAAGTCCAAAGTCCCATCTGTGAAATCAATACAAATTATCTACTTCCAAGATACAACAGTGGGACAATCATAGGGTACATATTCCCATTCCAAAAGGGAAAAATAGGCCAAAGAAAAAGGAGGAAAAGATCTCAAACAAGTCTGAAACCCAGCAGGGCAGACATTAAATCTTAAAGCTCCAAAATAATCTTTGACTCCAAGTTCTGCAGCCTGGGCACAATGGGGCATCTGGTCCCCAGAAGCCTTCGGCAGCCTCACTTCCACAGCTCTGCCAGGTGCAGTCCAGTGGGCTGCACTGGTACCTGCAGCTTTTCTAGGCCTGTGTTGCATGTTACCATTGGCCCCGCAGTTCTAGGGTCCTGGTGGCAGCCCTGCTGCCTTGGCTATACTAGACATTTCCCTGGTGGGAGCTCTGGTCCCACTTTTCTGCTTGGCATTGCTCTAGTAGATGACCTCTGTGGTGGCTCTGCCCCTGCAGCAGGTCTCTGCCTGGGCCCCCTGCCTTTTCCATACATCCTCTGGAATCTGGGTGGAGGCTGCCATGCTTCCACTGTTCTCATATCCTGCCAGCCTGCAGATGTAACACAATATGGATGCCACCATGGTTTCAGTCTTTTACTCTCCAGAGCTGCTGCATGAACCACACTTGGGGCTGGGCTGCTCCAGCCAGAGCAGCTGGGATGTTAGGAGCAGGTTCCCGAGGGCAGCTGTGCCCCAGGTCTGTCCTCCGGGACAACTCAGTCCTTCTAGGCCTCAGGGTCTGTGATGGGTGGGGTACCCCTCCAGACTTCTGAAATGCCTTCTGGGCTTTTTTCCCATTGTCCTGGTTATTAGCATCTGGCTGCCTCACTGCCAGGCTAATGTCTTTAGTAACCAGTTTATCTGCTTCACCTTTGCATTTTTCTCCTGCTCTCCGCTTCTCTACCACATGGCCAGGCTACAAATTTTCCAAATCTTTATGCTCTGCTTCACTTTTAAATTCTGGCTTTACATCATGCCTTTGTCACCATAACTCAGAGTAGGCTGTTAAAAGTAACCATGCAGCTTCTTTAATATTTTCCTTTTTAGAAATTTCTTCTGCCAAACATTCTGATTGACAACTCTTACATCCCACCTTCCACAAAGTCTGAGGGCATGGACACAATGCAGCCAGATTACTTGCTATGGTGTAGCAAGGGTGATCTTTTGCCCAATTCCCAATAAGTTCCTCATTTCTATCTGAGACCTCATCATCTGCATGGTCTTTACTGTCCACATTTCTATCAGCATTTTGGTCACAACCATTTAACAAATCTCTAAAATGTTCCAAACATTCTTTTATCTTTTTGTCTTCTTCTAAGTCCTCCAAACTCTTCCAACCTTTGCCTAACACCCAGTTCCAAAGCTACATCCACATTTTCAGGTATCTGTATAGCAACATCCCACTCCTCAATACCAATTTTCTGTATTAGTCCGTTTGCATGGCTATAACAGAAATACCTGAGACTGGGTAATTTATAAAGAACAGAGGTTTATTTGGCTTAACATTCTGGGACAGCTGCATCTGGCACGGGCCTCAGGCTGCTTCTACTCATGGCAGAAAGTGGCAGGCAGCTGTGGGTACAAGCAGATCACATGGGGAGAAGAAGCAAGAGAGAGAGAGAAGAGGTACCAGGGTTTTTTAAACAACCAGCTCTCACAGGAACTAACAGAGCGACAACTTGTGAGTGACAACTCACTCACAACCCTGCCTTCCAGGGAGAGGATTAATCCATTCATTACAGCATGGTCCTACAATCTAATCACCTCTTCAAGGCTCCACCTTCTAATTACAATAATAGGATTTCCCAGCCCCTTAACAGTCACAGTGGGGATCAAGCTACTAAAACATAAAACTTGGAGGACACAGTCCATATCAGGGTCTGTGGCAAATAAAAGGTTAAGAACAACTTCTCTACAGCTATATTTTTCTACACACAGTCCTGTCTCCTCTGTGCTTCACCCTGAGTCTTCTCTTATCTGTTTCTTCCAGCTTCCATCCTTTTGACTACTGCCAGGACTCTCCTTCTGACCAGTCTCCTCTAACTAAGGACTTCTTTGGTTCTGACTCTGACTTGGTATCTTCCCAAGGCTGCCTCTTCATTTACCACCTCTGCTCTGGCAGCACAGCCCAAGGGCAGTAGCCTTGCTTTGTTGCCTGGCCCAGGAAATGACCCATAGGGTCATGACTTCAGGACTTCTGAGGACCAGCCAGAAGAAAGTATGTTAGCCACCCAGGGCCACGGAAAAACAGCTAATATCACCAGCAGTACAAAATGGGATCCACTTCACTTCCAGGTTTCTATTATTCCTGCCTCCTGAGGGTGTTGACCTTACTTTGGTGGCTTCCCTGACCACATCCATTTCATGTTTAGATCCCCACCTCATGACTTGAATTTGTAGCACATACAAGACCCTCTGGACCGAAGGTGTCCACATTTCCTTTTCCATATGGAATATATTCACCTCCCAAGGTGTGTCCCTGCACATTGGGTCTGCAGTTCACAGTTACTAGGATCATTACTCCCTTGGTTTTCCCATGCACACAGCACTCTCATTCTGGCAACTTGCCAACATTTGGAGGAATTCCATGCTACCATGAGAACAGAATGATACCTTTGGGTGATAGGCAAGGACTACTACTAAATTTCCTCCAACCAACCCCTTTCGTTGGAGAGGTCATCCAAAAGAGAACTATGTGCAGCTCAGTTCCTGCACAACCCACCTGTCAGTGGCACACTCTGGCCTCTAGAGGGATCCCCAGGAATGAGAAAGAGGAGGAGCAGCCCTGGGTCATCATGGAATGGTGGGTCAGTAAGCTTGACTCACACAGCTGTCCTGGAGAATGGGGCTAATCTCTTGGCCACATATCCTAAAAGTATTGATGTCCCTCGGTATCTTTTGGGTGGGAATGTCCTATTTGATTTCCCTTGTGTGGTCTGTTTTCCTACCAGTCTCCACTGCCAACATTTATCTATGTGGCAATCACAATGCAGATAGAATCTTGACTGCTAAGGCTGAGCCTGGCCTCACCATCAGTATACAAGCTCTCCCTTAATGGAGACTCCAGATTTTGGCAAACAGGTATGAGTATATCTGGAAAGCAACCAGTCTGGGGCAAATGTATATCTCCAATCTCATCTTGGCTTCCATCTAGGAAGAAACAATGCTCTGCCTTATAGTTAGTTTTGAATTTTCCCTTTAAGCTGACTGTGAGAAGCACTTCAATATATTTTTCTTCTTTCATCTTATTTTGAAATATTTCAAACACCACAGAAGGTTTGAAAGAATAGTATAATGAACAGCTATATTCCATCCACCTAGGTTCAATGATTTTTAACATTTTGCACATCTGCTTTCTTTGTGCTCTCATATCACATTGTGTGATTGTGTGTCTCTACATACATCCCTTTGGACCACTGGAAAGTAAGTTCAGTCATAAAGTTGCTTCCCTCTAAAATACTTCAGTATGCATCCCCTAAGAATAATAATTTTCTCTTATGAAACTTTAATTCCATCAGGTTGCTATGATGAGCTCCAAGGTCCCCAAAGGACCTGGATCCTTTGTTATTCAGTTAGCCACCCAGGTGGCTTCTCAGCAGGAGATCAGCAGTGGTGGGCACCAGGTGCCAGGCTGTTGCCTCCAGCTGTTTGCAAGGGCCAGTCATTGGTCCTCGCTTTTATGCTTTAGCTGAGGCTAGTCCTGATTCTGATTGAGAGGGCATTCAGGGTCTGGGCTTCCCAGGCACAACAACCCACACATCTTTCTATTTTGTGTTGCAAATATTATTCTTTTGAATAGGAAATGCATTCAGGTGTTATAAAGGGCTGTACAGAGCAGAATCCTCCCACTCCTGTCTCTCAGCTCCTCAGTTCCCTTCTCTGCGGTAACCAATCTTACTAGGTCTTCTGTGTCATTCCAAAATCACCTATGTGTTTACAAACAAATATATGTATATAAATGGTCCCCTTCCATTACAGAAACAGTAGTACATGAAACACTTCGTTCACCAGTTTCCACCAATACTTTAAATATATATATATATATATAAAACTGAAAGATAAGCACAATCTTACAATTGAAATGGTATCTAAATTCAGATTGCTCTGTTGTAATCAAGCATCCACACCGGATTCATATCCAAAAGCTAGAGGTTTCTACTACATTAGGGGACAGTCTTTTGACCACAGAAAATGGTGCTTGTTCAGGGAGCATCAGGTCTTACAAAACAGATTCCTCTGGAGACTCCTGCCAAGCACTGTCAATACAATCCAAACTCTGGCCCCTCAGTTCAGTTGGTTACAGCATGGTGATGATAACACCAAGGTCTAAGGTTGGATCCCCATACTGACCAGCCAACAAAACAAAACAAAACAAAAACAAAAATCCAAACTCTATGAAAGACAATCCTATCTAGTACCAAACATATTCCTGACAGATACAGTACTGACACCTTCTTTTCCCAGCACAATGTATACTTATTATTTTTTTTAATTTTTATTTTGTTGATATACATTGTGGCTGATTATTGCTCCCCATCACCAAAACCACCCTCCCTCCCCCCCCAACAATGTCCTTTCTGTTTGCTTGTCGTATCAACTTCAAGTAATTGTGGTTGTTATATCTTCTTCCCCCCGCCCCAGTTTTGTGTGTGTGTGTGTGTGTGTGAATTTATATATTAATTTTTAGCTCCCACCAATAAGTGAGAACATGTGGTATTTCGCTTTCTGTGCCTGACTTGTTTCACTTAATATAATTCTCTCAAGGTCCATCCATGTTGTTGCAAATGGCAGTATTTCATTCGTTTTTATAGCTGAGTAGTATTCCATTGTGTAGATGTACCACATTTTCCGTATCCACTCATCTGATGATGGACATTTGGGCTGGTTCCAACTCTTGGCTATTGTAAAGAGTGCTGCGATGAACATTGGGGAACAGGTATACCTTCGACTTGATGATTTCCATTCCTCTGGGTATATTCCCAGCAGTGGGATAGCTGGGTCGTATGGTAGATCTATCTGCAATTGTTTGAGGAACCTCCATACCATTTTCCATAGAGGCTGCACCATTTTGCAGTCCCACCAACAATGTATGAGAGTTCCTTTTTCTCCGCAACCTCGCCAGCATTTATCGTTCAGGGTCTTTTGGATTTTAGCCATCCTAACTGGGTTTAGATGGTATCTCAGTGTGGTTTTGATTTGCATTTCCCGGATGCTGAGTGATGTTGAGCATTTTTTCATATGTCTGTTGGCCATTTGTATATCTTCCTTAGAGAAATGCCTACTTAGCTTTTTTGCCCATCTTTTAATTGGGTTGCTTGTTTTCTTCTTGTAAAGTTGTCTGAGTTCCTTATATATTCTGGATATTAATCCTTTGTCAGATGTATATTTTGCAAATATTTTCTCCCACTCTGTCGGTTGTCTTTTAACTCTGTTAATTGTTTCTTTGGCTGTGCAGAAGCTTTTTAGTTTGATATAATCCCATTTGTTTATTTTTCCTTTGGTTGCCCGTGCTTTTGGAGTTGTATTCATGAAGTCTGTGTCCAGTCCTATTTCCTGAAGTGTTTCTCCTATGTTTTCTTTAAGAAGTTTTATTGTTTCAGGGTGTATATTTAAATCCTTAATCCATTTTGAGTTGATTTTAGTATACGGTGAGAGGTATGGATCTATTTTCATTCTCCTGCATATGGATATCCAGTTATCCCAGCACCATTTGCTGAAGAGGCAGTCCCTTCCCCAGTGAATAGGCTTGGTGCCTTTGTCAAAGATCAGATGGAAGTAAGTGTGTAGGTTGATTTCTGGATTCTCTATTCTATTCCATTGGTCAGTGTGTCTGTTTTTATGCCAGTACCATATTGTTTTGGTTATTATCACTTTGTAGTATAGCTTAAAGTCAGGTAGTGTTATGCCTCCAGCTTTATTTTTTTTGCTCAGCATTGCTTTGGCTATGCGAGGTCTTTTATTGTTCCATATAAATGTCTGGATAGTTTTTTCCATTTCTGAGAAAAATGTCTTTGGAATTTTGATGGGGATTGCATTGAATTTGTATATCACTTTGGGTAGTATGGACATTTTCACTATGTTGATTCTTCCAATCCAAGAGCATGGGATATCTTTCCATCTTCTTGTATCCTCTCTAATTTCTCTCACCAGTGGTTTGTAGTTCTCATTATAGAGATTTTTCACCTCCTTGGTTAACTCAATTCCTAAGTATTTTATTTTTTTGGTGGCTATTGTAAATGGGCAGGCTTTCTTGATTTCTCTTTCTGCATGTTCACTATTGTAGAATAGAAATGCTACTGATTTTTGTGTGTTGATTTTGTATCCTGCTACTGTGCTGAAGTCATTTATCAATTCCAAGAGTTTTTTTGTAGATGTTTTAGGCTGTTCGATATATAGGATCATGTCATCTGCAAACAGGGACAGTTTGACTTCATCTTTTCCAATCTGGATGCCCTTTATTTCCTTCTCTTCTCTGATTGCTCTGGCTAGTACTTCCAACACTATGTTGAATAGGAGTGGTGAGAGTGGGCATCCTTGTCTAGTTCCTGTTCTTAAAGGAAAAGCTTTCAGCTTTTCCCCATTCAGGATGATATTGACAGTGGGTTTGTCATATATGGCTTTAATTATGTTGAGATACTTTCCCTCTATACCTAACTTATAGAGGGTCTTTGTCATGAATGAGTGCTGAACTTTATCAAATGCTTTTTCACCATCTATAGAGATGATCATATGGTCCTTGTGTTTGAGTTTATTGATATGGTGTATCACATTTATTGATTTGCGTATGTTGAACCAACCTTGCATCCCTGGGATGAATCCCACTTGATCGTGGTGAATAATTTTATGTATGTGTTGCTGTATTCTGTTTGCTAGTATTTTAGTGAGGATTTTTGCATCTATATTCATCAAGGATATTGGCCTGTAGTTTTCTTTTTTGGTTATATCTTTACCTGGTTTTGGTATCAGGATGATGTTTGCTTCATAGAATGAGTTTGGGAGATTTGCGTCCGTTTCAATCTTTTGGAATAGTTTGTCAATTCCTCTTTGAATGTTTGGTAAAATTCTGCTGTGAATCCATCTGGTCCTGGGCTTTTCTTTGTTGGGAGCCTTCTGATAACAGCTTCAATCTCCTTTATTGTTATTGGTCTGTTCAAATTTTCTACGTCTTCATGGTTCAGTTTTGGGAGCTTGTGTGTCCAGAAATTTATCCATTTTCTCCAGATTTTCAAATTTGTTGGCGTATAGTTGTTTATAGTAGTCTCGAATGTTTCCTTGTATTTCAGATGAATCAGTTGTAATATCGCCTTTTTCATTTCTAATTTTTGTTATTTAAATCTTCTCTCTTCTTTTTTTTGTTAGCCATGCTAATGGTTTGTCAATTTTATTTATCTTTCCAAAAAAACCAACTTTTTGATTCATTGATCTTTTTTATTGTTTTCTGGTTTTCAATTTCATTCAGTTCTGCTCTGATCTTAATGATTTCTTTCCATCTGCTAACTTTAGGTTTGGATTGCTCTTGTTTTTCTAGTTCTTTAAGGTGAAGTGTTAGGTTGTTCACTTGCCATCTTTCCATTCTTCTGAAGTGAGCATTTAATGCAATAAATTTCCCCCTTAATACTGCTTTTGCAGTATCCCACAGGTTTTGGTATGATGTATCATTGTTTTCATTAGTTTCAATAAATTTTTTGATTTCCTGCTTGATTTCTTCTTGGACCCATATGTCATTAAGTAGAATGCTGTTTAATTTCCATGTGTTTGTATAGTTTCCAGAGTTTTGTTTGTTATTAATTTCTAGTTTTAATCCATTGTGGTCTGAGAAAATACATGGGATAATTCCAATTTTTTTGAATTTATTGAGACTTGATTTGTGACCTAATATGTGATCTATCCTGGAGAATGATCCATGTGCTGATGAGAAGAATGAATATTCTGAGGTTGTTGGATGGAATGTTCTGTAGATATCTGCCAATTCCAATTGGTCTAGAGTCTTGTTTAGATCTTGTGTTTCTCTACTGATTCTTTGCCTAGATGATCTGTCTAATATTGACAGTGGGGTGTTCAGGTCCCCTGCTATTGTGGTATTAGTGTCTATTTCCTTCTTTAGGTCTAATAGAGTTTGTTTTATAAATCTGGCTGCTCCAACATTGGGTGCGTACATATTTATGATTGTTATGTCTTTTTGATGGATCAATCCTTTTATCATTAAGTAGTGTCCCTCATTGTCTCTTTTTATGGTTTTTAGTTTAAAGTCTATTTTGTCAGATATAAGAATAGCTACTCCAACTCGTTTTTCTTTTCTGTTTGCATGGTAAATCTTTTTCCCTCCTTTCACTCTTAGTCTATGTGAATCTTTATGGGTGAGGTGGGTCTCTTGTAGGCAGCATATAGTTGGGTCCTCCTTTTTAATCCAGTCAGCCAGTCTGTGCCTTTTGATTGGGGAATTTAAGCCTTTTACATTAAGAGTTGTTATTGAAAGGTGTTGATTTATTCCTAGCATTTTATTGGTTGTTTGGTTGTCTTAGGTGTCTTTTGTTCCTTGCTTTCTGATTTACTGTTTGGTTTCTGTGTTTGTTGGTTCCTTAGGTTGTAGATAGCGTTTTTGTTTGCTTGTTGTCTCTTCATGAATGTCTTTTTTATTATACTAGTGGGTTTTGATTTTTCTTGGGTTTTTATGGCAGTGGTAGTTATTTGTCAGGAACCAAACCCCGTACTCCCTTGAGGATTTCTTGTAAGGGTGGTCGTGTGGTAGTGAACTCCCACAGTTTTTGTTTGTCTGAGAAATATACTATTTGCCCTTCATTTCAGAAGGATAGCCTTGCAGGGTAGAGTATTCTTGGCTGGCAATCTTTGTCTTTTAGTATTTTGAATATATCATCCCATTACTTTCTAGCTTTTAGGGTTTGTGATGATGTTAGCCTGATTGGGGCTCCCTTATAGGTGATTTGATCCTTCTCTCTTGCAGCTTTTAAGATTCTCTCTTTGTCTCTGAGTTTTGCCAATTTGACTATAACATGTCTTGGAGAAGGCCTTTTTGGGTTGAATATGTTTGGAGATCTTTCAGCTTCCTGGATCTGAAAATCTGTGATTTTTCCTATACCTGGGAAGTTTTCTGCCACTATTTTGTTGAATATGTTTGCAATGG
Organism: Cynocephalus volans; assembly: GCF_027409185.1. NCBI lineage: Eukaryota > Metazoa > Chordata > Mammalia > Dermoptera > Cynocephalidae > Cynocephalus > Cynocephalus volans. Next base: position 61,131,132 of record NC_084460.1, read on the forward strand.
AATCTCCATCTTCCTCCCCTTCTGGAATACCCATGACTCGGATATTTGAGTGCTTAAGGTTGTCTGATATCTCTCTCAGATTTTCTTCAATGTCTTTGATTCTTTTTTCTTTCTTTTTGTCTGCTTGTGTTATTTCTAACAGCCCATCTTCAAGTTCAGAGGTTCTCTCTTCAACTTCCACAAGCCTGCTGGTTAAACTCTCCATTGTGTTTTTTATTTCGCTGAATAACTTCTTCAGTTCAGCAAGTTTTGCTACATTTTTTTTCAGGACATTGATTTCCTTGTACATTTCCTCTTTCAGATACTGTATACTTTTCCTCATTTCCTCATGATGTCTAGCTGAGTTTTCTTGTATCTCATTCAGTTTCCTTAGAATTATCACTCGAAATTCCTTGTCAGTCATTTCAAGGGCTTCTTGTTCTATAGGATCTAGAGTTTGAGATTTATTAACTTTTGGTGGTGTACTTTCTTGATTTTTTGTATTTCTGGTATCTTTTTTTTGATGTTTATTCATTGTGGCAGGGGGTTTCACAGTCAACCAGTTTGAGACTATTGACTAACTAAGATGTTGCTGTGGTTGCCAATTTGGTATGGCTGCCTCTGTGACTGCTCAGTTGGCCTCTAGTGCCTTGTGTGTATGGTTGCCTCGGGTCTTGGGCCTCTCCGGGGAGCCACCTTTCTGGTCAGCTTGGACCCTTGCTGGGCTGCTGGATCACGTACCACAGGGTGTGTGATCTCTGTTGAGCTTTCACTTCCCGTGCAGGACTTCTCCCTGTTCCGTGTGCTCTGGCCCAGGCTGTTGGATCATGCAGTGGCGACCCCACAGGGTGTGTGGTTTCTGTCGAGTCTCCGCCTCCCTGGCCGCACGTCTCCCCACTCTGTGCGCACTGGGCTGGGCTGGGACGTGTCTTCTGCAACCCTCGTCTATCAGCTGGGCCTTCAAGACCCTACTCAGCACCGCCTCGCCCAGGAAGTCTACCAGGTTTCTGCTAGGCACAGATGACCGGTCGCTCTGGGTGCCTTTGTAGCACTGTGTAGATCTTTCTCGGGTCTTGTTCACCTTTGTATCCCCCCGGTATGGTCTGAGTCTAGCGCCTGCCTGCAGCCAGCTATCCGGCAGGTTCAAGCGGACTTGGGAACTCTCCTACCACACTGTTCCCAACCAGAAATTGGCTAGACGTTTTTCCGAACAGGTGGCCACAGAGATGGTATCTGCCTCCCAGTAACAGGAAGTTTACCGAGGGCCGGAGTCCAGGGTGTGGTGGAGTGACAGTCAGCCCCGCCCATACTTCCTTGCCCTCCCAACACTGGCCGGGGACACCCCACACCACCAGCCCCACCAGAGAACCGCGGAGGGAGTGGGAGGAGGGGCCAGCTCGCAGGCCCCGGGAAGCCCCGCGCCGGGGCAAGCAAGTGGGAAGGCTCAGTGAGGAACTGAGCCGGGGGGAGCTGCCAGCACCTGGGACAATGGAGGCAGCCCCGGGGCAGTGAGTGAACCGGTGATGCAGGCGGAAGCCGGGTGGGCATCAGCCCCCCTAGCTGGGCTGGGCCAGGGGTCACTCACAGGGCTGTGCCAGGTCGGGGGCTCACTCTCTGCCTCTGGTTTGTCACCTTCCCCACAATGTATACTTATTGACACGCGCCCCTTCTAATGTGTAAATTAACAACAAAAGGCAGCAAAGTTCCCAATCTTCCTAAATCCCTCAGGAATTGTCTCAAGTTTAAAATCCACACCAAGTGGCCCAGGTCCAGGGTGATCACACATCCACTGTGCTCAGGATTATCCTGGCTTATACTGGCTGTCACGGTGTCATTGTTAGTGTTGCCTCTTTCATTCTTACTGAGTCTCTGACATTCTTGGAGAAACTTCAGATTACTCACAATGAACAATTTTGGGTTTTCAGTCTTGAGTTCTGGGCTATGGGCAGACAGTAATTTGTACTTTTTGGAACTGTGGAAGTGCCAGTCAGAGCAGACTTATTTAAGATCTCTGTGTTATCATCACTGTTAGGACTGGGATGACCATCCATTCCAATTATTCTTTCCTCTATGGAGAGGTTCCTCCAAGAATCCACTGGATTCTCATCATTAATATCTATGAATGGAGAAAAATGATGCTGACCCTCCTTAAGTTTGACAAGAGTCTCAAGGAGGGAATTTTGCAGGGTACAAAATGTTAATAGTTAACAGTGTTAAGCCTAAGGGACCAACAGGGGTAAAATGTGATGCAGAAGAGTAACCATGTTACAAGAAACACAAGTATTTTGGAATGATAGAATAATATTCATGATCATTTGAAATTTGGCATTGTTGTATCTATACAAAGAAAAGCTAAAATTCTGTGCATATAATCTCTCAAAATTAGGGATGAGTTGGTTTGCAGGCCCACAGTAACTGACTGAAAAAAAGCCACAACACAATCCTAAATATAAAAACGCAAAGTGCCACTTCAGCATGAAGGCACTGTTTGCTGTTCCATAAGTGTTCCTCTGTCAGACAGGGAGAATTGGAATCTGAAGAGACACTGAAAGGGTTGCTCTCTGTGCAGCTGGAAAACACTGTGATGATGTCAGAAAGGCTTTGTCAGGAAGATAAAGAAAATAACCTGTACTTTCAAGTTCACTCTCGAATTTCAAAATAAAGTGAGGGGAAAGTTCTTGCGGGTACACACTGCAGATGCAAGAGCTAATAAACCAATTCTATCATTGTATTAACCATGCCTTTTTTATTTTCTGTATTTCCTGATGCTTTGACATCTGGGACCTTGCTGACCCTGGAGAGAAGCCCCTCCCAAGGCTAGCCTTTTCCTAGAGATAGTAAATGTCTAGCCTATAAATGTGTCTTTCACATGCAAATCAACCAACCCAAAGCCCACATTCCTACTGCCTCCTTTATGGGGCTCTTATATTCCAGGATGTAATTCCAGGATGATTCTCCTGCCATAAGCACCCCAGGGCCAGGTACAGACAACTAGAGATAGCCCCTACATCCCTGAGCCTGCTGAAATCATTCCATCTAGCTCATACTAAACCTGCTTAGCCTGCTTATTCTGCCTCACCTATTCCTTCCTGTGGAAACCACAATAAAGGCTCTTGCCCACATTTCTCCCCACTCCTTCTGCTTCCTGGTCTACACCACCGCTTCCCCACATGGCCCTGAATGGTGTGACGTGCCCCCCTTCTTGAAAACTATGAATAACAGGCTATCTTTTCTTTTCTTTTCTTTTTTTTTTTTGTTGTTGTTGTGACTGGTAAGGGGATCGCAACCCTTGGCTTGGTGTTGTCTGCACCGCGCTCAGCCAGTGAGTGCACCGGCCATCCCTATATAGGATCCGAACCTGCGGCCTCGGTGCTCCCAGGGCCGCACTCCCCCAAGTGAGCCACAGGGTCAGCCCAACAGGCTATCTTTTCAATGGTAATCATCTCCTGACCTGGTAGCCTTGCCATACCTAATAATAAAACCAACATTGTAAAACAGTCATCTAGTTTATATAGTTAAGGGAAGATATGGTAACATCTTCAGTGAATGTTAAGCCCTGAAGTTATATATCTGTATGGGTAGAGTGAAAAGGAGAACTGGAATGGCCCTTCCAATGTACTAATAAGTTAAATCACCCCCAAGACCAAATGGCAAAATGAGATTCAAAGTCAGTGAATCTCATACACCCTGATTTTCAGGTAAACTAATAATTCAAAACAGAAAAGAACTAATAATTTTTTTACTCATAAAAGTTAGTTTAACTACTTCAATATCTTGAGGTTTTCCTTCTGATAAAAGTAGTACAGAGCATGGCATTTAATTCCATCTTGAAAAGTGTGTAACTTAAAGATTTAACACAATACCTATCGAAAGCCCACCTGGTTTGTTTTTGTTTCTTGTAGAAAGTGACAAAGTAAAATGAATATGAACATACAAGGAACCCAGAAATAGCCAAAACAATCTTAAATAGAATGAGAGACTAACATTTCCTGATTTTGAAAGTTACACAAAGCTACAGTAATGAAAACTGTGTGGTACTGGCATAAAAACAGACATATAGATCAGTGGAATAGAACTGAGAATCCAAATATAAAGACTGACATTTATGGTCAATTGATTTTCGAAATGGGGGCCAAGACAATTTAATGGGGTAAAGAATAGTTTTTTCAACAAATGGTGCTGGAACACTGAATATCCATATGCCAAAGAATGAAGTTGGAACCTCTGCTTACATTATACACAAAAATTAACACCAAATGGATCATCAGCCTAAATATAAGAGCTAAAACTATAAAACTTTTAGAAGGAAGAGTCTTAGAAGAAGAGGAGTAAATCTGCATGACCTTGAGTTAGGCAAATTCTTTTTAGATACTCACCAAAAGCACAAGCAACAAAAGAAACAATTTTAACTCTGTATCAAACAAATATATATAATCAAGTACACTTTAATGAGAAGAAAAAAAAAGATAAACTAAACTTCATCAAAATTGAAACTTTGTTCTTGAAAAGACACCATCAGGAAAATGAAAAGACAACCCACAGAATGAGAAAATATTTTCAAATCATATACCTTATAAGGGACTTATATCCATAGTATATAAAGAACTCTTATAACTCAATAATAAAAAGACAATCCAATTAAAACATAGGCAAAATATATGAATAGACATTTCTCCAAAGGAGAGATACAAGTTGCTAATAAGCATATGAAAAGATGCACAATATCATTAGTCATTAAGAAAATACAAATCAACACCACAATGAGATACCAATTCATATCTACTAGTATGGCTATAGCACAAGGACAATAACAAGTATTGGTGAGAATGTAGGGTAACTGGAACCCTCATACCTGGCTGCTAGGAATGTAAAACAGTGCAGCCACTGTGGAAAAAGTCTGTCAATTCCTGAAACATAGAGTTATCATATAAACAGAAATTCCACTCTTAGGTACATGTGCCTGAGAAATGAAAACATATGTCTGTACAAAAACTTGTACATGAATGTTCCTAGCAGCATTATTCATAATAGCTAAAAAGTGGAAACAACCCGAATGCCTATCAACTGATAAATGAATAAACCAAATATGGTATATCCATACAAGAGAATATTATTTGGCAATAAAAAGAAGAGAAGTACTGATACATGCTACACATAAATGAACCTCAGAAACACTATTCTAAGTGAAAGAAGGCAGTCACAAAAGACCACATGTTGTATGATTCCATTATGTGAAATGTCCACAAGAGCCAAATCTGCAGAGACAGAAAATAAATTAGTGATTGCTTATGCCTGAGCTGTGGGAGTTGGTGGGAAATGGAGAGTGACTGCTAATAGGTATGGGGTTCAGATGAAACCTGATCCCTGACCAACATGTTGATTGCAGCCTTGTGAAAGACCCTTAAGCAGGGGACCAAGCTAAGCTATGACCAGATTCCTGACCCAAAGAAGCTCTGTGCTAATAAATGTGGTTTATTTAAGCTGCTAAAATTCCTTACTTTGGGGAAGGATCTACTTCCAGGCTCAAGCGGTTGTTGGCAGAATTCAGTTCTTTGTGGTCTGTTGGAAGGAGGGCCTCAGGTCTCAGGTGGCTGTTGACTAGAAGCCATCCAAGTTCTGTGTCATATGAGCCTTTCCACCATGACTGCTTGTTTCACCAACACTTGCAAACAGAGAAGGCAATAGAGAGAGTCTGCTAGTAAGAAGGAAGTCACAGTCTCCTACAACCTAATCAGCAAGGTGATAACCCTTGATGTCGTTAGAATATGACATGCCTTTGTTGTATTCTATTGGTTAGAAGCAAGTTGCCAGGTCAGTTCACATTCATGGAAAGGGGATTACATGTGGGTGTGGACACCCGGAGAGGAGGAATAACCAGGGCCATCTTAGAGTCTGCCCAGCATAGTTGGCCTCTGATTTTTACATGGACTATCTAGAACAGCCTCTGTTTTCCTGACAGGATCTTGACTGACCCAGCCATCCTGTCAGGGTTGCATTTGTATCCATTCTGTGAAATTGGAGACTGCTCTCTGGCCTCATCAAAGACATGGAGATCATAGGGCCGAGCCCGTGGCGCACTCGGTAGAGTGCTGCTCTGGGAGCGCGGAGCCGCTCCCGCCGCGGGTTCGGATCCTATATAGGAATGACCGGTGCACTCACTGGCTGAGTGCCGGTCACAAAAAAAGACAAAAAAAAAAAAAAAAAAAGACATGGAGATCATAAAACCTTACGGTTTTCACCTCCAGGTACACAAGTAGCCTTTCCCAACAGACCAGGCTGTTTGGACCTAAACCCTGTACCGCATGCCCCATCCCTATATTCTTCAACTGTTGTTAGAGAATTTGTCTCAGGCCTTCCCCGAGGCAGTTTCAACACCCAATACCATGAGCATAGTGCAGATCAGAGGAACTCTTCTAAATCTTCTTGTTATAAGGATTTGTGGGAGCTTGATGTCTTCCCAGGAAGGCTGGATATTACCTTCCATACACTACTCGCAGCATATTTCCTGACAACAATAAAAACCATGAGTAAGGGAAGGCATGACTCCTAGTTTGAAAATTCTAAAAAGAGGTAGTGACTGCAAAAGAAAGTACTTAGGTCTTTTTATTCCTCAGGAAACCTGTAAGTGTTCTTCCTGAGATCTTAGTGTTGCAGAGCTGTGAGAAGCCAGCCCATAGCTGGGGATGGATAATAACTAACACCGCTATGGGTTCCCATGGGACCAGAGAGACAAGAGGCTGAGTGCCAGCAGAGCCCACTGAGGACCTGGTGACACCTTTTATGAGGACACTCTCACAGCAAGAGCACTGAAGCTGTGAGAGTGTCCTCATAAAAGTGTCACCAAGTTTCCCAAGGAATGAAAAGACTGAAGTCCCTTCCTTTGCAGTCACTTCCTCTTTTTAGAATTTTCAGATTTGGTGTCATGCCTTCCCTTACTCATGGTTTTTATTGCTGTCAGGAAATATTCTGGCAGTAGGGTGTGGAAGGTAATATCCAGCAGTAGAGAGATGGCGTTCTCGGAGGCAGAGTCTGACACAACTTCACATAACTGCCACTGAATGAGAAGTCAATAGTATCTAACGTTAATGAAACTTCTTGACTTTTTTTTTTTTTTTGCCAGCTGGCAGGTATAGGGAACTGAACCCTTGACCTTGGTGTTACAAGGCCATGCTCTCTTTTCTTTTTTTTTTAAAAGATGACCGGTAAGGGGATCTTAACCCTTGACTTGGTGTGGTCAGCACCACGCTCACACAGTGAGCGAACCAGCCATCCGTATATGGGATCCGAACCCGGGGCCTTGGTGTTATTAGCACCGCACTCTCCCGAGTGAGCCACGGGCCGGCCCTACAAGGCCATGCTCTCTAATAAACTGAGCTAATCAGCCAGCCCTGAAACTTCTGGCTGTATTAAGAAATATTCTGGAGTGTTTCTATTGACTTCTATGGAGCTATTGTAGGGAAACAATGGCCAGGCCTGATATATATATACATATATGTATATTTTAATGATAAAAATAAAATTTTTGGTCTGGTCAGTTAGCTCAGTTAGTTAGAGTGTGGTGTTGATAACACCAAGGTCAAAGGTTTGGTTCCCTGTATTAGCCAGCTGCCAAAAGAAAAGAAAAATTTAAAAGATAATGATTCTTATTACATTGGGGTACAATAAAATATACCATAACTGTAAGACTCTTCAAGAAAGAAGAAAATAAAAGTCAGGGAAATTCAGGTGAGCTAAATAACCTTTATGGTGAATGGCAAAAGATAAAGGTTCAATCGGCAAGCATGATAATGAAAGAACAGAGAGAGAAAATGACAAAATCAATGAAGATATTACATTTATTAAGAGAAAGAAAATTGAAGAGAAAGAAAAATGAATTGAAGAGAAAGAAAAATGAGGACTCCTAATACAAATACTAGAGAGATGAGATGAAGACAAGAACCATATCATGCCCTCAAATGGAGAAACCTTTCTAGTGAAGTGTGTTTAAACTGGTTTATTCACTAAACAAATACTTTATTGTGTCTACTTCAGGCTAAACAGTGATCCAGGCACAGGGAATACAACTAACAAAGTAAACAAAACAAACAAAATCCCTGCTCTCAGGGAACTTAAATTCTTGGAGAGAGTGGGTGGAGACAGAAAAGAAAAAATAAATTAAAGGTATAGTATGTTAGATGATGAAAGGGAAAAACTAACGCAAAATTTATAAATACCAGCTGTGGTATTTTGCTATAGAAGCACAAGCAAACTAAGACATCCACACTGCAACAAACTTGATTCCTTCTTATGGCTGAATATTTCCTCATGTGGATATACCACATTGATGAAGTTTGGATATATTGTCCCCTCCAAAACTCATGTGGAAATTTGATCTCCACTGTGGCAGTGTTGGAAACTGATTCAGTCATGGGGGCGGATCCCTCATGAATGGATTAATGCTCTCCCTGGGGGAGGAAGGGTAGTGAGTGAGTTCTCTATTAGTTCCCGTGCGAGCTGATTGTTTAAAGGATCCTTGCACCTCCTTTCTCTCTCTCTCTTGCTTCCTCTCACCATGTGATCTGCTTGTACCTGCTGGCTGCCTGCCACTTTCTGCCATGAGTAGAAGCAGCCTGAGGCCCTTGCCAGATGCAGCTGTCTCAGAATCTTAAGCCAAATAAACCTCTCTTCTTTATAAATTACCCAGTCTCAGGTAATTCTGTTATAGCAACATAAAATGGACTAAAACACACATTTTGTCTATCCATTCATCAGTTGATGAATATTTGCATTGTTTCCACCTTTTGGCTGTTATGAACAGTGATGCTATGAACATTCATGTACAAGTATTTGTTTGTCCATTTGTTTTCAATGGCTTTCATATGGTTTTGCTTTTATCCCTAGAACTGGGTTTCCTTGACTCTCCTGAGAGGCAACCTGGCCATCTAGTTTTATCTAGAGTCCAGCTTCTGACACTTTTCTCTAGCTTCTTGCTGGAGTCAGGCCAAGTGGCTTGGACCCAGTGATGAAGCCTGGGGTATGGAGGGGCAACAGAAATAAAAATGGATAGGACATGGGAAGTCCTCTATTGAGAGATAAATTGTGTGGCAAGAAGGGAAACAAAATAGTTTAAAAAGCATTCATAGCAATAGCCTTGACAGGACAAATTAAAGGAATCATGATCAAGTACAGTGAATGTGGTATGACACCAAGATTGCCCTTCAGCATGGAGGCACTCATTTCCTCAGAGGCTGGCAGTGTTAGTGGCTTACAGTTTCATCAAGTCTCTCTTAAGAAACTGTCCACAGGTAAAAAGAGATTTTTTTCTCAAGGTCATACCTCCTCCCTTAGGACAAACTGCATCTAATGACTGATTTATGTTGACCACAAAGGCCTGTCCCTCTTGCCTCAAGGTGGGATCACACTGAAGGGCATCTTCACTCTGGATTTTGTTACCACTGGCCAAGTCTGGCTGCTCTTCATTCAAAGGAACAAAAGAGTCATAAGTCCCAAATGTTGGTATGAGGTAGGAAGCTTTATTATCAGATTTCTGAGGAGCCAGTTAAACTAAAACTGTCTCAGAGGCTTGGGAGCCTTGGCAAGGATTTTTAAAGGGAAAACTGTGAGGAAAAAAAGAGGGAGTTTAGTTCCATCAAAGCCTGAAATCTTATAGGCTTTGGGCATTTTTTTAAAATCTTAGGGCTGGTTCTATAACTCTTTCATTCATCCTTGCAATGCAGGTGTTATCCAGCTCCCAAAGGAAGAATGGTTAGTTCACCAAGTTTCTGATTAGCTCTTATTATCTTGCTCTTCCTAAGCACTAAGTCCTGCAGCATTTTCCCATGAGCTATGCTGTAAGCCGAGGTTACAAAAAGACTTCTTTATGGCTACTATTCTGCTTAAAACTGTATTCTACACAGTGGATCTTCTAAGGCTAACTGTCTACAACTATTTGCTGTGGTGGGCTTTTACAAGATCTTTATGAAATTAACCTTTGAGCAATGACTGCCACCCAGTCACTTCAAGCCTTTCATGCCAAGCAAATAGCAGACAGGGAAAGGAGTAACCATCCTGATATAAGTAATTGACTCTGATACAATCAGAAGGTGATAGTACTGTTGTCACATTATAGGGGCAGGGAAGAACATGTTTGGCACTCAGGTCATCCATTGTGTTTCTCTTGGTACTCTTTGTCCAGTTTTGATGGTAAATGGATGGATCCAACCACCAGACCTAAGAAGGACATGGTGATATGAGCTCAGACCCCTTAAAGATGGGGTATGGGATCATCCATCAGGCAAGTCACTCAGGTCAGCAGAGGTGCTAGCTCAGATTGGGAAAATCCAGAATGGGAGGTAAAAGAGGAAAGCATCAGTATCACTTGTGATATTTAGACCAGCCTCAGTGGTGGGGGCTGTACATTGTTTCACTAGCTTTCATCTTCAAAGTTTCTCCTAGAAGAGAGATCCGTCAGAATCCTGGAGGAGCTAATTCTAAAACTTATTATAGAGGAGCACAGGACCTCAAAAGCCAAGGGAAGCCCTGCTGACAGACAGCAGGAGTGTGAGGTGCCATTGCCTGGGTGGCCCGCTGCTGCCACAGACATTGCTGCAATGTGAGTGGTCTGTCACAGCCACTGCCACACTCACTCCCACCATGCAGGTGGCCTGCTGACCACTCAACTGCATTGACACAAGGAGGATCACTAGTAGAGCCTGGGGAAAGAGGTAAGAACAGACCCATGACCCGGTGGCTCAACCCACAGGGGAATTATGCTGCCTGCCATTGCAGTGCACTCTGGGGTGGGAGATTCACTCACAGCCCACAAAACTGCCTTGATCTGTGGAGACACATAAATGGAACATCTAGAGAGTGCAGAAACCCAGGATAGCCCAATAAGGTAAGAAAAAAATTCCCAACCAACTCATCCCCCAAACGGGGGAAGCAAGGACCCAGGAGAAGCCTCTGCTTGTAAGAAAGAGGAAAGAGAAAACTTGCCCAGGGTCATCCATTCAAAATGAGCAGTGAAAACCCATCAGGGTCACCAGATGCTAGCCAGGGTGCCAACAAGTTCACCCAGAGTCACTCACCCTAGCCAATGGGCAACAGGTTGTCCAGGTGCTTCTCCCAAGAACTTAAGAGCTCACCCACATCCTCAATGACCCAACACAGTGTCACCAAGCTCAGCAAGGAACCACTAAGTGCCTCAGTGCCTAGGCCACAGAGGCACTCACATATGACTCCAAAATTGAATTTGGCCAAAGTACCCACACAGAGACTACACAACTACATCTACCCAGAACCAAAACTAAAATACTCACTTAATGGTCAATATAATACACATCTACAGGAGGAAGTCTCTTTCCTCAAAGCCCATTCTGGAGTAATGTAAGATACAACTGCTCTACCAAATGACCACACAGTAATACAGAGATATGAGAAACATGAAAAAATAAGAAAATATGATACCACCAAAGGAATATGATAATTACCAAGTACCAGACCCCATAGAGCATGAAACTCTTGAAATGACTGAAAAGGAATTCCAAGCAACAATCTTATAGAGACTCAATGAGAAACAAGAAGACTCAGTTAGATGACATAATAAAATGAGAAAAAATATACAGGATACAAAAGAGGAACTTTACAAAGAGAATAATACCTTTAAAAAAGGTGTAGCAGAACTCCTAGAACTGAAGGATTCATTCAATGTAATTAAAAACACAACCAAAAGCTTAAGCAGCAGGCTACAGGAAGCAGAAGAAAGAATTTCTGATCTTAAAGGCAGTATCTTCAAAATAACCAAGGCAAAAAAAGAAAAAAAAAAAAAAAGAATTTAAAAAAATGAAGAAAATCTAAGAGAGGTAAGAGAGGTAGCAGATAACCTCAAGTGCACAAACATCTGAATCATGGATATGCCAGCAGGGGAGAAAGGAAAAGGCACTGAAAACCTACCACTAAAATAATAGCAGAAAAGTTCCCAGGCATAGAGAGAGATATGGACTTGCAGATCCAGGAAGCTCAAAGATTCCCAAACAAATCCAATTTAAAAAGTTCCTATCTAGAAAAAAATAAAAAAGAGAAAAAAAGAAAAATGAAAAAACAAACAAAAAAACCCAAACAAAAAAAGAAAAAAGACTAAAACAAAACAAACAACCCCCCCCAAAAAAAACAAAAAGATCCTATCTGAGACACATTATAGTTAAACTGGCAAACCTCAAAGACACAGAGAGAATCCTAAGAACAGCAAGAGAAAAGTGTCAAGTAACCTATAAGAGAGTTCCCATCAGACTAATAGCAGACTTCTCAACAGAAACTCTGCAGGCCAGAAGAGAATGGAATGATATATTCAAAATAGTAAAAGAAAAAACTGCCATCCAGGAATACTCTACCCAGCAAGGCTATCCTTTAGAAATGAGGGAGAAATAGTGTTATTTCCCAGACAAAGAAAACTGCAAGAGTTCACCACCATATGACTAGCCCTACAAGAAATCCTCAAGAAAGTCCTGCATCTGGAATCCAAAAAACCATGATCACTACCATGAGTACACAGGAAAGAACAAAACCCATAGGTAGAACAAAAATGCAAACAAGAAAGGGAAACTATACCTTACAACCTAAAAAAATCAACAAACACTGAAGACAAACAATAAAATGGGAAGAAAGGAACAAAAGACATTTAGAACATCCAGCCAAAAATCAATAAAATGCCAGGAGTGAGACAATACCTTTCAGTAACAACTGTAAATGTAAATGAATTAAATCCCACACTCAAAAGACACAGACTGACTGGATTAAAAAGCTAGACCCAACTATATGCTGTCTATAAGAGACTCACCTCACCTGTAAAGACACACAGAGACTAATAATGAAGGGATAGAAAAAGACATACCATGCAAATAGAAACAAAAAACAAGCAGGAGTAGCTAAACTAAAAACCATAAAAAGAGACAAAGAAAGTCATTATATAATAATAAAGTGATCTACCCAGCAAGAAGACATAACAATCATAAATACGTATGCATCCAATACCAGAACACCCATATACATAAGCAAATACTACTAGACCTAAAGAAAAAGACAGATCCCAATATGATAATAGCTGGGGACCTGAATAACTCTCTCTCAGAATTGGACAGATCACCCAGGCAACAAATCAACACAGATTTAAACTATACCTTAGACCAATTGGTCTTGGCAGGTATCTACAGAACATTTCACCCAGCAACTACAGAGTATACATTCTTCTCATCAGCACATGGAACATTCTACAGGATAGACCATAAGTTAGGTCACAAATCAAGTCTCAACAACTTTTTAAAAATTAAAATCATTTCAAGTATATTTTCAGACCATGATGGATTAAAACTAGAAATCAATAACAAGTAAAACTGTGGAAACCATACAAATACATGGAAATTAAACAACATGCTCCTGAACAACCTATGGGTCCAAGGAGAAAGTAAACAGGAAATCATAAAATTCCTTGATACTAAAGAAAATAAAGACACATCATACACAAACCTGGGGGATACTGGAAAACAGTACTAAGAGGGAAGTTTATTGTAATAAATGCTTACATCAAAAGAATAAAAATATTTTAAATATATAATCTAATGCTACACTTCAAAGAATTAGAAAAAGAAGAACAATCCAATCCCCAAATTAGTAGATGAAAACAAATAAGTAATATCAGAGCAGAACTAAATGAAATAGAAATGCAAGAAATGAAATAGAGACAGAAAGAAAAAAAGATACAAAAGATTAATGAAACAAAAACTTGTTTTTTTGAGATGATAAACAAAATGGACAAACCATTAACTAGGCTAACTAAAAAAAGAAGAGAGAAGACAAAAATAAAAATCAGAAATTAAAAAGGAGACATTATGTTTTAGTCTGTTTTGTGTTGCTATAACAGAATACCTGAGACTGGGTAATTTATAAAGAAAAATGACATTTATTGCTTACAGTGTCTCAGGCTGGGGAGTCCAAAGTCCATCTGGTAGTGGCAACAGTGACCCAGGGGTCTCACATTGCAAGATGGTGGAAGCAGAGAGAGCGAGAGTGAGAGAGAGAGAGAGAGAGAGACTCTCCTCTTCTTTTAAAGCCCTCAGAACGACACCCCTGACCACCATTTTTAATCCATTCACTACTGCACTACACGGTCCTGCAATCCAATCACCTCTTCAAGGCTTCACCTTTCAATTAAAATAGTAAGGTTTCCTACCCTCTTAACAGTCACAGTGGGGGCTAAGTTTCTAATACATAAAACTTGGGGGACACAAATCAAGTTTCAGTGAGTTTTGGGGGGACATAATTCAATCCACTACACATTACAACCAATACCACATAGAGACAAAGAATCATTAGAAACTATCACAAACAACTAAACGCCAACAAACTGATAACCTGGAGGGAATGGATAAATTTCTGGACACATAAAATCTACCAAGACTGAACCAAGAAGAAATAGAGAACCTGAACAGCAGGTTCAATCAATTCAACAAGATTGAAGCAGTAATCAGCAGTCTCCCAACAAAGAAAAGCCCAGGACCAGATGGCTTTACTGCTGAATTCTACCAAATCTTTGGTGAGGAATTAATACCAATTCTCTGCAAACTATTCCAAAACAGAAGCCATTCTCCCAAGCTCATTTTATGAGGCCAGCATCACCTTGATACCAAAACCAGACAAAGATACAACAACAGAAACCTACAGGCCAATATCTTTGAAGAACATAGATGCAAAAATCCTCAACAAAATGTTAGCAATCATAATACAGCAACACATCAAAAAATTATATACAACGATCAAGTAGGATTCATCCCAGGGATGCAAGGATGGTTCAACATATGTAAGTCAATAAATGAGATATACCACATCACAAAAACCATATGATTACCTTAATAGATGCAGAAAAAGCATTTGACAAAATCCAACATTGCTTCATGATAAAGACTCTCAGAAAATTAGGAATAGAAGGAAAATTTCTCAACACAATAAAAGTCATATACAACAAAGCCACCACCAATATCATCCTGCATAGGGAAAAGCTTTAAGCTTTCAGAACAGGAACAAGGCAAGAAGGCCCACTCTCACTACTATTATTTAACATAGTATTGAAAGTACTAGCAAAACAATCAGGCAAGAGAAAAAAATAAAGGCATCCAGACGGGAAAGATGAAATCAAACTGTCCCTGTTTGCAGATGACATGATCCTATATGTAGAAAAACCTAAAGACTCTACAAAGAAACTCTTAGAGCTAATAAGCAGTAGCATTTTTATAATCCAGTAACTAGCAGAAAAAGAAATCAAGAGAGCAAGCACATTTACAAAGGTCACACACACACACACACACACACACACACACACACACACACCCCTAGGAGTAAATTTAACCAAGGAGGTGAAAGATTACTACAATGAGAACTACAAATCACTGCTTAAAGAAATTAAAGAGGACACAAAGAGATGGAAAGACATTCCATGATCTTGGTTTGGAAGAATTAACATTGTGAAAATGTCCATATTACTCAAAGTGTTCTACAGACTCAATGCAATCCCCATCAAAATACCAATGACATTCTTCACAGAAATAGAAAAATAATCCTAACATTCATATGGAACAACAGAAGATTCCAAATAGCTAAAGCAACCCTGAGCAAAAAAATAATAATAAAGCCAACGCATAACATTACCTGACTTCAAATTGTACTGCAAAGCTATAGTGACCAAAATAGCATGGTACTGGCATAAAAACAGATACACAGAACAAAGGAACAGAATAGAGAACCCAGAATCAGTCCACCTACTTATAGCCTACTGATTCTTGAAAAAGGCACCAAGAACATAATTGGGGAAGACTGCCTCTTCAATAAATGGTGCTGGGAAAACTGGACATCCATGTGTAGAATGAAACTAGACCTGTACCTCTCAACATATACCAAGATCAACTTGAAATGGATTAAAGACTTAAACATAAGACTTGGAGCTATAAAATTCCTAAAAGAGAACATAAGGAAACACTTCAGGATGTAGAACTGGGCAAAAACTTCATAATGAGACCCCAAATGTACAGACAAAAAAATAAAAAATAAACAAATGGGGGATATCAAACTAAAAAGCTTCTGCACAGCAAAAGAAAGTTAACAGAATGAAAAGAAAACCTACAGAATGGGAGAAAATATCTTCAAACGATGTATCTGACAAGGGATTAATATCCAGAATATGCAAGGAACTCACACAACTTAGTGAAAAACAAAACAAGGAACCCAATTAAAAACCAGGCAAAGGAGCTGAATAGGCATTTCTCAAAGGAAGATATATGCAAATGACCAACAGACACATGAAAAAATGCTCTGCATCATTAAGCATCAGGGAAATGCAAATCAAAACCACAATGAGATATAATCTCACCCCAGTTAGACTGGATATTATTAAAAAGACAGAGAATAACAAATGCCGGTGAGGATGTGGAGAAAGGGAAATGCTCCTACACTGTTGGTGGGACTGTAAATTAGTACAGCCACTATGGAAAACAGCATGGAGTTTCCTCAAACAGCTACAGATAGAACTGCCATACAATCCAGTAATCCCAGTGCTGGGTATATACGCAAAGTAATGGAAATCATCATGTTGAAGGGAAACGTGCACTCCCATGTTTATCACAGCTCTATTTACTATAGCCAAGAGTTGGAACCAACCTAAATGTTCATTGACAATGACTGGATAAGGAAATATGGCATATATACATGATGGAATACTACTCTGCCATAAAAAAGAATGAAATCCTGCCATTTGCAGCAACATGGATGAACTTAGAGAAAATTATGTTAAGTGAAATAAGCCAGGGACAGAAAGAGAAATACTGCATGTCATCACTCATAAGTGTGAGCAAAAAAAAAAAAAAAAAAAAAAAAAACCAAATGAACAGAAAAAAGAAAGATTTAATAATCATAATAATTCATTGAAGTTTCCAAAGGACAGAACAGAACTGAGGTTAATAAAGGTGAGAAAGGGGGAGGGGAGTTAGCAAGAAATTGGTAAAGGGCCACAAAAAACGATTACATTGTGTAATGTTGAATACACTAATTGTACTGATTTGAGCAGAGCATTTTGCACACTGGTAATGATACTTAACACCGTAATCCTCAGATATGCACAATCAATTATATTTCAATTTTAAAAGTTTTTAAAAATCCCCTACTATATAAAAAAGTCAATCTAAGTGGAATAAGAGGTGTATTAGTGGGTACTGAAATATGCCATCCATACCTCCCCTTTAGGATGGAGGCACTCATCCCTCTGTTGGGAATATTGAAATCTCCACTGAGTTGCTCTCTGAAAACTGCCCTCAACTAAAGAGAACCACATCATTCAGTGTCATACCTTTTCTCCAGAGGCAGTCTACATCCAACTACTGATAGATGTGGCAATATAAAAGCCTGGAATCCTATCTCATGATGGGGGAACTCTGAAGGGCCATTATAGCTCCACAGCTCCCTAAGCCCTCTATTGCAACTGCCTTGTAATTCAACTTTTCCGTCTTCCCAGTCCTACTTCCTTCATTGCCTTCAGGTGCTGGTCCCAAGGGCATGACCCCAAAACCTTTAATCTCTGGAGACGATTTTCTATGGAATAAAATCTAAGACACCAAGTCATAATACCACCTATTGGTGCAGACCTTTTTAGGTAAGAAGAGCCATTCATCACTGCATTTGAATAATGAACAATAATAAATATACTATAGGAATACAGTCTATGCATACATCATAATTGTGAATTCAGAAAGTACTGAGCCATTTTTACATAGGTATTCAAAATCAAAAATATTTAGCTGAGTAGACAGTTACTAACTGCCTACTAAGAGTGTAAATAACCCTGTGGTTGTTGCTTCAGAGAATGCAAGAAAATCTGGCATTACTCTTGCTTGTATTGTCTAGTGGAAAAACTAATACAAACATGGGGTGGCAAATAGCATTGACAGTAGACAGAAAATATTCTAAAAGAGCTATAAATCACAAGAAACGTTATAAAACACTTTCAACTAAGTAATAATCAACACAACATATAAAATTTTTCTGATATGAAAGTAAACAGTGCTTAGAGTGAAACTTGCAGCTCCAGATTATTTTATTAGAAAAGAAGAAAGGCTTAAAATCAATGATCTAAGCTACTCCCTTAAGGTGCAAGAAAGAGAACAGCAAAATAAGTACAAGACATCTTATAATAACCTGACTGGGAATCAATAAAAACCACTCAAAAAGGGAGAAAATAAAATCTCAAAGTTGTTTTTATTTTAAAAGATTAATAAATTCATAAATCTTGAACAAGACTTATCAAGATACAGAGAAAATAAATAAATTTTCAATAAATGGTGCTGAAATAAATAGCTATCTGCATGAAAAAAACATGTCTTTATCTCTGTTTACACTAGTCACAAAAATTAATTTGAGATGGTTTATAGACCTAAATATAAAAAGTAATTCCATAAAACTTCTAGGAGAAAAAAATAACTTGACAATTTTGACATCAGGCAAAGATTTAGTACATAGAACATAAAGAGCACTAATCATAAAATTAAAAAACTAATAAATTGAACTTCATCAAAATTTAAAACTTTTAATCATCAAAAGAAATGCTAAGAAAGTGAAAGTGGAATTTTGGCTAGCCTAGTACAAATGCAATTGTCCAAATTTAAATCTCATACATTCTCAAAAACAGTAAAACTATCAATGTATCAATTTCTAATGTTTCTACCACAAGCTTTTGCAGAGAGAAGCTTCATGTCAGAGAGAACAAAGGTATCAGTGACCCCCTTTGCCCAGCTGTAGGCAAGAAACACAGCACACCAGGGGTCCTAGACAGGAGCTGAGGGCTGCATACTCCACTGAGAAACAGGCAAGGGGCATGCTGAAAACACCACTTCCCCACAGGTGGCCCACCACAGCCACTGCCACAGTCATGGCTACCACAAAAGTGGCTCAATGCCACAGCAGTAGCCACACACAGTTACTGTGCAGGTGGCCCACCAGACACTCAACTGCATTGACACAAGGAGAGTCACCAGTGGAGATCAGAAAAAGAAGAAGACGTCTCCCTCCTCAAAGCCCACTCCAGCATAATAGAAGAAGCAACTGTTCTACCATGCCACTGCTTTATCTCTGATTTTAGTAATTTCTGTTTTCTCTTTTTTTCTTTATCAGTCTAGATAAAGGTTAGCAAATTTTGTTGATCTTTTTAAAGAATAAAAAAAAAAGAATATTAAGCAGTTTACAAGCACTATTATTGTAAATATTTTAATCAAACATTAACCTTACATATTTTTTTAGGGTATAATAATCTTTATATATATTGTGTCACTTGTTAAATATGTAACTATCATTTATTTTCTTTGACAAACTTAGTTATGGGAGATTGAAATCAAGCTCAAAACTCATTTCTCATTATGATCTAAGTTATTTTCCTTTATTTCTTTTCTGCATCTCTTTCCTTATGACAGTTTTGAATTTTCTAAATCAGATAGTTAAGAACACTTTTGTTTCCAAGAGTTCATCATAATACGTGTCTATATTATAAAATAAAATAAAATAAAATAATAAAAAATAAAAATAATAAATAGAAAATAAGTTTAGCTATGTGACTGAAAAATAAATAAATAAAAAAGGTGTCAGTGAGCTTACTGATTGATTTAAAATCATCACCAAAAGGAGAACATCTACTTTTAATGAAAAAGACTCTGAATTGATCAGAACACTGATTAAGAAAGGGACTTTAAAGTAGGTATATTTTGTGGTGGCAGTCTTCAAAAGGCACCATTTCAGGAGGTGGGGGGTAGAAGGTAAAAAATAAATTAATTAAAGGAAGAGGGAGAAATTGTGGGAGATTGGGTAATGAGGGGAGAAGAGCCAAAGATGAAGTTTTAGTTTTAGGATAATGTAAGACAAAAGAGAACTAAAATTCAAATTCAAAAAGTCATCCATTAAAGAAATTGTACAATACCAAACTGAGAGGAAGGAGTGCTCTTGAATCTGGAATCTTGTAAATCACCCTAAATTAATGAAATACAAAGACAGAAACAAACTGAAACTGTACTTAGCTAATATAAAAATAAAACCAGAAATGAGAATCAAAAAACCTCAGCAGTAAAAATATCTCTCCCAAATAACCAATGAAGAATTAGATGAAACTGTAACACAATAGTTCAAATTGAATTAAATATCCTCAAGCCAGTTCAAAAGGATTTCTTTGAATTTAAAAATAAAAGATTAAAAATAAATTAAAAGAGATTTAATTGATCTCAGGAAAGGAATAGAAGGAAAAGAGAAATTCATCTCGAAATGAAGACCAGTTTACGAGGTAAACAAGAAAGAATGGATTCAAGTGACAATGTAAAAATGATTACTGAAGAAAGGCAAAAAAGCAATGAAGAAAGCAAAAATGATATAAAGACAAAAAGAGAGAAAGTGTTGAAAGTGAAGGCAGGCAAAAAAGATACAACATACGTACAATTGGAATACCTGAGAAAGAAAAGCACAACCACAAAAGAGAACCTTTCTGAAATCAGACAGCCCAAATCAGAAAGGTACCACTGAGTAGTGGGAAAAATTCATCTGGAATGATACATTCTGCCACATATACTAGTAAAATTATAAGACTTTAATTATAGAGAAAAATTCTTAAGATTTGCAAACAGAAATATCAAATAACTTCAAGGGAAAAGGAATTAGACTGTCTTCAGCCTTGTCAAAAACAACATACACTGTAAGGGAAAAATGAAGTAGCATTTAAAAAATCTTAAGGAGAGTAAGTGTGGATTGATGATTTTATTTCCATTCAAACATATTTTCTGTATCAAAGCTAGTAAAATAGTATTAAACATGCAAGAACTCTGGAAATTCTGAACAGCTTCTTGAGGCATGTATGTCAACACAGTATCCAATAGGACTTTCTGAAATGGTGGGAGTATTCTACAGATATGATTTCTTTCTTTTTTTTTTTTTGGCAGTTGGCTGGTATGGGGATACAGTTGTGATTTCTAGTATGCTAATCCCCAGACACATGTGGCTATTGAACACTACAAATGTGACTGATGTGATTTCAGAATTGAATTTTAAATTAATTTAAATTTTCGTTTAATTTATGGCCAGTAGCTATAATAATTTGGGAGCACACAAATAGGGGATGAGCTTCGTACAACCAAGAACTGCTTCAGGAAACTTCAGCAAAAGAATGGATGATGAACATTTGCTGTATTTAACTGCAGATCCTAGACTAAAGGTGAAAAGGAGAGTAAAAGAATAATATATAAATGCAATATTTTCAGACAAATTAGAAATAATGTAACTAAGAAAATGAGAGGTGAAGGGAAAAGGAAAGGAAATTAGAATAAATTCATGGGCTGTTGAAAAGTCAATAGGTGAATGTTTAAAAATGCCATCAATAACTAAAATAAATGTATATGGGCAAAACTACAATTAAATAGATTGTTAGATTAGATAATAAATAAAGTCTCACCTATATGCTATCCAAAAAAACCCAGCTTAAATATAATGGCATAGTAGGTAGGTCAAAATAAACAACAGAAAAAGATACACAACACAAACACTTAAAATAAACAAACAAAAAACCTCACCTGCAATGACCATATTAATATCATACAGAACAAAAATCTCCAGATAAGAAATTTTAGCAGAGATATGGAGGGACATTATGTTCTGATAAAGGGGAGATCCTGTGCCATGCCACTGCAGATGGAGGTGGCACCCAGGCAGGCAGGAGAACAGGACAGCCACCCACCAGACCCCTGTCCCACCTGCACAGAAGGCAGGACCTCACGCTGCATCTCCACTGACAGGGAGGCACTCAGGCAGGCAGGAAAACAGGCCAGCCACCCTCCAGATCCCCACCCCACCTGTGCAGGAGGCAGGACCCTGTGCCACACTGCCGCCATAAGGCTTCACACAGCTTCCATGGAGGTGGTCCACAACAGCCACCACCCCAGCTAATACTGTTGCAAGGATTGTTCACTGACTTAATAGCATCCACTACCACTGTGCAGGTGGCCCACTACATATTTGACTTCATTGACACGAGGAGAGTCACTGAATGAGCCTGGAAAAAGAGGAAGAAGTTTTTCTCCTCAAAGTTCACTCTAGAGTAATAGAAGCAGAAACTGATCTACCAGATGACCAAAAATCAATGTAGAAATACTAGAAATATGAAAAAAATCAGAGAATATGACACCACCAAAGGAATTCAGCAATTCTCAAATACCAGACCCTCTGGAAACCCTTGAAATGACTGAAAAGGAATTCTGAGTAACTATCTTAAGGAAACCCAATGAGATAAAGGAAGACTCTAAGACAACACAATGAAATGAGAAAAAATATCCAGAATATGAAGGATGAAATTTACGAAGAGATTAATACCTTTAAAAAGAATGTAGCAGAACTTCTGAAACTAAAGGATGCATTCAGTGAAATAAAAAACACAACTGAGAGCATAAGCAGCAGATTAGAAAAAGCTGAAGAAATAATGTACATTATGATAAAGGGGTCAATTCATCGAGAAGACATACATCCACCAAAAAAAAAAAAAACCAACAAAAGAAGACATAATAATGTTAAATGTATATGCACCTAACAATGGAGCCTTAAAATATATGTAGCAAATAGCCAAATAACTGCAAGGAGAAATAGACAAATCCACAATTACAGCTGGAGATTTTAACACTCCTGTCTCAGTTATTCACAGGAAAATCAGAGAGAAAGTTAATAAACATATAGAATGCCTGAACAACACTACTGGATGAAATGTTCTTCCCATAATCAAATAGAGACTTAAAGAAGATAATTTTAAAGAAGGGTTAAGACAGCTTTGTTTTATTTATTTATTTTTTCTGATGGCTGTCCAGTACAGGGAAGACAGCTTTAAAGGGTAAATTTTACATTAGTTGGCCTAAACAACACTACCAACCAACCTGACTTAATTGATATTTATGGAACATTCCATCTAACAAGAGCAGAATACACATTCTTTTCAAATGTGCATGGAATATTCACGAAGATAGATCATATTCTGGGCTATAAAGCAAACTTAAATGAACTTAAAATTGAAATTATACCAAGTATGTTCTTACAATGTAATGAAATTAAGCAGAAAGAGAGATATTTGGAAAATCCTAAAATATTTAGAAATTGAACAAGAGATTTATAAATAACCCATGAGTCAAAGAGGAAATAAGGGAATTTAGAGAATATTTTGATTTTGAATTGAATGAAAATAAAAATGCAAAATATTGAAATCTGTGGAATGCAGCTGAAGAAGGGAAATCTTGTTTTTGTTTTTGTTTTTGGCAGCTGGCCGGTATGGAGATCCCAACCTTTTTTTGTTGTTGTTGTTTTTCTTTTTTTGGTGCTGGCTGGTAAGGAGGTCTGAACTTGTAACCTTGGTGTTATAAGGGGGATTTGACACCTTACCATGGTGTTATAACACTGTGCTCTAACCAACTAAGCTAACTGGCCAGCCTAAAGATTTCATTTTTATGATTTTCTGGAAAAGGCAAAATCATAGGGATAGAAACAGATCAGTAGTTGCCAGAGCCTGGGAGTGGAGAAAAAAGTTTGACTACAAAGGGGCATGGGAAAATTTGGGGGGGTGATGGAATTGCTATACATCTTAATTGTAGTGGTCATTGCACAACTGAGTGTATTTGTCAAAACCCATAGAACTGTTCATTAAAAAGTGAATGTACTATATTTAAATTCTATGTTAATAAAGAGAAAAAGAGAAAAAGAGTGAGGAAGTTCATGAACATGTAGAGGGTTTCTAGGTTATGCTTTCTAAGTGAAAAAAAAAGTAAAGTGCAAAAGATTATCTAAAATATGCTACCTTTTGGATACAAACAAAACAAATAAGAAATAAGTAACAATACAGAAAACTTGAATAATACTATCAACCAAATTGACTCAATTGACATTTTAGAACATTCCATTCAACAGGAGCAGAATACACATCCTTTTCAAGTGCACATAGAACATTCAACATGATAGACCACACTCCTGACTATGGAACAAGTCACAAGAAATTTTCCTATTTGAAATTACAGAAAGAATGTTCTGTGACCCCAGTAGAATTACATTAGCAATCAATAACAGAAATATACATGGAAAATCTCCAAATATTTGGAAATCAAACAAATTAGTCAAGGAATATGGGTGAGGTAGTGATGTCAAATGCATTTCCAAATCTATGTAATAGTGATCAGCTAAATTTTCAAGTCTCAAAAGATGGTGTTTGCCTGTCAAAGTTTTTATGGTAAAATGAAATCTACCAAAGCAAAAAACATCCATGCATAGAAAAAAGGAATAGAAGGAAAGATACTGAAATTTTAAAATGAAGGTATATGTGGATGATGGAGTTATGGGTAAATTTTTCTACATCTGAGTTTTCCAAATTTTCTTTAACTAATGGGTTTTAATTTTTCAATAATGAAAACCATTACCATACAAAAAAGAGATATATACAGATAACTTTTCAGCTGCTTTCAGCATGGGCATTCTGTCTTTCCAGAAGCCCTCCCTGCCTCTCCCAGCTGGGTTAGTGCCCTTTCTGTGGATGCCACAATGGCCCAAGGTAGCCTCCATCCTAGTCTTTCCCTTTTTTTTTTTTTTTTTAAAGATGACCAGTAAGGGGATCTTAACCCTTGATTTGGTTTGTCAGCACCATGCTTTCCCAAGTGAGCTAACTGGCCATCCCTATATAGGGATCTGAACCCATGGCCTTGGTGTTATCAGCATCATACTCTCCCAAGTGAGCCACGGGCTGGCCCTCTTTCACTAGTTTTATAAACACTTGTGTCTCTGTCTCTCTCCCCACAGCCTGGGGTGCTTGAAAGCAAAGATTGTTTCTGGCACACAGTAAGCATTAGTTTACTAAATGGATGAAAGAACATTAACTAGATATTCCATGCCTCCTATATCAAGAAACAGAAAATGTGTGGGGAATTCTATGGGGACAGAGTCTTTGGAACAGGAATCAGAGGTATGGCTGTTGGATATTAGTAGTGGTCACAGAGGCCAGAGAATATGTCAAAGCCCAGCTTAATCTACCCTGTCACAACTGGCCAGTGAGTAGGTTGATCTCAAAACAAGGAGTTTTGGGGGCTTGAGCCATGTATACTACAAAGTCTGTAAGGGTTCCTGTAAAGCTGATACAGGATGACCTGGGACCCAAAGGAAGATCCTTTGGAAACTAGATAAAGAACTGACTTTCCCACTGAGGAGGCCAGAACCCTAAGTGTGCCTGGGCAGCAGCAGAGAGGAAGTGCAGCCCAGGCTGGTGCCATTGGTGCAACCCAGGCCCGTGCCCCAAAAGACTTAGAGTTCTGGAGTGGAAAAGAACTCAATTGGTAGGAAGCCCTTCCACGGCCCTCTGGCCAAAGTACTGCAGCATTATTGTGTCTGTTTGACCACATCTTTGCTCCATCACAAAAGATCAGAAAGTGCACATCATCAACATGGCACAGAGCTCAGTCACAGTCACTTGGGAGAAACTGCAGCTGAATGCCAACCCTATGCTACAGATTTGCTGCCTGACCCCTTCAGGGTTTCATTTTCACAGCTAACAAATTACAAGTAAAGACTGGCTGGGATTTGCCTCTCTTTTATCTTTAGTATTCTTTTGAGTTTACTCCTGAAAATGAGTCCTCTGTGCTATTGTGTGTATCCAGATTTATGTATAGATGTTAAAACACCATCTGGAAAAGCAAATGGCTCTCTGAAGTCTATGGAGAAAGAACCAGGTGGAGGTTTATAGGGCTCTTCTTCCCAAAAGTCCTGCATCTAAAACATCCTTAAGTATGATAAAGAAGCAATTCATTCAGTCCTTCTAGTCTTTATTAACAACAAAATGTACATACATAAGCATACATCTCTATAGCAGTGTAGTCTGCAGAATAACAGTCCCTGAAATTGTCCATGTTCTAATTCTTGGAATCTGTCAATGTTACCTTACTCGGCAAAAGTGACTTTGCCAATGCAATTAAAAAGATATGGAGCTTGAGAAAGGGAGATTATTCAAGAGGGCACAATCTAATCCTATGAGTCCTTGCAAGTGGAGAGCCTTTTGAGTGGCATTGGGAGAGATGCAACAACAAAGAGCCAGAGAGGTAGTATCATGAGAAGAATTCAGTATCCCCTCCCTGGCTCTGAGCGGTAGAGGGCTCTGCTCAAGGGCCAGAGAGAAGCCTCTAAGAGTTCAGGGCAGGCTGAGATGACAGCCAGCCAGGAAATGGAGACTTCAGTCCAACCACCACAGGAAACCAAATGCTGCCAAAGCCTGAATGAGCAAGGAAGTGAATCCTTCCCTAGAGATTCCAGAAGGAAAGGCAACTCTGCCGACACCTTGATTTTGGCCCAGCAAGACCCACTTCAGATTTCTGATTTATTGAACTGTAAGATAATTTGTGCTGTTATAAGCCACTTAGTCTGTAGTAATTTGTTATGGAAGCAATAGGAAACCAACAGAGGCAGGAAACCATAAGCTGCATCTATTCAAAAAGTCAAAGCTTCTAAATCAGTATTTTCAGTGAACACAATATTTTGTAGCCTGCCTTTTTTCTTTTTTGGTGGTTGGCCAGTATAGGGATTGAATAAATCAGTATTTTCAAATCTGGGGATCACAACCCCTTAATTTGTGGGCTGTGACAAGCATTAAAAACAGCATGGTTACAGTGCAGTGTTATAACACCAAGGTCAAGGGTTAGGATCCCCATACCAGCCAGCTGCCAAACAATGACACAGCATTAGCATTAGCAGCAGCAGCAGTAGCAACAAACCCCAGATATCAGAGTGCATTTTACATATCCTTACACTACAATCGTAGCCATTGCAACAAATATTGATGCCAATTGTGACAAATGAGTGAGACAGTGCAAGGTACATGACATGCATTGGCTACAAATAGAGCTTCAAACTTTTGTTTACAGGTGTCATTTGTTTTTGGTGGCTGGCATGGGGATCCAAACCCTTGACCTTGGTGTTACACTGCACTCTAACCAAGTGAGCTAAGCAGCCAGCCCTTGATTGCAGGTGTCATTTGATTC
The DNA here is from genome assembly GCF_027409185.1 of Cynocephalus volans. Taxonomy (NCBI): domain Eukaryota; kingdom Metazoa; phylum Chordata; class Mammalia; order Dermoptera; family Cynocephalidae; genus Cynocephalus; species Cynocephalus volans. Next base: position 61,158,194 of record NC_084460.1, read on the forward strand.
ACTCATAAGTGATGATCAGTTTGACCACTATCAAGATATGAGGGTAGATTTGTAGAGTTTAATTTTAATTTTAACATAATTCACAGCTGTGAAATGCAGGAGAATTTTATTTGAAGTTGGCAAGTCTGAGATTTTGCACTGAGGCTTTTTAAATGAACTTTCTCATGAAGTCCCAACCAGTTATGTGCATAGTAGCTTTGTCCGTGAGTGTTCTGGGCTGCAATAAATTTGTAAACAGGCATTAAAAAAGTCATTCTGATTTTTTGTTTTTGCATTGTTTATTTCTTCCCCCCCCCCGGTTTATATTTAAATATGAATAGAATAATATTTAAGATAAACTTTATAATATTTTTGAAATGTCAAATGTGGAAATACAAAGTATTGTTTCATGATAGTATATTTTCCAGCTTTATAGATATGTTTGTGTTAGATCATGATGTCAATTGTATTACTTACTGTGTGATACTGCCAAAAAACTTTGAAAAGCACTGTTCTATATTGTTCCATTGAAATGTAGCTGTTATGGATAAACCTCATCTCATATTCAGACAGTATGGGGTGTTGAATTGGTAATATAGTTTGAATATTTGTCCTCTCCAAAGCTCATGTTGAAACTTGGTCCCCAAGGTGGCAGTATTGAGAAGGGGGCGTTTAGGAGGTGATTGGATTGTGAGGGCTCTACCCTTATGAGTGGATTAATCCATTTATGGATTAATGGATTAATGAGTTATTTCAGGAGTGGTATTAGCGGCTTTATAAGGAGAGGAAGACAGCATATTAGGATGCTCTTGCCCCCTCACCATGTAATGCTATGCACTGCCTCAGGACTCTGCAGAGAGGCCCCACCAAGAAGAAGGCCCTCATCAGATGTGCTTGCTGGACTTTGGACTTCCCAGCCTCCAAAACCGTAGAAATAAAGCTCCTTCTACTTTATAAATTACCCAGTTTCAGGTGTTCTGTTATAAGCCACACTGACTTATACAGCAAACTGACTAATACAATTGTGGATTTTTTTCCACAAGATTTTTTTTCCTAAAATCCTTGACCTCAGTGTTACAAGGCTGCTTGCTCTCTAACCAACTGAGCTATGCAGCTAACTCCTTGGAGCTGTATTTTGATGAGCCAGTGAGCATGGAGACTGATCTTCCAGTCCTGAGAGTTGGTACACCCAGCCCACCCCAGAGCCACAATTACCCTAAAGGTCAGACTTTATTGTAAACCTGAGGGGCCACAGCTAGCAGACTGTAGGATCGGGGCTTCTTGTGTCGGAGAGAATAGCCTGTTGGTACATGTGGAACTCACTGCCCAATGTTGCAGCTGCAGACCAGTAAAGCCAGTGCTCCAGTCTCAGAGTGGGACACGTGGTGGGTGTTGCCTTCTCTTTCCCTTGGGAACTGCATCTGCATATTCTTTCTGCCTCTTCTCCTTTCTCTCCACTTTATTTCGCCACACGCTTGAAATATATTTTGAAAATAAGTTCACTTCACTTTTTAGACAGGCAATACTATCACATGTTTTAAAATTCAAAGGCTATAAAAGACAAGAGGGAAAAGTTTCCTTCTCATCCTGGAGTGGTAAATGTTTAACAACTTGTTATTAAAAAAACAGGCCTCCCTCTCCAGCACGGTAGCCTGGGGCTTGTCCACATGGAGATTGGGCTGTGAGAGCAAAAGTGGAAGCTGCCAGGCCTTATAAGTCTTTGCCTTGGATGTCCCAGAATCACACGTCCAGGGTGTTCTCTTGGCCAAAACAAGTTAGAAGGCCAGCCGGGCTTCAAGGGCTGAAGGAGATAGACTCCACCTCTTGATGGCAGGAATGGCAACATAACACTGCAATAGGGAGGCTTGATTCACAAGGACCACATCACACAAGATGGTACTAGGTGTCTCTGCTGCTAATGCTCAACCTGAGACAGGCATATGGTGCACCTAACAATGGGAGTGAGAGGGCTTTGGGACAGGCGAGTGAGCTTTTCTGGGAGGTTGTCTTATTTGCTAGAAGGCATTTGGCTCTTCTAAGTTTGGTAAGCCACCTGTTTGCCCGCAGTTTTCTCCTTTCTCCCCCAAACTCTAGAGATTGGAAAGAAACCAACCCCCAAATCCTGACCTCAGTGGTTTACTGCCTATGCCTCCCTGATGAACTCATCTTCCCCCTCCAGAGTAGCCTCTGCTTTTCGTGGCTAAACACATTCCCCCTGGAATGCGGAGTGTGCAGGGAGTAATATTTCAGTGACCACGTCACCTTTTCTGCGTCTGTCTCACAAGCTTGGAGTGCGAGTGACGGCCTTTTGACGTATTACTCTTTACGCATGCAGTGTGCACTGCGAATATCTGTTGACTTGCACTCCTTTTCCATCTGTAAAACAAGCATTAAAATCCAACTTGGGGAGTCCCTACCCTCCCGTGTAGCTGCCTATGGCTGAGTGCAGAAAGATTAGTTGAATTGAGCCAGGTTTGGGTTTTACTCTGTGGATGCAACAGAAGGAAAAAGGACAAGGAAGTTGAGGATCCTGGCAAAAGAACGATTGAAATGATGGGCCTTAGAATATAAACTGGATAGGACTGCGCACGTGCGGCTGGACTTTACACCGGTAACACCACGGACCTGGTTGGAAAAGTGCATGAGCCTTGGAAGAAGGTACAGACGTGAGCTCCGCAACCACCAGAGAAGGATGTTGTGATAAGAATCAGCTGGCCGGTGTGGGGATCTGAACTCTTGACCTTGGTGTTACAAAGTGGTTCTCTACATGCTCCCCATCCCCGGGCGGCGCGGGGTGCAGACTCTCCGGCTGCTCGCCCTCCCCAGCGGAGTCTACCCTGGGCGACCCGTAGCCCCGCGGCCAGGGCCCGCAGTGAGCAGGTCTGGGGCCCAGCAACCCTCCCGCTCGGAAGGTCCTTCCATCCTGCCATCGGCTTCACGGAGCTCAGAGTGGAGGTCAAGATGGCGGAAGAGGACAGCTGCCTGCCGCTTTTCCTCCACGAGTAGAAGCAGCCTGAGGCCCGCGCCAGATGCAGCTGTAGCAGAATCGGCGCATTTGAAAGGGTGTCTTTACCCTGCCGAGAACCGGGAATCTTCCCCCAATCCGCGCGCGCGACCCGCCAGTGCGCTGCAGCCCGCGTTGCAGCCGCAGCAGCAGAGGTTGAAACATGGAGGCCTGAGCCAGAGTGTGTCACCCCCGGCTGCAGTGGTGACCAGGGCTTCTGACCCCCGCCCCCACCCGCCCGTCCTTGGAGCTGGAAGCGAATCAACCTGCTGCTGAGACAGGGAGACGTCCAGCGGGAGAGGCAGAAGTTCCACAGAGACCACATGCCCTGTGGGCCGCCACTGCGTGATCCAACAGGTAGGCTTCACTGCCGCCACCCGGATTCATTCTCAGCCCAGCCCAGTGCACACAGAGCAGGGAGACGGTCCAGCAGGGGAGGCGGGAACTCCACAGAGTCCACGCTGCTGCCACGCAATCCAGCAGCAGGTAGGCTTCACCACCGCCACCGGGCTCCATCCCAAGCCCGGCCTAGCGCGCACTGAGCAGGGAGACATCCTGCAGAGGAAGGGGAAGCTCTGCAGAGACCACACATTCTGCGGTGCCTCCGTGCATCCCAGCAGCCCAGACCAGAGCGCACAGAACAGGGAGTCACTGAGGTAGTGATACCAAATTGGCAACCACAGCAACATCTTAGTCAGTCAATAGTGTCAAACCTGTGGACTGTGAAACCCCCTGCCACAATGAATAAACATCAAAAAAAAGATACCAGAAATACAAAAAATCAAGAAAGTACACCACCAAAGGTAATAAATCTCAAACTCTAGATCCTATAGAACAAGAAGCCCTTGAAATGACTGACAAGGAATTCGAGTGATAATTCTAAAGAAACTGAATGAGATACAAGAAAACTCAGCTAGATATCACGATGAAATGAGGAAACGTATAGAGGACCTGAAAGAGGAAATCTACAAGGAAATCAATGTCCTGAAAAAAAATGTAGCTGAACTTGCCGAACTGAAGAAGTTATTCAGCGAAATAAAAAACACAACAGAGAGTTTAACCAACAGGCTTGTGGAAGTTGAAGAGAGAACCTCTGAACTTGAAGATGGGCTGTTTGAAATAACACAAGCAGACAAAAAAAGAAAAAGAAAAAAGAATAAAAGGCATTGAAGAAAATCTGAGAGAGATATCAGACAACCTTAAGCGCTCAAATATCTGAGTCATGGGTATTCCAGAAGGGGAGGAAAAAGGAGATTGCATTGAAAACATATTCAACAAAATAGTGGCAGAAAACTTCCCAGGTATAGGAAAAATCACAGATCTTCAGATCCAGGAAGCTCAACAATCTCCAAACGTATTCAACCCAAAAAGGCCTTCTCCAAGACATGTTATAGTCAAATTTGCAAAACTCAAAGACAAAGAGAGAACCTTAAAAGCTGCAAGAGAGAAGCATCAAATCACCTGTAAGGGAGCCCCAATCAGGCTAACATCAGACTTTTCATCACAAACCCTAAAAGCCAGAAAGGAATGGGATGATATATTCAAAATACTAAAAGAAAGAGATTGTCAGCCAAGAATACTCTACCCTGCAAGGCTATCCTTCCGAAATGAAGGGCAAAGAGTATATTTCTCAGATAAACAAAAACTGCGGGAGTTCACCACCACACAACCACCCTTACAAGAAATTCTCAAGGGAGTACTGGGTTTGGTTCCTGACAAATAACTACCACTGCCATAAAAACCCAAGAAAAATCTAAAGCCACTAGCATAATAAAAAAGGCATTCATGAAGAGAAAACAAACAAACAAAAAGGCTATCTACAACCTAAGGAACCAACAAACACAGAAAACAAACAGTAAACCAGAAAGCAAGGAACAAAAGACACCTAAGACAACCAAACAACAATCAAAAAATGCTAGGAATAAATGAACACTATTCAATAACAACTCTTAATGTAAAAGGCTTAAATTTCCCAATCAAAAGACAAAGACTGGCTGACTGAATTAAAAAGGAGGACCCAACTATATGCTGCCTTCAAGAGACCCACCTCACCCATAAAGACTCACATAGACTAAGAGTGAAAGGATGGAAAAAGATTTACCATGCAAACAGAAAAGAAAAACGAGCTGGAGTAGCTATTCTTATATCTGATAAAGTAGACTTTAAACTAAAAACCATAAAAAGAGACAATGAGGGACACTACATAATGATAAAAGGACTGATCCATCAAGAAGACATAACAATCATAAATATGTACGCACCCAATGTTGGAGCAGCCAGATTTATAAAACAAACTCTATTAGACCTAAAGAAGGAAATAGACACTAATACTATAATAGCAGGGGACCTGAACACCCCACTGTCAATATTGGACAGATCATCTAGGCAAAGAATCAGCAGAGAAACACAAGATCTAAATAATACTCTAGACCAATTGGACTTGGCAGATATCTACAGAACATTCCACCCAACAACCTCAGAATATTCATTCTTCTCATCAGCACATGGATCATTCTCCAGGATAGATCACATATTAGGTCATAAATCAAGTCTCAACAAATTCAAAAAAATTGGAATTATCCCATGTATTTTCTCAGACCATAATAGATTAAAACTAGAAATCAATAACAAACGAAATTCTGGAAACTATACAAACACATGGAAATTAAACAGCATTCTACTTAATGACATATCGGTCCAAGAAGAAATCAAGCAGGAAATCAAAAAATTTATTGAAATGAATGAAAATAATGATACATCATACCAAAACCTGTGGGATACTGCAAAAGCAGTACTAAGGGGGAAATTTATTGCATTAAATGCTCACCTCAGAAGAATGGAAAGATGGCAAGTGAACAACCTAACACTTCACCTTAAAGATCTAGAAAAACAAGAACAATCCAAACCTAAAGTTAGCAGACGGAAAAAAATCATTAAGATCAGAGCAGAACTTAATGAAATTGAAACCCAAAAAACAATTCAAAAGATCAATGAGTCAAAAAGTTGGTTTTTTGAAAAGATAAATAAAATTGACAAACCATTAGCATGGCTAACAAAAAAAAAGAAGAGAGAAGACTCAAATAACAAAAATTATAAATGAAACAGGTGATATTACAATTGATTCATCTGCAATACAAGGAATCATTCGAGACTACTATAAACAACTATACGCCAAGAAGTTTGAAAATCTGGAGGAAAAGGATAAATTTCTGGACACACACAAGCTCCCAAAACTGAGCCATGAAGATATAGAAAATCTGAACAGACTAATAACAATGAAGGAGATTGAAGCTGTTATCAGAAAGCTCTCAACAAAGAAAAGCCCAGGACCAGATGGATTCACAGCAGAATTTTACCAAACATTCAAAGAGGAATTGACAGCAATTCTTTACAAACTATTCCAAAAGATTGAAACAGATGCAAATCTCCTGAACTCTTTCTATGAAGCAAACATCATCCTGATACCAAAACCAGGTAAAGATATAACCAAAAAAGAAAACTACAGGCCAATATCCTTGATGAATATAGATGCAAAAATCCTCACTAAAATACTAGCAAACAGAATACAGCAACACATACATAAAATAATTCACCACGATCAAGTGGGATTCATCCCAGGGATGCAAGGTTGGTTCAACATACGCAAATCAATGAATGTGATACACCATATTAATAAAATCAAACACAAGAACCATATGATCATCTCTATAGATGCTGAAAAAGCATTTGATAAAATTCAACACTCATGCATGGCAAAGACCCTCTATAAGTTAGGTATAGATGGAAAGTATCTCAACATAATTAAAGCCATATATGATAAACCCACTGCCAATATCATCCTGAATGGGGAAAAGCTGAAAGCTTTTCCTTTAAGAACAGGAACTAGACAAGGATGCCCACTCTCACCACTCCTATTCAACATAGTGTTGGAAGTACTAGCCAGAGCAATCAGAGAAGAGAAGGAAATAAAGGGCATCCAGATTGGAAAAGATGAAGTCAAACTGTCCCTGTTTGCAGATGACATGATCCTATATATCGAACAGCCTAAAACATCTACAAAAAAACTCTTGGAATTGATAAATGACTTCAGCACAGTAGCAGGATACAAAATCAACACACAAAAATCAGTAGCATTTCTATTCTACAATAGTGAACATGCAGAAGGAGAAATCAAGAAAGCCTGCCCATTTACAATAGCCACCAAAAAAATAAAATACTTAGGAATTGAGTTAACCAAGGACGTGAAAAATCTCTATAATAGGAACTACAAACCACTGGTGAGAGAAATTAGAGAGGATACAAGAAGATGGAAAGATATCCCATGCTCTTGGATTGGAAGAATCAACATAGTGAAAATGTCCATACTACCCAAAGTGATATACAAATTTAATGCAGTCCCCATCAAAATTCCAATGACATTTTTCTCAGAAATGGAAAACTATCCAGACATTTATATGGAATAACAAAAGACCATGCATAGCCAAAGCAATGCTGAGCAAAAAAAATAAAGCTGGAGGCATAACACTACCTGACTTTAAACTATACTACAAAGCTATAATAACCAAAACAGTATGGTACTGGCATAAAAAAACAGACACACAGATCAATGGAATAGAATAGAGAATCCAGAAGTCAACCCACACACCTACAGCTATCTGATCTTTGACAAAGGCACCAAGCCTATACACTGGGGAAGAGACTGCCTCTTTAGCAAATGGTGCTGGGAGAACTGGATATCAATATGCAGGAGAATGAAACCAGACCCACACCTTTCACCATACACTAAAGTCAACTCAAAATGGATTAAAGAATTAAATATAAACCCTGAAACAGTAAAACTTCTTAAAGAAAACATAGGAGAGACACTTCAGGAAATAGGACTGGACACAGACTTCATGAATACGACCCCAAAAGCACGGGCAACCAAAGGAAAAATAAACAAATGGGATTATATCAAACTAAAAAGCTTCTGCACAGCCAAAGAAACAATTAACAGAGTTAAAAGACAACCAACAGAGTTGGAGAAAATATTTGCAAAATATACATCTGACAAAGGATTAATATCCAGAATATACAAGGAACTCAAACAACTTTACAAGAAAAAAACAAGCAACCCAATTAAAAAATGGGCAAAAAAGCTAAGCAGGCATTTCTCCAAGGAAGATATACAAATGGCCAACAGACATATGAAAAAATGCTCAACATCACTCAGCATCCGGGAAATGCAAATCAAAACTACACTGAGATACCATCTCACCCCAGTTAGGATGGCTAAAATCCAAAAGACTATGAACGATAAATGCTGGCGAGGCTGCGGAGAAAAAGGAACTCTCATACATTGTTGGTGGGACTGAAAAATGGTGCAACCTCTATGGAAAATGGTATGGAGGTTCCTCAAACAATTGCAGATAGATCTGCCATATGACCCAGCTATCCCACTGCTGGGAATATACCCAGAGGAATGGAAATCATCAAGTCGAAGGTATACCTGTTCCCCAATGTTCATCGCAGCACTCTTTACAATAGCCAAGAGTTGGAACCAGCCCAAATGTCCATCATCGGATGAGTGGATACAGAAAATGTGGTATATCTACACAATGGAATACTACTCAGCTATAAAAACGAATGAAATACTGCCATTTGCAACAACATGGATGGACCTTGAGAGAATTATATTAAGTGAAACAAGTCAGGCACAGAAAGAGAAATACCACATGTTCTCACTTATTGGTGGGAGCTAAAAATAAATAAATAAATTCACACACACACACACACGCACACACACACACACACAAAAACCGGGGGGGTGGGGGAGACATAACAACTATAATTCCTTGAAGTTGATACGACAAGCAAACAGAAAGGACATTGTTGGGTGGGAGGGGGAAGACGGAGGAGGGAAGGAGGTTTTGGTAATGGGCCACAATAATCAACCACATTGTATATCGACAAAATAAAATTAAGAAAAAAAAAAAAATCCAACTTGGCTGTCCCACACCAATAACTGTTGATCTCAGAACCTTACAGTTCCTAGCAGCTTTCATACAATGCATGCAAGTTTACACAAAGGCATATGTAAAGCCCTCTCAGCAGTGAATCTAGTTAACCGAAACTTGCTTTGCAGTTCCTACATGCCCCTCACCCCCAATCTTACAAAAATCTTCATTTACAAAAATTGGGTTTCTCAGCTAGGGCTTCCCTTAGAACCTGGTTTCTGGCCTTAAGATCTGTCTGAATGTTGCTCCCCTCTTTTTCTCTGAACATATTATTTTTCTCCCTTCACTTTTTCTCTGTTCACTGGCTGTTGAAATATTTAATTCCTTCCTGTTTTTTAAACAATCTTACATCATCTTACAACAGTTTAGTAAGATCGAGGAGCTGTGTGTCACATATATAGTAGCTAAATAAGTGGTGGAGACAGTGAGAGCTAGAGGTTCAGAGGACAATGCAGACTTGATTTCCTTAGGAATAAACAGGCACCTCACTGTGGGAGCACATGACATTACAGTGAACCTGTATGCTTGTTCACACAAAGAACCAGACGTGAAGCAAGGAGACACAAGGGCTGTCAGAGACTATCATGAAAGCAGAGTCAGGGCTAGTGATGTAGACCCAGATGCTACCCAGCAAGTCACCTGCAGCGACAAGCTGAATAACTGAGGTGAAATAACGTCCCCAAGAAAGTTCAGTTCCTTTTTCTAAATCAGTGGAGCCATTGTGGGGCCAATCAACAAAGATGAGAGAATAAGATGCTGGTCCAAAGATGTAAAATAAGAATTGATGTGACAGAAAAATACAAATAGCTATATCTCTGGGAGGAAAGTCATGTAAGAGTGGTCATAGATAAAATAGTATAAAATACTTATAATTAGGTATTTATGGTTAACTCATATGGCTATTTTTTAGAGACTATATTTTATTATGTTTATGAAATTACTTTTGGGCAAATTTTTTTGCTAGAAGTTTCTTCGTTGGGAACTCTAGCAAGACATTGGTTGTGTTACTTGAGTTGGTTGGCCTGGGTCTGACCCCTGCAGAACATAACTCTCTCATTGGATCTGCTACTTCTAAGCCCACTCTTAAGGGAAAAGGTACACAAAGTTAACAGGAAGTCTTAGTTTTCCACATGAGAAACAGAGCTTATAAACCTGAAGGATTCTATGCTCTGTCTACCCAGCAATTCAGGGGCTATTTACTGCTACTAAGGTAGGTCCTTTGCCCACAAGCAAATGGGAAGAGAACAGTAGCAACATCAGAATATCTCAGCTGGGTGTGTCCTCATGGAGAGAGGACGGTGGTGCCACTAGAACTATTCATCCAGTGTTTGTAGAGCATGGCCCTAGGGGCTGAGGATACAGCACTGAACTAAATAATGTCCCTGTCCTCATGGAGTGACACTTAGTGAGGGGATGAAGATTATAAACAAACAAGTGGGGTAGTCAGGAAAGGCCCTTTGAAGAGATGATGTTGGCAGAGACTGGAATGAAGAGTTTGAGCAAACCTCGTGGGTAAAAGGGGAAGGACAATTGGGCAGTGGAGACAAGCACAGTGGTGGGCCTGCATGTTCAAGGAACAGGACTGGTGTAGAGTGAGCTTGATTTTTATTACTATTTTTGATGAGGGGTGGTTAGCAGTCTGTGGGTATTGAGCACTGAGCACTTGACAAAATTGAGATGTGCTATAAGTGTAAAATGCACACTAGATTTTGTTAAACAAAAAATTATAGGAGGCTACTGTCTTGGACTAAACTCCTGCACTAGGCCCCAACAGACCAGACTAAAAATCAAAATGGAGTCATCCCTGCTCACGAAACAGAAATTAAATTATCTGAGAATCAGAAGAAAGAAGTAACAGTCAATTTCCCAAACAGGTTTAATTCTTCAATAGGCATGATAAGACACTGAAGCAGAAGTTGCCTCTGCTTTAACCCTTACACAAAAGAAGAAACCTGATGTTTAACCAATCGGTTCTTTTTCTATTGTTCTGTCTCCCTATTCCTACCTTCTAAGGCAAGTAACTTTGAAATGACCAATCTGCTTTTTGTTTCTGCTTTCTTCAGCCCTTTTTCTGTCTATAAAGCCAAACTCCCCTGCTTGACTCATTACAACTCTTATAACATTTTATGGGAAGAAGTGTTGTCTGATTCTAGAATTGCAGTAAGCCTATTGAGATCTTTCTGCCAAAAAGAGCCCTCCCCCCCAAAAAAAAGTTTTTGCGGCAGCTGGCAGGGATGGGAAACTGAACTCTTTACCTTGGTGTTACAAGGTCTGGTTCTAAACAACTGAGCTAACCGGCCAGCACCAGCTAAATCTTTAAACTAAGTTTGTTGTAATTTTGTCCTTTGACAATTTCAAAGACTTACTATCAAAAAAAGAGTAAAGTATCTTAACATTTTATAATTACTTGTTTAAATTCTGGGTATATACCCAAAGGAATGGAAATCATCATGTTGAAGGGACACCTGCACTCCCATGTTCATCTCAGCTCTATTTACAATAGCCAAGATACGGAACCAACCCAAATGTCTATTGATGGAGGATAGAAAGAGAAAATGTGGTATACATACATGATGAAATACTACTCAGCCATAAAAAATAATGAAATTCTGTCATTTGCAGCAACATGGATGAACTTGGAGAAAATTATGTTAAGCAAAATAAGCCAGGCACAGAAATAGAAATACCACGCACCCTCTCTCATAAGTGGGAGCTAAGAAAAGAAGGAAAGAAGGAAGGCCACAATAAAATACTGAACTTTCAGAAGGAGAACTATAGTTACTAGAGGTAGGAAAGGGGGAGGGGAAGGGGGTTAGGGAGTAATCGGGTAATGGACACAAAGAATAATTACAATTTGTAACGATGAACAAGTTACTATTATTAGTAATATTGATTTGATCATCACATGCTGTACCCAAATACTGATAGTCAACTTTGTACCCCATAAATACGTATAATCAAAAATAAATAAATAAAAGAAAAAAATAGATATATTGGGTTAAATAAAATGTTATCGAAATTAATTTCACCTATTTTTGTACTTTTAAAATGTGGCCACTAGGAAATCTAACATTATGTGTGTGGCCCACATTTTATTTCTATTAAACAGCTTTGGTCTAGAGACCTGGGTCTGTTATGAACTCTTTTTAAGTGGTCTGGGTCTTAAGTGGTGGTTTCCACTCTACCTGTAAGGAGCTTTAAAATTGTCCATCCCCCCATCACAGCAAGAAAAAACTGATCAAGCAGAAAATCAACAGAATTAAGGTCAGAGGACAAACCACCATCCCCAAAACCGGAGAGACAGTTGGATACACGGAATAAAGACCAGCTTACCTGAAGCAGGAGCCCCTGGGGCTAGAAACAGGTAGGAACACTTAAACGGTAACTTTGGCAAATTTCTAGAGGCTCAGTGTAGTCCAGATAGAGAGTTAAAAAACTCCTGGTGGCCCAAACTAAGGGAGACTCCCCTAACTGTGAGGGAAATGTAGTCAGTATGGTCAGGCCCCTCTCGCCTCATATCCGGCTGGGTATGATCCTAAATAAATTACGTAAGGGTAGTGTTACTGCGCATGCGCGCCCATATACTCCTTGGTTCATTGCCATTATAGTGTACTTTTGGTATAAAAAGACAAGGCTCTGGACAGCAGGTGGGCGGAGTCCATGTCAAAATAAAGCTTGTGTACTTTGCCAACGGCTCCTAGAATTTTTTTTCAATTACCTGACTCATGGTCTGTGCAGAAAGGGACTGAGGGGTCTGTGATCTTCCTGGACAATTGGCATAGCCATCAGGATTCCGAGCAGGTAAGGGAGCCATGAGCCCCTTGGGAGGGGGAGGAAATGTGGCCACCCTCGAGTATGTAGTACCCATGGCCGTGTTCCTGTGAACTTGGGCTCCACTGGAAATGTGGGACAAAGTGGATGGGTCCCTGTGAGCACAAAGAAAGCCCTCCAGATATTGGACTCCATGGTGAAGGATGAGGAGTCCCAGAAAGCAGCTGGCAGAATTGGCTGGCTGCTGCTCACCGCACTGTGAGCCAATATGGACCAGGCACTCCATGACGTGACACGACTTTGGGAGTTAGAGCAAAAGGCAGATATGATGGAGGTGCGAGTACATGCTCTGGAGGCTGAGGTACAGCAACAGGCCACCGTTGTGTCTGATGCCGAGGACGGTGATGAACCCAAGGTTCAGTATGTTCCTACGGAGGAGACTATATGTCTCTTGGCACAACCCATTGTCCATCAGAAACTAAAGCATGAACAGCCCAAAGGACAAGGTGGACAACTGGTGGGCAACCCACAAGTGACCTGATTTACTACTTATGTCCCCTATACTCAAGCTGAGTTGGCAGATTTAGGGAAATAGTTCAGGCAGAAACAGGGTGAACCCCTAGCTGCTTGGCTTTTGTGGCTGTGGGACCTAGGGGCGGATGGTGTGATGTGCTCTGGTGAAGAGATGGAAAAGTTAGCCTCTTTCACAATGCACCTATCCTTGCGGCGGCAGTTACATAACAGTCGCAGATATGCACAGGGACAAAGTAACCACTCCTTGACGGAATGGGTGAATGCAACCATCCGGACCGTGTGGACGAACCCCGGAGAACTGCCTAAAACTGTGAGTAGATGGCAAACATATGCCAAGTAGGTTCAGATAATTTGGGAGCTGGGGATGCGATAATCCATGTTTAATGTGAATACCCACGGCTGGATGCTGAACGTTTTACCGGCAGCAGGAGAGGCATAGTGATGCAAAATGCACCGTCAACATTCTTTGGGTCACTGGTGGCCATACTGGCCCAATACGTTGGTTGTCCTATACATGAAGTAATGACCATGATGGCCAATCTGGGCAAGACAGAGGGGAGGAGACAAACAAAGGGAGTCTGAAAGGTGGTGAAGGTTAACTCTCTCCAAAATGCTCAGGCTGTCGCCTGAAAGGAACTGAGCAAAATCAGCCATATGCAGATGTGGTTTGACTTGCCTATGGCAGGGAATGCTAGAGAAAAAAATCAACCAGCAGCCAAATGTGGTCCTGTTTGCCTTGTGGCAACAATTGCTCCCGGAACAGCATTATACCAGACTTCCAAAAGAGGTGAATGACAAGGTATACCCAGTGAATCTGAAAGTTTTCCTGGCTACTTCCATGGAGGTGGATGGACTGTTCTCTTTTGGCTAGGGAAAAAGTCAAGCTGCTTGCCACATGGGGGCAGATGAGGACTGGAGGCCTCATGTTGAACTGGCAATACATTGGTCTGAAGCAAATGTGCAGCGAGAGTTAGCATTGGTGGATACTGGCACAGAATGCAGCCTGATACATGGCAACCCAGATAGGTTTCCAGGGGCCACAGTTAATGTTGATGGCTCTGGAGAACAGACTATTAAAGTCAAAGCTGTGTCTTTGCCACCGGGCATAGGACAATTGCCCCCTCGTGTATATACTGTGCATGTATCTGCAGTAGCTGAATATATTTTGGGCATAGATGCACTTTATGGTTTGCACTTGGCTGTGAATCTGGACAGTGAAGCCTGTATTACGGAGACAAGCTAAACACGACCCACAGGTATTACCCAAGCCAAGATGTGTAGTCAATGTGAAAGGGTATTGCCTGATGGGAGGATATGCAGAGATCAGTGCCACTTGGAGTTAGAAAAGGTTGGTATCATTCATCCTGCACACAGCCCCTTTAATGTCCCGGTATGGCCAGTGAAAAAGCCTGATGGTACTTGGAGAATGACTGTGGACTATCAAGAACTGAATAAAGTAGTGCCTCTGTTGCATACAGCTGGGTCTTCAGTTCACGATTTAATGCATCAGCTGACGACTCAGCTAGAAACTTACCATTATGTACTGGACCTTGCGAATGCTTTTTTCTCTATCCTGATTTCAGCTGATAGACAAGATCAATTCGCCTTCACCTGGGAAGGAAGGCACTAGAGTTTTCAAGTGTTGCCCCAAGGCTACCTGCATAGCCCAACCATCTGTCATGGTTTAGTGGCTGAGGACCTAGCCAAATGGACTAGGCCCAGCACAGTTACAGTGTTTAATTATATCGATGATGTCTTACTAACCTCTGATTCTCTTGCAGATCTAACCAAGGCAGCTCCAACTCTACTAGGCCATTTGGAACAATGTGGGTGGGCCATGACCACAACCAGAGTGCAAGGACCTGGGCTGTCTATCAAATTCTTGGGAGTTTGGCTGGGTGAGACATGGGTCATCCCAGAGGCTATTGTAGACAAGATACACAATGGTGACACAACTACAGGCCTATTTGGGACTTTTGGGGTATTGGAGAGCTTTTGTACCCCATATGGCCCAAATGGCCTGCCCACTGTATGCATTTACAAAGAAAGGTACCCCCTGGGACTGGACTGAGGAAGTAGAGCGGGCCTACCTTGCTACTAAGAAGGTAATACAGCAAGTGCAAGCTTTGCAAGTGGCTGGTCCCACTAAACCTTTTGAATTGGATGTTCATATAACCCAGGAAGGGTCAGGATGGGGTCTGTGGCAGAGGTGACCGATTCCAAACACCTATAGGACTCTGGTCTCAGCTCTGGAGCGGTGCTGAAGTGTGCTATTCTCTGATTGAGAAACAGTTGGCAGCTGTGTACTCTGCCCTGATAGCCACTGAAGCTATTACAGGAACTGCCAAGATCCTAGTAAGGATGACATACCCCATACGAGGTTGGTTGTGCATGTGGGCAACCGCCCCCAAAATGGATATAGCTCAAACCCCCACTCTGTCCAAATGGGGAGCATATAAAGAACAAAGAAGCACGGTGTCAACTAGTCCTTTGTGTAATGAATTACAAACTGTGTTAGGACCAGTGGAAGTAGTGAAGGAGATGTTGACACAACCTATACCTTTGGAGGTGGAGGCCACACATTTCCATGAGGAACAGGGACCTATTGCGGAGCAAGCATGCTATACAAACAGCTCCAGCACGGGCCCCTCAACATCATGGATGGCTGTTGCCATCCAGCTCTTAACAGACACCATGTGGTATAAAAATAGTATAGGGCAAAGCAGCCAGTGGGCTAAGAGCAGTACAGATGGTGATAAAAAATGAGCCTGGACCATTAACCATCTGAACTGACAGCTGGGCTGTGTGCAAAGGTTTAACCCTTTGGATCTCTACTTGGAAGTACCAATGGTGGATGGTAGGCCACCAACTCCTGTGGGGAAAAGCCATGTGGCAAGAATTATAGGAATTAGGACATGAGAAAGAAGTGACTCTTTTCCATGTCACAGGACACTCCCCCTTAGCCAGCCCAGGCAATGACGAAGCCAATGCCGTGGCTAAGGTAAGAGGCTGGAGACAGCCCCAGCTGCTGATGTAGCCCAGTGGTTACATCGACGAATGCAGCATGCTGGCAGCAAAACCATGTGGATGGCCGCTCAAAGATGGGCCCTACCCATAAAATGGGAAGATGTAGTAAACACTTTTCGCATTTGTCCGGTATGTGCTCAAGAGAGTCCACACCCCTGATGGGTGCCACATACCGATGGACAGATAATTCAAGGAAGGGTGCCCCTTACTTGATGGCAAGTGGAGTTTTTGGGACCATTCCCCACATCAGAGAATTTTAAGTATATTTTCATCGCCGTTGATATGGCTATAAGTCTTCTGTTTGTGTGGCCCTATGAAGCCCCAGAGCAGGTAAGCACTATTAAGGTACTGAATAGCCTTATGGCCATGTACAGTCAGCCCCTGGTCATAGAGAGTGATAATGGAACCCACTTTACTGGGCATGAAGTACAGAAGTGGGCTTCCCAGTTGTTTATCCAGTGGAAACTACATGTACCATACTATCCCCAGGCAGCGGGAATGACTGACCAGTACAATGGTCTTTTGAAAAAGGGACTGAGGCTATCTGCCCAACCCCCATCCCTGAAGGGGTGGACATGGCAGTTATGGTCAACAGTCAGGATTTTGAATGATACCCCACAAGGGCGGGCCCACGAGGGTGGGCTGTCTTCGGTGGAGGCTCTGTTGCACAGAGCTGCAGCACCTGTTCAATTGCAGGTTACCACAAATTATGATCTCCTGAAACCATGATATTGTAGGAATGGAAGTATTCTCTTACCAGCCCCAACCTGTTTGCAACAGAGACAGACAGTACAATGGGAATGGCCATGGAAAATAGAAGCCACACATGTATGTTGGGTAGGCTTAATTGGACCTTGGGGAAGAGGATTAGAGGAAGATTTAAAAGTCTCACCTTGGGTAAGGAGTACTAGGCCTCCTTGAGTAAAAGCAATATGGCCTGGAACCGAGAAACACTATTTTAAAAGGTATATTTGTACTGTTATTGTGGCCAATCATGAGTTCCCCTATATTATTACATGTACAGCCTAAAAATCCAACAGTATTAGCTGATAATGTGTGGTATCATAAAGCTGGTAAAACACCTGTTCCTGTAACTAGTTTGTCTCAAGATGGTAAACTGGCATGTATTTTGCCAGAGTGGCGAGAACTCCCCCTCTTGGTGCCAATAACTCCCTTGTCTTTTCACCCATAGTCTTGTGGCTACCAACATTGTAATTGACTGGGTGCACACATATGCTCATGTGGTTAATGTGTCTGCTTGCTGGGTCTGCACCAAGATTCCTACCAGTGTGGCTGTGGGATTCCCGTGGAAAATTGCCTCAATGACAGCTGTTAACTGGACCTGGTTGATGCAGGACTTTCCTTGTGATAAGACATACAATTTCACTAAACGACACATTGTAGTAGAAATACTAGGCCGCCTAAATTCTAGTAAGCCGTGGGAAGAATAGAGTGTATGGGATGGGTTTTCATGGTTAGTAGCTGAAACGCTTGAGTTACAGGGGCAGGCAACAAGATGTGTTGAACGTACCAGGGGTACAGAAATTGTGGGCTGCGGGCCAGCCCGTGGCTCACTTGGGAGAATGTGGTGATGATAACGCCAAGGCCAAGGGTTTGGATCCCTATATAGGTTAGCTCACTTGGGAGAGTGTGGTGCTGACAACACCAAGTTAAGTGTTAAGATCCCCTATCTGGTCATCTTTTTTAAAAAAAGAAAGAAATTGTGGACTGGGTTCCCAATCCTCAATGTCAAGAGATACAACATGATACTGTTAACAGATCAAGAAATACAGTAGTACCAGTACCACAGAGGACACTATGGGTGTGTGGAAACCATGGATGGCCATACCTCCCACATAACTGGATGGGCAGATGCACCTGGGGTACACCTTATCTGCTGGCCTCAGTGTACACAACATCAGGTTGGGGTCCCTCTAACTGGGACTCAATTAAGGCTAGTTACTGAATAAAACATATACCCTGGTGGTATTATCCACTGGCTTTGTTTTTGCTACAAGGGGCTGTTATAGTGTCTGAAAGGCAAATAACTGCACTGGCCAATCATGTTGCCAGCTGAATCAAACCCATCACGCCTTAACTCTTTTAGATCAGGAACTGTACCAGATGAGAAAAGTGGTTTTACAGAACCTAATGGCCCTAGCCATGTTAACAGCTTCCCAGGGAGGGGTGTGTGCTCTCCCTGGAACAGAATGTTGTACTACATCCCTGACTATCATCATAATGTTGCTGAAGCCTTACATCATTTAACCAGTGAGATTCATGCTGTGCAAAAAATGACTGGAGACCCCCTCCAGGAATGGTGGGCCAGTGTGTCATCTTCCTGGAGGTGGGTGTTAGTTGTATTGGGAGGGAGCACCTGTGTTTTGGTTGCTGCAGCCTGTATTGCTGCTGTGGTTTATGGATGCAAGGGTCAGCCATCCTCGCTAAGGGAACATTGCGGAAGATCTCAGACATGTAGATTGTACAGCGAGGGACCCTGAAGGGGTGAGGTATGAGAAAAATGGAGTCAGTATGGTCAGTCCCCTCTCGCCTCATATCCGGCTGGGTATGATTCAGCAGATCCTTTGTAAATAAATTATGTAACAGTAGTGTTACTGTGCATGCGTGCCCATATACTCCTTGGCTCATTGCCACTATTGTGTACTTTTGCTATAAAAGGACAAGGCTCTGGACTGCGGGCAGGCAGAGTCCATGTCGAAATAAAGCATGTCTTCTTTGCCAATGGCTCCTAGAATTTCCTTTTCAATTACCTGACTCACAGTCCACATAGAAAGGGGCTGAGGGGTCTGTGATCTTGCCCAGCACCTACTTTTCCAGGTTTTACCTCCAGGAGCCTCCCCAGGTTGTCATGGTGAAGATTCTAGAAAAATCTCCTCATGTTTGGCCAGGGGTATGGGAAAAGTAACAATTTTGAAATAATCCCAGAGTATTCTCCATAACAAAGGCTTACCCAACTAGGGAAAAGACATTACTAGAGTCTCATCCAACTTGGGGAAGGGAAATGACCCAACTCCATCCCTTCTAGCTTCCCTATCTCACTTGCGAAGGTCACAGCCCATGGCCAGAGGCTCACTAAAAGACTGAGACCTTATAAGATTACAGAAGGCTTTCGCTCTTATCAACATCACCTCTACAAGAACAGGGCTCCTGTATACAGTGGATTACAGGTGAAAGAACTACAAGGTTTATACTCTATTTAAGAAATTTCTAGGAATCCCAAAGACAACAGGGGAGACAAAAACAAGGAAACTAGAAGAAATTGAAGTCTCTCTGACCTGTAGTTATGGTAGCCATTAACCACAGTCTAACCCCTAGCCGGATAAATATGAAACCTCACACTAAGGCCTATTTACCTCAGTTTCTTTTACATTCTACATCATGTCTAGCTTTCAACTAAAAATTACAGGCGTGCTTAATGGCAAGAGAAAACACCAACTAAAGAGATAAAGCAAGCCTCAGAACCAGACTCAGACACAGCAAAAGATTTTTGAATTATCACACTGGAAATTTAAAATAACTTTCATTAACAGACTAAGGGCTCTGATGGAAAAAGGGGACAACATGAAAGAATAGATGGATAATGTAAGCACAGGGATCAGAACTCTAAGAAAAAACCAAAAGGAAATGTTAGAAATCAAAAACTGTAACATAAAGGAAGAATGCCTTTGATGGGCTCATCAGTAGATTGGACACAGCCGAGTAAAGAATCAGTGAGTTTGAAGATATGTCCATAGGAACTTCTGAAAGTGAAATCTAAAGAGAAAAAGAATGATAAAACAAGAGCAGAATATCCAAGAACTGTGGAACAATTAAAAACGGCAGAACGTATGCATAACGAGAATACCATAAGGAGAAGAAAGAGAGGAAGAAGCTGAAGATATATTTGAAATTACCATTAAGAATTTTCCAAATGCAATGACAGAAACCAAAGCACAAATCCAGAGAGCTCAGAGAATACCACATAGGATAAATAACAAAAAAATCTACACCAAGGTATATCATATTCAAACTGCAGAAACCAAAGACAAAGAGAAAAACCTGAAAGAAGCCAGAAGAAAAAAAACCCACCTAACCTATAGAGGAGCAAGGATAAGAATTACATCAGACTTCTTTTCATAAAACATGCAGTAAGAACAGAATGGAGTGAAATATTTAAAGACTTGAAAGAAAATAACCAGCAATGTAGGACTTTGTATTCAGTGAAATTATCCTTCAAAAATGAAGGAGAAATACCATACCGGCCAGCCGCCAAAAAAAAAAAAAAAAAGGGAAAGGAGAAATAAAGACATAAAGACTTTCTTACACAAACAAAAATGAAAGGAATTTGTCTCCAGTTAACCTGCCTTGCAAAAAATGTTCAAAGAAGTTCCTTAGAGACAAGGAAAATGATACAGGTCAGAAGCCTGGACCTATATAAAGAAAGGAAGAAAATTAGACAAAGAAAAAATGAAGGTAAAATAAAATCTTTATTTTCTTATCCCAATTTGATCTAATTGGTAACTGTTTCTCCAAAGTAATAACAGCAACAATGCATTGGGTGATTATAGCATATGGATAACTGAAATAATGACAGCATTGTAGTAAGCAATGGGAGGGAGGAATTAGGGATATTCTGCTGTAAGGTACAAATACTACCTGTGAAGCAGTATGACGTGATTTCAAAGTGGACTTGGATTAGCTGTAAATGTATATTGTAAACTATAGGGAAACCACTAAAAAAAAAAAAAAAAATTTTTTTCGTAGCAGGCCAGTACAGGAAATTGAGCCCTTGACCTTGGTGTTATCAGCACCTTGCTCTAACCAACTGAGCTAACCAGCCAGCCCTTAAATATTTTTAAAAAGAAGTATAATCGATATGCTAAGAGAGGGGAGAAAATGTAATCATATAAAATGTTCGATTAAAATAAGACAATAGTCAAGGGCTGGCTGGTTAGCTCAGTTGGTTAGAGTGGGGTGTTGATACACCAAGGTCAAGGGTTAGGATCCCCAAACCAGCCAGCTCTACCTACCCACCACCCCACCACCAGAAAAAAGAGAAGGTAGGAAAAGAAGGGAAGATTTTTAAAAAAGAAATAATTAACAAGTGCAATGAGTAGAAAATAATTACAAACATGAACAGATAAACTTGCACATCCATGCAATGGAATATTAGTCAGCTATAAAAAGAAATGAGTGTTCAAGCCACAAAAATACGTGGAGGAAGTTTACATGAATATGCTTAATGAAAGAAACCAATCTGAAGACTAGTGTATAATTCCAACTATAGGACAGTTAGGAAAAGGCAAGACTATGGAGACAGTAAAAAGACCAGTGGTTTCCAGGGTTTTGGGGAAGAAATGAGTAGGGAAGCACAGGGTATGGTTTGGGTGATGAACGTATTCTGTATAAACTGTAATGGTGGATAATAATTTTGCATTTGTGAAAACCCATTGAACTGTATGACACAAAGTGCAAACCCTGATGTAGACAATGGACTTTAGTTAATAATAATGTATCAATATTAGTTCCATAACATTGAGTTCTGAAAGTTCTTTGTATTTTTTAGATATAAATACTTTATTGGATATGTGGCTTGGAAATTATTCCAAATATTCCACCGTATGGATGTGACCCTAACATAACACAGTAATGCAGGATGTTAATAATCAGGGAAACTCTGTGCTGGGTGTTGGCATGTGTACATAGAACTCTATGTACTATCTGCTCAATTATACTGTAAATCTAAAATTCTTTGGAAAACAAACCCTATTATTTAAAAAAATCTGAGTATCATTTTTCCTCATTTTACAATGAGGATAGAGGATTAGGTTATCTTTAACTTTCCTTCTGTCTTTAATATTTATAATTTTCCACTTTTATTTATTTTTGGGGTGTGGCTGGTGTTACTAGCACCATGCTCTAACCATGAGCTAACCAGCCAGCCCGATTTTTCCCTTTTAAATAGTTTTTAAATTTTTACTTATTTATTCATTTATTCTAAAATACTTATTTATTTTTGATTTTACATATCGATGGGGTACAGAGTTGATTATCAGTATTTGTGTACAGTATTTGATAATCAAATCAATATTGTTAGCATGTTCATTATTACATATCATAATTACTCTTTGTGTCCCTTACCCAATTATTCCCAAACCCTTCTTTCCCTCTCCATTTCTCACCTCTAGTATCTATGTCTGTTATCTCCTTCTGAAAGTTCGACATTTTATTGTGGTCTTTCTTTTCTTTTTTCTTTTCTTTTCTTTTCTCTCTCTCTTGCTCCCACTTACGAGAGAGGACATGCAGTATTTCTCTCTCAGTGCCTGGCTTATTTCACCTAACATAATTTTCTCCAAGCTCATCCATGTTGCAGCAAATGGCAAACTTTCATTCTTTTTTATGGCTGAGTAGTATCCCATTGTGTATATATACCACTTTTTCCTTATCTAGTCATCCGTTGATGGACGTTTGGATTGGTTCCATATCTTGGCTATTGTAAATAGAGCTGCAATGAACATGGGAGTGGAGGTTCCCTTCAACAAGATGATTTACATTCCTTATTGCTGGGTCATATCCCATCTGTAGTTGTTTGAGAAACCTCCATACTGTTTTCCATAACAGCTGTAATAGTTTACAGTCACACCAACAGTGCAGAAGAGTTCCCTTTTCTCCACATCCTTGTTTTCCATTTGCATTTCCCTGATGATTAGTGATGTTGAGCATCTTTTCATGTACCTGTTGGTTATTTGTATGTCTTCCTTTGAAAAATGTCTATTCAGCTCCTTTGCTCATTTTTAATTGGATTATTCTTTTTTTTTTTTTTTTTTTACTATGAAGTTGAGTTCCTTGTATATTCTGGATATTAATCCCTTGTTGGATGTGTAGTTTGCAAATATTTTCTCCCAATATGTAGGTTGTCTTTTCACCCTGTTGATTGTTTCCTTTGCTGTGCAGAAGCATTTTAGTTTGATATAATTCCATTTGTTTATTTTTTCTTTTGTTGTCTGTGCTTTTGGGTCTTATGCATAAAGTCTTTGCCCAGTTCTACATCCTGAAGTGTTTCCCCTATGTTTTCTTCTAGGAATTTTATAGTTTTGGGTCTTATACTTAAGTTTTTAATCCATTTTGAGTTGATTTTGGTATATGGTGAGAGGTATGGGTCTAGTTTCATTCTTCTACACATGGATGTACAGTTTTCCTAGCACCATTTGCTGAAGAGGCTGTCCTTTTCCCAATGTATGTTCTTGGTGCCTTTGCCAAAGATCAGTTGGCTTTAAGTACCTGGGTTGATTTCTGGGTTCTCTATTCTGGTCCCTAGGTACATGGTGTGTTTTTATGCCAGTACCATGTTGTTTTGGTTACTATAGCTTTGTAATATAGTTTGAAGTCAACGTAGTGTAATGCTTCTGGTTTTTTGAATTGTTCTGGCTATTTGGGGTCTTTTGCTGTTCCATGTAAATGTTAGAATTCTTTTTTCTATTTCTGTGAAGAATGTCATTGGTGTTTTGATGGGGATTGCATTGAATCTGTAGACTGCTTTGGGTAGTATGGACATTTTCACCATGTTAATTCTTCCAATCCATGAACAAGGAATGTCTTTCTGTTGCTTTGCCTCACATGGTGTGGCAGAGATGCAAAAAGGATTACTCAAAGCCCATTTCTTCTGAGCAGTGAGACACCCTTAAGGGGTTAACTTCCTGGAACCCTCAAGAGAGAAATTAATCCCAGACTGGGGTTCTGTCTCCAGTATTTATTCTCCAGGCCAGAAAGTTATAGAAAAGGAACACAGATGGAGTCATGGCTAAGTATAGTTTAACAATAGAAGCTGGTAACATCAGTTAAATAACAAAGTGACATTCCATAATGCAATTTGCAAAAAGTTAAGTCGATCCACCAACAAAAGCTTGTTCTTAGCAAATATTTTCTTTCCCTACAGCAATTTCCTTAGTACATTAACGTAATAATCAAGTAAGGTTAACCTGCACCAAGGACATCTACCCGTTGAGACAGCAATTTTGCTGTGTTACAATTCTATATCTACAATAGAGACTTTAGTCTGGAGAAAGTTTCCTGTCTTTTCCAAGCTTAACATTTCTATATGTAATTTTAAAAACTTAGGTTAAACCTGAAACTACAGGGCTTTGGAAACTAGGCCCTGTGAAATACATTTGCTTTATAAATGTTAGTATACTCCACATCTTTCCATCTTTTGGTGTCCTCTTCTATTTCTTTCAGCAGAGTTTTGTAGTTCTCATTACAGAGATCTTTCACCTCTTTGGTAAAATTTATTCCTAGGTATTTTATTCTTTTGGTAGCTGTTGTAAATGGGTTTGCTTTCTTGATTTCTTTTTCTGCTTATTCATTGTTGGTGTATAAGAATACTACTGATTTTTGTGTATTGATTTTGTATCCTGCAACTTTACTGAATTCATTTATCAGCTCTTAAGAATTTTTTGGTAGAGGTTAGAGTTTTTTGGTAGAGGTTACGGGTTTTTCTAGATATAGGATTATGTCATCTGCAAACAGTGACAATTTGACTTCATCTTTTCCAATCTGGATGCTCTTTATTTCTTTCTCTTGTCTGATTGCTCTGGCTGATACTTCTAATACTATGTTGAACAGGAATGGGGAGAGTGGGCATCCTTGTCTTGTTCTTGCTCTTAAAGGAAAATCTTTCAGTTTTTCCTCATTCAGGATGATGTTGGTAATGGGTTTGTAATATATGGATTTTCCGGTGTCGAGATATTTTCCTTCTATACCTAATTTGTTGAGGGTCTTTATCATGAAGAGATGCTGAATTTTGTCACATGTTTTTTCTGCATCTATTGAGATAGTCATATGGTTTTTTTTTCTTGCTTTTGTTGATGTGGTGTATTACATTTATAGATTTGCATGTGTTGTATCCCTGGGATGAATCCCACTTGATCATGGTGTGTAATCTTTTTGATGTGCTGTTGTATTCTCTTTGCTAATATCTTGTTGAGGATTATTACATCTATGGTCATCAAGGATATTGGCCTGTGTCTTTCTTTTTTTGTTGTGGCTTTGTTTGATTTTGGTATCAGGGTGATGCTGGTCTCATAAAATAAATTTGGGAGAATTGCCTCTGTTTCAATTTTTTGGAATAGTTTGAGAAGGATTGGTTTTAAGCAACTGCTATTGGATCTAAAAGAACTAAACCCCAACACAGTAATACTTGGGGACTTTAACACACTGCTTGCAGCATTGGACAGAAAATTTAGACAAAGAACCAACAGAGAAATATTGGACTTAAACAACACTTTAGACCAAATAAACCTGACAGACATATACAGAACATTTTATCCAACAACAACAGAATGTACATTCTTCTCATCAGCACATGGATCATTCTTCAGGACAGACCACATGTTAGGTCACAAATCAAGTCTCAACAAATTTAAAAAGATTGAAATTATATCAAGTATATTTTCACACTATAATGGAATAAAATTAGAAATTAACAACAAACAAAACTAGGGAAACTATCAAATTCATGGAAATTAAACAACATGCCCCTGAGCGACCAGTAGATCAAAGAAGAAATAAAGCAGGAAATAAAAATATTCCTTGAATCAAGTGAAAATACAAGTACAATTTACCAAAACCTATGGGATATTGCAAAAGTACTAAGAAGGAAGTTTTCTGCAATAAGCGCTTACATCAAAAGAATAGAAAGACTTCAGATAAACAACCTACTGTTAAATCTCAAAGAACTAGAAAAACAAGATCAATCTAATCCCCAAACTAGGAGATGAAAGAAATAACATCTAGCAGAACTAAATAAAATAGAAATCAAAAGAATTATAAAAAGAAATCAATGAAACAAAAAGTTCATTCTTTGAGAGGATAAACAAAATAAACAAGCCACTGGCCAGACTAACTAAAAAAAGAAGAGAGAAGACCTGAATAACAAAAATCAGAAATGAAAAAAGAGACATTACAACTGATACAACAGAAATACAAAGAATCATTACAGACTATTATGAGTGACTATATGCCAACAAATTTGAAAACCTGGAGGAAATGGATAAAATTCTGGATACATGCAAACTACCAAGACTGAACCAAGAAGAAATATAAAACCTGAACAGGCTAATAACAAGCAACAAGATTGATGCGGTAATCAACAGTCTCCCAACTAAGAAAAGCCCAGGACCAGATGCCTTTACTGCTGAATTCTACCAAACCTTTAAAGACTTTTTTAGTTTAGATCAATTTTATGTTCAGAGAAAAACTGAGCAGAAAGTAGAGTTCCCATATGCACCTGCTCCCAATTCCAGCTTCTTCCACTATCAACATCCTGCACTAGCGTGGTGGCCCTGTTGTTAAAATCAATGAATCTACCACATCAATTTTGTTTGTTTGAGAAATTCTTAAAATAGTTTCTCCTCATGTATAGAAAAAAAAATCTCAACCTTAACCTCAGATTTAATACAAAAATCAGATCAAAATGGATTTTAGATTTTAGTGTAAAACATAAACTTTATAAGAAGCATAGGATAAATTCTTCAAGACACAGGGGTTGGTGAACAGTTCTTAGACATATCACTAAAAGTAAGATACATAAGAGAAAAAAATTGATACATTGTACTTCAACAAAATTAAAAACTTTTGGACTGGCTGGTTAGCTTTGTTGGTTAGAGCGCCGCCTTGTAATGCCAAGGTAAAGGGTAAAGGGTTTGGGTCCCTGTACTGGCCAGCAGCCAAAAAAAAAATAAATAAATAAAATATTTTGGGCTGGCTGGTTAGCTCAGTTGGTTAGAGCACCACCTTGTAACACCAAGGACAAGTGTTCAGATTCCTATACTGGCTAGCTGCCAAAAATAAGATGTTTCCTTTTTTAACCCCCCAACCAGGGAAAGGTTCAGATAAACAGAAATGCAACTTTCTTAGAAGCTCTGCACTATCACTTAG
Organism: Cynocephalus volans; assembly: GCF_027409185.1. Classification (NCBI taxonomy): domain Eukaryota; kingdom Metazoa; phylum Chordata; class Mammalia; order Dermoptera; family Cynocephalidae; genus Cynocephalus; species Cynocephalus volans. The sequence continues at coordinate 61,185,440 of NC_084460.1, forward strand.
TTGTATGTTAAAACTAAGCAAACTTTGGTTTTGTTTATGTATCATGTAGCATAAGACCAAGTTAAGACATAAAAATGTAAACAACCAATTCTAATAAGTGGTGAATTAAAAACAATTCCTTTTTTGAGGGCATGGATGAAGAGGGGGTAAGTGAGTGGTAGCGTTTGGTGGGGTTAGTGAGGCAGAGTGTGGACAGGCCCCTGCACACGCTGACAGTCCCCACTGAGGTGAGATTAGAGGAAAGTGAAGAGACATTTGTGGAAACGTTGCGGGCTGCATTGACAGGGAGGGGGATGACCACAAAAAGTTTTTTTTGAAGTGGGAGACAGATGAGTCGCTCGAGGACCAGTCTGATTTGCTGAGGACTGCATCATCCCTGCAGACCTGAAACTTCCATGTTCCAGCTGTCTCTTATCAATTATTTCTGCTTCCAAAAGTTATCCTTCTCACTTTGCTTCCACCATCTTGCAACGTGAGACCCCTGGGTCACTGTCACCACGACCAGATGGACTTTGGACTTCCCAGCCTCAGAAACTCTGGAGAGACATACAATGTAATGTCATTAGATTAAGAAATAGACGTGGTGTTATTATCCTGGAAGAGAACAGGCTCGTCCATTTCTTAGTAGGTGTCAGAGAATGAGGAGGAACTTCAGTTGCACCGGAGCTGAGTACGATATTTGGTTTGCAAGAGGAGTGAAGAAAATCCGCCGGCATCGCCTGAGCCCTGCTCCCAAGAAGGGTGCTGCTTCCCCCGGGGAGGGGGACAAAGACCCCCCACCGCCGGCCCATGAGGATATTGCCGTGAAAGACTCAGCGGCTGCAGCAGGAACTGGACCCGGCACTGGGGCGGCGGCGGCACCGCCTTCTCACCCAAACATCAGGGCCCTCCAGACCCAGGAGCCCCAACAATATCTCCTCAAGCCAAAGCCCCAGGACCCCAAGGACTGCATTTGCACACCCTCCCACCCAACTCCTCCTCAGGGCCTGACCTGACTGAAGGACATTTACCAGCCAACTGCTCCCACCAACTCGCCCTAAGAGAGCCAGTATGCCTGCTGTGTTCATCAGACTGCCCAGTGGAACAGAAGATACTCTGCTCATTTCATCTGATCTGTGGACTGTGAAACCCCCTGCCACAATGAATAAACATCAAAGAAAGGATACCAGAAATACGAAAAATCAAGAAAGTATACCACCAAAAGATAATAAATCTCAAGCTCTAGATCCTATAGAACAAGAAGCCCTTGAAATGACTGACCAGGAATTTCGAGTGATAATTCTAAGGAAACTGAATGAGATACAAGAAAACTCAGCTACACATCATGATGAAACGATGAAAAGTATACAGGACCTGAAAGAGGAAATGTACAAGGAAATCAATGTCTTGAAAAAAAATGTAGCAGAACTTGCCGAACTGAAGAAGTTATTCAGCGAAATAAAAAACACAACAGAGAGTTTAACCAACAGGCTTGTGGAAGTTGAAGAGAGAACCTCTGAACTTGAAGATGGGCTGTTTGAAATAACACAAGCAGACAAAAAAAAAAAAAAAGAAAAAAGAATCAAAGGCATTGAAGAAAATCTGAGAGAGATATCAGACAACCTTAAGCGCTCAAATATCTGAGTCATGGGTATTCCAGAAGGAGAGGAAAAAGGAGATTGCATTGAAAACATATTCAACAAAATAGTGGCAGAAAACTTCCCAGGTATAGGAATCACAGATCTTCAGATCCAGGAAGCTCAACGATCTCCAAACGTATTCAACCCAAAAAGGTCTTCTCCAAGACATGTTATAGTCAAATTGGCAAAACTCAAAGAAAAAGAGAGAATCTTAAAAGTTGCAAGAGAGAAGCATAAAATCACCTATAAGGGAGCCCCAATCAGGCTAACATCAGACTTTTCATCACAAACCCTAAAAGCCAGAAAGGAATGGGATGATATATTCAAAATACTAAAAGACAGAGACTGTCAGCCAAGAATACTCTACCCTGCAAGGCTATCCTTCCGAAATGAAGGGCAAATAGTATATTTCTCAGACAAACAAAAACTGTGGGAGTTCACTACCACACGACCACCCATACAAGAAATTCTCAAGGGAGTACTGGGTTTGGTTCCTGACAAATAACTACCACTGCCATAAAAACCCAAGAAAAATCAAAACCCACTAGTATAATAAAAAAGGCATTCATGAAGAGAAAACAAACAAAAAGGCTATCTACAACCTAAGGAACCAACAAACACAGAAAACAAACAGTAAACCAGAAAGCAAGGAATAAAAGACACCTAAGACAACCAAACAACAATCAACAAAATGCTAGGAATAAATGAACACTATTCAATAACAACTCTTAATGTAAAAAGCTTAAATTTCCCAATCAAAAGACACAGACTGGCTGACTGAATTAAAAAGGGGGACCCAACTATATGCTGCCTTCAAGAGACCCACCTAACCCATAAAGACTCACATAGACTAAGAGTGAAAGGATGGAAAAAGATTTACCATGCAAACAGAAAAGAAAAACGAGCTGGAGTAGCTATTCTTATATCTGACAAAGTAGACTTTAAATTAAAAACCATAAAAGGAGACAATGAGGGACACTACTTAATGATAAAAGGACTGATCCATCAAGAAGACATAACAATCATAAATATGTACGCACCCAATGTTGGAGCAGCCAGATTTATAAAACAAACTCTATTAGACCTAAAGAAGGAAATAGACACTAATACTATAATAGCAAGGGACCTGAACACCCACTGTCAATATTGGACAGATCATCTAGGCAAAGAATCAGCAGAGAAACACAAGATCTAAACAATACTCTAGACCAATTTGACTTGGCAGATATCTACAGAACATTCCATCCAACAACCTCAGAATATTCATTCTTCTCATCAGCACATGGATCATTCTCCAGGATAGATCACATATTAGGTCACAAACCAAGTCTCAACAAATTCAAAAAAATTGAAATTATCCCAAAAACAGACACACTGATCAATGGAATAGAATAGAGAATCCAGAAATCAACCCACACACCTACAGCCATCTGATCTTTGACAGAGGCACCAAGCCTATACACTGGGGAAGAGACTGCCTCTTTTGCAAATGGTGCTGGGAGAACTGGATATCAATATGTAGGAGAATGAAACTAGACCCATACCTTTCACCATACACTAAAGTCAACTCAAAATGGATTAAAGAATTAAATATACACCCTGAAACAATAAAACTTCTTAAAGAAAACATAGGAGAGACACTTCAGGAAATAGGACTGGACACAGACTTCATGAATACGACCCCAAAAGCACGGGCAACCAAAGGAAAAATAAACAAATGGGATTATATCAAACTAAAGAGCTTCTGCACAGCCAAAGAAACAATTAACAGAGTTAAAAGACAACCAACAGAGTGGGAGAAAACATTTGCAAAATATACATCTGACAAAGGATTAATATCCAGAATATACAAGGAACTCAAACAACTTTACAAGAAAAAAACAAGCAACCCAATTAAAAGATGGGCAAAAGAGCTAAGCAGGCATTTCTCCAAGGAAAATGTACAAATGGCCAACAGACATATGAAAAAATGCTCAACATCACTCAGCATCCGGGAAATGCAAATCAAAACTACACTGAGATACCATCTCACCCCAGTTAGGATGGCTAAAATCCAAAAGACTCTGAATGATAAATGCTGGCGAGCTTGCGGAGAAAAAGGAACTCTCATACATTGTTGGTGGGATTGAAAAATGGTGCAACCTCTATGGAAAATGGTATGGAGGTTCCTCAAACAATTGCAGATAGATCTACCATATGACTCAGCTATCCCACTGCTGGGAATATACCCAGAGGAATGGAAATCATCAAGTCGAAGGTATACCTGTTCCCCAATGTTCATCGCAGCACTCTTTACAATAGCCAAGAGTTGGAACCAGCCCAAATGTCCATCATCGGATGAGTGGATACTGAAAATGTGGTATATCTACACAATGGAATACTACTCAGCTATAAAAACGAATGAAATACTGCCATTTGCAACAACATGGATGGACCTTGAGAGAATTATATTGAAACAAGTCAGGCACAGAAAGAGAAATACCACATGTTCTCACTTATTGGTGGGAGCTAAAAATAAATAAATAAATTCACACATACACAAAAAAAAACCGGGGGGGGGGGGGGAGAAGACACAACAACTATAATTCCTTGAAGTTGATACGACAAGCAAACAGAAAGGACATTGTTGGGTGGGAGGGGGGAGAGGGAGGAGGGAGGGGGGTTTTGGTAATGGGCCACAATAATCAACCACATTGTATATCGACAAAATAAAATTAAGGAAAAAAGATATAAATAAAAATAAAAATAAATAAATTTAAAAAATTAAAAAAAAAAACAATTCCTTTTTTATGGAAGTGATTTAGGGAGGGGTAGGAAAACACACTATGGAAAGCTACTAAAAGAAAAGCTCCCTCGGGAAATGAATTTTAAAACATTTATATTCATTCCTTATTTTTCACTTTTTTTCTAGCAAGGAACAGAAAACTCAATAGTTAGCTATCGAAGTTCTTAACATACAACTATTAAATTAAGCAAAGGATTATTAGTCTTTGTTCTGGCATTCTCAGGGAACGGGCTGTTTGTGTTATGTAACAAAAAGTCAGTGAAAGTTTTACATTTTTTACCTACTTTTCAATATAGTTTTTACTTCTAGTTAAGTCTGTTAAATAAAAATTATTGTGCCCCTTCTTCCCACACTTGTTGTAGCTAAGTAGATGCTCAAGAAGACAAGCAGGAACATCTTTGAGGGGAGAAGTACTGGTTGGTAGGAGAGACCAAAGTGTATAGGATCTATTGGTGCTGACATCTCACCAAGAAGTTGCCTTTATAAACAAATCAACGATATATCTGTGCTTTGCCAAAGACTAAGGCTTATAATAAGAAGAGGACTGGAAATCTCAGTGAGTTACTTGGACAGTTTTCTCATAGGAGGAATAATATCTAGTGTTCTATAGCACTGTAGGGTGGTTATAGTTAACAACAATTTATCATATAGTTTCAATTAGCTAGAAGAGAGGATTTTGAGTGTTCCCAAGACAAAGAAATTATAAATGTTTAAGGTAATTTAAAAAAAGTCAGTTGTTGCCAGGGTTTCCAGGGAGGAAGGAGGGAGAGGAGGAGGAAGGGATGACTAGATGGAGCCCCGAGGATTTTTAGGGCAGTGAAACTATTCTTTATACTATAATAGTGAATACGTGACATTATGCATTTGGGAAAACCCATAGAACTGCACAATGCAAAGAGGGAACGCTAATTTAAAATTGAGTTAATAATAATATATCCATATTGGTTCATAATTGTAACAAATGTACCACACTAATGTAACATGTTAATAATGGGAAAATTTGTGTATGTGTGTGTGGGGGAGGGTATGAAAACTATTTGCACTTTCTGTTCAATTTCTTTGTAAACCTAAGACTGCTAAAAAATAAAGTCTATTACTTAGGGGGTTAAAAAGAAAGAAAAATAAAGAATTATATAATTTAAAAAAATAAAATAAAAAATAGAGGCTGCCAGAAGTGCACAGGAACAAACACATTTCTACACTCCGAATAAGCCCTGTGGCTGTGATAAAAAGAATCCCAGGAAAAAATTCAGGAATAAAAATGGAGAAAGTGACACTTCAGACTGAAATTACCAGATACTTCAGACTGAAATTACCAGACACACCCATGGAATAAAGGAGGAAAAGGAAACTGAGAAACCAAAAAAGCCCTCAGACCAGTTATTTAAAGCTTGGGATGACCAGGAGATCCAGAGTTTCCTAAAAGAATGGGAATTTCTAGAATGTGTAGATTCGAGGAACAAGAACTATAAATGGTCTAAAGCAATTGCCCAGTGTCTAAGGCAGAGGAGAATAAAGAAGAGCCAGCAACAATGTCTCTAGATGATGAGTTTGAAGGGCTCAAACTGGACTACACACAAGGCCAACCAAGGACCAAGGAACAAACCCTTCCCCTTGTCCTTTTGGAGATGCCCTATTTAGGATTCTGGGATACAGATGAAAGGATAACATCTTTTCAGGTCCTCCCTGTGCAGATACAGTTGACTTTCCACCTCCTGAGTACCAGCCCCAGTTCTGTGGCAGACTTGTACCCTCTCAGCCCTTTCAGGAGCTGCTGTGGGCACCCCACCTGTGATCTTCATGGAGGATCCTCAGGTACCCGAATGAGAGCTCTGGAACATGAACCTTCCATTGTCAAGTCCATGTTGGTGTCCTGCCTTTCTCCCAGGAGTCTCCAGCCCCCAGCAGCAGTGGTTGACCTCTTCCGACTGATTCAGATCCTGAAGTTAAAGACAATTAGACCTACATCCTGACTCTGACTGAAAGACAACAGAATAGTATGATTGTATACACTGGTGTGATTCTTTCCTTCCCCAGCCCAATGTAACAAGAATCAAATGTGAAATAAATTAATGATCATGACCCTCAAAAAAAAAAAAAAGTATATATATATGCACACACACACACGCATGTGTGTGTGTGTGTGTGTGTGTCAGAGGTCATTGTTTTGGCCTAAGTTCCTGCACTGGGCCCTAGAAGACCAGACAAAATATAAATGGAGTCATCCCTGCTAAGTTCCAACCCACTTAGGTCTGACCTTTTGAGAAGTCAGGAGAAAGAGAGCCAATTTCCCAAACAGGCCAGTTTAAATCTTCAATAAGTATGACAATGAAGTTCCCTCTGCTTTAATTCTTACACAAAAGAGATAGCCTGAAGTAACTAGTGTGTTATTTTTCCATCATTGTCTCCCTGTCCCCACCTTCCAAAGAAAGTAACTGAAATGACCAATCCGCTTTTTGTTCTTTGTTTCTGCTTTCTTCAGTCTTTCCTGTCTATAAAAATCAACCTCCTCTGCTTGGCCCATTAGAACACTTGTTCTGTTTTATGGAATAGCGTGTTGCTCAATTCTAGACTCGCGATAGAGCCAATTGAGTTGTTTAACTAAATTGTTCTTTGACAACTCTGACTTAATAGTTAAAAAAATATATACCCTCCAAAGAAGTATTTCTGTGTGGGTAAAATGATTTGCCCAGTGACACATACTCTAAAACAAATTTAAACAGTAATTTTTTCGGCCGCTGGTTAGTACAGGGCTTGATAAACAGTGATTTACATTTTTGAAAAAAAAATTCAGAGGACAAAATAATCCTTGGAGACTAAGCTGCCACTGTCCGTTAACATAAGCTAAACCTGGCTGATAATACTTAAAAAGTCTTCCTTTTTATTTTTTACCAAGCCTCCTGGAATGGAAGCTATCAAACTTTAGGGTTGAGGATAAAGTTTTAACATGCTAAGAAACCAGATAATTAGTCCTTTTTTGTGCACAGTACTTTTAACAGAAGGGCTTGAGAGAGTAAGACGACTCCGGAGCGTCAGAGTCCAAACTGAAAAAAAAGGTTGAAATTCCTATCTGGTTGCACCGTCTGGTACAATTTTTGGGTCGCAGAGGTCTGCTCTACACACCTTCCCACGACCTTGAAAACAAGTTGCCGTCCCCACCACACTGAAGGGCGGGACCAAGGAGCGAAGCGGGGCCTCTTCGAAGATAAGATGGCGGCCTCGCGACGCTCTGGACTGCCTTAGCTACCACTCGGTAGCCGGAAGTCCCCTGGCCTTTGCCTTAAGGAAGCGGAAGTAAAGGGGTGGCCGGCAGCTCTGGTGTTGCTCTGCGAGGCCGGCTTGTGAGCCGCGCCAGTGGAAAGGCGCGTGTCGGACTCTCACTGGCGCAGCCTTCACAGCTAGTGCCGCTCCGCTCCGCCCCGCCCTGTCGTTGTCGCAGCCGCTGCAGCGGACGAAGCCCGGCTCAGGCATGGGCAGCAAGGGGGACACGAGCGGTGCTTGTGCCGCAGCTGCGTGGCCGGTGACAGGTACCTAGGGGTGGCGTGGGGAGGCCTCATGGACGGGGAGAGAGTCTGGGGAGCGAGGCGACCCTGTACCCGGTCACCTTGAGCTTCTGCCCTACCCTGACTCAGTTTCCCAGCCATCTATCTATTCGCGAGCGCTCCGAGTTGCCTTCAGTGGTCTTCCAGGCAAGGTGTCGCTTCCGCAAAGGTGGCGACAGGCTCTCTTCACCGGTCTTGAGACTTCTTTGAAGAGCTTTGAGACCCAAATGCCCAAGTGCAGCAGGAAGTGGGGGAAGTGCCCTAACATGAATTTAGACCAAACCTGACCCTAAGTATGTTGAGAGCCGTCACTTTGCAGGACTCTGATTGGAAAGCGACTTGCTTCTTTTAAAGATTTCAGTTTTCCCTGAAATGAATTCGGGTGATGCATATTGGTTGCCCTTTTCATTTAATACTAGAATCTGTTGGCTGGAAATTGGATGATCTTGTTTCACTTTTAACGTGGGACCTGCCGGAAGAAGGAGATCTGAGTACATCGCCAATAAGTTATGGATGTGAACTGTTCTTGTTCATGGCCAGAATCTCTAGCTTGTTTCACATATCTTGCCAGATTTGAGAAGGAGCATATTTTATTCATTTGAAGTCCAGGGATCTTGTGCCTTATTGTGCTACACTGTTTTGGAAACATTTACCGATACACTTGCCAGGCGATTTTAGTATAAAGTGCCCTCTTTTTTTGAAATATGTTGTACACTTGCAAGAGTTTGTAGACATTTTATTTTATTTATTTTTGGCGGCCGGCGGGTATGGGGATCCGAACCTGTGACCTTGGTGTTATCAGCGCCATGCTCTTCCAAGTGAGCCGTCAGGCCAGCTTTGAAGACTTTTTATTTATTTATTTACTTTTAAATTTAACAACACCATAAAAATTGGGATGATTGTAGTCTTTTAAATTATCTTGTTTTTGATACTTAGCTAAAACTTTTTATTAAAGGAAGTAAACGTAATATTTTGTTCAGTAGCATGGTGCCTTTACAGTGCACGTTTAACTTGCAGAGGGTAGGTTGAACGATGGAGAAAATTCTGTTGGAGCTTTTCTGCAGTTATCTGTGATCATCTTCATATCAGATGTATGAGTAGTATAGTAACTACTTTCAGTTGAAGTTTATGTGGTTCATAGCAAACAGTTTTGCTAAAGGTATAAATGTATATTAAGTTTAATTATTTGAGAGATTAATTTATTTCTCAAAAAGGTGCTTCCTAATATTTTTTCTTTGCTACTATTATGTATGTTGAAACTCAGATGGCCATCTGTAAGCTTGCAGATTGCAAGTTGCTTTTTAAGAATTTGTTAGCTATTATCTTTAGTTTAAAAACAGAATAAGAAAAAGTTGGTCATGACTTATGTGTCTTCTGTTTTCCAGAAATGAAAAGCGTTTGCCATACATAATTTTTATTAATATTTCCTGTATCTTATTGTAGTTAAGTGATCAAGAGATAGTGTTTTAATTTAAACATACTAGGATCTTACAGACAGTTGATGATAGAGTTGGACCTATAATTGTTAAAGAGTGTTTTCTATATATCCAACATGCCACAAGCATTATGTTCCTTATGCCTGTGTTCGTGCAATACCACATTGTGCATTGTGACTGCTCTCTGACTATTCATTTTGCTTTTTTGGGGGTGGCTGGCTGGTATAGGGACCTGAACCCATGACCTTGGTGTTAGAAGGCTGTACTGTAATCAACAGAGTAACTGGCCAGACCCTCAGCATTTAAGGACCACTAGGATCAGAGTGATAAGGGATCTCATAAAATGAAGGCATCTTTGAACAAAAGACGACTTCATTGAGGTTCTTACCTGTGTTTCTCTGGACAACCTTTTCCTCTGGTATTACCTGTGGAATCAAGAATGTAGAGTCATGGTGTCAAAGCTCTTCTTTATTGTATAGCTTTCTTCCCTTTTTCATCTCTAATGGTGCTATATCTCTCCCCAAGAGCACTCATTCTCTCTCTCTTTTTAAAATGATGCAAGGGATCTCTGGGTAAGTCACAAGTACATAGGATTTTCATTTTTACCCTTCTTACTGTCCTTGCCTTTTTGTAGCATCTTTATTCTTGCTGCTGCACTCCTTTTTTTCCTGTTGTTTTCATTTATCAGCACCTCGTATGTTCCAGGCATTATGCTAGGCATGATGACTGTGACAGACAAAACTCCCTGCTCTTTAGGAGCTTACATTCAGTCCCCAAAGCCAACCTAAGTATGGATCTGTCATGCTGGTTGGTCAGTTTGTCCTTTGGCCACTGCTTCAGGCCTGCTCCCTTGGTTTCAGGTTGAAACTGTGTCTCTTTCAGCCACTTGTGTCCCAAGGACTTGGCCCCTAGAAAATCCTTGGAATTGCCTTGGTTCTCCCAGTAAAGCACTATGCTCAGTCTGAGTCGGCACAGTGTGAATTTTTACCTCTTCTAAAGCCAGAGAACCAAGGGAGATGGTATGGTATTGTAGAACAGGCGTGTATGGGTTCCAAGCATTACTGTTTATTAGTTGGATAAGGTACTTAGCCTTTCCGAGCTTTTGTTTTATTTGTTAAGATGATACAATAATGTTTTATCCATTTATGCAGCATATTTATGGAATATCTCCTGTGGGCTGGGCACTGTGCTGTTCACTGAGGTGAACAAAGTAAATACGGTTGCTGCCCTCAAGGAACTTCAGTTCCCTGAGTTGTGTGTAAGGATTAGTTAACATAGTGTATGTAACGCACTTAACACAATGCTTAGCCCAGACTCATTGCTCAACAAATGCTAAGGTTTCCTCCAGGGCCTTTTGTCATGCCCTCAGTTCCCTCATTGCTCTACAGGCTATCTGCCTGGGGTTACTATGCAGTGGTATCCAGTTTGGCATCAGGAGTCACCACTTTCTGGGCATTATACATCAAGGTCCCTTTGGGACAAATTGTAAGCATAGCCAGTAGCATAATACTGCTTGAACACAGTTCACATGCTGTGTCTCCAATTTAGAAACTCAGTGACGTTTGGGGAGGATTTTTCTTTTCTCCTAGCCACAGAGAATATATTTCCAAACTATATTTTTGAGACTGTGTAGTAATGATGATGCAGCATCCTATAATTTAGAAGATAGTTTTTTTCGTATGGTGAAATGTTTTACTACAACCATCAGTTCTGTTATAGTACTTTGCACTTTACAAAGTGATTTTCATAATTGCCTTTTCACTCACAGTGATGGTGCGGCAGATATTGTTATTCTTATCTCATACTCTGGGAGACTAAGGTGCAGGGAAGTTAAGGTAACATGCTTATGGTTAAAATGCTAGTAAGTAGCAAACTAGGAATTGATCACAGCTCCTCTGATGCTAAAAGGTTTTCTCTTTTCATTAACTGTGTTTGTTCTATCAGGCAGAGCTGATTTTTGAGGCTGTGGTCCATGGACCTGTGGGGAGGGTGTCTATGAATAGTCTTAGGAGAGTTCTTTTTTTTTCTTAGGAGAGTTCTTGAGTGGTCTGAAGTTGTAATTTACTTTTATGTAAGTTTGGGTCCTTGCTTGCTCCTCTTCGGGAAACGTCAGTAACTTCCATAGATTCCGAAAGGGGCCTACGTCGTCCTCCCTTCTCCAGTCAGGAATCACTGTGAGCAGGTTTCAAGGTCTAGTTTGGCTAGCTCTCTAGACCAAATTTTGTTTTTTTTCAGTAAATTTTATTTTTTTGTGTGTATTCTTTTGTTTCTGCAGAGTATCTATAGCAGTCTTTACAAATGTTGATTTATTTTTATTTTTTGCTAGCTGGCCGGTACAGGGATTGAACCCTAGACCTTGGTGTTATTAACACCACACTCTAACCAACTGAGCTAACTGGCCAGCTCTTTTTTTAATACTTGAGTATCATTGTTTCTAAAGGAGGTTTTCATATAAACCTTTTGTTTCCAAAGAAGCTGGCATTGCCTGAATTTAAAACTCTTTTAAAAGCCACTTTTCTATTTGGCATAATTTATTTTATTTTTGGCTACTGTTTTTCAGAGATATTGTGTAATGAACAATATGAAGCAGGATGTAAGCACAAATCATAATGCTTTTTGTAAAAAGAAGTTATTGCCAGGCCCCCCCAATATGGACTGTTTCCCCCAATGATAGATTTTATGACCAGTATTGAGGAACTGGGGTGAGAGTGGAGTGAGTATTACCAGATGCCAACATTCAGAAGTACAAGGTTGGTTCAGTGTTTCCCACAATTCTCATCCCTTTTTGGTTCCCATTCAAATGGGTGGAGGTCAGATGCTGACTTTTTTATAACTCAGGTGGAAGTCTGATTAGGGTTCTGTTAGGTAGACTTCTGGGATGAAAAATCAGATCAGAGAAATCTACAGCTGGAGACCTTTTTCTGAAATAGTCTGGACACTGAGAAGATCTTGGTGTGCTTGGAGAGGCTGCGAACAGGAGTCAGGAGGCCTGCATTCTATCTATGGCCATACCGCCTGCATTCTATCTATGGCCATACCGCTTTACAGAGGACCCCAGCTTTCTCATTTGGTAGAGGGGGATGGTTGGCCTGGGAACCCATTGGATCTTACATCTCCTCATTCCAGAATCTATCTTTGAGTTTACATTTGAGACCCCTTAAATTACTTTCCTAGGGCTGCCATAACAAACTACCACAAACTGGGTGGCTTAGAACAACAGAAATTTACTGTCTCATAGTTCTGAAGGCTAGAAGTCCTAAATCAAGGTGTCACAGGACCATATTTCCTCTGAAACCTACAGGGGGAGGATCTTTCTTTGCCTCTTCCAGCTTCTGGTAGCCCTGGATATTCTTTAGCTCTGAGTATAATTTCAGTGTCTGCCTCTGTCATCACTTGGGGTTCTCCCTGTGTCTTTTTATGTAGTTTTCCCTCTGTGTGTGTCTGTCTCTGTGTCCAAATTTCCCTTTTTCATAGCACCAGTCATATTGGATCGGGACCTACCCTAATGACCTTGTAACTAGATTACCTCTGTAAAGTGCCACATTCTTAGGTTCTGGGTTTAGGACTTCAACATATCTCTTTGGGGGGACACAATTCAACTTTTAACACCCATCAGTTGTGTTTTCATCTATCTCAGCTTCATGTACTCTTTTTTTTTTTTTTTTTTTTTTTTTTGTGGCTGGCCAGTACAGGGATCAAACCTTGGACCTTTGTGTTATCAGCATCTTGCTCTAACCAACTGACCTTACCAGCCAGCCCTGCTACTCTCTCCCTCTCTCTATTTTTTTTTTTTGGCAGCTGGCTGGTAAGGGAATCTGAACCCTTGACCTTGTTGTTACAACACTGCTCCCTAACCTGCTACTCTCATGCTTTATGAAGTGTAGTTGTGTGCAACCTGTCTTGACACCAATTGACTTTTATACCTTTGCTCAGTATATAGACTCTCCAGGAAATAAAGTGGAGCTGTTGTTGGAAAGAATTTAATGAACTTACATGCCTTTAGTTATGTGTCAGTCACTCAGCAAATATCTATTGGACTGTCTAGATATTAAATGCTCTTATATTTCAGAAGCATTTCTATTTCTGTAAACTTAATGTTATTTTGTGTCTCCAAGTATTAAGATTGTTATTTTCTGTCTCCATGTATTAAGGTTTAATATTACCTTGTAGTGGAATTTTTTTTCTTTTTTCCTTTGTAGGATTTTGCTATAAAATGGGACTTCTGATTGTACTCACTGGACTGTGGCTGATGGCTTCAGTAAAGGCAGATTCAAAAGCTATTACAACCTCTCTTACAACAAAATGGTTTTCCACCCCATTGTTGTTAGAAGCCAGGTGAGAAGACATTTTTTTTTTCTTTCACACACATATTTGAGTGTAAGTGTAGGCTCTGCCAGTGAATATTCAGGAGCTTTTTAGGAAGTGAGGTTATCATCTTCAAATGCATTTATTAAGAGCCTCTTTCAATGTGCGCTGTGCTATATGCTGTACAAAGGCTGTTAGGACAGAGTATCTATCTTTCAGTAAGTAGGACAGGGCTGTATTGAGTCAGAGATATTAAGGAACTTCTTTAGAAAAATATGTTGAATTGGTTAAATTATTATATCTTCAAGGGAAAGAACAAGTGTGGTAATAAGAGAAGAGAAAATTGTACTTATAAGAGAGTTTCTACTTATTTGAAGAAAGTTTTAAGAGATATTTAATATAAGGAAGAGAAGAGAGGCTGGCAAGGTGGGGTAAGAGGACAAGCACCCCTTAAGAACTTGGAAGAAGACCCCAAGATAAGAGAATGCAGGGGAGAAGCTGAAGAAATGACACGTACATCTAAGATTTACGTGTTCTATATTTTAACCTCTCCAAAATCAGGATGCATTTTTAATTAAATCAAGAAATTATCTTGCAATTAAAATTGGTAGCATTTTTCATAAAACAATGATAATGTCTTAAAATTGATGAAATACAATATAGTCGATGATTTCTTGGGAAATTTTGTATTCCAAGTGTGCTTTTAGCTTATGTTTATAATATAAATGTAATGAGATACTGCTCTCTATAACCAGTTTTATATGTTTGTGGATGGAAACTTGTTGTATCTCAAATAATGTATAGTTAGGACTCATAGAGAATCTTCCCAAAGGATAAATGTAGGTAGATTAAATAGCAAACACTTGGTAAGTCTCAGTGTTTGATAGTGCTAGAAATTTGAATTGTCACATCACTTCAGTTAATTTTGTGGTCTACCTTTATCATCTTCAACTTAGAATTTTGTCTTGTAACATTTTCTCCTTAATCTCTCAGAAAATGTCAATGAAGAGTTTTGTTGTGTTGTGTATATGAATACTTGCACCCCTTAAGAAAGAAGCCTCATTTGGTATTGCTAAGAGGACCAGTGGGAAAGGGGGCGTGTGAGAGCTGGTCTTGATTTGCTCAGGAGCATAGTGGACTTTCTGCTGAACACACTGTTCTTCCGTCCTTTTCTGTGCCTCCCTTTTCTCAGCAATGAAATGGCAAAAAGAAAACAAACCCCCAAAACCACTGTATTTCTTTTACCATGATGTTACAGTAAATAATTTGATAAATGGATCGAGCTCCTCAAAAGGCAGAACTTTATTAGATAAAGAGTAGTTGTAAAACTGCCGTTACCTCCAAGTGACTGGAGGTTGTTTGAGATCCTAGACTGCCTTAGTCAGGACTCTAATAACTGAGCTTTTTTTTTTTTTCCTTTTTGCTAATCTTACTTTGGATGATTTTTCTGGTGTAAATCTAAGTCATTGAGATTTACTATCACTTTCTGAATAATTTTGTATAATTAACTGTCTAGATGTGTTGTGATATTCTGCTTAGCATTCTTAACTGAATTACTACATTCCATTACCCTCACTTTTATTTACACTAACACATGTTTTGGTACCTGTGCATTGTTCTAGAAGATTCTTGTGGCATGTACCTGTGGACTTTGAGAAAGTACGCTAAAATTATGAGCCTTAATTGCTCAATTTTTTAAGTTTCTTTGATCACTGTGAAGTGGGTAAGATATAATGTTTCCTTCACCAACTTCCCCCTCACAGACATCTCCCTTTTTCATGACATCCTGGTCATTTGCCATTTTAGTTTACTATTTTTAGGCGTCTTTTCCTATGGCTGTTTGCATACAGTTTGCCAAGGTATTGGGACACTTAGGCAATTTAGAAATGAGCTCTGCTTATTTGAAACCGCTCCTTATTCATCTCTAGAGCTAGCTGAGGCCACCAGTCTTCCCTCCTATGTCCGTGGCAGGCTCTGATGATGGGTTGCAGCACTCTGTCCATTTGGGTGAGGAACAATGGTTAGAATCTTTTTCTACAGTTCAAGCATGCGGCAATTAAAGAACTTTTGCCTTCCTTGTATCTAGCCCTTAGGGACTAAAAATATTTGTGTTTATATTTTTAGGTTGGGCCTGATGTTTATGAAAGGATTGTAGCTTTGTGGTTGTCCATGAAGTGATGTTTATATTTAACTGAAGTAAAACCTTGAATATGTTTTGGGCAGCTATAGTTACTAATAAAGATGTTATGTAAATAGGTATTATTAAAATCAAAGCCAATTATTGTTTATTGAGTGTTAGATATTATAGTGGCCCAAGAATGCAGCATGATAGAGGTGTAAATCAGATAGACTTGAATTTACATTCTAGCTTTTTTATTTACTAACTCAGTGCCATTAAGCAAATTAGGAATATCTCTGAATTGCAGTTTCTTTATTTGAAAAACAGTTATAACAGGGTACTGTGAGGTTTTTGGCAACATGGGTAAATATACTGAGCATAGTGACTCTCACATGGGAGACCCTCCTTAAATATTCATTTTTCTTCTCCTTCTGCTAAAGAGAAGATCAATTCTTTTCTCTTCAGTGTTTTGGGTGGCTGGCCAGTACTGGGATACAAACCCTTGACCTTGTTGTTATCAGCACCACTCCCTAACCAACTGAGCTACCCAGCCAGCCAGGAAGATCAATTCTGATCTCCCTCAGTAACTTTGGAAATCTAAGAAAATAAGTTTATCATCTTATTCAGGTTGTTTGTCGGTTTTGTTGTTGTCAAAGGTTAAAAACTTTTTATTATGATGTTTCAAAACATTTATAAATGAACAGAATGATGTAATGTGCTCTCTCTGTACCTATTACCCAGAATTAACAGTTATCAACTCAAGTCCAGTAACCACCATCACCGCCACCACCACTCTCTCCCCTCCCCCACTGGAATATTTTATTTTTTATTGTTTACTTTTTACATTTTTAAATTTTTTTGGCAGCTGGCTAGTTTGGGGATCTGAACCCTTGACCTTGGTTTTATAACACTGCACTCTAACCAACCGAGCTAACTGGCCAGCCTTGGAATATTTTAAAGCAACCCAGACATCATATAATTTCATCTGTAAAACAATAGATTTTATTCACTAAAATAGGTGTAAGAGGCTACAAAACAAAACTAAGTTAAATATACTGTAAAAAATGGCAGTGTTCTTCTAATAATATCTTGTTCTGTTTTCCTCTCCCCTAGATTATTTCAGTGGATCTAGTAATTAATTTTCTTAGATCACATAAGACTTATTTATGCAGTGGGATGAAAAGAATTTATGTTTCAAGAAGTTTTCCTGAATTATATGAAAAGCGTGTATTTATTTGTGTATGGCCTTTACCAGGACGGTCTTAGCCTGAGTACTTCCTTGTTCTCACCACTACAACTGATGAGGGTGTCATCCTGCCCCCTTCTTCTAGCTTATCTTGTGAATGTGGCTTTAATTCATAAAGTTAGTGTTTATTTGCATTATCATGACGTATATGTTTTAGTACCTGTTTTCTTAGACTATAAGCTGTTCTAAAGTTGGTAGAAAGCTTAGAAAAACACTACTCTCAAGGAGGCAATAAATAATTTAATACATTATAATGAGTATTTTCAGAAACCTATTTTTAGAGAAGCTGTGCATTACCAGGAAATGTTTCTTATTTTTCCCATATTTCTGTGTCTAGCTGTGGAGTAGAGTGAGAGTTGTACACCCCAGTGTTGACAAGTAATGGGAAAGTCTTCCTTTGGCTAGGTAAGCTGAGATCCAGATCTGTAGTTTGCTTTAAGATAGTGAAAGATCACCACTACATTAGTATGGCTCGGAGGAGAATATACCAATTTACATGAGTCATTCAATTACTATGTGCATTTTATTTTAGGAATTTTAGACTCTTGAAAGAAGGGAAATTTAGAACAGCCTTTATTTTAGGTTACTAGTGTGAAGTTGAAAAAAAAGTTAAGATGACATTTAAGTTCTTAGATCTAATTTTGTTAGATCAGTGCTAATTTTAAACTAAAATTTGGTGATCCTGAAAATTTGGATTTATGAATGTTAAAAGATTTCAACATATTCTCTTTAGTCTCCCAGAAATTTTTCTAGGGTTCATGTTTTACTGTGGGAAAATCTTAGGCAAAACATATTTTTTATTCTTTGCAACGTCTTTCAGAAGATAAGTGAGCAGAACTAGTACTAGAATTATCAATTCCTAATTCTGCTTGCACTATGGACAGCATTTTTGCTAATGGGGTTTTATAAGCTTTCTTTATATTGGGACTTCCCTGTTGTTACATTTTTATTGTTCCGGGTTTCTTAAGAAATAGTTATTAAGCTATTAAATAAATAAGTTATTGAGCTAATAAGTTATTAATAGCTAATAAACTAATAAGACTTGCTTATCATTAAGAAAATATATTATGCATAAAGATGTATGATATGTATGATAAATTAAAAGTCAGACTATGGACATTTGGAAACTTTAAAACATTTTTTTACTCTCTTTAGTAATATGATTTATATTAGAAGATTTTATTAAGTTGTTTTATTTCTGACATTTCCCCCTTGTCTCCCAGTGAGTTTTTAGCAGAAGACAGTCAAGAGAAATTTTGGAATTTTGTAGAAGCCAGTCAAAATATTGGATCATCAGATCATCACGGTAAAATTGAAGCAAATGCTTCTTTGACTTTGGTGTCTGGGAAAATATTAGAAAAAGTGGTCTCTGTTACAATGTGTGGCATGGCAGTTAATGGAAAACATTTTTGTCTTTAATGACTAGAGCTGTGATGATAGCCAGGAAAAGCCAACGCAACCCAAATAATTATTTTTGAAGTTTATAACTTTGGCTGTAAGCAGCACTCCTTTTTCACTCCCTTACCCCCCATTTTTGTTCTGTTGTGTTCTTTTACTAAAGCACTGTGTAGATATTGTGCACATATAGTCGTCTTTTGGTATCCATAGGGGATTGGTTCCAGGACTTCCATTGGGTTTGAGGAAGCTCAACTCCCTTATATAAAATGGCATAGTATTTGCATATAACCTATGCATATCTTCCTGTATACTTTAAATCATCTCCAGATTACTTATAATACCTGATACAATGTAAATGCTGTGTAAACAGTTAACTGTATTGTTTAGGGAATGATGAGGACAAAAGTCTGTATATGTTCAGTATATGTGCAGTTTTTTTCCCTGAATATTTTCCATCAGTGGTTGTTTGAATCCATAGATGCAGAACTCATGGATATGGAGGGCCAACTGTACCTTTCATTTTAAATAATTTAATATTTACTTAATAACTATCTGATTTGATTCACTCTTTCTTTTGTTATGAACTAATTACACAACTGATCTATTATCTGTTAAGTTCATTTTCACTGAGTTAGTGCCATTCAGAATGTTTTCCATTATGCCTGCCAGCCACCCACAACATGAGTGTCAAGGTATCAAATTAATGATATATCGTGTGTCACTCATTTACAGTTTATGATGTGCTTTCACAAACATTTTCTCTCTTGATGTAGGCTATATAGGGTGTAAACATTAATAGTCAAAAATGCCAATATTTGAGTAGTTAAAGCTTTGAATATTATAGTGACAGGTATAAGTCCTTATTGAAGAGGAAATGTTCAAAAATTGTGTGACTGCTGTTAATTTTAATGGAATTGATTTTTTAACTTTTATTATTGAATATGAATTATTGGAAATGATCATAAAAGTATGTTAAACTTTTCATTTATTTGAAATATTATTCATATTTCTACCATCCAAAGATTGACACCATTAATATTCAGGTGACATTTTGAGATATGTCTTGCTGGTCTCTTTTTCTATGTAGAAGATGCTAATGCAATATAGAACCTTTTATGTTCTGCTTTTTAAAATGTTAATGTTTTTCTTTTTAAAATTGAAAATTTCACTGCTTTGAATAGATAATATGTAATTCAGAAGTCAAAGCTGTATAAAAGTCTGTACACAGAAAGGTCTTGTTCCCTCCCTGTCTCTGTTCCTTCCTTTTCTTCTCTGCTTTTTATAACCGTTTTAAATTAATTTGTTTAGCTTTCAGTGTTTTTTTTTTACAGCAAATATATTATGTATTCTTTCTTTTGGTAAAAGAGATGGCTTGTGATGTGAATTATTTTGTACCTTCTGCTTTTCATTTATCCCAGGGATTTTTTCATACTAGTACATACATTTTTTTTCCCTTTTGACTAATTTGATTCAACTTTTTGTTTAAATGCTTTTCCCCAAACTTTACAATTTCATCAGTATTCTTTAATACCTTGTACTTCCTCATCGTACTACTCAGTGTTTAGTTATTTGAGCAGATAACATGTGCTAGGCACCTGAGATACAGAGATAAATAAGTCATAGCCTCTGTCTGGGGGGGCCCAAAGTCTAGTTGGTGGGGAGTAGATAGACAGGGAATAAATAATTTAGTAAATGATGTGATAAGTGAAAGGTAAGCAAAAAAGTATTCTGGGATCAACGAAGAGATCTAACAAGTCCATCGAAGTATGGGGTAGGGGTGGGGAGACTTCCCGGAGAGGTGATTTCACCGCTGAATTCTTCCTAAGGGAACAGGTAGGAATAAATCATCCAGGTAAGTGAGAAAATAGCCGTCTAAGTGGAGGCAGTAGTTTGAACAAGGGAAGAAAAAGTCCAACTGCATTGTGTACTCTAGGGATTTTTAAGCATTTGACAATAGTTCAAGACAGTATAGTAGTAAAATTTTGCCATCACATACCTTTATAGCATACAGCTTTATCCTTTATGAACTATCTTATTTGGATATCTCTAGTCATATACAGTTATTTTGGTTAATGTTCTTCCTTGACAGGTACTGATTATTCTTATTATCACGCAATATTGGAAGCTGCATTTCAGTTTCTGTCACCTCTACAGCAGAATTTGTTAAAATTTTGTCTGTCTCTTCGTTCTTACACAGCTACAATTCAAGCCTTCCAGCAGGTGAGTCCACTGCCTCTAGAGAACGGTATTTTGTAGAGTGTATGACATGATGACTGGATAGATTGCAGTTGTCGTAGAATTGAATTACAGAGCTATCATTTTTTTGCCTGGAATTTTCTAGGATTTATGATTTGTTTTTAAATAATATGCAAAACTGATGTTAAGTCTTGAAGTCACAGACTTTTAAAAATATAACCTAGGGCTGGCCCGTGGCTCACTAGGGAGAGTGTGGTGCTGATAACACCAAGGCCACAGGTTCAGATCCCTATATAAGGGTGGCTGGCTAGCTCACTTGGGAGAGCGTGGTGCTGACAACACCAAATCAAGGGTTAAGATCCCCTTACTGGTCATCTTAAAAAAAAAAAAAAAAAAAAAAAAATATATATATATATATGTATGTATGTATGTATGTATGTATGTATGTGTGTGTGTGTGTGTATAAAACCTGCACTTATTTTCATATAAGGAAAAAGAATATCCACACAAAAAAGAAACAGTCAGACTTTATTTATGCAACACAGGCTGGGAGGTATAAATCTTGGTAAACCAGTGAATCTGAGTCTGATCTAAAAGCAGTTCACAGGAAATGCAGGAGACAGGAAGTGTTAGCAACACCACAGGGATATAGTCAGGAAAACCCAGAATTCAGGAAACTTTATGGTAAAATAATCTGGTTTCTTCAGTAAATAAATTATAAGGGAAAAGAAAAAAGAGGGTCAGAGGAACCTCAAGTCAAGAGAGCCAAAAAAAATGTGTCAACTTAATGCAGTGTGGGGATCTCCTTGGATTTTGAGTTGTAGAAACTCCCATTGTAAGAAAAGAAAAGGAAAGAAACAGAAGAGGTAGTCGAAGACATATGTACACCAACTGGATATTTGCTATAACAGAAATGTGAATTTTAATATCATATTTTATTATATAGAAACACACTCACAACAAATATGTAGTATAATGAATTATTATAAATGAGCACCCAGGTCAAGAAATAGGACTTAATTAGCCAAGTGCCCTGGAAGTCTTTCGTGTTCTCTGTCTCCACTGTAGGTGCCTTTTGCCCCCTGAAGGAAGTACTCTGTCAACTTCTGTTAGAGTCATCTGCTATGTTTCTCTATCATTTTATTGTCCAAGAGTGCATCTTCACACTGTAGAGTTACGCCTTGCCCAGTTTTTTAAAATTTGAAAATTTGGGGGTGGATCTCTTAATTTACTTGTTCTCCTTCCATCCCTTTCTTTTTCTGTTGCATGCATAACTTTGACTGTTTGCAATGTAGATTTTTTCATGGTTTGTATTTTGTTGATCACATACTCTTGATGCAGTTCATCTTATTCCTCTGTCCTCTGTTTCCTGCAAATTGGCATCTGGATCCAGGGCCTTCATCAGGATTGGGTTTCCTCCCTTTGGCAAAGTTTATAGGAGAGCATTCTATTTTTCCATTAGGAGGCTTCTCTCATTTTGATTTAGCAGCTATTACTGCTCTATGCTTAATCCAGTAATTCTTTGGGGGTTGTGAAGTGGTGACTCATTCTGTCATTTCTTTTTCATTTCATTTGTCATTTCTGGAACATGAATTTAAAGCACATATCCTCATCTCGTACTGTTTGGTGATACTGTTCACATAGGAAAGGCAGAGCATGTGCTTGATTGTTTGCCTTTATTTACCAGGTTTCTGAAAGAGTTTGATTCGCTAGCACTCTTTTACTTTGATCATTTAGGTTTTTGTTTCTCGTTTTTTTCAACTTTTTTTTATTGTGATAAAATACAACATAAAATTTACCATCTTAACCATTTTTAAGTGTACAGTTCACTGGAATAAGTGTATTCATATTGTTGTGCAACCATCACCTCCATCCGTCATCAGAACTTTTTTTATCTTGCAAAACTCAAGCTCTATGTCCACAAAATAATAATTCCCCATTTCATTTCCCTCCTTCCCCCATCCTTTGGTAACCACCATTCTACTTTCTACTTCTATGAATTTACGCATTCTAGATGCCTCAAATCAGTGGAATTTTACGATGTTTGTCCTTTTGTGTCTGGCTTTTTCAATTAGCGTAGTGTTTTTACGATTCATCCATGTGTAGCATATATGAGAATTTCATTCCTTTTTATGGCTGAGTAACATTCCATTGTAGTTATATAATACAGTTTGTTTATCCATTCATCCCCTAATGGACATTTGGGTTGTTCCTACCTTTTGGCTATTGTGAATAATGCTGCTATGGAACATTGGTATACAAGCATCTGATTGAGTCCCTGCTTTTAGTTCTTTTGGGTAGGTACACAGGAGTGTGTATCAGTCTGTTTCTGTTGCTTATAACAGAATATCTGAGACTGGGTTATTTATAAAGTAATAAAATTTATTTCTTACAATTCAGAGGCTGGGAAGTCCAAGGTTCTGGGAACACATCTGGTGAGGGCCTTCTACAGCAACGCAAGGTGTCGTATTGTGATAGTGGGCTGAGCAAGAGAGCTAACCTGCTCACTTGCTCTCCTTATAAAGCCATCATAACTATGTCCGTGATCACCCATTAAACTATCAATGGATTAATCCATTTGGGAGGGTACAGTCCTCACAATCTAATCATCTCTTAAAGGCCCCACCTTTCACTTATCATAATAGGATTTCCCACCCTCTCAACACTTACAGTGGAGGTTAAATTTCCAATGCATGAACTTTTGGTGGACACATTTAACCCATAGCAGAGTGTAATTCCTGGATCGTATGGTAATTCTATGTTTAACATTTTGAGGAACCACTAAAGTGTTTTCTATATCAGCCACACCATTTATATTCCCACCAGTAACGCATGAGAGTTCTAATTTCTCTACATCCTCCCCAGCACTTGTTATTTTCTAATTTTTTTAATAGTGGCCATCCTAATGGGGATGAAGTGGTATCTCATTGTGGTTTTGATTTGCATTTTCCTAATGACTAATGATGTGGAGTATCTTTTCATGTGCTTAGTGGCCATCTATATATCCTCTTTGGAGAAATGTCCATTCATATCCTTTGCCCATTTTTGAATCCAGTTGTTTGGTTTTTGTTGTTGAGTTGTAGGGGTTCTTTATATATACTGGATATTAATCCTTTATCAGATATATGATTTGGAAAAGTTTTAAATTTTGAAGTAAAATTTAACTATTTTTTCTTTCGTTGCCTATAGTTTTGTTGTCATACCCAAGAAGTCATTGCCAAATCCAGTGCTGTGAAAACTTCACCCTATGTTTTCTTCTAAGAGTTCTATAGTTTTAGCTCTTAAGTTTAGGTCTTTAATCCATTTTGATTTAATTTTTGCATATAGTGTAAGGTAAGGGTCTAACTTCATTCTTTTGCATGTGGATATCTGATTTTCCCAGCCCCATTTGTTAAAAGACAATCTTTTCCCCGTTGAATGGTCTTTGCACCCTTGTTGAAAATCATTTGACCATATAGGAGTATGTGAGGATTTATTTCTGGGATCTCTATTCTATTCCATTTTTCTGTATGTCTGTTCTTTCTCTTAAAGTCTCTTGTTCTTTTTGTCTAGAGTCTCAAAGGATTTTTTCTTTAAAGTCCTAATTATAGCTTAATGGTGATTGCTCTGGGTCAATATTCTTAGGTATTCAGAATGGCATTTTATGTTGATTTAATTTTTTTTTTTGTATTTTTTAATTTTAATTTAAATTTAATTTTATTTCATTTTATGGCAGGTGGCTGGTACAGGGATCCAAACCCTTGATGCTGGTGTTATCAGCACCATGCTCTTCCAAGTGAGCTAACTGGCTAGCCCCAAGAATGTCCTTTTAATATAGAGTTACAAATCATTTTTTATTTCAGGAAAGTTTTCTTTCATTATAGTTTTTTTCACTTGTTATGTTTATCTTCTCCAAAGATTCATGTCATCTGTGTGTTGAATTTTCTTTGCCTATTTTTATTATTTGTCATTTTCTCTTGAATATCTCTTTTCTTAATTTCTTTTTCTTTTTTTTTGTCACTGGCTGGTAGGGGGATCTGAACCCTTGACCTTGGTGTTGTCAACACCACACTCTTACCAAGTGGGCTGACCTGTCACCATTTTAATTTCCTTTTGATTTTTAAATTTTCCTTCTTTTCAGCTCCTACTTTTAACTCATTACTTGTTATATTTATTTTTGTTCTCCTTCTAGTTTAGTCTTCACTTCTAAAATGATTTTTCTTTTACTTCTCATTCTTTCTCTAGTCTTTTCACCTCATTTCTGAGTTTTTCTAATTCTGACAGGTTATTTTTATGTTGTATATCATCTTCTTAATATGTTTTATCTTGTTTGAAATAGTAGGTTACATTTTTGGCTGCATATTTCTGATGTGGTTTCACTGACCATAGCTATACTGTCCAATACAGTAGCCACGTATGGCTATTTAAAAAAATATAAATCAATTAAAATGAAATGAAATAAAAAGTTTACTACTTCGGTTGCCTCTCGCCACATTTTAAGTGCTCAGAAACCATGTATGACAAGTAGCTGTCAGCACCACACTCTAACCAATTGAGCTAACTGGCCAGCCCTCTCAAGTAGCTATCTTTTTGGAGTGTGTAGATATAGAACATTTCTGTTACTGCAGTAATTTCTGTTGTGTAGTGCTGGTCAATAGGGATGTGATTCGGTTCTTTTTTTCCCCCCATAAAATAGCTTTGGTATTTGACATGGAGTCTTCTCATTTTGTTGTAAAATTAGTTTTCTCTTAGATTCCCTTTTCTGTTGATTTTATGTAGTGTTAACAAAATATGGTAGTTTGCTTTTTGAGGTTTCCTGTCTCTGTTTCTGTCTTGTACTTTTTTTTTTTTTTTTTTTAAAAGATGACCAGTAAGGGGATCTCAACCCTTGGCTTGGTGTTGTCAGCACCATGCTCAGCCAGTGAGCCAACCGGCCATCCCTATATAGGATCTGAACCCATGGCCTTGGTGTTATCAGCAGTGCACTCTCCCGAGTGAGCCACAGGCTGGCCCTATCTTGTACTTTTATTTGGACTTTCTCTTTCATTGTCTCTCTGCCAATGTCCTACTCAAGTTTTATTCTACTGTCTGCAGTTTCTGAGTGGGGCCCTGTCCTGGAAGGGAGTCCTGGCTTGTGAGTTTTGAGAGTTCAGAGCAGCTTAACTGCCCCAGCCCCTTTGAGCTTTACCGCGTATGCCTTGTGCTCACCTGATGCTGAATTGTACAGAACCACCATACATTCCAGTAAAACTTGTTGGCTGTTTTTGAGTTTTCTTGTTCTCAGGATTATCACATCCCTTGTTGTATCCCTTCCCATGGTTTCTGCATACCTGCAGGTCTTGTTAGTGTTTTGTGTTATGGGGACCCCTTTTCACTGAGTTTTGTCATAAGTGTGTCCCATGGGTTTATGCTTTTGCTAATTATACCTTGGTACTTAAAATTGACATTTGTAAGCTTAGTTTAGTTTTCTTTAAGGTACATCTTGTATCCTCTGGATATCCTTTGATATCTTCTGAGATAGAATTTTAACGTTCCGTTTTGGGGGGTAATACTAGCAACTACCTCTTGGGGTACCGGCACAGAAATCTCTTATTGCCTATCCCAGAGTGGGTGTTGGGTAGATGTTAGTTTTTGCTTTTATTGATGTTGTTTTATTATTATTTAATCACCTATTTAGCATATACATGTCCTTATCTTGTCTTTGGTTAGAAATTATATGTAATAAATATGTATTGTGTCTTGTGTAACAGATAGCAGCAGATGAACCTCCACCAGAAGGTTGTAATTCATTTTTTTCAGTGCACGGAAAGAAGACTTGTGATTTTGATACCCTTGAGACTCTTCTGCTAACAGCATCTGAAAGGTAGATTGTGTGTTTCTTTATTTAAATGTCATTCATTTCCTTGTTCTTCTTCTGTATTAAATCAACCTTCTGACTTTTCTTATGTTTTGTAGCCTATATGTTAATGATTTAGAGTATGGATTCTGGAACCAGACAGAATCTCAGCTCTATCACTTAAAATAGTTTTGTGAAATGGGTGAAATTAGTTTCTTGTCTCATCTCATTTCAAAATGCAGATAGTAATAAGAGTATTTAATATTACTATTGTTATTCAGTAATTACTATATATCAGAAATTACACAGGCTTTGTCCTTAGCATAGTAAGGAATACTGTGTGTGTTAAAGCCAGTGCCTGAAGTAATGTTATTAATAATAGTGATCTCTCAGGATGTTACTAGTTTCAGGCAAAGGAGAATACTTAAAAGATAATTGCAAGCTTGATTTGAATATTAAATTGGCAATTAACATGCTGGCTATTTTGCCTAAAGGTAGGTTTCTTGTGGTGGACAACTATAATAAGTACCTATTTTGCTCTTTGGCTAGGGCAGCATCCCCTCTGTACCTCTAGTGCTGTTTATAAAGACAATGATAGAGAATCTCTATGTGCTGTTAATCTGCTCTATCAGAAATGCTAATGGCATTTTAGGCTTTGTAGGTCTTTACTGAGATTGTCTGCCCAGCACATGTCCTCTGCCCACCAAATGCATTACTGCTTCTTGCACAGGGTGACCTACCAAAAAACGCAGTGTACATTCTAGCCATCTCAGGGTCAAAGTGTGGACAGTCAAAATGGCTGCATGGTGCACTCTTGGAGGAAAGAAAATTGATGGCTTTGTAATTCTTTAAAAAACTTTGTTTGGCCCGGCCCATGGCTCACTCAGGAGAGAGTGGTGCTGTTAACACCAAAGCCATGGGTTCATATCCTTAAATAGGGATGGCCGGTTAGCTGACTGGGTAAGCGTGGTGCTGACAACACCAAGTCAAGGGTTAAGATCCCGTTACTGATCATCTTTTTAGAAAACAAAAACAAAAAAACCCACTTTAATCTGTTACAGTAATGCAGACTTTTATAAAGGAAAGAGTGATAGTGTCTTCTCTTCTGAGAGGCAGTAACTGTTAATGGTTTGGCATGTGTATTAATGGTTTGGAGTTTTTT
Organism: Cynocephalus volans; assembly: GCF_027409185.1. Classification (NCBI taxonomy): domain Eukaryota; kingdom Metazoa; phylum Chordata; class Mammalia; order Dermoptera; family Cynocephalidae; genus Cynocephalus; species Cynocephalus volans. The sequence goes on from NC_084460.1 coordinate 61,213,063, forward strand.
CTATGGTTTTAAATTTTTACACACAGGTAGGTTTATTTTTACACAAGGCATCTTTCCATTTAGTACACGGAGGTGTACCTCATTATTTTTAACACATGCACAATAACCTATGTAAGAATGTTCTGTAATTTATTTGTTACTGATGGTTTTTAAGTCATTTCCATCTGTTTTTGCTATTACAGTAAGGTTGTAGTGAACATCCTTATTCATATGTCTTTACCTTCTCTTGAATAATTTATTATAGTGGGGATTGGTAGGTCACAAAGTCTATGCATCAGATCTATTAATAACTTGATGCCATCCTTAGAGAAGTTTTTTTTTGAGAAGTTTTAAAATGTATGAGGAAAACTGAAATGTTAAGTCCATTAGCAGAAAGATCAAGTAGTAAATATGGTACAGGAGGGAGATTTACTGTAATTGAGATATTATAGGCTTAAAGTCATCCTCCAGTTTTTGCATTATTTGTACTTATGTTTTCAGATAAAAATATGATCACATTCTATTCATATGGTAGAAAAATACACTAAAGTTTTAGTATCGTGAGATTTGGATATGTATTATTTTTTCTGGCTTTTTCCCCCTCTCTTGGAATTGGTAACAATTATTAATCAAAGTCTGCATTTCATAGTTAGTATTTATATATGTACTTTTATTTTTAATCATGAACAAACAAGATTCATACCTGATAGTATTTTTGCTAAGTGAAAACTATTTAAGAATGATACTCTTTATGTTAAGATGCTTATAATCTTTTCTTAAATTGTCAGAGCTTCATTTTACATTTTGTATTGTTTTTGATCTTCAAAAATATATTTTGACTTGAAAATTTTAAGCTTTTAATATTTATTTTCAGGCCCAAACCTTTATTGTTCAAAGGAGATCACAGATATCCCTCATCTAATCCTGAAAGCCCTGTGGTGATTTTCTACTCTGAGATTGGCTATGAGGAATTTTTGAGTTTCCACCGCCAACTTATATCAAAAAGCAATGCAGGCAAAATCAATTATGTATTCAGACATTATATATCTGTAAGTATTGAGTTATTTTACAACTGTTTTGAGTATTAATTTACCCAGCATGACAACCTTAGAACATAAGCTAATAATTTATCTCTTTAAAAGATAATTTAGTTATTTGAACTTCTTTTTTGAGAAATCCAGTACTTTTATCAAATCTATTACTTGCACATAGGAGGTGATTTGCTTGTCTTTCTGAAGAAATGTAAAATAATTATGCTAAGAAAGAGGCTTAATAAAGTTTACATTTTATTTCAAAATGAACTGTGCAAATAATATTTTCTAAATTTAATATGGTCATTATACTATGGAGCTGAGTCTTGAATTCAATTTCCTTTCAAACCTTTTTTTGTTTTTTCTTTTCAGCACCTTTTCATTTGGTGGAAGGGAGATGATTTCTTTCTTTTTTGGGGGGGCTGGGCAGCTGGCTGGTACAGGGATCTGAACCTGTGACCTTGGTGTTATAAGGCTGTGCTCTAACCAACTGAGCTAACTGGCCAGCCCCAAGGGAGGGAGATGATTTCTAAAGAGGTGAAATCAAGCAGAATTGATTAAATATTAAGCTTTTTAGACCTTGTGTAACATTTAACATTTAAAATATTTATATGTAAAGATTGTTAGCCTTTAAAGTTTCTGTGTCATAGTAAGCTCAGTAATAGTGGGTGCTAAGTCTATGCATGCAAAATAAAAGTTTAAATGGAAATTTGTATAAGCAGAAGTAGATTTATCAACGTTTTTGACAACACCTCTCCCTCCCCCTATCCTCCAGGTTCTATTGCTGGTATTAAAGATTAAAATGTCTTAAAGACCATCATCAGTCAAGATGGTGGTAAGCCTGTGACATTTGGTCAGCCCAAGCCCTGCCTGAGAGCATTTAAATTCAATAAAAACATACAGTTACACACATGGTCCCAGGAAAGCACTTCTGGGTTTGAGACATCACCAGTTTTCAACCATGCTCTATAGGTTCTGGGACTTCTTTTTCTCCATTTCTTCGCATGGTTTGGGACCTTTGCCCTTTCAGCTGTCCATTCTTCAACCTTGGAATTCCCATTCCCACAGTTGTGGCAGGATGCAGAATGTAAATAAGCCTAGGATTTTATAGGGAGAGAAACATAAACTCTGAATTGATTTTTAAAAAATAGAATTAATATGTATTTTAATTGTAGATAAGTGGTTTATTACTGTTGGTATTTTTTTTCGTAGATTTTGGACTAAAGTTTGTTTAGTGAACTCTCTTGGCCGTGTAGTTTTATTTTTAAAAAACAAGTTTAAAGGTAATAATCCTAGGTAATGGCTATTAGAGGCAACATTAATGTAGTTGCGTCATGTGTACTGTGACATATGAAGAACTAGGTGGTAATGGTGGAATACTTGCTCTGTTTTCAGAATCTTAGGAAGGAGCCTGTTTACCTCTCTGGCTATGGTGTGGAATTGGCTATTAAGAGCACTGAATACAAGGCCAAGGATGATACTCAGGTGAAAGGTGAATTTGTAAAAATAAAACCAGTGTGTTTTCTTTAAGTATGAGTTAAAGGGGAATTTGTTTTCAAAATGAAAAAAATTAGATTGAAGAGTATGATGAACCTGTGTTTGAATCCTGGTTCTCTTACATCTGAGTGGGTGGATTAAGCAAATTCTCTAGGTCCTAATTTTCTCCTTTGTAAAATGCAAGATATATACCAAGTATATATCCTCCTCAAGTATTTGGGAGGAGTAAATAAGATGTAAAAGTAAAGAATTTAGTAGTTTTTTGTATAAAAAATTTCATTAAATACTAGCTATGCTTTTGATGCTATGTGATTTACAAATAGCTATTAATCTGACTCCGGTGTGAACTCTTTAACTCTCTTGTAATTAATGAACAATTTTATGTTCTTTATTATTTTCTGCATGTGGAACAGTTTACTATGGATACTTCTGTTGTAATACTGTAGGGTTTTGAATTCATTATTTCAAACACAAGCTTTATATGCTGTCCTTTTGTTTATTCCTCATAAGCTCATTTTAAAGATAAAAATGACCAGTTTGGGTAGTAAAGCGAATGGAAAATACCCAAGTACCTCATCATTCTGTTTTTTTTTTTTTTTTTTAATAATTTTATTTAGGATTAAGTTGCCTAATTGCAAATTCTTCAGAATGTTGACATTGAAAAGTCCTTTGTTAATAATATTTAAAGCTATTCATTTTGAAATTTTTAGCATATAAAATTTCCAAAGTTTAAGGGAAAAATACATTCTTACTTTATCCAGGAACACAAGAAATATTAAAACACGTTTATTCTGTTTATTTAACCATTGAAAGATGTTAATGGGGTATTCAGCATTTTAAATGGTATTCTAATTTCAGGTGTTTCTGATTTTTTTTGTTTTACATTATTCAAATTTTATGAGGTTAGTAACATTTTTATTTCTGATCTGAGCAATTACACATGTATTTGCTATGCTTTTATAGGAACTGACGTAAACACTACAGTGATTGGTGAAAATGATCCTATTGATGAAGTTCAAGGATTCCTTTTTGGAAAATTAAGGTATGTATTTTTTATGTATTTTGGAACATGCCCCTATTCTCTTTAAACCCCCAGGCTTTCTTGCATTCTAAGTGTCATCTTTCTTGTTACTGTCTGAGTTGCATATCTCTTAACATTACCATTTTAGTAATCTAAAATGGAGAAATAGACACTTAGTTTATAGTACAATTTATAATTTCCAGTTATTCTGGAGCACATTATTCTTAATTATAAGATGGCTGGTGGCCTATGGCTTAAATTGATTTCCTTTTCTGGGCCTCTCAGTTTACGGCATAAAGTTACATACAACTTTTTGATTGATGTCATAGGAGAAATTGAATTGTTTCATTTAATTTTTTCCCAAGGAAAAAATGTATTTTAAATTGGAATGCTAATGGTTATTTGCTTATGCTAAATGTAGTCTGAATAAAATGCAAAAGAGATGCAGCAGATTTTATGCATGCTCAACTGAAATGCATTTTATTAGAATTTGCTTTCTGAAAGGGGATCTAAAATGTTTATAATTTTGTAAATGTTTATGTAATTTTGTAATTATTCTATAACCATTTTAGGAAAGCATCATAGTATTTTACAGCTGAAAAGTCTTCTTAGCTGTTTTTCTAAATGTTGCAGTTATATCTGTCATGGCTTGATTAATTGTGCAGAGCCCTGAATTCTGCTTTGTCTGTAAATTTTAATTGGGACATCTACAGTGTGCTTTTTTTTAAAGACTGGGATCATATAGAAATAGTATATGCTAGGCTCAGATTCATATACTTCAACTTTGACATTTGGCCAAATTCAATGACCTAACCAGACAAACAATTTAGCAGAGGTGTCATAGTTCAAGTGGAATTTCTGTTGACATGTTGAGTTCATCTTATGCATATGTGCATTTCTTCTTGTTTAACATCAGTTTGACCTCATTAATATGTAGTTGGCTTCCCTTTTTATTTGACCCAGGTTTCCAAAATCCCTTTTCATATTCATGGATTTTTTTCTTTTTTTATTGAATCATAATTGATTATACATATTTTTGTGGTTCAACATTGACGTATGTTGATCAAATCAATATTATTAGCATATACATTATTAAAAATCGTTCTTACTCTTTATACCCCTTATCCAATCTCTCCTCATCCCCCTCTCCCTCCCCCCTCCCACTTCAGATAGCCCTAGATTTCTTCTCTCTTTCTGAAAGAGTAACGATAAATCTGTTGATTTGTTGCCTAGGTGATCTCTTCAAGCTGAGAGAGGTGTATTCAGGTCCCCCACTATTATCATAGAGCAGATGCTTCTTCTGTTATTGGGGAATGGGCTTTGTGGAGAGAGACATCCTCTTCTTTTTTTGGTCTCTGCTGGTGACTCTCCTTGTGTCAATGCACTCCATTGGCTGGTGGGCCATCTGCATGATGGTTGTGGTGTCTAGCTGCTTTCGCAGCAGCCATGGCTATTGTGGTGGCTGTGGTGGGCCACCCACAGGAAGTGGTGTTTTTGGCGTGCTCCTTGCCTGGGTGCAGGAGGAGGGGTCGGTCCCACTCCATGCCTCAGGACCCTAGGTGGGCCACATGACAGTGGCAGCATGCCTGGATGTGGGAGGAGGGGTTGATCCCTGGCTCCATCTGTTTTTACATTCGAAGTTGTTGTTGCAGAGTAGTTGGGTGGGAGGGGGAGAGGGAAACAGGGAGAGAAATAGGGTTGGAGAAGAAGGAAAGAGAAGGGGTGTGGTTGAGGCCCGTGGCACCCTATCATTCTTGCAGGGGAGACTGGGGGACTTCCAGTGGTGGCTTGGTCATTGCCTGAATGCAGATGTCAGGGTTGTGTGGCTGAAGCCCTTGGTCCCCCACTACCCTGGTTCGGGATACCAGGGGGCTTCCAGTGGTGGTTCAGTGGTTGTCACTGGGCTGGTTGCAGATGTTGGGGCAGGGGGTGTGTGTGGCCGAAGGCCTTGGCCCCCCACTGCCCTGGCTTAGGAGCCCAGGGCATTTCCTGTGTTGGCTTGGTGGTCATCACTGGGCTGGTTGTGGGTGTCAGGTATAGTTGAGGCCTCCAGCCCTTCGCCCTTCCTGGCTTCGGGGCCCAGGGAGCTTCTAGGCTTTCTAGGTTTTATAGATATTCTTTCGTGAAGCAAGACCTTTACTAGTTAATATCAAACTTTGTCTCTGGTGTGTGGGTATTTTGTTTTTTCTTTCAGTTCTGTGTTGGATTATTTGCTGTTCCTTCTACTTATTCTCTGCACTGGAACTAATTTGTTGTCCTTTGCTTACTTCTAAAATAGAGGAACTTCTTGTGGGGGCCAGCACTTGAGCCCTGTGGTTGAGCTAAATTTTTGCTTTGCTGCTGATTCCCTGGGGAAGGCTTTGTGTGCAGCTCAGGTTTTAATTGTTGACTGCCCAGCTATCCCACTGCTGGGAATATAACCAGAGGAATGGAAATCATCAAGTCGAAGGTATACCTGTTCCCCAATGTTCATTGCAGCACTCTTTACAATAGCGAAGAGTTGGAACCAGCCCAAATGTCCATCATCGGATGAGTGGATACAGAAAATGTGGTACATCTACACAATGGAATACTACTCAGCTATAAAAACGAATGAAATACTGCCATTTGCAACAACATGGATGGACCTTGAGAGAATTATATTAAGTGAAACGAGTCAGGCACAGAAAGAGAAATACCACATGTTCTCACTTATTGGTGGGAGCTAAAAATTAATATATAAATTCACACACACACACACACACACAAAACCAGGTGGGGGGGAGAAGATATAACAACCACAATTACTTGAAGTTGATACGACAAGCAAACAGAAAGGACATTGTTGGGTGGGAGGGAGGACAGGGAGGAGGGAGGGAGGTTTTGGTAAGGGGCAACAATAATCAACCACAACGTATATCGACAAAATAAAAGTTAAAAAAAAAGAAAAAAATTAATTGTTGACTTTGTAGGTACTTCGGTGTATCTTGATATTTGGTACACTTGGGTTGTGTAGAAACTCTGGTCTGGACCTGAGTCTTTTCAGCAAATGGCACCCCTTGCAGTTCTCTATTCCCGACCAGTCTTTACAGAGTGGTCCTGTGTTGATTGGGAGGCAGATCAGCTGTCCATGCTGTGTCCCAGTTCTCCGCAGGTGGGCCTATCTCCCCACCACCCACATTCCAAACACTTCCCATTGGACAGGCTGTGTGCCGGTCCCTTAAGATGACTCACTGGCCTCTGAGTGGCTCCTTTTTTTAATTGCTGTGGTTCCTCGCTCCTATGTGGGTCCACGGGAATCCTGTTAGTGGTCTTGCTGGCCTGAGTGCTACCAAGGCCCTCTTCTTCCCTGCCACCTCCAAGCAACTTCACACAGAGGGCACAGCTGTGGCTTTTGCCAGCTCTTGCTCCGTGTGCTCCAGAGCCAGCCTTGAAGTGGCCAGGGCTCAAAATGGTCAGAGCAGTTCTTTCGTTCTTTCATTGTGGCTTCTTCTGCCTTCATGCACTCCGTAGGTCTCTCCTCCTCTTCCCCTGAGCTCTAGCAACCCCAGCATGGCTGTTGTTGCATTTTAATAGTTGTAAATTGGTTGATTTGTGGGAGAGAGTGATGCTGGGGACTGTCTGTTCCGCTATATTCATGTTTTTTATGTTGTGTTTGGCACTATGATTTTGTGCACTCACAGCACAAAGATAGTATTTAGAATATTGAAGACATTTTACCTTTGGGGCATTTGGAATAGCTTTTTAGCTATGTAGAATAAATAGATCATTTTTGGTATTTTGATGAGTAAGAAGAGTTTGTAGTAACTGATTGGTGATAGGTTGATTGGAAGGTGAAGGATCTGAGTGAATGTTTTAATTTCTGCATGTTGCTTTTATGAAATTTTAAGTTTCTAGCATTTAAAAGTACTAATCCAGCAGTCATCTGTCTGTCTGATCTAACTGTTGTATCTCTGCCTCTGTTGACCTATGTTTTAGTAGCTTTAAATGGAATGTACTCTATTTCAAGATAAAACAAAACCCAATAACTCTGGTTAGCCTGAATTTTATTCATGTGATTAAAGGATTTATGAGTACCTATGTAGAATGAAAGAAATTCATTTTGGGACTGTCAGCAATTTTTTTTTTTTTCAATTTTATTTTGAGAAATTAAAAAGATTCACAAAAGTATGGAGAATAATATATATCCACATACTCACCACCCAGAATTGATTATTGCTGTCATACTTGCTTTTTTGTTCCCAAGAACTCTTTATCGAGTTTTTTTTTTCCCCAACATAAGCCTTTTTTACTTAAAACAAAACAGGTCTGTAAAGCACTGTAGGGAACATTCAAGTCCTCTTTGATACCCACTCTTAGTCACATTACACTACTTCCTCATAGTGAATCACTTTCATACTGATTTATTTTTTTAATCTATAAATTTTATGATTTTTAAACCAACTTATAATTTTCTATATGAACTTATTTTTAAAGAAAAATTATTTATTTTTTTCCTATATTGTAGAAATTTTCGTAGGGTTGGGAGAGGAAAATCATGAAGATGAAAGTTGGAGCCAACTTTTGTCTGTTTGCTCTGGGAAAGAAAAGACAATGAAAATGATTTTATGTTTCTTTCAGAGACCTGCACCCCGACCTGAAGGGACAGTTGAAAGAACTCAGAAAGCATCTTGTGGAGAGCACCAATGAAATGGCACCTCTAAAAGTTTGGCAGTTGCAAGGTGATGAAAACATAGGAAATCATTTGCCTACTTTTTGGCTAAATTTTGTGATATTAAATGCAGAATATGGGCTGGCCATTTAGCTCAGCTGGTTAGAGTGTGGTGTTATAACATGAAGTTCAAGGGTTCAGATCCCTGTACTGGTCAGCTGCCTCCCCATCCCCCCCAAAATGCAGAATTTGAATTTCACTGTATATATTCACATTTTATGAGGGTACCACAGAATTTAAAGGTAGTGATTAATTATGGTTAATCAGAAACAAAAGGAAGAAAGTCCTTTTGTAGATAGATAACATTATATAGGAGCAATATATATGTAAATGAGTGACCAGATACATAAAGTTGTAATACTTGAAACATGAAACATAGTCTTTATGTCCCCTTAAGTATACATTTCTTAAACTGTGTGTGAATGTTCAAGGCATGTCAGGATGGTGGGAGGTATGTGTATTTCTCTTTCAAAGAACTATCAAGGTATTTCCCCTAACATAATTTACTAAAAATCTCAAGGCTGTATTTTTTGATATATTGTAAATTAAGAAAAGGGAAAAGGATTTGGGCTCTATTTAGCCTCTGCTAAATGTGTTAGTATGTGTTTTATACAGGTAGATCAAGAAGGGCTTGATAAACACTCTAGGGATCTATGAAGTGAATAAAACCTGAAATGAAACCATAGGCCCTCTCTGGAATACTACGCTCTAACCAACTGAACTAATTGGCCAGCCCTGGCATTTTTAATAACCGAGAAAACAGTGGGAAGTAAATATGGTATTTTTCATTGCCTTAGATGAATATACTTTAAATTATATTTTATATTGTTGCAGATCTAAGTTTCCAGACTGCTGCCCGAATCTTGGCTGCTCCTGTTGAGTTAGCTTTGGTCATTATGAAGGATCTTAGTCAAAATTTTCCTACCAAAGCCAGGTAATATAGATTAAGGCTTTGATACGTTCTTCTCCTTAACATAATATCCAATTATCTTCATGTTTATGTGCCAAATGAGATCGTTAAGATATGAAAATGCTTAGAAAATTAAGGTTCTCTGTTACCATCACTACCACTACTACTGCAGATGGTGCTGTTTCTGAGAAGAGGGCAAGCTCATGCGTTGTGTGGCTGAAGAGACAGATCTAGATTATGTTCTTGGCACTACACTTGAACTAGTCGTGTGATGTTTGCACATAAACGACCTCTCCTCCTCAGCAGTAGGGTGGGAATAACATTACCTGCCTTTCAGGATTAGATGAGTTACAAAATACAACATATGCCAATGTATCTGATTTGGAATCTGGTGCAGATCATATTGGTTTTCTTCATGAAGGTTTTCATATGTGTCATCTTACTGAATATTGATGAAGAAACAGGGTCATATAGGCTAAGTGATTTATTCATAGTGACAGAATAAAACTTTGAATGCAGGTTTTCTGACATTGCTTTCAATTCTGTAATGTTGCTCCACACCTAATAAATGCAAGGCAAAATTGTTTTAAAAGCCAGATTTTTAGAAACTGCTTACTTAAATGGTTGCCAGGCTTTTTCTTGAGTCACTGAGTGAAGTGTTTTGACTTCTGCTGTGAGATGTTTTGTAAATAAATTTGGTTTTTGATTATGACTCTATATATTACCATATAGTAAATTCTCACTTAGTCCAGCATGCGACTTGAAGACATATATGGAGGCTTCCACCTCTACCATAAGTGCTTAAAGGGACACAATCTGCTGCCTTTGTGTATTTAATATTATCCTTTAGTCTGAGCAGTAGAGATTATATATAGAAATTGGGTTCTATATATTCAACTAAGAACTTGGAAACAACTGCACTTGCTTTAAAATGTTCCTGTTACTGCTACTTTTCTTTGGTGTTGTGTCTTATAGTAATGAAACATATGCATGTCTGAGGAAGGAGAAATATATTTATTAATTGTAAAGGTTTAAGGTTTTTCCATTTAGTTTTTTATAATTTATAGAGCAGTGTGTTTCATACTTAAAAATAGGGACATTGAAGACATTTATACCAAATGTTAAACCAAGCACTGATAATGTTTTTATTTCCTCAGAGCAATAACGAAAACAACTGTGAGTTCAGAACTTAGAGCTGAAGTGGAAGAGAATCAGAAGGTATTAGCCAATGGAAAATTCTGACCTTTCTGTAGTGCATCTTTTTAAAATTCAATTCAATTTAATTTTAATTTTTTTTGGTGGCTGCCTAGTGTGGCCCAAACCCTTAACCTTGGTATTATTAGCACCACACTCTCCAAAGTGAATTAACCAGCTAGCCCTGTATTATATCTTTAAAGATGAAAAAGTCTGAGTTTGATCAGTGGCATTTAACGGTATTACTCTCCTTTTTTCAAAGATGGTGATAATTTTGTTCATTTCTGAACAAAGTTCAATCTTTATATTTTCATTTTTAATCAAAGTTGAATATGAATATAAATGGTGCTACCATGTTGTTTAGAAAAACAGTACCCCCTAAAATGTCTAACCCCTAAGGTGTTCCCCTTCTCAGAGGCACCCACTTCCAACTCTTAGCTGATTCTTCTAATATTTCTCTCCATACTTCTAGTGTGCTTAAATTTGTGCTTTACTGTTCAGTTTCAGACCTTATGTATTGGCTTCCTATTTTGAGGATGAGGTTTGACTTTTTTCACTGCCTCTCCACTACTCCATATTGGCACTTTTTCTGTCTCACCATCGTCCCAATTTTTTTTTTTTTTTTTTTTGTGGCTGGCCAGTACAGGGATTTCCCAATATTTTATGCTGCGATTTTATCTGGTTTTGAGTTGCTCTAATGTGGGCTGCTTGCTCTTTATGCCTAGTGTATACTTGGCCTTTCTTTAACTTCCTTTGTTGGATCCATTGTTTCCTGGATTCTGTGTCTTCTCTGTTTTTTTTTTTTTGTTTGTTTGTTTACTCTCTTATTTTGGTGCAGCACATCATTGTGAGAAAAGTTGCATGGGAGGTAAATTTGGAACTCTGAGAAATCATTTTTCCACTTCTGTTTTTATTGATAGCTTGGCTGGGTATACAATTCTAGGTTGGAAGTCAATTGGAAATTTGAAGGAATTGCTCCTTGGAATTTTGATTTCCACTGTGGCTATTGAGGAGTCTGAAGCTTTTGTATGAGGGTGTGTGTGTGTGTGTGTGTGTGTGTGTGTGTGTGTGTGTGTGTGTGTGTGTGTGTGTGTGTGTGTGTGTGTGTGTGTGTGTGTGTGTGTGTGTGTGTGTGTGTGTGTGTGTGTGTGTGTGTGTGTGTGTGTGTGTGTGTGTGTGTGTGTGTGTGTGTGTTAGTAAAGTGGAATCATCTAGGATCTTTTCTTTGATCCTAGTACTCTGAAATTTCATAATGATATAGCCTTTTATTATTATTTGTCTTTTTCGTGACCAGTACTCAGCCAGTGAGTGCACCGGCCAACCCTGTATAGGATCCGAACCCGCCGCGGGAGCGTCGCTGTGCTCCCATCGCCGCACTCTCCTGAGTGTGCCATGGGGTTGGACCGATATAGCCTTTTAAAAATTCTATTATTGGATGGCTGGTGGGCCATTTAAATCTGGATGGTCATTTCCTTTAGTTTTGGGAAATTTTCTTGAATTCTTTCCTTGCATTTCTTCTCTCTGATTTCTCTGTTTTTTTTCTCTAGAAATATTTATTAATTTTAAAAGATGTTACACCTCCTTGACTAGTTTGGCCTAGTCCTAACTTTTAAAAATCTTTTCTATTTTCTACTTCTTTTGTCTTTTTTTTTTTTTTTTAACTTTCTGAGACTTTCAACCCCTTTGCTAAGATTTTTCCTTTAGTTATCAAATTTTTAATGTCCAAGGGTTTTTGTTGCTCTTAGATTCTTCATTTGGTGGTGTTCTTGTGTCTTTCTGAAAATATCAATGGTGCTTGTATTCTCTGCAGTGTCTGCTTCCTCTTAAGTTGACTTTTTTTGGGTCTTGGTCTTATGTCTTTATGGTAGAGACTTTCCTCAAGTGTCCAGTGATCTATGACTAGCTGATCACATTTAAGATTTAGGCACTAACAAGCTGACTAGGGGCTGGCTGGTTAGTTCAGTTGGTTAGAGTGTGCTGTTGTAACACCAGATCAGGGGTTTGGATACCCTTACTGGACAACCATCAAAAAAAAAAAAAAGAACTAAGAAGATGATTGGAAGTCCTAAGGATGAAGCTTCTTGACTGTAGAGTGTTCTGGTGTGGGCACTTCCATAGAACCCTGGTGATGGTATTTTTAACCCTTTCCTCTTGGGCTGGCCAGTCTCCAGAAGGGGATGTGCTTATCTGTCTGGGGTGTTCAGTGTGGCTGCCAGAGCTGTAGAAGCCTACTAGGGAAGAGCATTTGGTAACTTGCCCTCAATCCCCTGTTTTCAGTATGGGGTCCTTGCCCTCAGTTTTGCTCAATTTCTCATAGTTCACAGATTCTCTGCTTTGCTCTTTCCAGGGAATGAGCCTCCATTTTTCTGGAGTGGGGGGATTAGTGACAGCAGTCATCTGGCTGTGGGAAATCAGCAGGGGACCTGGGGGCTTATGTCTTAAAGAGGTTTTCTGTCAGAACTCTCCTCGTACATGTGTCCTTCCTGCTGCCAGTTCCTGAGCTCTTGGTGGGTTCCACAGGGTAACCTGGGCTTCTTGTTGACTTCTCCCACTGTTGGCCTACCATGCAGCTTTCTCAGGACTGCTAGGACAGTTACTGTTCACTCATCCGCCTTCCAGCTTCCAAGTTTTATTGGCTTTTTTTCTCTGTTCTCTTTGTTCTTGTGGAATTATAACTAAAAAAGTCCCTTTACTGACATTTTAGTAGAGTTGCACGAAGGAAATAAGTGCTGTGTTCAGTTCACTGTCTTTACCCCAGATTTCCTTAATCTTTACATGTAAGATACTAGTTAATTAAATAGATTTGAGGAATAAATCAGTCAAATATTCCTCAAATATTTATTAAGTTGAAACAACCTTATTGACAGTTTTTATTTACTTACTTTTTAATTTCCAGAATAATATCAAATATTACCTTAATTTTAGACCTTTTGTCCCACAAGGAATACAAAACATTAAATTGTACAGACTATGCTGGTATTTGCTGGATTCTTAAGTTTTTTGAGTAAAACATTTTATTAAAGAGTAAACATAAAACACTAAAAAAAGTGCAAAAATCCTAAATCTTTAGTGTGATGAATTTTCACAAAGTGAACCCACCTATGTTACTAGCATCTGGCTCTAGAAATAGATGTGCATTGTATTTACTAGCTCAGAATCAGTCTTTCTTATTATCCAAGGGTGCTTGCTGTGCATGCAGCCTGGGAGTGAGTGGACATGGTGTTCTTCTCTCCCTTGGAAGAAATTCCAGTGGTCAGTTGATGCAACTCCCCATTATCTTCTTATCTTTTCTTTTTCCTTTTTTTTAAAATTGACAAATATGAGGGTACTTCAAAGAGTTCATGAAACCATCTTTTTTTTTAAATTGACAAATGTGAGGGTACTTCAAAGAGTTTGTGGAAAAGTAGGATTAAAAGATAATACAAATATTTCTGCGACATTTTTGAAGTCCCCTTGTAAAATTTATGTATATTTGTGATGTACAACGTGGTGTTTTGAAGTATGTATACATTGTGGATTTATCCCCTGATCGTGCTTGCCATTTAATCCTGACAGGGCCATGAAGCAAAAGCTATGGCTTCCTCATTGTTTTTTTCCCCCCCATGCAGTACTAGGCCTTAAAATTTATTTCTTTTAGTTTACTGACTACTGGGGAGTGAAGGCAGCTCAGCAGTTCCTGTCCTTCTTCCCCCAGCTGTGGGTGGTAAGGGATTAAGTTCTGTCCCTGGTATCTGATTAATTTCTTCCCTGCAGAGTCCCAGTGTTCTTTGAGAGAAAGAGTAATTGGATGGAAAGGTTATAATTCAACAGAAGCTTCATCATGGAGTCAGGACAGTGTTTTCATTGGTTCAGGCAGGTCTTGGGCTTCAAAGTCTCCTGTTTGTCAGGGATGCCACCACCTCAGGGAGCAGCAGGCAAAGAGCTCTACAGAGGCTGAGTGTTGGAGAGCTAGGCTGCACTACATGCTGTCCTTAGCACAGCAGCTCAGAGTTTCTTGGTGTGCCATAGTTTGAAGATTTAAGAGAAGTATGAGGTTTTGATATCCCATTTTTTTTCTTTATTTTTACTTTTTGTGTTTTTTTGGTTGGCTGGCCGGTTATGGGGATCTGAACCCTTGACCTTGGTGTTACAACACTGACACCCTTTTTGGTTAGATCCCTGGACTTCAGGAAGAAGGTCCAGCTGTTATTGACTGCTGTCACAACCTTGATTGGCATCACTAACAGGGAAAGTAACAGAAGTGTAAAAAGGCAAGGGTAGCAAGCTTACATATCTGTAACCTGGCACTGGTGAGCAAAGGTAAGGAAAATTCCAGAATTCGTGTAACTTAACAGCTGGACAAAAAGGAGAACCCCAGTGTGGACCCCAATTATAGATAGTTGACATCCTTCTATCTTCAGTATTATGTAGGTAAATCATTTTCTTTGGTTATGAGGGACTTTTTTTGTTACTGTGGCAAAGAACAAATATATCTATTCTGCTGATGTCTGGAATAATGGAAAAATACTAGTTTCAGTTCCTTGTAGGCAGTTCAGAGAAGTATTATTGGAAAAGGAAATTGAAAAAGTAAAATATCCTAATGTATCCTAGGGCAGGAAGAAACACTTTTAAAAAATAAAATATAGATAATATTTGTTCAATTAGTCCTATTTTATTTGTATCCTCTTTCCTGAAAAGTGAACTTACTTCCCCTTCTTCTACCCCACTCCTCTTCCTCACCCCCCTCCCCCCATGTTATAGGAAACAGTTGTATTAATAATCGTTGGAATGAGGGAGAGAGAGAGGAAATTCCAGGGGAAAGGGAGGAGAGGTAAATGTCCCATAAATTGGCAGTTTCATTCTGTGTAGAAGCTAAGAAGCGTATGTGGGAGTACATAGAAGGAAATCTTAACCCAGCCTTAGGGAGTCAAGATTTGTGCACACAGGTTTGGATCCCCAGATTGGCCGGCTGCCAAAAACAAAACAACAAAAAAGATTTCTCCTGATAATAAAGTCCAGAAACACTGAAATTTTTGTTAAATTTTTTCTTACTGTTTCCTAATCATTTTTTAAAATTTTTCAGTATTTCAAAGGAACTTTAGGATTGCAGCCTGGAGATTCAGCTCTCTTCATCAATGGACTTCATATTGATTTAGATACGCAGGATATATTCAGGTGTGGTTAATATTTTTTATTCTCTGGAAAGTTTTCATAATGTGTAGCTCCTTGTGACATGTTCAGATTGTCATTCCTTCTTGATGTGGCATGATGCAAAGCCTGATGGCTTACCAGGTCCCCTTGAGTGGAGGTAGGTAAGCCCATGCTGTAGCTGGGGTGGGCAGTAAGACATGTCACCATCTTGTATCACAATGTACATTCAAGGCCTGTGTGGTTTTTGAGGATGCCCTTTTAGAGCTATCGTTTTCCAGTTAACCATAGAAGCATAGAAAAGAGCAGGTTCTTTGGTGTCTGGGAACAGTATAAAGTAAGTTTACTCAAAATGCTATCTCTGGTGTCTAAAAAAGTTATTCTGTCCATATATATTATTTGAATACTTACTTTTTTGTTGTTAAAATGTGGTTCAGGATTAATTTGCTCTAAATTGTCTTCATGATTTTTTTGAGGGGGGCAGTGGACAATCAGATAGAATTCAGATTTTATCCTTGGAATTAAAATTGATACAGTTTACACTGTGGCTTTATAATGGTAAAAAAAGCTATTACCAGTGCTTCAGAACAAGCAGTTTCTACAGTAAGATATTTTTCACATTTGTTATTTTAATCAAGGTTTTGTGTCCATATGTTGCATTACAGAGTGAGTGATAAGTTAGTAGAATGGATGTGGATACTTTAAAAGATTGTCCATGTGTGTTTTTATTGAGTGTTTTGTTAAAATATATATATATATATTTAATTTTTCAGAGTGTTACAAACTGAGAACTTGCTCATGTAAATAATTTTAAATAATACAGAGATAAAGGAACTAAAAAATTGAAGTTTTCATCTTGTCTTATTATTTCATCCCCCTCTCCATCTTTTCTACTTCCCCTAGCAAACCTCTAAGTTGGGTATGAATTCTTCCAGACTTCTTTCTGTGGTTGTATGTGTGCGTGTGCCTATGTGAATTGATACTGATACTGAAACATATTAAACATATGTAATGTATGTCTTTTTTGAGGTGTGTTTTTTTAAAACTTTATTTTGAGAAATGTAGATTCATATGTAGTTGTAAGATATAATACAGAGAGATTAATGTACCATTTTTTAAAACATGCAGTGCAAAGTAATAGGGTTATTGCATCCTCAGATTATGTTTATACTTAGCGATAACATATATACATTAATAAATGTAAATAAATAAGAACTGAGACGCAAGTCTTACATACTTTGTTCTGCATACTTTGACAAGAGTATTTCTAAGGGAAGAGCTCTCTTTTTTAATTTCTTATTTAGTTTGATTTGGCATTGAATTTGAACTGATAATTTTTTTCATGGCAAGGATTTTTTTTTTAAAGCTTTTTTCCTACTAAATACCTACTTTCTTTTAGCCTGTTTGATATATTGAGGAATGAAGCTCGGGTAATGGAGGGTCTGCATAGATTGGGAATAGAAGGCCTTTCTCTGCATAATGTTTTAAAGCTGAACATCCAGCCCTCTGAGGCCGACTATGC
Organism: Cynocephalus volans; assembly: GCF_027409185.1. Lineage (NCBI taxonomy): Eukaryota > Metazoa > Chordata > Mammalia > Dermoptera > Cynocephalidae > Cynocephalus > Cynocephalus volans. Next base: position 61,230,034 of record NC_084460.1, read on the forward strand.
AGTAGACATCAGGAGTCCTGCTGTTTCTGTGAGTATTCCTTTAGGGTGATCAAGGGCCCTTCTGGCCAGCTATATTTATTATGGTTTTCTAATTTGTCTTTTATGGGAGTTAATTTATTCCTGCCATCTCTTTTGCCAGTGTCAAAGATTTATAACTGCTTATATTGGACTTTGTGTATATAATAAAGTAGGCTCTTAAGTACTCCAAAAAGTTTACTTATTGTGGCTAATGTGGTTAAGACAGTAATTTTTCCACCTCACTGTACCCCTAGGATTCAGCTGATCTCTTGGGAAAAAGTGTTTAGTTGGTGTTTTCCCAGTTGCCTACAGGTCTTGTGTGATTTTATCACAAGTATAACCTAGAACTACTATTAAAAATATGACTTTTTAGTTAATAACCTTCTTATATAGGACTCTGAGATCTGAAGTTTGAAGGATTTGTATCAGTCATTGCCTACTGTTTGGTCTCTGAGCCTTTGTCTCATGATCTGTCAAAAAGAATGTGGGGAACAGTGCCATCTCGGGTGCTTGTAAAAATGTGATCAGGGTAGATAGCGCTGATGTGTCTAGCACTCCCTAGGCCCTCCAGTCTTTTTTTTCTTGGTTTCTGTACTGCATTTATTTTAGAGAGATTTTATTGAAAGAGAAATGATGTAGAATGTAGGTGATCATTACTTGGGTTCTTACTTGGTGATATAATTGTTGTTTTGATGAATACTTTGTATCATTTGTCTTTCTGTTAGAAATAATTATAAACATAACATATGTCTGTATTAACATAAAGAGATTAACAGTCATATGACCCATCATCATACTTACTGAATGTTAGCATTTAATCATTTTGTGTCTGATATGTTGTTTTCTTGGGGGAAAAAATGTTTCCATTGAAGCCCTTCTTTATATCCCTTCCTAGTTCCGCCCCTCTCCAACCTGCAGGTAATTCCTTTTCTGAATTTGGTGTGTATTCATCCTCTTCCTTATTTTATCCTTTTTATTCCCTATTAAAATTTTTAAAAATTGGGTTAATCCAGTATTTGTCAATATCCTTCATCAATTTTTTTACCCTATAGTTTTGTCAAGAGTTTTTGCAGGTTGATATAGTTTATCATATCATATTTTATAATATTTGACTTATTAAAAAAATCATTTATACTTTTGTAGCTTAAAATTTAGGATGCACTATATGCCATTATAGTGAAATGTCCAGTTTTCTCCCCAGAAGCAACAATCATTATCAATTACTTGTGGATCCTTACAGAAATACTTTCTGCATGTGTGAGCAGGGATATATATATATATATATATATATATATATATATATATATATATATATATATATATATATATATATATATATATATATATTTTTTTTTTTATACTTTCCCACCCTGCCCTTGGGTACATACTGTATTTATCCATTGCTCTCTTTATGTACATTAAATTGTTTATAATTTTTTGCTGTTGCAAGCAGTGCTATAATGCCTCTGTTTGTACCTCTCTCCTTGTGCATACATGTGAGAATTTATTTGGGGTAGATACTGAGAACTGGAGTACTTAGTGGTAGGGTACTAATAAAGTTGAAGACTATAGTTCTCTAAAGTGATTCTCTGAAGTGATTGTTCCAGACACTGGCATTGGGTGAGAGTTCCCATTGCCCTATATCTTTGCCTATTCTTGAATATTGACATGCTTTTGATTTTTTTCAGTTTAATGAGTGTGAAATTTCATTGTGATTGTAGTTTATATTTCCCAGATTGAGGGTGTACATCTTTCTTATGTTTATTAGCCATTTGGATTTCCTCTATAAATTTATTTTTCATACTATTGACCCATTTCTGTTTTCTATGGGTTGCTTGCATTTTTTATTGATATGTTAGATTTCTGTTCACAGTTTTGACACTAGTTCTTTCTAGGTTTTGTAGGTTGCAAATATCTTCACCTATCCTGTAGCTTATCTTTTAGTCACTCATTTTTCTCTTCAATCTTTGTATCTTTGAAAATGTTCTTGTCCTGTGTGATTCTTTGTAAAATAACCTAAAGTCTTGTTATCACTGCACATTTCACTAACTGGTGGCTAAAGTATATACTCCATGTTTTGTTATTTTTTTCTAGTGGGTCAACAACCTGGAGGTTGATAGCAGGTATAATTCGTGGCCTTCTAGTCTACAAGAGTTGCTTCGACCCACCTTTCCTGGTGTTATCCGGCAGATCAGGAAAAACTTGCATAACATGGTAAGTAAAACTTTTTATTGTCTGGCCGTGAACTCCGATTCTCCCTTGTCTACTTTTTTGTCATATGTGGAATGTTCACTTCTCTCCTTTTCTAGCTGCTTCCCCCCACCACTACCACCACCACCATCACCATCACCACCAGATATGCTTCATATTCTGACTGAAAGGGCTTTGGAATGTCTTGATAATATGTAGGGCTGTAAGATGTTACAGCAGCATTACTGCCTCCATCAGTGGGAGAGGAAATGCTCCTCCTCATCCTAAACATGAAGGTTTAGACTGTTGTTTAAGTTTTTTTGTTTGTTTTTGTTTTTTATTTTAAGACTTTTTTTAGAGCAGTTTTAGGTTCATAGCAGTGTCATTTTAGTTTTAAGAGACTTCTCCTTTTTTACTCAGAGGGTGTGGACTGCTACTGTTTTTCTTTAATATTTTAATCTCTAAGATTTAGTCATTCAATTTTATTGCTTAAACAAGTCTTTTTGTTAGCTCCTGCTTGTTATTTCTTCTTTCACTGCTTTAGAGAGATAGAGAGCATTCTCATTTCTTTCTCTTCCCTCACATAGCTGCGAAAGGGGTAGGCCAAGGTCTGCTTCCTCAGGACTTGCAAGGGAAATTGCCTTCTGTACTTTTCTAACTCTTGAAACCCCTTTTTCCCTTCTCAGTCAAAATTTCAGTCTCCTGCTCTCTTACCATACGTCTGAACTTTATTAAATGAGAGAATATGTGTAAGTTGCTTAGCACATAATGAGTGCTTAATTCTTGCTAGCTGTTGCTATGGTCTAGGAATTGGGTTCTGAATGAATTCCTAATTCTGACATCCTTCAAAATGAATGTACAAAAAGGCAGTCTTTATTTTCTAAGGTGAGAGAGTTGGTAAAACTTAGTTTTTGTTTGATGAGGAAATGAAGAGGTGTCAGCAATCTGGAAAACAGTTCCCATGTTAACAGCATAAGTCCATAAGCCCTTCAGTATCAAATTCTTTGAACATGGAGGTAAACTGCTATTTGTCTAACTCCTCTTTTATGTGTTTCAAGAGTAGCTGGAAAGGATTGGTGTAATGTACAAAGAATATCAGCATTTCTATAGGCCCAGGTACATTTGAATAAGTGTCATTTCATGTTTTCTTTTCTCTTTCTCCCACAGCTTTTCATAGTTGATCCTGCACATGAGACCACAGCAGAGTTGATTAACACAGCTGAGATGTTCCTCAGTAATCATATACCCCTAAGGTAACACTGGTATTGATTTGATGATATCAAATAATTCAGCTGAGGTTTTGTTTGTCATTCTTAAATGCAAGACTTGTGCTACTGAATTATAGGGTAAATATTAATAGAGGGGATTTTTTTTTTTTTTTTAAAGATGACTGGTAAGGGGATCTTAACCCTTGACTTGGTGTTGTCAGCACCATGCTCACCCAGTGAGCTAACCGGCCATCCCTATATGGGATTCGAACCGTGGCCTTGGTGTTATCAGCACCACACTCTCCCGAGTGAGCCACGGGCTGGCCCAGAGGGGATGTTAATGGCAGTTTTATCTTCCACTCAGTATGAAGCCATTATCTTTTGGGACTGGGAATTTAATTCTCAATGAATAGAAGCTTACCACTACTGAATTATTAATAAGTAGCCCATATAAATATAGTGTGTGGTCTTAGCTCACTTCCCAATGGAAGGGAATTTTCCTAGGTGAATGTCCACATCACAAAGCCTATTTCTACTTTCAGCAGAGATATGGAACTTTGCCAATAGCTTTTGTTAGACTGTGAAGGACTAAATGTATACATAGCCTTGTGTAGATGCAGACAGACACATTTATTTCTCTTGTGTTGCCAAAACTACCAACTGGGTACTGAGTGGCTGGGTTTCCACTTTTCAAGAACAAAAAATTTTCACATATAAGTCTTAAGATATTTTCACTTACATTCTGAATAATTCTGATAATTTTACATATTAATGAAATTTGAATTCTTGGGAAATGTGAAAATAAAGAAGAAAAGACCTCTTTAGCCAACAAATATTACTGTGTGCTCCATGCCCCCAGCACTAAGCGTGTTCTGATGACTTAATAAGGTTTTAGACCATATGTTTGTTTTTTTAATAGATTATATTTTTTAGAGATGTTCATTAATATTTTTACATTATTAATTAAACTCCATAATTTACACTAGGACTAACTGTTTGCGTTGTACACGCTATGGGTTTTGACAAATGTATAATGTCAGGTATCCACATTACAGTATCATATAGATTAGTTTCACTGCCTTAAAAATCCCCTGTGTTGCACTCATTTGTCCATCCCCTATCCCCCAAAACCCCTGGCAACCACTGATCTTTTTATTGTCTTTACTGTTTTGCCTTTTATAGAATATATAGTTGCAGTCATGCAGCATGAAGCCTTTTCAAGTTGGCTTCTTCCACTTAGAAATGTGCGTTTAAGGTTCCTCTGTGTCTTTTTGTGGCTTGATAGTTCATTTCTTTTTATCACTGAATATTATTCCATTATATGGATATACCACAGTTTGTTTATCCATTCACCTGTTGAAGAACATCTGGTTGCTTCCAAGTTTTGGCAGTTAGGAATAAAGCTGCTGTATAAACATCCATGTGCAGGTTTTTGTGTGAACATAAGTTTTCAACTCCTCGGGCCGAGCCCATGGCGCACTTGGTAGAGTGCTGCGCTGGGAGCGCGGCGACGCTCCTGCCGCGGGTTCGGATCCTATATAGGACTGACCGGTGCACTCACTGGCTGAGTGCTGGTCACGAAAAAACGACAAAAAAAAAAAAAAAAAAAGTTTTCAACTCCTGTGGGTAAATACCAAGGAGCATGATTGCTGGATCGTGTGGTAGGAATATGCTTAGTTTTATAAGAAACTGCCAGACTGTCTTCCAAAATGGCTGTACCATTTTATATTCTCACCAGCAGTGAATGAGGGTTCCTGTTGTTCAACATCCTTGTTAGCATTTGGTGGTGTCAGTGTTTTGGATTTTGGCTATTCTGATGGGTGCGTAGTGGTATGTTATTGTTGTTTTAGTTTCCAGTTCCCTAATGATAAATGGTGTTCAGCATCTTTTCATATGGTTATTAACCATATGTATGTCTTGTTTGGTGAAGTATCTGTTCAGATCTTTTGCCCTTTAATGAATTTAGTTTTCCCGTTATTGAGTTTTAAGAATTTTTTTGTGTATTTTGGATACCAGTTCGTTATCGGATGGGTGTTTTGCAAAGATTTTCTGCCAGTCTTTGGCTTGTCCTTTCATTCTCATAACAGTGTCTTTCACAGAGCAGTTTTTAATTTGAGTGAAGTCCAACTTAATTTTTTTTGTGGGTAATGCTTTTGGATCTAACATGTTATTGCCAAACCCAAGATCACCTGAATTTTTCTTCTCTATTGTCCTCTAGGAGTTTTGTAGTTTTGTGTTCAACATCTAGGTCTGTGATCCACTTTGAGTTAATTTTAGTGAAGTGCATAAGGTCTGTATCTAGATTATTTTGCATGTAGATGTCGAGGTGCTCCAACACCATTTGTTGAAAAGACTATCCTTTCTCCATTTAATTCTTTGTCTCCAGTGTGGAGGCTAGGGGCTTTCATTTTGTCTGGTCCCAGTTTTTTTGCCAACCAAACCAGAGATGTATAATGGTATCACTTTGTGGTTTATCCCTTTATTTTATTTATTTACTTATTTATTGTCAGTCAGATTTAGCAGTGGGGAGTTGTATATTAACTTTAGTGATTCGAATGTTAATAAGTTCTGGTAACCCATTACCATCTATAGACTAGCCTATTCCGATATTTAAAATTTTTAAATTTAGTAAACTGTAACCTTGGTTGTAGCTTTCTGCTGTAGGGCAATTGTAAATCTTTTCTCCCCCCCCTTTCCTTTTACCTATAATTCTCATATTGCCTGTGTTAAATCTCAAAATCCCCTCTTTTCTGTTCATTTTTACAGTCTGAAAATTCATTTCCCCTAATTTTTGTTTAAAAGCAGAACGAAACCTCCACTAAACCTATAGCAACACCCGTTATGTCAGTAAAAGATTCTTTTCATGATGTGGAAGCGGCTTGCTCTAACCGTAGAAAAGTCTAAGCCACTTTTGAAAACCTTCTTTTTTACTTTGTAAGTGTTGTGTGTGTACCTTTGCCAACCATGTTAGAGTAGCATGTGAACTGTTTTTCACTTAAGGATAGTTTTCCTCTATTAGCTATAATATATGAGGGGATTATAAGAGTGCCATTCCTTTTAACTGGTTGCCTACTTTGAGATGTTTCTTCTTCTTTTTTCCCCTCCCCCTCCAGAATTGGTTTTATCTTTGTGGTTAATGACTCTGAAGATATTGATGGAATGCAAGATGCTGGAGTGGCTGTTCTTAGAGCGTATAATTATGTTGTCCAAGAAGTGGATCATTACCATGCTTTCCAAACTCTGACACATGTATGTTTTTGTTCAAAATGGCAAATCATTTTTTGAATTTATTTTTTTAATTGAAACATCTTGATTATATATATTTATAATTAAAAAAAAATCGGACACTATAAAAACAATATGTGGTAAGAGGATTTTATATTTCTTTAAAGAGAAAAAGTAAATTATTCACATAAACTCTGTCTGTTTTTTATTTAAGGGGTTGCCTTTACTTTATTGATTCACTAACGTTTTGCTGTAATTTTGGCTAAGATAAGATTGCTTAGAAACCCTACTGGTGTATCTTAGTCTTGTACCCTTTGGTGATTTGAAATCATTCATTAGTGCCTCTTGGCAAATGTGATATTCTCTACTTGTTTAAAAAAAAATGTTTACTTTTTTTCCCTTTGAGACTATCATTTACTTTTTTATCAGGATTTAGTTTAATATTAAAGCCATAAAATTCTTATTGACTGACAGTCTGTGTTTTCCATTTTTACTGGAAACTCTGAAAGGCTTTGATTTGTGTGTATATTGAAGGCATTTACTTTCAAGTTCAAAGAAAGAATTCTCCTTATTTTCTTATCTTTTTTCTAGTTTTGAGTATAAACAACTTTATAAGTAATAGTTCTTTGATTTACAGATTAATGGTAACTGTTTAAAAAAATTGTGTTTAAAGCAATTGATTTTCACCACTTTTACCCCTAAACATGATGTTAATCTGCTGCTTATTATTTGTTATATTTATTGTTTAGAGATTCAATTGGGGCATTTTTTGTTAGTTAGAATGTTCATTTATTTATTTGGTTAACATTTTTGAAGGCCCATCATGTGCCAGGCCTGGTACTAGCTGTGAGGGATGCAAAGACTTCATCCTTGACCTCAGACCTTACAGCCCAGAGTGGGGACATGTACAAACATATGATATCATACAGTGTGGAGAGCACAGCTAGCTGTGGCGACACGAGGACCTCACTCTTCCTGGGGATGGTCATGGGCATTTTTGTGGAGTGGAAAGTTGTCCCAGCTGAGTCAAGGAGGAAAAATGGGAATCGGCTGAACATGGCTGCATATTAGAGGTAGTGACTCTGAGACGTCAATGTGGCTTGAGCAGGGGATTCTGAGAGCAAACTGGAAGAGGGGAGCCTAGTTTTTGAGGCCCTAGTAGGATAGGCAGCTGGGGTGTCCACAGCATAGGAGCCAAACTTGAATTTAAAAAAAACATTCTGCTCCAGTGTATAGAGATGGATCTGACAATGGGTAAAGAAATTGGCAGTGAGACTAGGTGATGAGCTGTTGATGAGCTGTTTACTCAGCTGTTGCTGTGATCTCCTGGAGAAATGATGGGGAAAGTAGTTAGCAACCGAGGTATGGAGAATGAAATAGGTTCCAAAGAAGTCACTCCGAATAACAAGTATTTTAAAGTCTGCTTTTTAAAGTTTTTTCCCCTTCATAGATATGTACAGGAAGGAAAGTATAGTATGAGTTTTAATTTCTTTTTGTTTGCTTTTTATTGTAAAAGCAATACATACTCACTGTAACAAAATTCAGATAATACTAATGTCAATTTAAAATTTCTGTCTCCCTTCCCTAATCTCCCTTGAATGATTAGATTTTAACTGTACATGTATAAGCACAGTTTTGTTATTATTTGTTTTGGGTCTGTTTTTTTATTTTATTATTTTTAAATTTTTATTGAATCATATTTGATTATACACATTTTGGGGGCTCAGCATTGACATATGTTGCTCAAATCAATATTACTAGCATATATATTGTAACAAATCGTACTTATTCTTTATGCCCCTTGTCCAATCTCTCCCTATCCACTCCCATCTCTGATAACCCTATATTTCTTCTCTCTTTCTGAAAGAGTAATGGTTACTCTGTTGATTTATTGCCTAGATAATCTGTCCATTGCTGAGAGGTGTGTTCAGGTCTCCCAATATTACATAGAGCAGATGCTTCTTCTGTCACTCTGGAATGGTCCTTGTGGAGAGAGACATCCTCTTCTTTTCTTTGGTCTCTGCTGGTGACTCTCCTTCTGTCAGTGCACTCCAGTGGGTGGCTGACCATGTGCACAGTAGTTGTGGCGTCTAGCCGCTTTCACAGCAGTTGTGGTTATTGTGGTGGCTGTGGTGAGCCACTCATATGGAGGTGATGTTTTTGGCATGGTCCTTGGCGCTGGCAGTGTGCCTGGTTGTGGGGGTGGTCCAGTCCCCGGCTCCACACCTCAGGTCCCAGGGTGGTGCTGAACCAGTTTTTGTGGGGACCAGTACTTGAGGTGTGTGGTTTAGCTAAATTGCTGCTTTGCTGCTGATTCCCTAAGGAAGGCTTTTTGTGCAGCTCAGGTTTTAATGGTTGACTTTATAGGTACTTCCAGTTCTCCAGAGACCCGGTACACCTGGGTTGTGTAGAAACTCTGATCTGGGCCTGAGTCTTTTCATCAAACTGCACCCCATGCAATTCTATATTCCTGACCAGTGTCCTCTGAGTGGTCCTTTGCTGATTGGGGTGCCAATCAGCTGTCCTTGCTGTGCCCCAGTGTTCCCCTGGTGGGCCCATCTCTCCCACCACCCCTGCTGCAAACACTTCCCATGGGACGGGCTGTGTGCTGGTCCTTTGTGATGACTCACCAGCCTCTGAGTGGCTCCTTTTTTTTGGTTGTTGTGGCTCCTTGCTCCTATGTGGGTCCACAGGAACCCTATTAGTGGTCTTGCTGGCCTGGGGGTTGCCAAGGCCCTGTTCTCCCCTGCTGCCTCCAAGCAACTTCATCTGAAGGGCACAGCTGCGGCTTTTGCCAGCTCTTGCTCTGTGCCCTCAGCAGCTCCAGCCTTAAAGCAGCCATGGCACAAAATGATCGGAGTGGATTTTTCTTTCTTTCTTCGTGGCTTCTCCCACCTTCGTGCACTCCATAGGTCTCTCCTTCTCTTCCCCTGAGCTCTAGCGGTCCCAACTTAGCTGTTGTTGCTTTTTTGTAGTTGTAAATTGGTTGATTTGTGAGAGAGAGTGACGCTGGGGACTGTCTATTCTGCCATCTTGACCCGAAGCCCTTGGGTCTGTTTTTTAAAAACAGGATTTATGCAACACATATTTTGTAATCTTTTCCCCCCTGAACATCACTGACAAGAATTATTTCAAGGATTACATATAAGTATTTGGATTTTTCGTAATGTATTTTTACGTTTGGGACCTAATGTGCCTATAAACTGATTGAGTCTTTTTAACAGTATTTAGTTTCTGATGTAAGAAGGCATCTTAATGAGGTTTGTGGAAAAGGGAGAATTGCTAACATGTCCCAATTTGACCTTCTAAGAAAAGTAGTCATATTTTCTTCTATCTTCAGAAATCTTGTAATGGATGCTTTGAAATTTGGATTTAAAAGTGTGGTTGGTTACTTGGTTTTTCTTTCTTCAGGTCTATAACAAGGTGAGGACTGGAGAAAAAGTGAAAGTTGAACATGTGGTCAGTGTCCTGGAGAAGAAATACCCATATGTGGAAGTGAATAGCATTTTGGGGATTGATTCTGCTTATGATCAAAATCGTAAGGTAAAAACTCTTTGGCACTTCTCATTTGACTGCAGCGCTGCACTGTCGTTACCTCCCTTTTTTGTGAGGACATGGTTGTTAATAATGGTGGTGGTGGTGGTTGAAGTGTTGGAACTTAGCATTTAAAAATTTAGAAACCAGATCACTTTTTAGTTTTTGAAAAAGTAGTTTATATTTTAGTTTTGTGAAGATATCACTTATTTTTAACTTGCATATTAACTAGTAAATTGAAAAATAATTTCTTTTTCATAATGCAATGGCAGTACTTGGGTGAAGCATGTTCTGTATAAAATCTACTGGAAGTATAGTGCCAGGGTATGATATACAGCTTAATGTGTATTGGCACTAATTAGTTATTTAGGCTAAGGATGGACATGTATTAAGAAATGTAATAAACATAGTGGGAAAGTGTGGTAATAAGGATATAATATGGGAAATTTAAGTATTTTTTTATTTAAAGATAATGTTTTTTTCTTGTAAGACATTAAATACAGTAAAGTACCTTTACCTATTATAAGTAGGAACAAGTTGGTCAGTATATCAAAGACATATGTTAAAGCAAGGAATCAAAATACATTTCTGAAACATTTTAATTTAAAACATATAAAAGTATATTTATTTATCAACTTTTTTACTTGTTTTCTAATAAAGGACGAGGACTTCGGTTCCTGTTTGGAGATTTGAGCTATCATTCCTTATCAACCATACTCAGAATGAATTGTTTATAATTTCTCTTTCATCTGAATAGGGAATCCTTCTAGATTTTTATAATCTCTCTCCCAAGTCTTTTTTTTTTTTTTTTTTTTTTAAATAAAGATGACCAGTAAGGGGATCGTAACCCTTGGCTTGGTGTTGTCAGCACCATGCTCAGGCAGTGAGTGAACTGGCCATCCCTATATAGGATCCGAACCCATCCATGGCTTTGGTGTTATCAGCACCGCACTCTCCCGAGTGAGCCACGGGCCGGCCCCACTTGTCTGGTTTTTAAAATAAAACAATATTGATGTGGTGCACAGTGAATTTTCAGATTTACACACAGAGCAAGAATAGAAAAGGAGTAAGTGCAATGAAAAAAAAGGAGGACCACTTTGGGAATATCAAAGATTTGAGGAAATTTATGGAATTTTCTCATATTTCATATTTGCAAAATTTTTAAACTCTAATTTTAAAAAATCCAATTAAAGGAAAAGTGTAAGTAGCCTTTCTGTTGTGGATGATTTGTATATCAAGAGTATTTGCTTGAAAAATTTTGAATAGAGTGGGCAAATTGGGAAAAATGTTATTTGTTACATGTTTACATGTGTTGAAATGTTTATTCTGCTGAAGAATTGAATGGTAGTATCATAGACCAAGCTCCTTAGTAGTTTACCAGACTTGTCCATTTTCCTCATCTGTACTGATTAAAGGCCCTTCCCTATACAAACAGATCATATAATTTTAAGCCATTTAATTTCCTACCTATTTGAGTAGAAGTACTTTCAAGGCAAGGATGTTGAGGAGGATCCCAGTAGTCCTACGAATATAATGATTAATAAATTTTTTAAACTGGAGGAGCTTCCCCCCTACACAAAAAAGCACAAGAGAATGGATTCTTTTGAAATGATTATTTTTAGGAAAAATGACTGCTTTTAGCAAATGTCATTACACTTATAAATATCTGTGCCTTCAGAAAGAGAAATACCACATGTTCTCACTTATTGGTGGGAGCTAAAAATTAATATATAAATTCACACACACACACACAAAACCGGGGGGGGGGGGGGGAGAAGATATAACAACCACAATTACTTGAAGTTGAAACGACAAGCAAACAGAAAGGACATTGTTGGGGGGGAGCGGGGGAGGGAGAAGGGAGGGAGGTTTTGGTGATGGGGAGCAATAATCAGCCACAATGTATATCGAGAAAATAAAATTTAAAAAAAAAATTAAATAAATAAATAAATAAATAAATAAATAAATAAATATCTGTGCCTTTTGTTACAAATATGAAGCTGTGGTATATTCTGTCTGTTATTTGAAAGAAATAATATTTCTAAAGGTAGACAGTACAGTTAAAGTAGAACTTTTAAACTGAAGAGAATATAGTCTGATAGGTATATATTTATATCTTTCAAAGCTAGTAAGATAATGACATTAGGAAAAGTTCTAACTTACACATGTTAACATTTTGCATTCAGCATATTAACTCTGAGTCTTTATTAATCTTAATTTTCATTTATGAGTGGATCATTATAAATCTTTGCCTGAAATTAATGTTTTTTATTTATCATTATTTAACATTTTTAGTGATCTGGTGATAGAAAATTTTCACATGTGATTTTTAAGTTTTACTCTTTGATAATTGGGCTGCATAGTATTATTTGGTCTTGTTTACAAATGGCAAAAAGTGGCTTTAAAAAAAAACTATTTACATGCAGTAAAAAAGGAATGTATATAGTCAAAACACCTACTCCCTTCCCCCAACTTTAATTCAGTTGCCATTTCCAGAGAAAACCAATGTTACTTTTTTCTTGTCACTTAGAGTTATAATGTGGGTTTTTTTGGTTTGATTTTGTTTTAATTGATTGGGGGGGATGATTTTCAAAGCTGAAATTAGATTAAAATTGAAGTTTTAGGACTTCTGTGAAAGAGTTGAGATTTCAAAGAACAGAATTAACATGTAAGAGTTTTGGGAGTGTAAATTTAAAAACTTTAAACAATGATATAGAGAAATGGCTGAAACTAGCCTAGAGGGCCTTTATGGCTGTGCCATGCTATAGTCAATCAGTTGAGTCTGTACCAACATTTGATACTATGGATAGATCTGATTAGAAACTACGCAGTGTCCTCCTGATGACTGGTATCAGTTACCCAATTGAAGTACTTTTCTACTCAGGCTATCTAAAAACAGTTATAAGTAATGCTGTTATTTTCAGAAAATATCAGTTATGGTGTGTTTAACAAGAATTTTTAAAGTAATCCTCTCTACATATTAGATAGTAACATAGTTTTCACTGTGAAAAGTTAGTCTGAGGGAACAGTACCCCTGTTGACAGTCAGGGAAAGTGTTGATCTCAGATACATTTGCCAGTTTGTTGCCCTGGCATTTCGTTGCCAAGGAACCTCTTTTGTCCTAGAGAAGGGAGAAGATTGGTCTTACTATATCTGAAAGCAATTTTTGAGCACTGTTTTCCTACAAGCCTTGTTTTGTTTTGTATGGGTGTGATATTTTTATTAGTGATGTGGACCCTTATTTATTTAGAATTGGGTGTAAATATTTTATCTCAGACTTTCTGCCCAAGAGCAGTAATAATTTATGGTAGTCTGTAGTTGTACAGCTCATTATGGTAGTCCCTAGCCACAAGGGGCTTTTTAAATGGAAATTAATTAAAATTAAATTAAAGATTTATTTACTTAGTCAAGTAGCCACATTTCAAGTACTCAGTACGCACATATGGCTACTGGATTGGACAATGCAGATAGAACATTTCCATCATTGCAGAAAGTTGTATAGTATGCATAATTCAGCTTTGGAAGCCTAGGCTGCACACATGCACACACACAGAACCACTTCCTAATTTGCAAGGTTTTGTGGTTTTATAAAACTGAGTAAGTCAATCTCAAATTTACCCAATAAGGTATTAACTATGATGTCAGTTTGCACTTATAAAAGAAATATCTTTAGTGATTTCTTTTGTTGCTTTGTGTTGCTTCGCCTCCCACGGATTTGTCACCCCACTTCCCCTGGGTGACGGAGACACAAAGGATTACTCAAAGCCCATCTCTTCTGAGCAGGGAGAAGCCCCGAAGAGGTTAACTTCCTAGGCACCCTCCAGTGAGAGGCAGCCCTTCCTTGGGAAATTAATGCCGAATTGGGGTTCTCTTCCTGCATTTATTTTCCAGACCAGGAAGTTACAGGAAGAGAACAAAGGTGGGGTTATAGTTTAACAATATAGGCTGGTAACTTTCAGTGAAACAAGCCAGATGACATTCCAGTAAGGCTATTAAGTGGTCCACCAACAAAAGCTTGATCTTAGCAAACATTCCTTCTTAACAGCCATTTCTCAGTATCTTTACATAACAATCAGTAAGTAGTTTTTTTGTTTTTTTTTTTTAAGAGATGACCCGTAAGGGGATCTTAACCCTTGACTTGGTGTTGTCAGCATCACGCTCTCCCAGATGAGCCAACCGGCCATCCATATATAGGGATCCGAACCTGTGGCCTTGGTATTATCAGAACTGCACTCTCCTGAGTGAGCAACAGGTTGGCCCCAACTAGTCTATCTTTGAGCCAGCAACCTGCTGTGCCACAATTCTTATCTTGCAACAGAGACTTATAGCCTGAGGAAAATTTCCTGTCCTTGTAAGGTCAATATTTGAAACTGCAAGACCTTGGAAAGCCAGGCCCTGTGAAGTACATGTGCTTTTTAGTATACTCCACATTCTTTACCATATTTCTAGTCATTTTTGTTGTTGTTAGAACAGGCATGTAATAAAAATATGCTTTGTTCCACTTGTCTCATGAAAGGTCCCTTTTGTTTCAGGAAGCAAGAGGCTACTATGAGCAGACTGGAGTCGGTCCACTGCCTGTCATTCTGTTCAATGGGATGCCCTTAGAAAAGGAACAGCTAGATCCTGATGAGTTGGAAACCATCACAATGCACAAAATTCTGGAGACCACAACCTTCTTCCAAAGAGCAGTGTACTTGGTGAGTGGCATTTCAAGGCTGATTTTGAAAGAGAAAAGTTTGCTCACTTTTTTGTAGCCTCTGTAGTAGGCAATTGAATGCTTTAAGCATCACTGTTTTCTGTATGCCACTAATGGTTTGTAGACTCCTAGCAAATCCTGCTATAATGAAAATATTCATAAAACTTCTGTGTATTGTAATTGAAGTAGCTAATTTTATTGGTTTCAGGATCAGATGTTTGTTTTAAAAATCATAAGCAGTTCTAAGAAACATTCTGTTTGTAAGGAAAGAAAGACTTATTATTTTATACTTATGTATAAATATTAATGTAGATAGTTATGTTGAAATATAATTCATGTGCCGTAAACTCAACATTTCAAAGTGTACAATTGAGTGGTTTTCATATATGCACAGAATTGTGCAACTATCGCCTCTGATTTCAGAACATATCACCCCCGAAAGAAACCCCATACCCAATAGCAGTCACTCTCCATTTTGCCATACCTCTAGCCACTGGCAACCACAAAGCTACTTTCTGTTTCTGTGGATTTGCCTGTTCGAGACATTTCAAATATTAATTTACGGAGGTCAGGCTGATACTGGACTGATAACGTGCTGCTCAATACTGCAACCCTCTAATCACATGGTTTGGCTTTCTGGTGTGGCCAGCCCCCATCTAGAGTCATCTCATTAGTGAAAACTCCCTAGGGGCCATATATATATTTTATATTACCCTGTAATGTAAACTATCTGGTGTGATCTGGGGGGCCCACCATGAATAACAAAAATACTCCTAACACAGGATTAAGAGGTTACACCAGGAACCAGGAACAAAGGCCTGCCAAATTATTTATTACATACTGTCCCTCTCTCTCCTCTCCTTGTAGATATATTCATATATTGATACTCTATGAATCTGTGTCCCACAAGTCTCTTTCTTTATGTTTCCTATACCAGATGATCTCAACTGATCTATCTTCAAGTCAAGTAATTCTTTTTCGACTAAAATCTGCTATTGAGTCCCTCTAATAAATATTTCATTTCAGTTATTATGTATTTTTTAACCCCAGATTTTTTATTTGGTTCTTTTTCATAATTTCTTTCTCTTTATTGATATTATCTCTTTGGTGAGACATAGGTCTCAAACTTTCCTTCAGTTTGGTAGACATGGTTTCTTTTAATGCTTTGAATATATGTAAAATTGGTTATTTAAATCTGTTGAGTAGTAAGTCCAATGTTTGGGCTTTCTCGGGAACAGTATTTACTGGCTGCTGCTTTTCCTGAGTATGCACCACACTTTTTTATTTGCATGTTTTATTTATTTATTTTTTGATAACTGGACATTTTAAATAGTGTAATGTGACACATTTAAAAATCAAATTCTTCACCATACCAGGGTTTGTTTTTGTTGCTATTTGTTGTTGCAGCTGCTGTTTAGTGACTTTCCTGAATGAATTCTGTGAAGTCTTTATTCTTTGTCTATGTGGCTTTTGATGTCTCTGCTTGTTTAGCTTAATGGTTAGCTAATGAATGAACTTTTTCCCAAGGGGGTCTGTGTTTGTGTTGGGGCATGCCATTGGCACTCAGATTGATAACAGTGTTGACAATGTCAGCACTCAGTTGACAACTATGCCTTAACCTTGAATTCTTGATTGCACAGAGGTTAGTCAGAGGTGAGAGTGCTGGGCCTTGTAAGATTTTTCCTGGGCATGCACATACTCCTGGGCATTGTGCATTGTTATCTTTTAGATTTCAAGGAATATGTCATAGCTTTTCAAAGCCCCTTATGGATATCTCATTCTCCAGCTTTTTCTTTTATATTTTTGACCAGCTTCATGTTAGCCCATCAGGCAGCTGAGATGTTAAACAATTGCCCCTGATTGGTTTTGACAAATACTCTCAGGGAAAAAACTGTTGGCACTGAGTGAGGTCTGATTCAACTCAGATAAAGAGAAGTCCTGGGAATTCTAGTTTTTACCTTTGTTGCAGGCCTCTTGGTTTTCAGGGCTTCTGTGTAGCTGATGAGAGGTAGAGATACAGCAAGTTAAAATTCACAAAGATAGCTTTCCTACCAAGATTCAGATGTTTTCTTGAATAAAAATCTCTCAGAATTTTGTCAGTCATTGGTTAATTTCCAGAGTTTTGGAAAAGTTTATTTTGACCCTTTTTTCTAGTGTTCCTGATGTTTCTTAGGAAAAGAAGCTTTTCAGAGATTTCTACTCTGTCATTTCTGCTGAATGCCACTCTCAAATATTATTTTAAATATCAAATAACATTTATATAATAGTAACTATAAGCAGAAATGTATGTTTAAGGTTTTTATTGTAGTAAAATATATGAAACATATAATTTGCTATTTTTAAGCTTACAATTCAGTGGCATTTAGGATATTCACAATCTTGTGCAACCATCACCACTGTCCATCTCCAGAACTTTTTTGCTGTTCTAGACAGAAACTGTCTACCCATTAAATAGTAACCCCCATTGCTACCTCCCTCAGCCACTGGTAACCATTATTATAATTTCTGGCTCTTTGAATGTGCCTATTCTTCATATAAGTGGAATCATACAGTATTTATCCTTTTGTGTCTGGCTTATTTCAAGGTTCATCAAGGTTGTGGCATATATCAGAATTTTATCCCTTTTTAAGGTTAAAAAATATTTCATTGTGTATATATGTACACCACATTTTGTTTGTCCATTCATCTGTCAATGGATATTTGGTTTATTAACATCTTTGGGCTTTTTTGTATAATGCTGCTGTGAACATTACTGTACAAATATCTGTTCATATTCTGCTTTAATTCTTTTAGTCATATACCTAGAAGTGGAATTCCTGAGTAATATGGTATTTCTATGTTTAATATTATGAGAAACTGCCCAACTGTTTTCCACAGAGGTTGCACCATTTTACATTTCCACCAGCAGTGCACAAAGGTTCCAGTTTTCTCTACATCCTTGCTCATACTTGTTATTCTGTTTTTTGTTTATAGCCATTCTAATGGGTATGAAGTGCCTATATCTTTGCTTTGCATTTTCCTAAATGACTAGTGATGTTGAACATCTTTTCATGTGCTTATTGCCATTTGCATATCTTTGGAGAAATGTTTATTCAAGTCCTTTGCCCATTTTTGAATTGGGTTTGTTGTTGTGGTTGAGCTTAGGCATTCTTTATTTTGGATGTTAATCCCTTATCAGATATATGATTTGCAAATATTTTTTCTTGTTCTGTGGGTTGTCTTTTCACTCTTTTGATAATGTCCTTTGATGTGCAAAAGTTTTCAATTTTGATGAAGTTCATTTTATTTACTTTTTCTTTTGTTCTCTGTGGTTGTGGGTGTCTTATCCAAAAAATCATTGCTAAATCCATTGTTATGAAGATTTTCCCTAATGTTTTCTTCTAAGAGCCATATACTTTTAGCTCCTTGGTTCAGGTCTTTGATGCATTTAGAGTTAATTTTTGCGTATGGTGTAAAGTAAGAGTCTTATCTTCGTTCTTTTGCATGTCGATATGTAGTTTCTCCACAACATTTGTTTAAAAGACCAGAAATAATTTTTTTAAGAAGCTAATTACTGTGCTGAGTGTTAATGCATTCATGTAAAAAAAGTCCTTGGTCAAATTCCATCGCATGTCCCCCCATGTATAAGGATAGATCTTATTAGTTGTGTTAAAGAATTTGTTCTTCATGGAGCTACTAGAATGAAATATGAAAACAAAGTTTTCATTTAAACGAGTTTGGCTTAGTTTTCTAAATTTAAGAATAATCTAGGAGAAATGCTAATTATTTTATCTCTTTATTTTAGTGATAAAAATAAACAGATAAAGTACTTTCCCAGCTGTCTTTTAAAAAAATTTCTTCTTCAGCAATATTAGATATAAAAATTCAGAAGTTTTATTTCCTTTTTCAAGTGATAATATATCTGTAACCATTTCAAAATATTATTTCCTCTCGTGAATCTGTGAATGCTAGTTTTCCTCTGCTTCCACCTGTATGCCAGCAAGAAGCTTGGTTTCAACTAAATAAGGAAAGTTTTATTTTAAATATTATGACAAAAGTAGTATGTGCTCATACACATATTTAGAATATACTAAATTTAGGAAAACATTAAAGTATATAAAATAAGAAGTGGAAAGTTTTCACCTTCCTCTCAATCCCTAGAGAAGTATGTATTGTTATCTGCATGTGCAGGCATGTACCGCATAACCACATTTTGATCAACAATGTACTGAACATATGTCAGTGGTTGGAGTACCAGGTAACCTAGGTGCATAGTAGGCTGTACCATCTAGGTTTGTGTAAGTATACTCTATGAAGTTTGCAAACAATGAAATCACCTAGTGATGCGTTAAGAAATGCATAACTGTGTATTAAAATATATATACTTTTTACATGTGTCTTTTTAGCTTATCTTTCGAATTGAATATATCTTAGGTTTGCATTTCTGAACATACAACTCTTTCAATACTATTAAATTTCTACATGAGTAGTATTCTATTTTTTTTTTTTTTTTTTTCTTTTAAAAAATGACTGGTAAGGGGATCTTAACCCTCGACTTGGTGTTGTTAGCACTACGCTCTCTGAAGTGAGCTAACCAGTTGGCCATCCCTATATAGAGATCCGAACCCTTGGCCTTGGTGTTATCAGCACCACACTCTCCCATGTGAGCCACGAGCTGGCCCTATAGTATTCTATTTTTAAGAGCAAGGTGCTCGCTGGTTACAGTGTGATGTTATGACACCAAGGTCAGGGGTTCCTATCCCTGAACTGGGCAGCTGCCAAAATAAATAAATAAATAAAATGTTTGTACCATTTCTCATACAGATGCACACAAGCAGCAATCTTTTATTTATTCTTCTAATGTTGAACAGTTGTTCCAGGTTTTCACTGGTATAAGTAGTGCTGCACTGACTTTTATTTTTTTTTTGGCGGCTGACTGGTATGGGGATCTGAACCCCTGACCTTGGTGTTATAAGGTTGTTTTCTGTTTTAATGTGCATTCTAGTCTTTGAGCATTTTTTGAGAAATACCAAGAATTGGAATTGTTGTGTCCAAGGGTAATGCAGATTTTAAAATTTGAACTAAAATCATTATAAAAAGATATACAGATGGTATGAAATTCAAAATGTATAAAGAGATATAAATCAAGAGGAACTTTCACCCATTCATTACTGTCCCCTGCCACTTATGTTCTCTTCCTGAAGAACAAGTCTGTGTGTGGGGATGTGTGTGCATGTGTGTGTGTATAGAAGAGCTGGATCAAAAGTTATGTATGTTTAAAATTTTGATAGATGTTGCCAAATTGCCCTCCTTGAGCTAGATAGGCTTCTAATTGGAATTGATTCAGATATGTAATAGTGACCAAAGTTGTATGCATGGGCTTACATGTACAGTGAGTCATCTAGTACCTTTGTCTTTTGAGTTGTGTGGTTGGTTTGTATGCTCATTATTAGTTTATAGTTTGAGAATTTGCATATCTCATGGGATAAGTAGCCACAAACAATGTCTAATTGGAAGTTTTAAGACTTGATTGTGTGTATTTGATTCACATCTATCTTTGTCTTGAAAATTACTTTCTGCTTTTGTATTAAATATTTTAAGTACGATAAATTTGCAGATTGCCATAGTTATTGACACTTGGCTCTGAGATTACCTTCAAGAGGTGCAGTTCTTTATAATGTGAGATGTAGAAAAGGGAAGAATAAATGATAAATGATTTCTCCTCCCCCCAGTGTAATTCTGATTCTGAAGATATAGGGTTTAACTAGGATGCTTGAGATTGAAGAAAGCTTGGAGTAATTGTATTACAAAGATTATTAACTGCTTGAGAGAAGGCCTTTGCCTTTCTTCTTAAGAAAGAAGCTAACTTTGAGTAGATCTTAGGATGGATTTCTGCTTATGTTAACTCTTAACTGATTTGCAGAGCTTGCTTATTCTGGGGAAGCACAGTGGTGTGTGGAGAGACCACATAAATGTGTGTTTGTATTTTGTATTCACTTTGCAGTAGCTCTGTGACTTTGAATAGGTTATTTAACCTTTCTGTGCCTCAGCTTCCTCATCTTTAAAACAAATGTCAGTAGCATCTGCTTCACATTGTTGACAGAGTTAGAGATAATGTATGTAAAGCACCCAGCTTTGCTTGGCAATGAAGGAAACCTATAACATGGTAACTTCTGTATTTAGCTGTTATGAACACATAAGCTGTTATAAAGTTAATACTTTTTTAGTACCTAATGAATTATTATTGATCAAATTTCCTAACACACCCATCCTTCATTTCTATTTTTCCTGTAGGGTGAACTGCCCCATGATCAAGATGTGGTAGAGTATATAATGAATCAGCCAAATGTTGTTCCACGAATCAATTCTAGGATTTTGACAGCAGAGCGAGAGTACCTGGATTTAACAGCGAATAGTAAGGAGCATTTCAGGAACAACTTTGGGCTTTTTTGATTTGTGTTTTAGAATCTTTATATTTACTGGGTTATAATGTTCAGAAGATAACACAATTTTATGTTTAACTCATTGCACCTTGAGTTCATAATATGAGCTTCTAAAAATTCACAAGAGTTTCCTTCTAACGAAGAGAAATTCTTCCTGGGTAAAACCTTGTACAGTTTGAGAAATATTCAGTGCCATTTAAATGACAACTAACCAGGCATTAGATGATAAGAATGCACCTGTTGTTGGCTTCCTTACAGTCATAAAACAGTGAAGCAGTTCTCCTTTCTTCATTCTCTTTCCAGAGTCAGTCAGCAGTAGTGTCAACAAATATCTCTCAGCTTATTTCCCTGGGAACCTAAGAATGCTTTTTTAAAACATAGAAGCTTCATTGAGATATAACGTACATGCCATAAAACTCAACTTTTTAAAGTGTGCAATTCGATGGTTTTTAGTATATTCTCAAAGTTGTGCATTCATCACTATCTATCTAATTTTAGAACTTTATCATTACCACAGAAATAATGCATGCACCTATTAGTAGTCACTCTCCATTCCTCCATTTCCTATTCCCTGGAAACCATTAAACTGCTTTCTCGTGTCTATGGATTTGCCTATTCTGGACATTTCATATAATTGGAAGCCTTTGTGCCTGGCTTCTTTCATTTAGCATGTTTTTAAGGTTCATTCATGTTGTAGTATATATCAGTATTTCATTCCTTTCTGTGGCTGATTGATTTATTATATGGATAGTCCACGTGTGTTTATTCCTCTGTTGATAGACATCTGAGTGTTTTCCACAGGAGTACCTTTAAAATGCTAGATATGTTAAGCCTGAGTGCAATTTGTTCCTTGTGCCTTCCATTGAGACTCTGAAGGCCACTTCAGCAAACACTTGTAAATAAGGCAGAGCTGTTACCACTTGCCTTGGAAATTTCACGGAGGAGGATAGTTGTGTGTGATGGCAAAGTCACAACCAGCTGTATTTGTTGTCGTAGTTGAGTATAATGGAAATGTAGGTCTATTTATGGTTGTTACTTTATGGCAGTAAATCTGCTTGAAACTGAATTTCTTTCATGCAGAGGAAAAAATATATATATTTTTTATATAAAAATATATTTTACACACACACACACACACACACACACACACACATACACACACACACATATATAAGGGTACTTCAAAAAGTTCATGGAAGGATTCATATTTTAATTCCATTTTTCCACGAACTTTTTGAAGTATCCTTGTATAAGCGCATGCGCGTGCACACACAGAATATAAATATATGCTTATATTTGAAAAATAAACTCCTCAGAACATGAGCTATGTTGTTTCTTCACAGCTAGGTTTTTAGCTTTTTTACCAGAATTTTTAGTAGAGCAGGGCAAGTAATATTATAACACTTTGTCCTAAGTTTTTGTTGTTTCTATTATTTTAAATTAAATTTGAAGGGTTGTCTTTGGAGTACATGTGTTTTTGGATGCCCTTTTCCTACTGAATGTTGTGTAATGAGCTATGAAGTAATGCTAATCCACAGTGGCAAAGATGCAATCTGTTAGCTGAACATAGTGCAGTTATCAGTGAGGAGGAGCTGGCATCCTCTTGAACCAGTGGTGATAGCACCATCACCCAGGCTTCTTTGGCCTTTGCTGTCCTGGGACCTTTTTAGAAGGATACTTATTTTTAAGGCCATATTGTTCTCTCTCCTCCCCCACATGATGTCATGGATTGAGTCTGATCTGTATACTGTTGCTTTCCTTTTAGTAGAATATCGAATGAATGGATAGTAGGCACTTAGTGTGCATTGTTGAGTAAAAGGATAGGTGGATGAACAGGTGCACAGATGGATAGGTAGGTAGGTGGGCAGACAAGCAAGCTGTGCTTGGTAGGCAGTGATGAGAAGAGTGGCATTTGTATTGGGATGTAATGATGCTCAAGACTGGGGAGATTGTTGGTGACAGAAGTTTTATGATACTAGGCTGGAGACCATTTTGTAGCTAGAGAGAACTTATGGGTAGTTTAGAACAAGGGAATGACTTGATGAAACTGGAGTTTTAGCAAGTGTAATCTGAAGGAAAATGATTAATAGGAGCACTGCCCTTGGGTACTAATTGGAGAAGATACTTACTTTGAAATAGTGAAAATGGCCTTCTGTTTGTGTTAAGATTTAAAAAATGTTATCTTCTTAGAAATGAAGAATAAACATCAAAGTTTTCTTATATTTTCTCTCCCTTTCACAAACACTCCTACCCCACACCCAGTAGGATAGGGAAGAGCTGACTCTAGTGGACTAGGGATGAGTTAAGGGCATCAGGGCATCTCTTTAAGACATTGTTTGCCAGTTTTGATGTGACAGTAGTGGGAACAGGATGAATGTAAACCATTAAACTGACATGTACATATGTGATGGCTATGTGAGATATGTACATTATTCATTAACGTTGCATCTTAAAGTGTGATTAATGGGGTAAGGACCATGATGTAAACTTGTTCAATAAAAATGGATCTTAATATACTTCACAAATGCATTTTTATAAATCTTATTTTATGGTCAAATCAGGTGATCAATTGAATATTAATACTACACCAAACTGAGGCATATTAATTATAGATCTTTTTCAATTTTTTCCCTCAGATAACTTCTTTGTGGATGATTATGCTAGATTCACTGTTCTGGATTCTCAAGGCAAGACTGCTGCTATAGCCAATAGTATGAACTATCTGACAAAGAAAGGTAATTCATTTGAGGCTTATCTCGAATTCAACATTTTCTTTTCTTTTCTTTTTTTTTAGTGTTTGCAAAAGTAATTCAATCTTAATGTCTGTTGGGGAAAGAGATTCTATAATTTCTTTTATTAATTATTTCTTATAATGCTTTGAGTCTAAAACATACCCATTTAAAATTTAATTCTTTATATATGTTATTAAAGTCAAACGGAAAAATTTTTGATAGTTCAAAATGGAAAAACATTTATGATATAAAAATGGGTTAATGGATTGAAAATTGGTTTGACTTGCCTCTTCATTGACAATATAGGGTTAATTTTAGGGTTTATAAGCTAAACTTGATTCTAGGAAGCCTTGTGTAATTTTTTAACTGATTTTTTTTTTTTTCTGGCGGGTTTTTTTTTTTTTTTTTTCCAATTTAATGGGGATTTAAATTGATTTTTAGGTAGAGTTATTTAGTTAGGCTAAGATTGTGTAACATGCCATTTCAATGGCAGACCGATTCCTGCCTGTCCCCCACACCCCCCACTCTGGTCACACTTTCAGAAAAGTGCTGGCTATCATTTAAGGCAGCTATTTTTATTTCCACTGTGGTCTTCTCCCAGGGAGGATTTCTAGTTTCCCAGATATGTGTAAGTATAGGCAGTTACTCCATTTGGTTCCTCAAAGAACTTGTTTCTGAGGGGTGCTGGAACAGTGCCATAACACCAATGGGACTAAGGAGCAGAGAGGAGCATAGAGCATGTTGACCATTAAACTTTGGCTCTTATAGTAGACATTAATTATAGAAATGACATTTTATTTTTTCTACTCTTTTCCCTTTCCCTTTGTCCAGGAATGTCCTCCAAGGAAATCTATGGTAACTTAAAATTTCAGAATGTTCTACTCCTTTTCTTAATTATCTTGTGCGGTCTCAGGGACCATTTGTAATTCAGAGTTTATTGACACTTTATCATGATGTGTCTGGAACCTGTGGGTAATATTAGGCTTATCAATGTAGATTAATATTTTTTAATGTTTGCAAAGAATTACGTTTTTGGATAGTTACAAATTGATATGATTAAAGACTATAATATGTTACCCACACGTTCAAGGCTCTTCTCCATTTTATATGCTAACAGATGCCTAGACCATAGTAGACTTGATCAGTGCATGTTCCTAATTTGTAATTAAGCCACATAGAAGGCTAACTTCCTTTCATTTTAGTGGAGACATTTCACCACTTTTGCTCTGTATCTTTAAGTTGTCATTTTCTTATTTTTTGCATGATTTTCAGAAATTATTTGGTTTAATAACAATGTTGAAACATAGAACGTGTTTTTTTTCCCTCTAACTCAACTTGTTGTTATTCTTTTTCTACAGATGATACTTTTATTAGGCCAGTAACTTTCTGGATTGTTGGGGATTTTGATAGCCCTTCTGGACGGCAGTTATTGTATGATGCTATTAAACATCAGGCAAGTATCTACAACTTCATTCTGTAGTTTTGTTTAAGGCTTCACTTATCCTCGTGGGCGTCTCTGGTGATTATTCTGGTGGAAGCTAGGAGTCCTGCTTGAGGGAAAGGAGCACTGTTTCTTCAGAGATCTGCCAGCTTGTAAGAAAAGAGGTGAAAGACTACAATATCCTGACTTTATTTAAGGAAATAGATTCTTGGAGGAAAAAAATGAGATACTCATCATAGACAAGTTTTTATTGCTTGACTCTTCATGTTCTTGCTATGGAGATGCTGTAACGATCATGTTGTGTACTGTGTGGGACAGATGGAGTCCTTACATGGAGAGAGGTCAAGATGTAGGGGCAGTACCTTGCAGGTGTGCTTGTGGTAGAAGTAGATCCAGGTGAATAGAAGAATACACACATAGATGCTATGAAAGATGTGCTGCACAGGAATAGTAGGACTTGAGTGGATGGCAGTGGTGAGTGGTTGAGAAGACATAGATTTTTCTAGAGAGTGTCATTGTCAGAGGATGAAATGTCAAAATTCTTTTTTCTGAGCTGTTTCAATTTGTAGCTTCATCCAAACTTCATGATCTTCCCTTTCCATCCTGTGCCTTGAAAAGACTTACTGAAATAAGGAAATATCCAGGCAACTTCAGTTTCACTAGTATGCTGAGTGCCTTTGTTGTCCAAAGGAGCCAACTAGATGCTCTGGTCAATTCACAGTTAAATTGGGGGTATTTCTAGTGAAGGGTGATAGATAAATGCATAAGGTACTCTAACATAAGTGATATATGCTCAAGTGATAGTAGCGTGGGAGAACAGGGAAGGAGAGTGTAATTTTTAAATAAATATTTTAATTGAAGTAAAATACAGGTTCACAAGAAGTGCAGAAATCATAGGATACACAGTGACACAAGTGAACACACCCATGTGGACACCACCCAGGTCGAGAAATAGAGAATTATCGAATTCCTGAAACTTTGCTCGTTTTTCACTTCATTAAATGGAATCTTACAATATATATTCGACGCATTTGGTTTCTTTGCTCTACGTTTTGTGAGATTTATTCATAATGTTGTAATCAGTGGTATTTAGTTCTTTTTCATTGTGTAGTTTTTGTCATATGGCTGAACCACAAAGTTTTGTTTGTTTAATCTATTTGAGGGACAATTGGGTTGTTTCAGTTTGACGTTATTATGAAGAGTGGTGCTATGAATATTCTTGAACATGTCTTCTGATCCACATAAGTGTAAATTACTGTTGCATATGTTCTTGATACAAGCCCTTTTTTGGTTTTATGGGTCCCGGATATTTTCTCCCACGTGGATTCTTATCTTTTTACCCAGGGAGAGATCCATTTTTACTAGGAATCTAGAAAGGCCAGGTGAAATGAAAAGGGGTTGTAACTTAAGGAAGTAAAGATGGAATGTAGGCATGTGTTAGAAGAATATAAAATGTGTTGGGGAGAAAAATAATACTCCAGTCGTCCATAATGTATGCTACATTTACAAGGGTGGTAAGAAATGAAGTTTTGGGGCCAGCCAAGGGAGAGTATGGTGCTGATAACACCAAGGCCACGGGTTTGGATCCCCATATAGGGATGGCCGGTTAGCTTTCATGGGAGAGCGTGGTGCTGACAACACCAAGTAGGGTTAAGATCCCCTTACTGGTCATCTTTAAAAAAAAAAAAAAAGAAATGAAGATTGGAAAGGTAGACTGGGGGTCTGTTCATGGAAGATTTTTTTTTTTGGATTGTTTTATGTTTTAAGAAGTGAGCATGAAAATAAATCTTTATTTTCGGTTATTACCCACCAGTAAGAGAAAGTTATGTTCACAGTTTTACCTCTTAACACAGAGTGAACTAGGAGGCAGATTTACGTCCATCAGATACAACTAATGGACCAACTTTTTAAGTTCAGGCTATCTTGAAAGCTTACAGCAAACATACCAGATATTGCTGTGTTTTCTTTAGAGACAGCAATGGCTGACAGTGAGTAGAACTTGTGAAGTGTTTTTAATAGCAGGTGTTTTGTATAAAATGTTTCTGGGAACGAAGAGGTTTATAAACATTTTACACATCCAGAAATGAGATACTTAAAAGTCTAAACACGCTGATTTAGGAGTGCATATGTTGCAGTCTCAAGGCAGGTCAGTAGTCCATTTGGACTAAATTAATACTTGCCTCTGGGTAGCAGGTATGTTTGTAAATATAAAATTATATTAGACATTAGCACCAGTGCAGAACATGCTCAGCATCATAAGATCCAAAACAGAAATGTAAGTTTATCCATCATTAAAAAACAATTACCTAGTTCATGGAGGGTTTTGAATGCCCAACTATAGCATTTGAATTTTATTCTGAATGCAGAGGAGAACTACTAAAGATTTTTGAGTTATTTGCTACTTATGGAACATGACTGATGTTAATGCTGCTTTTTAAGTTTGAAATATCTACCATATAACTCTTATTTCCCATTTTGTAAATAGAAATCCAGTAACAATGTTAGAATAAGCACAATCAATAATCCTAGTGAAGAGATAAGTTATGAGAACACTCAGATCTCCAGAGCAATCTGGGCAGCTCTCCAAACGCAAACCTCCAACTCTGCTAAGAACTTCATCACCAAAATGGCCAAGGAGGAGACCGCACAGGCCCTGGCCGCAGGAGCTGACATCGGGGAGTTCTCTGTTGGGGTAAGGCTCCACATGTTTCATGAGGCTGCCCTGTTCTGTCATTTCCATAGAAGTTCACTCCCTTGGGCTGATGTGTCCTGTTCATGATTAGGATTTGTGACTCTGGTTTTGGTTTTGTTTTGTTTTGTTTTGTTTTAATTTGGAAGAATTTTAAACTTGCATAGGCTTAAAGATGTGCATGATATATGTTTATGTTTTAAGTACAAAGCCATTTGTTTTGTATAGTTTTTTAAGGGCAGACAATATTTGATTTATTTATAGAGCAAAAAACTAAGATTTGAGCCACTGACAAGTTAGAGGCTTATGGGTTCTTGATGTGTTTCCAATATAAGTCCATGCTTATTCATTTATATAATATGTTACTTACTTTTTGGCAGTGTTTTGTAAATTTTAAAATTTCTTATAAAATGATGAATATATTTGAAGTTTCAGTTAGAGAAAAAGCAAGACTTGAAATTAGCAAGATTTAAAAATGCAGAATAAAGACAGAAGGAAGAACAGTCTGCCAATTGAACAAATCACATGAAAGAATAGGAAAAAAATAAGCAGATACTTAATAAGTGGTGGGAGAAGATGGGAGGAGAATAGAGAATTGAGACATCATAATGTTAGTTATAAAAATTAATACTTTCCACTAAAAGAACATTTTATGGTTTATTCATTATGATTATTCATTTATATGGTTTGCTTAATAACAACATTTTTCCTTAATAACGGTTACTTTCCTAGGGCATGGATTTCAGTCTTTTTAAAGAGGTCTTTGAGTCTTCCAAAATGGATTTCATTTTGTCTCATGCCGTGTACTGCAGGGATGTTCTGAAGCTGAAGAAGGGACAGAGGGCAGTGATCAGCAATGGAAGGGTGAGGATTTGTCAAGCTGAGAGAAGCTTGACTTCAGATTAGACCCGTGAACAGTCTTTGCAGCATTCTGCTCTGAAACTAGTAAACTCTTCAAACAGAGCCACTCTTTTCTCAAAGGTGATTAGGGCTCATGAAGTGCCGATGACATTTCTGCCCTCTTATTCCAAGGAAGTATGCTTTTTGACATGAGTGTCCCTGTGTGGAGCCTTCCTGCTATTTATTTGTGTCCTGCCATGGTGAGAGGTGGTGAGAGTATAGTGGCTCTCAGAAAATAAATCATATGGCCTTTGACACAGAAAGTAGCCCTTGTTATTTATATTTATTTATATACATTGCTGTTTTATTTTAATTCCATGTTTGCTTCTGTAAAAATACTGTGAAGTGTACAAGTCTACACTCTATGTACCTGAGGAATTGATAAGTAAACAAGTAACTATGAGTTGATTCAAGCTTTACTTTTTGATTTTTTCATTAACTGTATGTAGACATGTCCCTGTACAGGTCTTTAAGGTGGTTTGGTGTCTAAGATACCCTGAGGACAATAAAGGGCTCCTTAATGCTTGCCAATTGCAGACTGCTCACCAGCCCTGACCACCTGCTCTTCTTTTCTTCACAGATCATTGGGCCACTGGAGGATAGCGAGCTCTTTAATCAAGATGATTTCCACCTCCTAGAAAATATCATCTTAAAAACTTCAGGGCAGAAAATCAAATCTCATATTCAACAGCTTCGGGTAGAAGAAGATGTGTAAGTTTTGCCATAGAAAAAATTAATTAGTTTATGCCATACAGGTTATATTAATTGGACTTTCCTCATTGGTCAAAGTTAGCATTATATCTTGTCACATATGCTACCTAATCCAAGGTATATTGGTTATTGTTGGTTTTTTAATTTAATTCTTTCAGTGTTGTTATTAGCTAGTGTATTTTCCATGTGTTATTTCTCTTAATGGAATAAAATAAATTATTTGCATGGACCAGTTACCTCCTGTGTAACTGGAGCACATAGTCATATGTTCCTAGTTTCTGCATTAAATATTAAATGAATATGTAGATGGAGAACATATTCCTATATTTTTTTTTTTGAGGAACCACTATGCCTTATCTGCGTTCAGTATTAGGGCTGTTGGTATATAATAACTGGAAAACCTTCAGTTACAGAGGTGCTAAAATTTCACTAACTACATCTTTCAGGGCAAGTGACTTGGTAATGAAGGTGGATGCTCTCCTGTCTGCTCAACCAAAAGGAGATACAAGAATTGAGTACCAGTTTTTTGAAGATAGACACAGGTATACAATTAATGTTGGATTTGTGCATATTCTTTTTCTTTCTTTTTTTTTTTTGGCGGCTGGCCAGTGTGGAGATCCGAACCCTTGACCTTGGTGTTATCAGCACCACACTCTAATCAGGTGAGCTAACCAGCCAGCCCTGTGCATATTTCTGGACGTTAAACTTTTAAGTTTGCCTTTTCTCAGCTCATTTATTTTTCCATATAAGTTTTGTGTACAAGTCCCTAGGGGAATGGAAAATTTGTTTGATGTGCAGTTTTCATATATGTAGTGTATTCATATAAGAAATACATATACAGATCTCAGTTTAATGATAATTGGCATTTATTTTTAAATAAATCTGAAATAATTCTGAGTGCATCCTTTTAGTAGAAAACAGAACATTTAATGAATAGACTAATTGTAAAAGTGTTTCATTTTCAATAAAACAAAAATATCTTTAGTATTATTTTGTTCTTCAGTTTATTATTTTTGATGTTTCAAACCTAGAAATAGTTGAAAGACTATTACAAGGAACACCCAAACATCTCTAACCCAGATTTGCCAATTGTTAGCACAGCACATTTGCTTTTTTTTCTGTCATCTCTGTGTGTGTATTTTTTGTGTAGTGTTATTTTTTCTTAGTGTTTATTTATGTGTACATACACACACATGCACTCACATTTTTTTCTGCACAATTCGAAAGTATGTTGCAGACATCATGACATAACATGCCTAAAGTCTTTGGCATACATCTCCTGAGTACTAGGACTTTCTCTACAGTAGTTAGTATACCTCAGAAATTTAACCTTGATATAATAATATTAATACACAGTCCCAATTCATATTTCTCCAGTGTCCAGTATGACCTTTTATAACTTTTTTGTGTTTATTCTGTTCACATGTTGTGGTTAGTTGTGTCTCTTTGGTCCTCTAGAAGAGTTCCATTTATTTATTTATTAATCTTTTATGATACTGACATTTTTTAAAAGTTCAGGCCAGTTGTTTTAGGGAAGGAATGTCCCACAGCCTGGGTTTTTTCCTCATGGTTAGACTTAGATTAAATTGTTTTTAGGGCGAACCTTATATAGTTAATGTATCTAGCCCTTGCCTTGCCTAGCAAGTATATACCTTGCTCGTGCCTTAGAATTACAGGGAGGCTTTAAATTCAGATGCCGGTTTGCTACTACTCTGTGATTCTGACCTGATTAGTCTGGGGTGGATTGGACTTCGGTTTAGTGGACCTGTGCTTTCTCACAGCCAGTCCTTGGTGCAGATCACATTTGCATGGTCAGACTGTCTGATGGTTGCTGGCTGGAATGGAGACCTCCTCTGTTGCACTTGCTGTGTCTCCTAATTTCTTATGTCACCAGTGGCTGGAGACTTCTGTGGATGCTGGCTGACCCCTGTTGGATTTTGCCATCAGCACCCAGGTTGCACCCATCGTCTCAATACTTTCAGTTCTTTCAGGAAGTAATTCATTAGTTACTAGTGAAGGAAACATTTTCTAGTTGATCTGCCATGTCGTTTCCTTTCATGGCTAGCATAGTAAGTCCTGAGCAAAGACCTCTTCCCTTTTTAGAATGTCATTTTCTCCACGAGTCTCCATGAGTTTTATATTAATTGCAAATAAATACAAATTTATGTTTTATATTTTCCCTAATTACAAATTTCACTATGATACAAATTATAGAGAAATTGTTCTCATTGGAGTTTTGTTAATTAAATGAATGCTTGTTATATTAAAATTAGAAGTTTCTCATTTATGCTAGAAATTAAAAGGTCTGAACTCTCAGTTATATACACCCTTGCCCTTAGGCATGGTCCATGGACCAGCAGCAGGGCATCATCCGGCAGCTTGTTGGAAATGTAGTCTTTGGCCCCACACTGCAACTATTGAATCAGCAGCTGAATTTAACAGTCCCCAGGTGATTCCTGTGTACGTTGACATTGGTGAAGCACCATATTCTTTGATATTTGAGCTGCTCACCCTAAGCAAATGTGTATGATCTCCAAATCTTGTTCCTGTCTCTGTCTCTTTTGGCTTTATTCTGATCTTTTCTCTGACCAATACAGCAAGTATATTTAAACATGATATTGTTAGTTTACATTTCTCCCATTTTCTACACCAGTATTCCTCTTTTCTTGGTTTTTGTCTTGTCCCCAGTTTTTGTTATAGAGAGGTGAGGGCGATTGAAGGACCTCACAGGGTCAATTTCTGGGTATGCCTGTTGTGGATCACCAAGAACACCATGCTGGCTCAGAACATGCACATTGTTATACGAAACTCTGCCCCAAAACTAGCTGGGGCAGGCCTGATCAGATGCTACACGCTAGTAGAGTCCTGTTTGAGACTCCTCTTCTTGTTCTCTTTGTGAGAGTTTATATAATGCTCTTCTATCATGAGCTTTTCCTTCTAGAATTCTAGAGTAGCACAGTGGTACAAACTATATTAGGGCAGTGGCTCTCCAATTTGGGCTTTTACTTAAACAGCTTGTTAAAATGCATATTGCTGGACCTGCCCCCAGAGTTTTTGATTGGGTAAGTCTCGATTGGGGCCTGACAGTTTGCTTTTTTAATAAGTGTCCAGGTGAAGCTGATGTTGCTCGTCTGGAGCCGCACCTTGAGAACAGCTGCATTAGAGTCAAAAAGTTTTGTTGCATTGGAGTAATCATTGGCAGCTGGTTGGATCTGAAATTGCTATTATCAGAGATTGAAAGCATTGCTGTAACACAGTCACAAAGCTATTCGCTATGCCAGTGGTTATTTCTAAAGCAGTTAAGATTTGAAATAACCTTCATTGGCATCTAAACTATAGTTACTCAGTTTTATTAGTTAAGTTCTGTTTTGTGTTGTACTTTTGTTTTCATCCCACTGGATAAATGTTCTTGTGTAGAAGAGTAGTGGTTAGTTAGCATCAGAACCACATTAAAAGATTGTTCAGGGCAAACAAAGCATTGATTTAAGAAATTAATGATTTTGGAAAATTGGGTGATGTTTTAAACACTTTCAAGTTGATTCCTTTTTAAAGCACATCAAAGGTACAAATTGAAGCCTAGCAGCTGTCACTGTTTGCTTATTAAGAACAGACAAAATATATAACTTAACGCTGACAAGATGTGGTGAAATTCATTTCTTGGCCTTGTAAATTGGTTTAGTTCTTTAGGAAATGTGGTTGACAATACCTATTAACCTATTAACAAATATAGAAATATTTGTATTCTTTGACTGCCTAATCTTGTGTCTAACAGTTCTTTGACTCTAAAGAAATTTCAAAATATGGAGAAAGCTGGGCGTACAAATTGTTTACAGGTTGAAAGCCATCTAAATGTTCAGCAATAAAGAATAGCTTAAGTAGCAGATTCACTTGGCAAATAAAATGTTATTTCTTAGAATGCTTGATGTGTAAGAACTTGCAGAAATCTTTATGCTAAAGTGGTGGGGGACAGAAGAAAATTGTTTTAAAATTGCTAACATTCTACAGTTATAGCTAATTTTATATAGACATTTAAACAGGATTATATAGAAACACAGCGAAGTGATTGGGCTGGGATAGTTGGGATAGTGAGATTATGTGATTATATTTTTCCTTTTTCTCTGTTTTGCAGGTTTTCTGGAATGTTCTTCTGTTCCTTTTATTATTTTTAAAAGATTGATTTATTCTCATACTCTTCTTGCCAAGAAATAAAAAATTGGCATAATGTTCAGTAACCGTCAGAAGCTAACATTAGTAGCTTTTAGCAGTTTGGGGCTAAATATAATTTCAAGCTGGTTTTCCTCTGTTCACGCAAATCTTTCAATTCATTTTGAGTGAACCTGCATTATTAAGGTTTTGCAGACTTTGGGGTAGACATAATCACATAGTTGGTCACCATTGTAGTTTAATTGTTCTAGATCTAAAGTTTTTTGAAATGCTAAGAGGGCTGATAGGTTATGTTGGACCCCCAAAAACCACAATTAACTTTGTTTCTTGTTTCTTCCATGTTAATGTTTTATCCTTTTGATCTTGTAGTGCAATTAAACTGAGGCCAAAGGAAGGGGAGACGTACTTTGATGTCGTTGCTGTTGTTGACCCTGTCACCAGAGAGGCACAGAGACTTGCCCCATTGCTCTTGGTAGGAACAACTGGGCAGGCAGTTCACATCATCTTTATCTGAAGTAGTCACAGGCCCTGTGAATCTCTGAGAGCTTTGTTTTCCCTTAGTCATCTTCAGGGGGCATAGGAAAATGCCATGGGGAGTCCTGGGCAGAGGACTCTTCCTAAAGATTGATAATGCCTGAAACAACTTTATAGCCTTAGAAAGTTGGTACGCATTTGCTTAGCTACCTCGTGTAATTTTAAAAAATGATTAATATTTAGTTATACTTTTTAAGGTAATATTTTTATTGAAGTGTAATCACCTAACCTTTTTTGTGGCTATTTGTGTCTATGTTTTTTTATACTTTGGTATGTGAGCTGCAATGATGAGCATTTACATTTTCCCTGTGTGGATGGATGTCCATCTATCTGTTGCTTCCCCACAACTGTATGTTAAACTTTCTTTATATGAAGAGCAGTGATCTGCATTAGCACTTCCCTTTTTCTGGCAACGTCATAGGTATGTGTGATTTAGATTTTGCACGAGAGTTGTGATTTCCAGAAATTTCTCTAGTGCAGACTTTATGGCAGTTATTATCTTTATATCTTTTCTTAAGATTTTAAGGAACGGTCTCTCTCTAACTCTGTGTCAAGTAATACATTTTCTGAAGAGAAAATTTAAATATTTTGTCATCTGGTTTGCTCTTTTAGGTTTTGACTCAGCTAATAAACATGAATCTAAGAGTATTTATGAACTGTCAATCTAAACTTTCCGACATGCCTTTAAAAAGGTAAGACATGCTATTTCAGAATCAATTGAGAAAACGGTACCAAATCTGCAAGCTGATATTGAATGTTAAAGGATCAAATAGGATGGGGCCGGCCTGTAGCTCACTCGGGAGAGAGTGGTGCTGATAACCCATATATGGGTTCGGATCCCATATAGGGATGGCTGGTTTGCTCACTGGGTGAGCGTGGTGCTGACAACACCAAGTCAAGGGTTAAGATCCCCTTACCAGTCATCTTTAAATTAAAAAAAAGGATCAAATAGGTTTATAAGCGGACATCATGTTTGAAAAAGTCTTTTTTTTTTTTTTTTGGCGGCTGGCTGTATAGGGACCTGAACCCTTGACCTCAGTGTTACAGCACTGTGCTTTAACCAATGGAAAGGTCATTTACTAAATGTTCAGTTGTGCCAAATTTTTGCACTAATCAGAAGTTCTAAGAACGTAGTATGGGCATGGGAGCATTTAGGGGGCATTTGTCCAGGCGACTTGCACTTGTGCTTTTCATCTTAAAAGGAGAGCAGTCATTTCATTTCAAGTTGGAATATACATGTTAGAGGAAGCTTGCTTAGGCTCATTTGCATGTATCTTGAAAAAGAGGACAGGCTTAGGTATTTACTGTCATGAGCTTTGGAATGGTCATTTAATGAAAAAGTAATATAAAATGCAGTTAATAATAATAGTATAGCACATGTTATGGCTATGGGAAATTCTTATCTTGCAAATGTGCTATGTTCTATAATTGGATTCCAACTGTATTGAAATAGCGTTTGCAAATGACCAAGGGTTCCCAGCTTCCACTGTTGTCCTTGTATAGGAGAAATGTTTAAATTATTACATATATTGTTTTCAGGGCTAGCCTGAGAATTCAGTC
Organism: Cynocephalus volans; assembly: GCF_027409185.1. Lineage (NCBI taxonomy): Eukaryota > Metazoa > Chordata > Mammalia > Dermoptera > Cynocephalidae > Cynocephalus > Cynocephalus volans. The sequence continues at coordinate 61,266,058 of NC_084460.1, forward strand.
ACCATTTAGGATTTGGTTTTTAAGAGAAAAATGAATTCTTCTTGAAGGAAGGAAAGTGTTCAAGAAATGCTTGCGACTTCGACAGCAGCCACCTACATGGCTCCCCCTCAGGAAAGGCAGGCCCCCTTTCCCTTCTCTGACATCTGTGGAAACCACTGGAGACATCATTAGGTCAAAAGATAGTTTTGGAAATACTTTTCCCAGTCTGGAAATATACCGCTCCAAATCTAGTTTGTTTTAAGCAAGTTGTTTCCCATATGGATGCTTGTAAGCTCAAGGACTGTGGTTGCAAAGAAAGTTTAACACTTCTCTTTTCAATTTCAGCTTTTACCGTTATGTTTTAGAACCAGAGATTTCTTTCACTTCAGACAATAGCTTTGCTAAGGGTCCAATAGCCAAATTTTTGGATATGCCACAGTCTCCACTGTTCACTCTGAATTTGAACACACCTGAGAGTTGGATGGTAGAATCTGTCAGAACGCCATATGATCTTGACAATATTTATTTAGAAGAGGTAAGAATATCATTGCTTCTAAATATCTAATCATTTATGAAACCTATTTATGATGTAGTGGTGGTAGACTCTGAACAGATTGGATCACAGTCTAGGTGGGCCTCTAAGCCATCAGTGTCCAGGTATAATGTATTCTTTTAAATAACAGATTTATTCAGATGTTGTTTATATACCATAAAATTAATCCTTTTAAAGTGTACAACAGTTCAAAGTTTTAGTATATTCACAGAGTTGTGCAGCCATCACTGCTGTCTAATTGTAGAATGTTTTCACCTCCCCCAGAAGAGGCTCCATACCTATTAGCAGTCACTCCCCGTTCTCCCCAGTCCTTGGCAATACTGATCTCCTTTCTGTCTCTATGGATTCCCTGTTCTGACATTTTGTCAGAATAGAATCATGCAATATGGGGTCTTTTGTGACTGGCTTCTTTCACTTGACAAATTGTTTTAAAGATTCATCTGGGTTGCAACATGTGTCAGTACTTTGTTCTCTTTTATTGCCAGATAATATTTCATTGTGTGGATATACCACATTTTATTTATCCATTCATGAGTGGACATTTGGAATGTTTCTGGTTTTTAGCTATTATGAATAATGCTGCTATGAACATTGTGTACAAGTTTTTGTATTGATCCATGAATGTGGGATGTCTTTCCATTTATTTAGGTCTTAATTTCTTTAACAATGTGTAGAGTCTTATCCTTTCATCTATATTTTTAGAATGACCTTTTTATTGTTTTTTCTCCTTTCTCCTTCCAATGAAGTTTTATTTTGTATACAGTCATTTACTACTGCCACAATCAAGATACAGAACATTTCTATCACCCCAAAAGTTCTTCTGTAACCCTTTCCCTCTCCCCGGCAGGCAACAACTGCTTTGCTTTCTGTCACTATAGTTTTGCCCTTTGGTGGGGGGGGCTGCCGGCCGATCTGGGGATCCTAACCCTTTACCTTGGCTGAGCTAACAACCATCAGCCCTTTTTTACCTTTTCTTAAATTTTTAAAAATATGATCATACAGTATATAAGTCCCTTTTATCTGCTTCCTTCACTTTTCAAAATGCATTTCAAATTTATCCATGTTGTTGCTGAATAGTCTTCAAGTGAATTAATTTTGATATTGCAGGTGGACAGCATAGTGGCTGCTGAGTATGAGCTGGAGTACCTGTTACTAGAAGGTCATTGCTATGACATCACCACTGGCCAACCCCCACGAGGACTGCAGTTTACACTGGGAACTTCAGCCAACCCAGTCATCGTGGATACCATTGTTATGGCCAATCTGGTAAATAGTACATCAGATGGTAATACTGTAGTCATGCTAATTTGAGCACTACAATTTATGATGGAGGAATTAGCATTCTCATCCATAGAGTGAGTTTAAAATTCATAATTATCTGAATTTGGTCAATAGAAAAATCGTTAGTGCAGTTAAATTTGTAGACTAGAAATAAATGTCAGTTTAAAAGAAAAAAACATGCTGGAATACTGTGCTGTAGCTGAATTGACCCCTTAAAAAGGATTGCTCATGAGCTGGTTGCCTTTGCCCTTTCTTTGGAGGTTTGCAGATGATTGCCACATCACACTTTGATTCTTCACTGAAGCACAGCTGAAGAACAGACTTGGCCTGACTGGCCTGTATTCTGCTAGTTTCTAATGTGTCATTGTCTTTTGTTTTTTTTAAAGTTGCACTGATTTGTTAACTATCTTATTTAAATTACAGACGATGATATTTCAGAAAAAGAAGTGACTGATCTCAGAAGCAGCATTTTGATGTTTTGAAGATAACTAAAAGTTGGCTTTTCTTCTTGTCCTAGGGCTACTTTCAGCTAAAAGCCAACCCAGGAGCTTGGATTCTCAGACTTAGGAAGGGACGTTCTGAAGATATTTATAGAATCTACAGGTAGGATTAAGTAATACAGGTGAATTTTTCCAGAAGATTTTGAAATGAGAATCAGCTCTAATTGAATACTACCCTGGCAATTGTCCACACTACATTTAATTTACAGTAGTATGTATGATAAAACAATGCTTTTTCAGGAAATTAAATATGGAGGGATTGTTAAGGTAGAATTAGATAATAACAGGTTTAAGTACTAATGAGTATGCTTAGGTTTTATTCTTAATGATTCCTTTGTGCTAACCATATTCCAGCATGAAATCACTCTATCACTGTGATATAGACCCTAGGCAAATTAGAAATTTAGTCATTTGAAGAAAAGAGAAAAGAAGTAAAGAACAGTCAAACTTTTCTCCTCTGAGAGTATATATTTTGACCCTGAGTGTTTTGCGAATACACAGTACATATAAGATTTGGCCATGAAGTCCTGCAGTTAACAGTGGTCTTCCTTGGTCTGTGGTGGTATAGAAGTACTCCTAGAACATTCCGTAAGTAGTCAGCTTTTTGCCTTAAGGTTTACTACATGTATTTATTAGTTTAAAAGAATTATACTGCCTTTTAACAAGTTTGGTCTAAATTCTGCTTAACACAATTTAAATTAGTTTTAAGCTGTGTGAGAAGACTCCACGTCTGTTTAGGGAATGATTTCCATTAGAATTTATCTGAAAACATTCTCTTTTGTTTCCTTGCCTTAGCGTCATAGTATCTTACCTGATATATGTGAAAGCAGTGTGGATTACTGCATATTTCTTACCCAGGAAATAGAGGAATTTTGTATTACACTAACATTGTAAATAGTAGAAGGTTTTTCTCCAAATAACATTTTCTCCAGATATGGTTTCATAGAGTTTTAGTTGTACTTCCAAACTCCGTCCCTTCTGTGTACCCTTACCAGTCTCCCCACTTCCCTAGGAGTGTGGGGTCCCTTCTCTTCCTAGCTGTCTAGGGCTTCTGTCTTCCTGTGCTTCCCAGGTAGGTATTCCCAGTCTCAGGAGTTTTTCATACTTCCAGTTTCTCCCGTCAGAATCTTACTTTTGCCTGAGAACCCTGCTCTCTGCTGGATGACGGGATATGCAGTGAATTCATATTATCATGACTTTCTGCACCTTGAAATTTGATGACTGGAAGTTTTAGGCTTTACAATTGGTTAGTAGAGAAACATTATTTTTAATTTTTCTTCCTCTGTCTGCTCACGAATAGGCTTGTTATAGTTCTTAGATTCCTTTATAAAACACTTCTAATTAGAGAGTGAAGTGATGAGGTTCCTGGGAGGGTGCAGGCCCATCTCCTGGCACTCCTTTGTTGAAGGCGCTGTGCTTGGCTCAGACCGTGTGAACACAAATGAATGGTTAGTGCTTCTCGTGTGCTTGCCTCCACTGGGAGCCTCTCACTCTAGGACAGGTAATTTGCAGGAGGACTCATGAAGGAAGTTCAGGCAAGCACTTTATGTAAAGATAGAGATTTGGACAAGTGATTCTGTGCAGCTTGAAGGGGCTTCTTTCAGGTTGTAAGAAAATGATTTGTTCTGAAAACTCCTTTATGATAAAGAGGATGTGCAAAGATGGCAGACTGTTTTTTTAACTGCATTTTGAGATTTGTGATAGTAATATTTATCTTGCTTTTTTCTCTAAGCCACGATGGTACTGATTCTCCTCCTGATGCTGATGAGGTTGTTGTCATCCTCAACAACTTCAAAAGCAGAATTATTAAAGTGAAGGTGAGTTTGGTGTACTAAGGCAGCCACTCTTTATAGTTGGTAAAAGGAGCAGCATGCTGTTATTTGGTAGCTATCGTGTAAAAATATGTATCTTGACACCAGCCCAAGACTCCGTTTGGAATTTACTGTGCAGTTTAGGAATGCTGTTTTAAGGAAAATGTCTTTATAAATGTCTGTTTGTTGTTTTCTTCACCTGAGAGATTGCACCTTCTGTTAAATGTTCTCATAGATACTGTGTTGCTTATGTAGCCACAGTTCATAAAATTATTGATGATTTTATTCTGAGTATTGGGGGAAGTGCCAGTAAAATCTCATTAACAACAATAAAATGGTAGTTCTATTTAATTTCTTCTCACTTCCACTTTCTATTGTCAGAATTTTGAAGTTCTTAGTGCCTTAAATTCAAGTAAAATGTATTATGGGTAGATAATCATCACGCACACTAAAGTCTAACATAGGCTATGCATGGTTGAGAAGAAAAACAGTCAGTGTGCTGAAGGGATGATTCCACCCGAGCTTGTACTAGCAAATCCTGAAGAAAGGCCGTGACGTGAAACTCCTCCTTCGTGACAGTTAGAGCTCATGTGGGCCATCCTCTTTCTCTAGAACTAGCTGTCAGCTTGGTGACTTGTGCTTCTGGTTTTACTCAGATGTTATTTCCTACATCATTGAATTTGAGGTTCTTTGCTCATTTTACAGGCTGAAAATGGTTACTGTCTAATTATAAGAGGTTGCTGCCTCATTTTAATATGAGTTAGAAAATGAAATATCCTGATGAAGATGCTTCTATTGGCTACTTCTAGACTGTGGGAGAGGTGGTGCCTGCTTGTGGGAGAATCGATTGATAATTCCCTGTTGTTGACAGTACTCACAGTGTACATCCAGTGAAAGTCATATTTAAGCCTATTAGTCTTACTAGGAGGACTAAGATTTATCACATGTAATTGCAGGTTCAGAAGAAGGCAGACATGGTGAACGAGGACTTACTGAGTGATGAAACAAATGAGAATGAATCTGGATTTTGGGACTCCTTCAAATGGTATATTGGCATTATAAAAAAGTTATGTTTTAAGGAAAAACAGATGTAAGTGCCATTCATTCCGCCTGCGAAGTATAGTGATTCTGTCTGGGTATTTCACGTTCTGCTTCATGCAGCCCAATCCTTTACTTATATTTGAAGTAGATGAGTGTTTTGCGCTTGATTAACTAAAATAGGTTAATGTCTCCTCATGGTGAAGTTACTTCTGTTTCATACTTCCTCACTCTCATTGGGTTGTGCCTGCTCTTTGGAGAGTTGACTGGGTATTGCTTAGTTTACTTCCCATTGTACAAATTGCATTTTGTTGAACAGCCTGTGTTCAGGCTCTTCCAAAAGCAACAGGCTGTCTTGGAATGAGTGTCCTTCTTGTTATCCTGTGGGGTGGCTTTGCCGGCCTTGTGCTCTCTCTCAGTGTACAAGGGTACTCCGGCCTGCTCCCCCTCTAGACAAGGAATGGGAATGGGAAAGCACCATTTCTTTCCTCTCTCCTAAAGGCTGTGTATCTGTATCTGCGTCTCAAGTTGTCTTTATTTTATTTATTTATTTTTTTACCTTATAGGGGCTTTACAGGACAGAAGACTGAGGAAGTAAAACAAGATAAAGATGACATAATTAATATTTTCTCTGTTGCATCTGGTCATCTCTATGAAAGATTTCTTCGGTTAGTCTTTATTATTTTGGTGTATGTGAATGGGTTTTTCACAGTACTCTTATTTAGAGAGAAAATGTTTTGTGGGATTCTGCTCATTGTGCTTCTGTGTAGTTGAAGCACTCTGAGGATTGTGAATAGCTTGCTGTATATGATTGCTTTTGTTTTGATCCAGCCAACTCCATGAAGTTGAGCTATGTAATGAATGCCTCTTTGCGGTTATTAATGTCACTGTGCACGCATTATAGACAGTGGTTGCCACCAAGCATCACTTAAACCAGAAATCAGGAGATTGATGTAGGAAATAGGAGAACAGGACCGTGGAACACTTCACTGTCTTCTAAAGATTCATAGGATTTAGAGCCAGGAGAGGTCTCAGAACACCTCTGTATTATAAACAAACTGAGACCTAGAGTGTGAATGGACTGGCCTGAGGTCACACAGCTAGAGCCAGGAGAAGCCACAGGCTTGGTTGCCAGAGGGGTAGGCATTCAGAGTGCCTTGTCACAGTGTCTGCAAGGCTCAGCTCTGAAGACGTACCTTGGCCTGAGAGTCATTTTCCTCATTGCCAGGGTTCTTTTTACTTTTAGTTTTTCACTACAAATCTTGTATAGGAAATAATAAAAGCATCATTTTATTTCTGTTTCACAGAAATAGTTTGACCTAAAATAGTGATGATAGTAACAACTGAATTTTATTAAATTCCTTGACTCAAAATGTGTTTGCAAAGTAGGGAATCCTGAACCTGGACCCATGTGCCTCTCCCTGCCTCTCCTCCCTAGTGGGCTGTGGGAGGCCGTGCGCTTACACGGTCTGTCCTCGGTGCTGGTAGTCAGTGACCACAACCTCCATTGTTCATCTGCACCATACTTAATATATCAGTTCATGAAGTAATTTATTTAAAGTGTAACAATTAAAACATTTGCGTCTTTCAGTTAGGTATATTTTGATAGGTGAGAAACACCCCTTTTCTCCTATTCAGTTATAACTTTATAAGTATAAATGCAATTTTCCATTTTTCATTACTAAGGGTCTTTCTTTGCCTAATTGAGCCATCAGTTATCTCTGCCATGAGGAACGTTTAGCTGTCTCATGATTGACTGTGCTTAATGTTGTTGAGGTTAAAAATCATTGGCAAATTATTATTATTTGTTTTTGTTTGGCAGCATAATGATGCTATCAGTGCTGAAGAATACCAAGACTCCTGTAAAATTCTGGTTCTTGAAGAATTATTTGTCCCCCACATTTAAGGTCTGTTTCACAGAGGAAAAGGAAAACATTCTTATTAAGGAGATATTTACAGTATAATATATATTTTTTGCTACTTTTATCTGTATACTTCAAAAAATTTCCCTTTTATTAGGGTACCCTAATTTAGTTGCATATTTCCATGTTGATTTTCTTCCAAATTGGTCTATTTCGGGGAAGAGTTATAAAACCGAACACAAAATTGCGACATGTTTGAAGCTTGGGTAATATGGGAAGAGAGTCTATATCTTTGTTAGAAGCAATGTATTAATGAAATAATGTTCCCTTGCTCTGAAACATACATCTCACTTTAGAAAGCATAGTGATGGTTTACATTGAGGAGAATGACTAGTTTTATTATGGAACACTAACAGACGGTGTATGGAAGTGATGCTTTATCTGTGCAAAACAAAAAACATGCTTGGAAAGTTTTCTACTATATTTATATCAGTCAGTATTTGTCATCTAAATTGATTTATTTGCGTCTCTCTCTTTTTTTTTCCTGTGGAATTGACTAAATAACTTTTAATGTATTCAGTAACATCTCTCCTAAATAAGTAATTCACTTCTGGTCCCCTGAAGGTACTTGTATTTAGAATCTGAAAGGCTTATTCATTAATGGCAGCAAGTTTGTCCAGAGTTTTGGCTTTTGCCCGGTTATTCCCTGAGTTAAACCTACTTTTGAGAAAGACTTATGATCAAGCTCAAAAAATGTTTTATTAAATTCAAGTTTAGAAACATGGACTTAAAGTTCATTTGCTTTAAAAAAAAAAAACGAAAACACAGATATAAATCTAAAACCCTTAAGTTAAAGATTTGTTATTTCATGTGGTGACCAGAAGTCATAAAGAAATGGGGATTTGACAAAGGTTTACATGTATTTTATGTAGCCACAAGTGAGTCAGGGCCAAATTCTTTGATAGACCACTGTTTGGTAAATGTCTTTTACTTTTGCCATAAACATGGTGGTTGACTTACATTATGAAGTCAGTTTTCTCAATCAGGATAAATGATTCTTTGTTGTTCCCTGTTTCTAAAAATAGGAGTTTATACCGTACATGGCAAACAAATACAATTTTCAGTATGAGCTTGTTCAGTACAAATGGCCCCGGTGGCTTCATCAACAGACTGAAAAACAACGCATTATCTGGGGTTACAAGATCCTCTTCCTGGATGTACTTTTCCCTCTGGTTGTTGACAAATTCCTGTTTGTGGATGCTGATCAGGTAAACTCTTAAAGGCCAGGTTTTAACAGTTTGTATGAAAGGCAACAGACCTCTTTTTCCTTTTTAAATGGTATTTTTCCAGTATTGGAAAAGTTCATACTTGTTTTACAGTTTTTGGAAGAGAAAGAAAGTTATCACCCAGATGTAATCACTTTGAATTTGCATTTAGTGTATCTCCATTTCATCCTTTTGTATGTCTTTTTAATGTACTTGTGATAACATCATGTACATGTGCAGTTTTGTATCTTACTTAATCCATTAAACACAAAAACTAAAAGTTAGAAAATTAAGGTTTAACAGTGCTTGCCATCATCTCCTATAATCTGCCCCCAAGTTAGAAGTTAGCATGGGTGAGAGATGAAGCTCAAGTGGATGCTTGATCTTGATTATAGGGAATGCTGCAGATATTCTTCCAGGGATTCTATCAGGATTTGACTTAATTCCAGGGAACACATTGTGATTATAGAGCATACCAACTCAAACAGCATAAATGCACTTCTGTTCTACAGCCTTCCGCTTCATCCTGAGCTGGCTGAAACCTGAGTCATTCACCTGAATGAGAGTGATAAGATATGCAGAAGTCATTTGCACAAAGCCTTCATCTGCCTCTTTGGAATTCCTTGCTTCAGCTGGCTCAACCTGAAGCATGCTTACCTGATTCTAATATAGTCACATTTAATCCTTGTTGAACACTTATGATGGGCAAGGCATTGTTCTGTGTTTATATGTTAATTTATATAATCCTTCCAACAACTCTCTGAGATGGGTGCTGTCATTATCTCCATTTTACAGATGAAGAAACTGAGGCATAGAGAGGCTAAACAACTTAAATTTGTTTTGTTTCTACTCCTTTTGAATATTTAGAATACTGTGTGCCATGCACTAGGCTGAGGATCTTGCATGTTAGTGAGGGCACCGAGCTAATTAGTGGAGGAATCCAGGCTCACAGGGTGCCTACTGCTGGGAGCCTGTGCCAGTACCACTGAGCTGCCTTCCATGCTGCTGAAAGTAGGAAACTCTGTATTTTAAGGAAACTGCATTAGCACTGTCTGCAGGATTACTTAGCAAATGACTTCTTATGTTCTTTTCTGCAGATTGTTCGAACAGATCTGAAAGAGTTAAGAGATTTCAATTTGGACGGTGCCCCTTATGGTTATACTCCTTTCTGTGACAGCCGAAGAGAAATGGATGGCTACAGGTTCTGGAAGTCAGGGTACTGGGCCAGTCATTTAGCTGGGCGAAAGTATCATATCAGGTACTGAAAAAGGAGTATTCCTAACGCTGTTGTGTGCTTTTCTGTAAAATTTATTTTGTACATTTAAAATTCTGACTAGGTAATAAATACATTAATATGGTACAAAAATAAAAATTATAAAAAATATACAGTGGAGGGGCTGAGCCCGTGGCGCACTCGGTAGAGTGCTGCGCTGGGAGCGCGGCGACACTCCCGCCGCGGGTTCAGATCCTATATAGGAATGACCGGTGCACTCACTGGCTGAGTGCCTGCCGGTCATGAAAAAAAAAAAAAAAAAATATACAGTGGAAAAAAAATTTCCTAATCCTGCCTCTCCCTTCTACCCAGTTCCCTCCCTCACAACAGATAACCCCCCTATTTATTTACTGTCTGTTCTTCCAAAGAATCTTAACTCTTACATAAAGAGCTATGAATATGTATTCTTGTTTACACAAAATATGTCCTCCTATTTACACTGTTTTGTAACTTGCTTTTTTTACTTAATATCTTACTTATAGATCTTATATCAATATATAGAGGGATCTTATTTCTTTTTACAGCTGTATATTATTCCAGTTTATGAGTGTTATTTATAATCTCTTCCTATGGCATATAATGTTGCAGTGAATAATCTATTAAGTAAATTATTTTGCGTATTTCAAGTATGTTTGTAGGATAAATTCCTAGAAATAGACTTTTTAGTCAAAGAGTGTATGCATTTGTTGCATTTCTAATGAACACTCTATTATCTTCTCTGGGAGAAGTGTGATTTGGAAGATTTGGTGGGTAGGGGGACCTGTAGGAATTGGCACATACAAAGATAAATGTTGGGTATGGTGATTTCAGTTTCATACCTTATGTTCCTCATCCAAAAGAGCTACAGTGCTGTGGATTTTCCCCTGTAACATTTCAGACACTACCAGGATATCTTTGATTAATGTTTATTTATTGATTACTGTAGGTTTTACTACCAAATCTGCTACATTTGCTAGAAATATTTTGTCAGATTATTTCCTTTGGAAGGCAATTTAAATAAGGAAAAGTGATAGAAGTGAGCTAGTGGTGGCAGAGTATGGATTTTGCAATAACTTCCTTAGACGTCTTTGAAGTAGCACATACTGACCTTTGACTGCTGAAGGACTGTAGCTTACCTTTTCTGTTTTCCTTTTTTTAAAAATTAAAGATCACCAGTAAGGAGATCTTAACCCTTGGATTGGTGTTGTCAGCACCACACTCAGCCATTGAGCTAACCGGCCATCCCTATATAGGATCCGAACCCATAGCCTTGGTGTTATCAGCACTGCGTTCTCCCGAGTGAGCCATGGGCCGGCCCTTGTAGCTTACCTTTTCAAAGAGAAACCAGAATGTTTGGCTAGTGACCTGTTCCATTATTCAGTGGGGTTAGTTTTTCTGCAATAATGCATGGTTGCTTGTAACAAATGGGTCTTCTCTATTCAGTGCACTGTATGTTGTGGATCTGAAGAAGTTTAGGAAAATAGCTGCTGGTGACAGACTCAGAGGACAGTACCAAGGTCTGAGTCAGGATCCTAACAGCCTTTCAAATCTTGATCAAGTAAGTGGCCTTTTTTTATGGTTAACACTTTCCACAACAAATATACAATGTTGTGTCAGAAAATGCAGTATGACTTGTGTCTCATTTCTCTCCTCTCTCAGGACGGTGTCTTGTTTCTTCACGGTAAGGGGTATGGGTTTTTATCTGATCTCAAAAGAACGCATATCAGTAGTGAAAAATGTCACAGACCTGATCTTGGTTGGGGAGAGAGATGGAAGGAGGGTGCTGCCTCTCTGAATCTTATCTTTTTATTTATACTCAAGCTAATCTAATAGATTTATTTCTCTTCCTGCTAGGGTCTATTTGTTTTTCTGCTTTGGGAACTAAATACCTCAGGATTCACAATATAGATTATAGTATCAGGGCTGCCCAGTTAGTGCAATTGGTTAGAGTGTGGTGTTATAACATGGTGTTATAACAAGGTCAAGGATCCGGATTCCTGTACCAGCCACCTGCCCCTCCCCCACTCCAAAAAGAATATAGTATCACAAATTCTCTTTTTTCTATGTCAGAAACCATGGTGTGTATCAAGAAGGTTAGCTGAATCATTAATCTTTATTAATGCTAAGCATTTTTCAGAGGTGAGATTGTAGTTTGTGTTTTAGACACATAGTTTCACATATTCTAAGCATTTTGTTTTGCTTAAGTCTATCTTAAAAATTTTTAAACTTTATTATGATACATAGCATCCATAAAGAAAAGTACACAAAAAAATATACAAATACACACATAGTCATATACATCAAACAATTTTACAAAGTAAATGCCCATATGCCACAACTCAGTTCAAGAAGAAGAACATTACTAGCATTCCAGAAGCCACCCTTCATCCCTAACAAAAATATCTAGCATCCTGACTTTTATGGTGATCACTTCATTTGCTTTTCTTTATAGATTTACTATGTAATTATGTATGCTTAAACACTATTGTTTAATTTTGCCCATATTTTCCTCCTCTAACTCAATGGAATCATGAAAAATGTACCCTTTCCAATCTAACTTTTTTGCTCAGCTTTATGTGATTCATCTATGTTGTATCTAGTGGTTTTTTATTTACCCATCCTACATTTGAGTTGTTTTCAGTTTTTGACATCCGTAGATAATGCTACTGTGAACATTCTTTTACATGTACACATATTTCAGTTGTTTATATAACTAAAAGTGGAACTGCTGGGTCATCAGATATGTGTTTCTTTGCCTTTACTAGATAATTCCGAACAGTTTTTCAATGTAGTTCTAATTTACACTACACCATCAGTTTAAAAGTTCCCATTGCTCCACATTTTGACCAGTACTTATGGTCCATCAGTGTTAATTTGGTAGGTGTGAACTGGTATCTCATTGTGGCTTTCAGTTGATGAGTTTAACCTATTTACATATAATGTAATTTAATTTAATGAGGCTGAATTTACATATGCCATTTCCTGTTTTCTAAATGTGGTATATGTATCTTTTGTATTCCTCAGTTCCTACATTGTGTGTTAAAGAGACATTTCTAGTGAATCATTTTAAATCCCTTGTTCTTTTACTGTATGATTTTTTAGTTTCTTTGTGTTTGTCTTGATGATTGCCATTAATGCCTTAATTTATGACAATCTAGTTTGAACCAATACAACTTAATTTCAATAGTATATGAAAACTAGCTCCATTTCCCTCCTCTATACTGTTATCATGCAATTTACATCTTTATACATTGTATGCCCACCAGCACAAATTTAAAATTACTTTTTTCAGTTGTCTTTTAAATCCTATAGGAAAAAAAATGAGTTCCAAACAAAAAATACATTGATACTGTCTTTTATATTTACCCATGTTGCTTTTTATTTCTTTATGTAGATTTGAGTTACTGTCAAGTGTCCTGTCATTTCAGGCTGAAGGACTCCCTTTAGTACTTCTGGCAGGGTGGCTCTGCTAGCTACAAACTATCAGAACGAGTAAATTCTCTTTCATTTTTGATAAATAGTTTTGCTGGATATAGAATTCTTGCTTGATAGTTTTTTCTTTCAGCACCTTGAATATTTTGTCCCATAGCCTCTGGTTTTGATGGGAAATTATTTGTTAATCTTATTGAGGATCCCTTGTATGTGACAAATTGCACATCTAGTGTTGGTTTCAAGACTCCTCTCTTTTAAATTTTAAATATGATATGTTTAGGTGTGTGTCTTTCAGTTTATCTTACTTGGAGTTCATTGTACTTCTTAGATGTGTGTAGATTAATGGTTTTCATTAAATTTGGGAAATTTTCATTATTTCTTTGAATATTCTTTTTGCTTCCCTCCCTTCCACATCTCAGGACTCCCATTGTTTGTATGCTGGTACATTTGATGTAGTCCCACTGGTCTCTGAGTCTCTGTTTATTTTTCTTCATTCTTTTTACTTTCTGCTCTTTATGCAGGATAATCTCAATTGACCTGTTTTCAAACTCGGTGATTTTTTTTCTGCCTACTCAAATCTGTGGTTAAACCTGCCCCTCTAGTGAATTTTTCATTTCAGTTATTGTATTTTTCAACTCCAAATTTTGTATTTGCTTCCTTTTTATAATTTGCCTCTTTATTAATATTGTTCTCTATTGTAGTTTTATTTTGCATTTCTACAAAATAAGGTTGAGTACCATTTTGTATGTTTATGGCCATTTAAATATTCTCTTTTGTGGAGTACTTGTTTTAAGTATTTGGATTCTTTGGGTTTTTTGTTCTTAATTTAAAGGCACTCTTTATATATATTGGTAGTAGCCTTTGTTAGTTATATATGTTGCACAATTTCCTACTTTGACTCCATTAATGGTTCTTTTGTAGTCCAGTTGGTTGGTGTTTTTCTTCATGGTTAATGTTTTTTGAGACCTACTGAGGTCATAAAGATGGTTTTTTAAATGAGCTTTATTATTTTGCCTTTCACATTCAGATCAGTATTCCAATAGGAATTTGTTTTCTGTATGGCATGAGATGAAGTTCAACTTTCATTTTTGTATGTGGATATACAATTATTTCAGCATGATTTTTTTTAACATCTTTGTCTGCTATTCCATTTGTCTACTTGTCTATTTTCAAGCCCATACAGGTGACATAGACTATACTTTGTCCTTTGTTTTCCCATGTATATTTTAGAATCAGCTTATCAAGTTCAGGAAGAAAAAAAAAAACTCTTCCTAGGATTTTATATTTGGGTCATGTTAAATTTCTTTCAATAATATAGATAGTTTTCTTTGTAGAGAACTTGTACATCTTTGCTAGAGTTATTTTTAAAATGTTTGTTTCTGTTGCTTGTATGTAAAATTGAAATTGACTTTTGTTTGTTGTATTTAACTGCCTTGTTAATGAACTCACTTATTCTAATAATTTATATATATTTTTGGATTTTCTCTATATATAATCATATCATGTAAAATAATGACAGTTTTACCTTTTCCTTTCCATCTTAGGTTTTAAAAAATTTATTTTTCTTGCTTTCTGTATTTGCTAGGACTTCCATATTGCTGAGTAGAAACATTAATCATGGACATCCTTGACTCAAAGGGAAAGTTTTCAGCATTTTACTAAGTATGATGGTTGCTGTAGACTTTTGTAGACACCTCTCATTTAGATTAAGGAATTCCTTTTTTTCCTAGTTTGTTATTGTGTTGAATTTTTACATGTTTTTGACATCTGCAGAGATGATTTTTCTCTTTTATACTGTAAATATAGTGAATTATATACCTAAATAAAATTCCTGAATTATATAATACCTATTTTATTTCAACTTGGTCATGTATGTCCTTTTTATATATTATGAGATTCTTTGTGTTAGTATTTGTTTAAGATATTTTATGTTTTTTTGTGACATTGGCATGTAATATCTGCATCAGGTTTTGATATCGAGGTTATGTAGACTTCATTAAAAATAAGTTAAGTTTTGTTCTTTTTCATTTATCTGTGATTGGTTTTTGTAAAATTGGCTTATTTTTTAAATGTTGGGTACAACTCGCTAGGAATGCTGGAGTTTTCTTTGTGTTTAAATTATGAATCTAATTTTTTTAATAGTTATATGCTTATTGAAATTTTCTTTCACTTTTTAAATCAGTATTCTTAAATTATATCTATCTTTTCTAACATATTGTCATTCAATTGCTTATATCTTTTCCTTTTATCTTTTCCTTATATCTTTTGCTTATCTTTTTTATTGAAATATAATTTGTGTTCAATGATATGCTAAGATCTTAAGTGTACTGTTTTGGAAAATGCATATTGAGAGCCAGAATGATTCCATCACACTAGTTATCTTTTTAAAGGCTGTAGGATCTGTTATTTTTGCTTTTTAAATTTCTGACATGGCTTATTTATGCTTTCTGTTTTTTCCCTTGATCAGCTCACCAGGAATTAATCAGTTGTATTAGTCTTTTCAGAGAATCAGCTTTTAGTGTTGTTAGTCTTCTCTACATCTGTTTCTTTTTATTTCACCAATTTCTGTTCTTTATTATTTCTTTACTTCTGGTTTCTTTTATTTAACTTTTTTTCTGCTAATTTCTTGAGACAGATGTTTAGTTGATGATTTTTAGTCTTTTCTAATATATGCATTTGGAATATTCAGATTCTATCTCAGCACGACTTTGGCTGTGTTCCACGTTTTATATGTAGCAATTTTCTTATCACTTAATTCAGTATATATCTAGTTTCCATTGTGGTTTCTTCTTTGACTGGCTCATGAGTTATTTAGAGGTTATTCCAAGTACACAGGAATATTGCAGTTATATTTTTCTTATTAATTTCTAACTTAGTCATTTTATGGCCAGAGAGCATACTCTATTCTCAGAATATGATTTCAGGCATTTGAAGTTTTTTGAGACTTGCTTTAAAACACAGATATGATCAGTTTTGGTAAATATTTTATCTGTTTTATGTTCTGCAAATATTAGGTCAATTATTTTTCTATATATATATTTATTAGGTCAAATTTCGCAATATGCTGTTAGTGTTTTTTGTCTGTCTGTTTTTTCTATTAGTTAATGAGAGAAATGTGTTAAAATTTTTTCTTCTGTATTGTGAAATCTGTCTTGTCTTTGGTTCTGTCAAAATTTCCTTTTCATATTTTGAGACTATATCATTAATACCTACAAATTTAGGAGTCATGTATTTCTGATAAATTAACCTATTATCATCTCTGGCAGTGCCCTTTTTTGTTTGATTCTTTAAATTTTGGGGCCTTAAAGTGCACTTCATCTAATATTGGTGCACCTATGCCAGCTTTCCTTTTGGTTAGTATTTTATGGTTTTTTTATTCTTTCTTTTATTTTCAGTCTTTCTCTATCCTTATATTTTATAACTTTTTCTTATAAATTGCTTATACCTGTTTGTTTTTCATCCAGGTGACAGTCATTTAATTTGAGCATTTAGTCTGTTTATAGTTAATTACCAATAAGTTTGTTTTCTATAGTGCTTCTACCTATGTTCCTTTACTCTCCTTACTCAATTTCTTTCACATTGATCACGAACTTTTAATAATTCCATTTTCCCTCTATTAACTTAAATTGTATAGTTTTTAAATAGTTCTTTTAATGGTTATTCTAGAGATGACAATATGCATTTCTGACTTAGCAGATTCTTATAGTACTTGGTATATTTTTCCTTCTTGCTAGACAGTGCAAAAACATCAGAACAGCGCTTCTCAAATTTTAGCATATGTACAGGAATCACCTGGGTGATTAAAGCAATAATTAAAGCAATAATTCCTGGGTCCCACACCAACAGATTCTGATTCAGTAGGTGTGGAGTTGGGTCTAATAATCTGCATTAGCAAGCTCCCTGTTTGAAGTCTGCAGACATTTTAACCAGTCAGAACCAGTTACTGCTTTTATTCACATGCCAACCTAGATGCCTTTTGATAAGTATTTTAGGTCTCTTTGTATTTTAAACCCCAGAAGATATTATTCTTTTTTAGTACAGTCAGTGTCTGTTTAGATTGAGGTTTACTCAGATATTTACATTCTACACATATTACATTATTCACATAGGGAACATTCTTCCTTGCATTTCTAGGTTTCCGTATAGGATCATTTTCCTTCTACCTGAAGAATATCCTTGAATTTTCTTTAGTGTGAGGTCAGCTAGTAACAATTTTTTTTTTAGGTTTTGTTGTCTGAAAGTGTCTTTATTTTACCTTTATCATTTTTTATTGTGGTAAAATATACATAACATAAAACTTACCGTCTTAACCATTTTTAGGTGTATAGCTCAGTGGCATTAGGTACATTCACAGTGTTGTGTAATCATCAGCACTGTCCCTCTCCAGAACTTTTTCACCTTCCCCAGCTGAAACATTAAATAAATAATAACTCCTTCTTTTCTCCTCTCCCCAGTCCCTGGTAACCTCTATTATACTTTCCATCTCTATGAATGTGCCTCTTCTAGGTATGTCATATAATTGGAATCATACATTTATCCTTTTGTGTGTAGCTTATTTCACTTAGCATTATGTCCTCAAGTTTCATCTATGTTGTAGCACATGTCAGAATTTTCTTCATTAAAACTGAATAATATTCCATTGTATGTATCTACCACATTTTGTTTATCTGTTCATCTATTGATGGACATTTGGCTTATTTCCATCTTTTGGCTACTGTATGTGATACTTCTGTGAACATTGGTGTATGAGGGTACTTCAAAAAGTTTGTGGAAGTCATCCATTTGCAGCAACATGGATGAGCTTGGGGAAAATTATGTTAAGTGAAATAAGCCAGGCACAGAGAGAAATACCACATATTCTCACTCATATGTGGAAACTAAAAAAGTTGATCTTATAGAAGTGGAGAGTAGAATAGTTATTACTAGAGATTGGTGGGGAGAAGGGGAAGGAGGGACTGGGGAGAAGGATGGTCAGTAAATATAAAATATTAGAGAGATAGGAAGATAAGGAGAATGGCAACTTAGGGATCTATAGTAATACAGGGAGACTACAGTTGACAACACAGTATTGTGTATCTTTGAATAGCTAGTCAAGATGATGTTGAATGTTCCTAACACAAAGAAGTGACAAATGTTTGAAATGATGGATGTACTAAGCATCCTGATATGATAATTGCACACAATATGAGTGAACCTATCATACTCTTTAAATATATACAATTATCATGGGTCAGCTAAGAAAAATAAGTTAAAAGGAGAAAAAAAAAAAAAAAAGAAATAGTTGAATACTGGTTACCAGAGGCAGGGAAGAGTGGGGAACAGGAAAATGTTGGTAATTGACACAGAATTACAAAGTTACAGTTAAGAAGGAAGAATAAATTCTGGTACCCTAGGGTAACAATAGCTAATAATATTGTATTGTATATTTCAAGATAGCCAGAATAGAAGATCTTGAATGTTATTACCACAAAGAAATGATAAATGTTTAGGCGATAGATATGCTAACTATTCTGATTAGACCATTATACAATATATGCATGTTTTGAAACATAAACTCTGTCCCATAGATGTGTACAATAAAAAATAAAATAGTTTGTGGGAAAAATAGAATTGAAAGATATTGCTAATCTTTCTATGAACTTTTTTTTTTTTTTTTTGGCTTTTTCGTGACCGGCACTCAGCCAGTGAGTGCACCGGCCATTCCTATATAGGATCTGAACCCGCGGCAGGATCGTCGCCGCGCTCCCAGTGCCGCACTCTCCCGAGTTTCTATGAACTTTTTGAAGCACCCTTGTACAAGTATCTGTTTGAGTCCCTGCTTTCAATTCTTTTGGGTATAAGCAGTAGCAAGAAGTGGAATTGCTGAATCATGTGGTAGTTTTTATGTTTTGACTTTGTAAGGAACCACCAAACAGCTTTCCACAGTGGCTGTACCATTTTACAAAATGTGTAAGGGTTCCATTTTTTCCATATCCTTGCCAACACTTGTTAATCACCACCCCCACTGCAATTTTTGATAATAGCCATCCTAATGGGTATAGAGTAGGATCTCATTGTAGTTTTGATTTTTATTTCCTTAGTGACAAAAAATGTTGAGCATCTTTTCATGTGCTTATTGACCATGGTGTCATCTTCGGAGAAATGTCTATTCAAACCTGTTTCTAATTTTTTATATGATGTAGGGTTAGGGTCCAACTTCATTCTTCTGCATTTACATTCATTCTTGAAGGATATTTTTATTGAATTTAAAATTTCAGCTTGACAGTTTTTTGGGTTTTGTGAAAGGATGAGTCGACACCAGTTGACCATCCACTGGAGAGAGCTCGTTTATTAGGCAGCACACACGCATATATATAGGGCTTTAAGGGAAAGCTGATTGGTTTAAAATACAATCCCTATTTAGCATACCGCATGGGGCTTGGGGGGAGCTGATTGACCTGTGATTCGCACCGGCGGGAAGGAGAATGCGGAAGAGAAGGGTAACCAGTGCCATGATGGGGTGTGGCCGAGCAGGGCTTATGTGATCAGGGTGTGATCCCTTGGGGCATTTGGGTTCTTACATTCCTCCCTTTTTCTTGTTTTAGGAAAGGGGACGTTGAAGTCATTGAGCTACTTCCTGCTGAACTGGGGCGTTGTGGAGGGGGGCAAAGGGAGGAAGGTACATAAATACCCATTATGAAACCCCAAAGGAGGGTGGAGAAACAAGTAATTTCAAAAGGGGAGAAGTCCATAAACATTCCTTGAAGCCACAAGTCGCACATGCACTGGTTCCATTGTTTGTAGTCGGAGACTGGAGGGGGCAACCAGGCGTCAGTGGCGAGGGCATTTAGGAATGCGTTTCCTCTGTAAGGTGGTGTCTCTTCAGCATCGGCTGAGGCACTCATGAGATGAGGCGAGGGGTTCATCGGTATCTAGGAACTGGTAGTTTCTAAGTAAAAGCTGGTTAAAGGCCTGATTAGAAATTTTTCCCACTTGGGCTTGAAGAATGATGCAGGGCAAGAAAAGGCAGGTTATGAGGAATAACAGCATTCTTCTCCAAGGAAGATGCAAGTACCTCCTTTTTCTGCAGTGAGGAGGTCTAGTGTTCTACGGTTTTCGAGGGTGACCTGAGCTAAAGAGGTGATTTGTCTCTGTAGAGAGGAAAGAGATTCTGCAGTGGAAGTTAGAGCCCCTTCAAGTTTAGTATTGATGTCTTTGACCACCCATAAACTGTGTCCTAAGGCTCCTCCCGACAGGCCGGCTCCGACAGCTGATGTTGTTAGGGAAATACCAACCATGATTGGGAGGAAGGCGGCCCCTTTTTGATTTGAGGGTGGATGAAGAAGATAGAACAGTTCTGAATTGGAGTACAGAGTGAGTTGAGGGACGATGGTGACAAGAAGGCATGGGGCAGTAAGATTAGACTGGATGGAGGTAGAGAGGGTTCCATTGCACCAGAAGAAAGAGCCTGGTGGGGCGAAGGTGTGGTTATAAATGGTTGAGGAAGGGAAGCGTTTAAGGGGACGGCCACCAGGAGCGGTCGCATGAGAGAAAACAATTTCCAGGAGAGAGAGAGAAAGATGGGTGTTTCAGAAATGATCTGTTGCCAGGTGTAAATGGGTGACCCTGGGGAGCTAGCAGAGGGGCCTGAAAGCTCCCTGGGTGAAATGAAAAGAACAGAAGGCCAAGGAGAAGGTTCATGTCTCCGGAATTGGGGGTAAGGCTGAGGTCCGGGATAGGTGGAGTTTGAAAGGGTCGGTAGGATGAGGGATACACTTAAAAGAATGGTGTGTTAAGTTCTTTTGCAGCTTGTTATTGGAGTTCTTGGTGGACGAGGGCAGATCCTGAGTGTAAAGCTTCAGCCTGGAAATATGAATCCATGGAGTAACATGATTACCTGGCAGGGCAAGTTTAGCAGCAGTTGGAGTGCAAAGGATGACAGGACATGGGCCTTCCCACTTAGGGGTTAGGGGGGTTTTGGGTTCTGGGGAAGTGTAGAATACTAATTGGCCTGGGCTGAGTGAAAGGTTATTTTTGGAAAGTGATGGATCTGGAAGTAGCCAGTCCTGGTACTTCCATAATTCGGTGCGAAGGTGGGAGAGCAAGGGTAAGGCCATGGTGGGTGGTATGGGTCCTTCAGTTGCTGTGATCCCCGGGGGTAGGAGGGGCCTACCATACATGACTTCAAAAGGGGAAAGATTGGAGGGTCTTTTTGGGAGAGCTCTGGTCTTGAGTAGAGCAAGAGGTAAAAGATGGACCCAATCAAGGTGTAATTCCAGAGACAATTTAGTTAGTATGTCCTTTAAGGTTCTGTTGGTTCTCTCTACCTTTCCAGATGCCTGAGGTTGGTAAGGGCAATGTAGGTGCCAGGGGAGAGAGAGTGACTGGGAGAGTTTTTGTATTATCTGGGCGGTAAATTCAGGTCCATTGTCAGATTGAATGGAAGTGGGCATCCCAAATCGTGGGATGATTTGGGAAAGGAGAGTCTGGGCTACGGTGGAGGCCTTTTTATTGGATGTTGGGAATGCCTCTACCCATCCTGAAAAGGTATCAACAAACACCAAGAGGTATTTGAGGCGCCGGACAGAAGGCATGTGCGTAAAATCGACTTGCCAGTCGGCCGCAGGTGTGAGACCTCTGGCCTGGTGGGAAGGGTATGGAGAGATGGTCGGGAAGGGCCCAAGGCTCCATCAGTCCTCCTCAGCGAGGCCCACCATAGGTGGTGTCCACGGTTCGGGGGACTGTGGGGCAGTTTGTCCCTCACCCCTTCGGGCGAGGGGGCAATCAGATCCTCAATGTCCCTTCTTTTTGCATTTTGGACAAGGAGTGGTGGGTGGCCTGGGGGTGGGGCAAGCCTTTGCCCAATGCCCTTCCTTTCCACATTTAAAGCAGGCTCCAGGTGGAGGCTTAGAGATGGAGGCTGTGGGAGGGCGCCCAGGGGGTTTGATAAGCTGGGCCAACATCTGGAAGTTGGCATGGTCGGCCTTTTGTTTTCGACGTTCCTTTTCCTCCTCCTGATTATGAAAAACCTTGAAGGCCACTGACAGGATTTCGGTCTGAGGGGTTGCAGGACCCTGCTCTAATTTTTTAAGTTTAGTTTTAATGTCGGGGTAGGATTGGGCCAAGAAATAGGTCATAAGGACATGCCAGCCATCTTCTGAGTTGGGGTCTAAGTTAGTGTATTGTTGAAAGGCCTGAGTTAATCTATTGAGGAACTCGGAGGGAGTTTCCTCACTTTTTTGGACAATTTCTTGAATTTTTTGGAAATTGATGACCTTGCGAGCCTTTTTTTTGAGGCCAATTATTAAGCAAGAGGCAAAACGGTCTCGAGCCTGGATTCCCTGGGCTGTGTTATAATCCCAATTAGGTTCCTGTTCTGGGACTACTTGGGGGCCTGGCGGGTGATCCGGATTGGTACGATGGGTGTCAGTGGCATGGGTTTGGGCTGTATCCCAGACCCTGCGGCGTTCCTCGGGGAGGAGGGTATTGGCTAGGAGCATGAAGATGTCATGATGTGTGAGGCTGTAGGCCTGCAGGATCCATTGGAATTCTTTAATGTAGGTGGTAGGGTCGGTAGAGAAAGAGCCTAGTCTTTTTTCTAATTCTGTAAGGTCAGCTAGGGAAAAGGGAACATGGACCCTAACTACTCCTTCAGCCCCAACTACCTCACGTAGTGGGGCGATTGTTAAAGGGGCGGGGGGAGGTCCTCGGGAACAGGTGAAAGGGGGGCTTAGTGGGTCAGGAGTAGGGGAGGGTAAAGATGGAGGAGTGGATGGCGCAGGAGGTGCAGAAGGTGACGCGGATGACGGGGGAGGAGGAGCAGGTGCCAGAGGTGCTGGGGGAGGAGGAGGTTGGTAGGGTGGGGGTTCATCAGCAGGGTCAGAATCGAGGGGTGACTGTGAAGATGGTTTACAGGCTAAAAGGACTTGAGAGGGAGCACAGGAGGAGCAGAGGGTGGGGTTCTGAGCCAAGAGGCGAAAAGCCTCGATGTAGCGATCTCCTTCCATTTTTTTAGGCGCTGGCAGTAGTTAAAGAGGTCTCGTAGAATGTTAGGATCTAGTGTGCCCTCAGGGGGCCATGTGTTTTGATTATCTAAAGGATAATAAGGCCAATCTTGTGTCCAGAATTTGGTGAGGAGTTTGGGCTTAATATCCGGCCCGAGGGAAAGGTTGGTGAGGTTTTTCAGAAGGCATTGAAGTGGAGAGTCCCCTAGGGAGGAGGAGGAAGAGCCCATTCTGGTCTCTTAATGGGAATTTAGACAGAAATCGGACAGAGATTAGTGATAAGACAGATCCTTGGGACGGTTGGGAAAGGCGGCATCCTAGAAGGCATCCCCAGTAGGTCACGTCAGTCCCGGCAGGTTCAGGTACGAGCCAGGAGGAGAGAAGGGAGGTGTGGGTCGTCACTCAGACCTTCACTTCTCTAGGGCAAAAGCCCGGTACCTGAAGGAACCTAGCGCTAGGAATTTCTGGTCGGGTCCCGGACCCAGAAGGTGGAGAGAAGAGAGTGGTGGACAGGAGGGTGAAAGAGAGAAGGAGAGAACAGAATGGGGCTTTTAACCTCCAAAAATGAAAGTAAAAATTTACCAGGGCTTTGGAACCTGTTATAGTTTGGGAATTTATGGTGGTCATGAAGACCGTGGTGGGGTGGGGTATGGGCGTTAGGGGCTGCCAGACGATCACGGCTAGACTCCCTGCGGTAGCCTGAAAAAGGGCTGGTGCCCTTTAGGAAAGGGGGCTAACCTAATGATGAGCCAGTGGTGAGCAGAAGGAGCCAGCGCCGAAAAGAATGGACGAAGGTGGATCGTCAGTGGTGAGCGGTGGAAGGGAGGCTGGTCCTGGTGGGACGGAGTTCCTGAGGGGCGACTCGAAAAGTGTTGCCACTGCGATTCGAAAAGTGTTGCCGCTCAAGGGGAACTCCGTCCTGGGTTTCGGCACCAAATGAAAGGACAAGGCGACACCAGTTGACGATCCACCGGAGAGAGCTCGTTTATTAGGCAGCACACACACATATATATAGGGCTTTAAGGGAAAGCTGATTGGTTTAAAATACAATCCCTATTTAGCATACCGCATGGGGCTTGGGGGGCAGCTGATTGACATGTGATTCGCACTGGCGGGAAGGAGAATGCGGAAGAGAAGGGCAACCAGCGCCATGATGGGGTGCGGCCGAGAAGGGCTTATGTGATCAGGGTGTGATCCCTTGGGGCATTTGGGTTCTTACATTTTGTGTGTGTGTGTTTTTGGCAGCTGGCTGGTAAGGGGATCCAAACCCTTGACCTTGGTGTTATCAACACTGTGCTCTAACCAACTGAGCTAACTGGCCAGCCCTTGACAGTTATTTTCTTTCAGGATTTTGAGTATGATTTATCTTTCCATTTTTTGGGGGGTTTTCAATGGTTCAGTTGAGAAATTACCTGAAATTCTAATTGCTTTTTATTTGAAAATTATTTGTTTCTTCCTGCTGTGTTTAAGATTTGTATTGGCTTTCGGCAGATTTCTTTATAATATACACAGGTTTTCATTTTGGTTGTTCTCACTTAGTCTTCCTAAGGTTTCTTAAATATGTGGCTCATTGGATTTGGACAGTTCTCTGTGATTGTTCTTGAAATAATGCTTCTGCTCTGTTCTGCCTTCTAGCACTCTGGTTATACATATGCTAGACATTTTTTTTTTTTTTTTACTGAACTCTGTATTTCTTTCTTTTCTGTATTCCCTTAGTTTAGTCTCTCTGTGGTTCATTCTGGTTATTTCCTCTAATTTATTAAGCTTTCCATTTGTTCTTTTTTTTTTTTTTTTTTTCCTTTTTTAAAGATGACCAGTGAGGGGATCTTAACCTTTGACTTGGTGTTGTCAGCACCACACTCTCCCAAGTGAGCCAACTGGCCATCCCTATATAGGGATCCAAACTTGTGTCCTTGTTGTTATCAGCACCATACTCTCCCAAGTGAGCCACGGGTCGGCCCTCCATTTGTTAATTTTGGTTGTGATATTTTAGTTTTATATTTCCATTCAGATATTTTTTGTTTCCTGTTCTGCTGAACTTCTCAGTCTTTTTATTTTTAAAACTTGGGGCTTATTTTGGCATCTTGCTGGTACAGGGATTGAAGCCTGGACCTTGGTGTCATCAGCCCCGTGCCTTAACCACCCGAGCTAACCAGCGAGCTTTTTTTTTATTTATTTTATTACTAGTGAGTATTTTACTTTAAAGTCTGTATGTGATACTTGGTGTTTCTAATTGATGGAGCTACTATAGAGCTGATTCTATTGTCTGTTTCTCTTGTTTTGTTGTCTCTTACATATCTGTTTATTTTCTGTAGTGTGTTAGGTGTTGTTTTTGCGGAATTATTTGTGGAAGTCAAGATAAATCCAACAATTAATGTTCTTTTTTGTAAGGAACTTGGAGGCACTGGCTATCTAGGATTATTTTAATCCAACTTTTTAAGATTTGATGATTTGAAGTTGAACTGCAGTCTTTGGCAAGCCTGTTTCTGGGTCACTCCAAATCATAGGGTGTTTTTCTTTGGTATATAAACCCCAAGCAAGGGGGCTTCACCAGAATTCTCCTTTACGACCACAGGCCTTATGTACAAATCTTTGTCACCTCAGACATAAGTGGATGTTGAAAGCCTCAGAAAAACCCACTAAGCAGCATATGTCCTTGGGGGGAAAACCCAAATTCCAGAGTTATCTTTTTTTATCTTTTTTTTTTTTTAATTTAAATTTAAATTTAAATTTTTTATTTCTTTTTTAGTTAGCACTGTTTTATTTTATTTTAAATTTATTTTATTTATTGAATCAAAATTGATTATACATATTTTGGGGGTTGAACATTGAGATATGTTCATTAAATCAATATTACTAGCATATATATTGTTATAAATAGTAATTATTCTTTATGCTCTTTGTCTAATCTCTCCCCATCCCTTCTCCCTCCCCCTCCACCCTCTAGTTGCCCTAGATTTCTTCTCTCCTTCTGAAAGAATAATGGTTACTCTGTTAATTTGTTGCCTAGATGATCTGTCCAATGCTGAGAGATGTGATCAGTTCCCCCAATATTATCACAGAGCAGATGCTCCTTATGCCACTCTGAAATGGGTTTTGTGGAAAGAGACATCCTCTTCTTTTCTTTGGTGTCTGCTGGTGACTTTCCTTGTGTCAATGCACTCCAGTGGTTGGTGGACCATCTGCGTGGTGGTTGTGGCATCTAGCTGCTTTTGCAGCAGCCATGTTTACTGTAGTGGCTGTGGTGGGCCACCCACGTGGAGGTGCTGTTTTTGGTATGCTC
Organism: Cynocephalus volans; assembly: GCF_027409185.1. NCBI lineage: Eukaryota > Metazoa > Chordata > Mammalia > Dermoptera > Cynocephalidae > Cynocephalus > Cynocephalus volans. Next base: position 61,292,297 of record NC_084460.1, read on the forward strand.
CTTGGCACTGGGGTATGCCTGGTTGTGGGGTGTGTTTGGTCCCCTTCTCCATGCCTCTGGTCTCTGGGCAGGCCCCAAGGTGCTGGCGCCATGTGCCTAGTTGTGGGAGTGGGGTCCAGTCCCCTTCTCCATGTCCCGGGTCCCTGGGCGGGCTGCAAGGTGCTGGCGCCATGTGCCTGGCTGTGGGAGGCGGGTCCAGTCCCTGGCTACATACCTCAGGCGACTGGCTTGGTGTACCTGGTTGTGGGAGAGAGGTCCATTCCCCTTCTCCTTGCCGCGGGTCCCCAAGCAGGCCCAAAGGTGCTAGTGTGGTGTGCCTGGGCTGGAACTAATTTTTTGTCCTTTTCTTCTAACTTGGGGGAACTTCCTGTGGGAACCAGTACTTGTGCTGTGTGGTTGACCTAAATTGCTACTTTGCTGCTGTTTCCCTGGGGAAGGCTTTTTGTGCAGCTCAGGGTTTAATGGTTGATCTTACAGGTACTTCTGGCTCTCCAGAGACCCGGTGGATCTGTGTTCTGTAGAATCTCTGATCTGGGCCTGAGTTTTTTCATCAAACTGTACCCCATGCAATTCTGCATTCCTGACCAGACTCCTCTGAGTGGTCCTGTGCTGATTGGGGGGCAGATCAGCTGTCTTTGCTGTGTCCCAGTGTTCCCCTGGTGGGTACGTCTCCCCCATCGCCCGTGCTCCAAACACTTCCCATGGGATGGGCCCTGCGCTGGTCCCTTGTGATGACTCACCGTCCTCTTAATGGCTCCCTTTTTTCAGTTGTTCTGGCTCCTCGCTCCTGCGTGGGTCCATGGGAACCCTATTAGTGGTCTTGCTGTCCTGGGGGCCGCCAAGGCCCTCTTCTCCCCTTCTGCCTCCTAGCAACTCCATCTGAAGGGCACAGCTGAGGCTCCTGCCGGCTCCTGCCGGCTCCTGCCGGCTCCTGCCGGCTCCTGCCGGCTCCTGCCGGCTCCTGCCGGCTCCTGCCGGCTCCTGCCGGCTCCTGCCGGCTCCTGCCGGCTCCTGCCGGCTCCTGCCGGCTCCTGCCGGCTCCTGCCGGCTCCTGCCGGCTCCTGCCGGCTCCTGCCGGCTCCTGCCGGCTCCTGCCGGCTCCTGCCGGCTCCTGCCGGCTCCTGCCGGCTCCTGCCGGCTCCTGCCGGCTCCTGCCGGCTCCTGCCGGCTCCTGCCGGCTCCTGCCGGCTCCTGCCGGCTCCTGCCGGCTCCTGCCGGCTCCTGCCGGCTCCTGCCGGCTCCTGCCGGCTCCTGCCGGCTCCTGCCGGCTCCTGCCGGCTCCTGCCGGCTCCTGCCGGCTCCTGCCGGCTCCTGCCGGCTCCTGCCGGCTCCTGCCGGCTCCTGCCGGCTCCTGCCGGCTCCTGCCGGCTCCTGCCGGCTCCTGCCGGCTCCTGCTCTATGCGCTCATCAGCTTGAGCCTTAAAGCAGCCACAGCCCAAAATGCTCAAAGCAGTTTTTTCTTTCTCTCATCGTAGTTTCTCCTGCCTTTGTGAACTCCGTAGGTCTCTCCTCCTCTTCCCCTGAGCTCCAGCTGCCCTGGCTTGGCTGATGTTACATTTTTGTGGGAGAGAGTGACGCTGGGAACCGTCTATTCCGCCATCTTGATTGAATCTGCCGGAGTTATCTTTGTAGCACTTTGTTCTTCCCTGTTCCAATAATTCTTCACTATCTTGTTAGCTCTCTGGTGCCTTCAAGTGTGTGTTTTTCATAATTTATTCAGTTTTTCTGAATTCTATTCAGTCGTCCTCAGAAGGCAACTAGTCTCATTTACCTAATGCACTAATACTAGAAGTGGAGTTCTACTCTTTTTCAAGCATGAGTATAGAGTTGGAACTGAAACTGTGTTCTTGATTCAGCTTTCTGCAGCAGTACTGCAAGTTAACAGTTTGTAAAACTTTAAGTGAGATAAAGATAAATGGAGATTGGTATTTGTTATCTTAGTCCATCTGCTTTTAAATTTTAGTTTTTGAAACGGTGTGGTAAAGAGAACCATTGTCTATTAATTTTGTGCCATTATACACAAGGCTATGAAAGATTGATGACTGAATCATTCTTTACAAGTATCACTGTTAATCATTTTAGTGCATTTCATTCTATCATTAACTTGTTCTATGTAAGTCTTAGGACAATGCAACATCCTATTGTGGCAAACTCAGAAGGTCTCCTGAGACCAAAGGTTTAAAGCATAGAGTACAGTTGGCTAAATGTGGGTCTCATTTTTTTGGGAGCAAGACTCAGTAAACAAGGTGGATTCAGAGTTTCTTTGGTGGAAAACTGTAAAATATAAGGACCACCATTCTATATTTAGTTGACTTTCAAAAGTCAACAGGACCATTTTTCTTATAATTGCCCTCATAGAGGGAAGTCTAGGTGCAGGCTATTTGTGAGTTTTAAGCTAAAGTTTTTCAGTTGCTTATTATGGGTTGATGTTTTATAGATCCTCAAAATTCTGAGGTTTTGAAAAACACCATAAAAAAATTCTTTAACTTCTCTAAGCCTTTTGGTAAAGACCCTTTCAGTAAACATTTGTGATTGGCATGTAATATGTAATGAGCAGTTAGCATCACTGATTTACTATGCATTTATTTAAATTTCCCCTAGAAATTTAGATTTATGTGCTTTGTTTTCTTTACCAAACAGGATTTGCCCAATAACATGATCCATCAGGTGCCAATTAAATCACTCCCTCAGGAGTGGCTTTGGTGTGAAACGTGGTGTGATGACGCCTCTAAGAAAAGAGCAAAAACAATCGATTTGGTAAGCTGTCTGTGATGCTCCTCTGCACCTTAATCCAGTGTGATGTACAACTGAATGACTATTAGTTCTTATTTACCAGGATCTTATTTAGCCTTTCTCTGCAAATGCGTAGTTTAGGGGCTATGGAACATCTTGTGGTAATTTTAGCAGTTTTCCTTTTTGCTTAAGCAGGAAACTAGATCCTCTAGTGCCTGATGAGACTGCTTGCACTACTTACGATCTGCTGAGTCACTACTTGTCTTCCACTTTATCCCTGTGCCTTATAATTGTTCCAAATGGACTTTGACTTTTCCTGCCTTCCAGTGGCCTCCCACAACTTCTTTGTAGAACAAGCAGATGCAGATGTATATAGCTCCCTGCCATATTGCTTCAGATAATATATCCTTTGGTTCCTCAGTATTGTTCTTTGTATCTAGTTAGGACTAATAGCCCAAGAACAGAAACACCTTTGAATTCTATATAATGTATCCTTTCTTCAGCTCAGGTGAAGCATGTTCTTTTGGTTTTTATAGTGTAATAATCCAATGACCAAAGAGCCCAAGCTGGAAGCAGCTGTACGAATTGTCCCAGAGTGGCAGGACTATGATCAAGAAATCAAACAGCTACAGATCCACTTTCAGAAGGAGAAAGAAACAGGGACGCCGTATAAGGAGAAGACAGAAGAACTGAGCCGAGAAGGTAAGTGCAAACCTTTGGCTTTAGGTAAGTACTTCTTTTCATTTCTGATTTCTATTTGTTACAAAATCAACAGAATAATGAATAAAAGGAAAAGAAAAATCTTCCGTAGTCCTTCCATCTTAACATTAATTGGTGTGCATATATTTTTCATTTTCCTTTTTTAGTTGGCCTTCTGTTAAACAGTATTTATTAATACAATTGTTACTCTTTTTTCTTTCTTTCTTTGGTCGAGGGAGAAGGGGTGCTTTAATTGTGATTATTGTTATTTACGTTCGTAAGTTTTGGGATAACATAAGCCGAACCTGACATTATTTTTGGGAACCCTTGTCAGATTTCTTGTTTTTTGAATTAAATTTGTCAAGTTGCTACAAATGAACAAACTTAGATCAAGACAAAGTATATATTGATTTTTTAAAAAATATTCTTTAAGGGCCAGCCCGTGGCTCACTCGGGAGAGTGTGGTGCTGATAACACCAAGGCCGTGGGTTCGGATCCCTATATAGGGATGGCTGGTTAGCTCACTGGCTGAGCGTGGTGCTGACAACACCAAGTCAAGGGTTAAGATCCCCTTACCGGTCATCTTTTAAAAAAAAAAAAAAAATTCTTTAAAACAAGCATCTGGGATGAGGAGGAAGTGTTTGTGTTTAATTTAGGCTAAGAACAGAAAGTGCTTAAGTCTTTAATGTTTTTCCTACTATGTGCACATCTTTAATGGTGGCCACTTGAAAAAAATCATTATAATACAAAAGTGACTTTTTAAACTATTAATAAGCCGGACTGGGGATTTTAAGATTTATAAAAGCAATCGTAGAACAGGAATCTTGAGTGATTCACCTGTACATCTTGAAGACTGTACCATGATATTAAATATCACAGCTAGATTATCTAATCACCATAAAGATATTTAATTCAAATTCCTTATTTTTCAAGGATTTGTGAATTCAAGGATTTTCATAGATAAATGGGCAAAGAACGTGAACATACTGTTCAAATGAGAGGAAGGCACAAATAATAAATGACTTCGAGGAAACAGTAATCAAATTAAAGCAGTCTGTCATTAGTATCTGCTTCACAGAAAAAAATAGACGTATTGATAATGCCATTTGTTGGGGAGATGGTGATGAAACTGTTCTGCATGTACCTTGTTGAAGTTTTGTGTATTAGAACAACCCTTGTTAAAGAGTAGTATATCTGTCATCATGAGCCTTTAAAATGTTTGTACCCTCAGTAATTTTTCTCTTGGGAATTTATCTTAAAGACATAATTCAACACTAGACAAAAGTTATGTGAAGAAATTTATTTTACTATTATTTATAAACCAAAAGCATTAAAAACATTTTAAACATCCAAGAATGAGATACACTGATGCATAGGAAAATGTTTATATACTATTAAGTTAAAAAAAATAATACTGACTAAAAATGCATGCATATTTTCTGAAAGTAAATATTCCAATTTTATTCTAACTAAAAACAATTTAGTTCAAATAGTAGCTTTCAGGTAGTTTCAGTGTTCTTAAAAATAAAAATGTTACCTTTTCTTTGTTTTTGTTTTCAAAATATACAAAAACACCAAACCAAAGCCTCTCAAAATTTAAAATGAGATAAAATGGAGGTGGAGGTTCAAGTAATTAATAAGTTGTAGTGATGGAAAATGCCCACTTTTTTTCTATGTTGCAGATTCTAATGATAAGCTGCTTTAATTTGATTACTATTTCTTCAAAGTCATTTATTATTTGTATTTTCCTCTTATTGAATGTGTCCACATTCATTATGATTATCTATGAAAATCCTTGAATTCATAAATCCTTGAAAAATAATGAATTTGAATTAATTATTTTTATGGTGACTATATAATCTTCTAGCTGTGATATTTAATATCATGGCGCAGTCTTCAATGTGAGGATAATCTTTTTTCTTTTCCATTGTTCTTTTCCACAGGACCTCAGAAGCGTGAAGAATTATGATCTCTGGAGGAGGATAGGAGATTATACTATTTGAAAAACAGTTTTTATACTAACTGATAGTTTTTTTGATCTGTCTATACAACTGCTGATAAAATGGCTGGGCAAGTGTGCCCCACCTTTTGATTCTGAGCATTTGATTTTGACTTCTGCACACCAGTGGACGCTGTATCTCTGGGTTAAGGCTCTATTGGATTTGTACCTCAGAGGAAGACAAGTGGCTGATCTTTTGGGACTTTGTAGAGAGCAATCTTCTAATCAGAGGGGGAAATGGCAGCAACAACTGGAAGAAAATGAGCCCTTTGGTGCCCATACCCAAGAGCACACACATGCTGCGCTGTCGCAGGAAGCAGACCAGCCAGAGCCGCCATGTTCTTCCTTACCTCAGTTTACCTGTAGCTTTTGCTGGGTCAGGCCGGCAGAAGCTTTGTCCAAGGTCACTACACCTCGAGGTTTACGCCAATGTGCTCCTTGTGCCCTTCCTGCATTCTCTTCCTAGGCATTAGGTTCATTGTTTAATTGAAACTCAGCCAACAATTGTGTGTCTTCAGTGTCGGCTTGGTGCAGTGGTTACACATATTAATTTGAGGACAAGATTGGAATGGGGTGGGGTGAGTGTAGGGAAAATAGCAGAATTAGGGGGGCTCTTAAGTGTTGGGGGGAGGGGAGGAAGACCAGAAATTGGCCATTCTCTTTTATGAACTATTGGTACCGTCATGGCTAATTTGAAATGAAAACATTATTCTTATTTCCTACCCAACCCCAGTGAACTTTTTAGGTAATTGTTTTGTAAACAGTTTTTGTATGTGTGAAAGTCTTTGCTTTTTCTTCTCACTTTCTAAAAAAAGGCCTGCTATCAATTTCCTTACTGGATACAGCCATACTAAACCCCTCTAGTGATCCGTCTTGGAGGGCTCAGGGCTCCCTCTGGACGATGACCATGGTGTTTGCCCTCTCCTGTGTAGGGCTTTCTCTCAGACCCAGAGGACAGTGGGTTGGACTTTTTTCTACAAAATGTTCCTAGATCTAAGACCAGGAAAATTTTTAACTGTGGAATTCATAATTTTTGTACACTGTCCTATATTCCTTTTATTTTAGCACCGTGGGTTGCCTTTGGCTTACAGAAATTGCCAGTGCCCAGACCAGCTCTGACTTCACGTAGTTGCACTGTGAAGCACTGCTAGCCCTTTAGTCATTGCTTTCTGTGTCTTCACCCGACAGCTCAGTATTGGCTTTTTGGGATCAGCCTTTGCTGATGAATGGGCCATCAAGTCTTGGTGTGGTGTTGGCCTTAGAGGGAGAAGGCTCTGGTGACGTGGCTCTGTCTCTGCCCAGGCTGCAGGGCACAGCAGCAAGAGTGCGGACAGGGTGCCACACTTGGTTTCCAAGGCACACAGGCTGTTGCCTTCATATTTTCCCTGCTTTTTAAAAATATAAGGAGGGGGTGCAAATGGATAGGTAAATCCTTACCCTTCTATGCCAGGTAACATATTGATGTGTAGTCTTTTTTAAAAATCAAAGTCTATCACATATACCAAATATTTTATTTTTCCCATTTTCGTATGTAAAAGTTAGCTTAGGAGCCTCCCAGTCAGTCTGAAGGAGCTTTTGACTTTGCTTTCATAATTTCATCAAAAATTGGGGAGAAGGGGCTGGCTGGTTAGTTGGTTAGAGTGTGATGCTGATAGCACCAAGGTCCAGGATTTGATCACTGTACTGGCCAGCCTCCAAAAAAGAAAAAAAAAAAAATGGAGGAGGGGTGAATTTAAAAGAGAATTAGATAAATTCATCTGAGACTGAACAGGTGCCCCAGAATCACTGCCGCTGACAAAGGATGTAGCATGATTTCTCCCTGCCCTGCCCTTCACCTGGCCAGAGCAGCCAAAGGAATAGGATCAGTGAGATTAAAAAGCATTTGTTCAAACTTCATCTTCACATTTTATTAAGCCTTCAAGGAGGCCGCTGCTTACAACAATGGGCAGAAATGTGCATTTTCGCAGTTTATTGACTGGGATGTTGAGCAGGAAATACTCAGCTCACTGGGATTTGCTTTTCAAATGCTAGTTCCCATGGGATGCAGAATTGGCCACCTTTCTCTGTGTCTTTCTACCAAGTCTCCCATACATATTCTATGTAAGGAAGGCGCAGAGTAAAATAAAAGTTCTCTGTGTGGTGCGTGTGTCCTGTGTCACTCATTGGCCCTTATCTGTCATCACCCTGACATGAGTCTTAACTAATAGCTGACTCTGATGAATGCAACACCCAGCCTGCTTCTGAAATGATCTAGGCTCCTCCTCCTGCCAGTTTCTTTTCATGGTTTATGGGACATAATTGCCTTTAAAATTAACTGAATGCCCTAGGAAATGATGTTACCAGTAAAGTGTGGTCTTGGTCAGCTTTGTCTGTTGTCTCTACCATAAGAAAATACACTGTGACTGAATAGATAGGTAAGACAGATTTTTGTCCCCAGGAATCAGGAGTTGATTGCGCTGAATGTACAAGCTTCTGGAAACTGTTTACAGTGTGTTGTTCTTAGCCATTATTTATATGTAATGGATTTTTTTTTTTATCATCATGCCATAATGGAAAATTTTCTTTGTGAATAAGTGGCAGAGTAATATGAAATAATGTGACATGTCAGAATGACATGCAGCAATGTGAGCCTGTTTTTATGTTCTATGAACAGTGGTATTTGGTTGAGGTGAAAATCTGTCACACAGCCTACTGCTGGGGCTGTGGGGTACTCCATGGTCAGTGTCTCTGGCCTCCTGTGTTTGGTTTTAAAAGCGTCCTGAATGCTTACCACATTCAGAGTGATGGCATGTTGGTTTTTGGTAAGAATGATAAAGTTGTGAGTCTGTGTAAATGTTGCATTTCAAATCAGATGTGCAGATGTTTGCACGTCTGCCAAGTTCCCGGGCATTATGGTAGGCTGTGCATTGTGTGAGCTCAGTTCTTGGAGAGCACTCATTGCACATATTACCTATGTTAAGAAACAGTTTCCATACATGGAGCTTAATTTACTCTGCTATCCTTAAGTCCTTATGTTCTGAACCTTGTTACGGCTCTGCCTGAACAAAAACGTGTTATCCGGTTGTGGGAACTGAGTCCCTGAATGAAGGGCTGGGATCTAGGGATGTTCGTGCAGTATTTGAAAGAGACTGGTCCAGGGAGGAAGGAAATCCTGAAGTTTTCTTTAGCCAGGAGTTACTCTTTTCTGACACCATAATTTGGAAGAGGCCAGACACTACCCTCATAACAAGTGTAAAATGAGTCCTCTCCTCCCCAACTCCCCCATGAGTAAATTTAGATACTTGAAAGCAATCCTTTTCTAAAATTGCCATGCCTAATTTGGCCTGAATGATTAAAAGAAGGAATTCAACTCAAAAGTTACAAGGGGGAATAAAAGTTACAAGCAAATTTTATTCAATTTTTTTGAGTAGAATGTTAGTACTGTAGGATCAGAGTTCATGGAAATGGAAATGTATTGATAAAGCTGCCTGATGGGATGGGAACTTTCTCTTGGTAAGGAAAATGGACGGTGAATAAAAAATGGAGGGTGTATTATGTGCAAACTTATTTAAATATATATTCCAATGTTGTGTAATTTTAATAATTAGTGTTTTAAGTACTTGATTTTATGGGGACATTTTTGGGGGGATGATGGGCGTTAATAAAAAATACAGCTTGTCTGGTGGGGTAACATTTTTAAATTTAATTCATGTTTCTCTGATTTGATGTAGTGAAGAAAAGATCTTAATCAGGACTTTGGTAATTAATTACCTGATTGAATTCAAGCAAGGTAGATGTCATTAACTCATGGGGTTATTAATACTTCAAAGTATCTGTTTTTGTTTTGGTGGCTGGCTGGTATGGGGATCCGAATGCTTTGACCTTGGTGTTACCATGCTTTAACCAACTGAGCCAACATGCCAGCCTGATATTTCAAAGTATCTGGAGGATACAAACCTCTCATTCATTATTTGGTCTTTGGTTTTTCTGTATAATACAGAAACAATACTTCTGGCTGGCAGTGAGGATCTCGCTCCATCAGGGTGTCAGTGAGTGCTGACAATTTATAAAAGCAAACCACAAAATCAGCTTCAAACGGCTGCATGCTCCCCAGAAGTAGTCCATGAGGTTTAAACTCCATGGTAATGATTTTGCAAGCAAGATGCCCTCTCCTGAGTCTTTCCAAATTACCTAGCAGTGCAGAGGCCAGTTGTGGAAGATTTTGGTGGGGCCATAAGTTAGAGATGGAGCTGAGGTCTTCATTCCACCTGTATTTTATGCATTGCCTTACTTGTCACCAAGTAGATTTCCAGAGAAATGGGCATAATTCCTTTTAGCAATGACAAAGAGCAAAATGCATTAACCTAAGGCTGACAATTTGAGAACAAAAGATTGTCAAATACCATGTTTTCCAACCAGGTTATCCATGGAAATAACAGGTAAACATGGAGCAATGGAGAAAAATGGTAGAATTTTTAAAGAAACTATGTACTTCTTTATAAGTATCCTGTTTTACTGTAATCCTGTTCCATTAAATGCAACATAGTGTCCAGGTGCTGCCCCTTGCTTGGGAACAGCATTGGGGTTTTAAGTGTCTGCAGAATCTCTGCATCTGAAAGGAATCGAGAATGAATTTCTCCTGGTACTGTAATGAAATAAGGTCTGCTCAACACAATAAACTTTTCCTCTCTTCTTTAAAACTGTCTGGTCAGTCATTCAGCTTTTCCATTTAGAAAGGGTAGATCGATGGAGTGCGGAGTTCAACCCTTCCTCTGGCACAAGTCGCAAACACCGGCAGAGGAAGGCAGGTTTTACCTAAAGTGTCTGGCACTGGAGCTGGGTTTGGGTTGCAGCCAGGTCTTTGGGTTTTCAGGATAACACCATGTCTCATCTAGGTCCTCAACCTCTAGGAGCTGTCCTAGCAGCACCAACCATAACAGGTGGGATGGGGTGGGTGGGGAAACCCAAAGGCAAGAAGACATCATGAAATAGCTGGGCCTAACCTTGTCACCATGTTCCTCAGAGAGTGGTATGGACTTTGTTTATTTTGGAAATACATATAAAGTTGAAGATAGGGTTCTTGCTTTTCGGTGCCCATTGGACGCTGCAGCCAAGTGTGTTGAGTGCTCCTGCTGAAGTGGAGGTTGGGAGGGGACCTGGTGGCTGCAAGAGCACAAGGCACCTGAGGTGGAGGAGGAGGGATTTGGTGGTTAGGAAAAGCTGCTGCACAGGTAGGCGATGCTTAAACTGAAGCCTGAGGAACATGCAGGAGACGTCCACGTGGGATGAGGAGTTGGGAAGAGAGGGAGGGACTTGAGCTGGTGTGTGTCTCCTTGAGGGAGGTGCACGTGAACCTGTGTGGCCAGAGTATGGCCAAGAGAGAGATTCAGGAGAGGGGTCTGGATTTGGTTCTAGGGGCACAAGAAAGCCCCTGAGGGGTTTAAACTGGGTGTTGACTTGAAATGGGTTTTTCTCGTAATAAACCTTTTGTTGAAGTAGAGTACGTACAGAAGAGTACACAAGCATATGTAGATTTTCACAAAGTGAAAGCGCTTGTGTAATGGTCATTCAGATAAAGTGGGCTAGCCAGTGAGCTCAGATGGTTAGTGCACCACCTTGTAACACCAAGGACAAGGGTTCGGATCCCTGCACTGGCCAGCACAAAAAAAAAATAAAAGGAAGTTAGATTTTATTTTGTGTTAGACAGCATGTAAACATCTGTTTACAGTCTGGTTTCCACTAATGGCAGAGCAAAAGGAAGTGAGATTTTATTTTGTGTTAAACAACATTTAAACATCTGATTACAGTCTGGCTTCCAATCTGGCAGAACAGCTTGTATCTGACTAACCTGCTGCCAATAATTATACAAATTATTGGAGTGCACTCGAAAGTGACCAGAGAGAGGCAAAAAGTGGAGGAAGCTCGACCATCAGAAGAGAGGCTGGTCAGTCAGCTTAGTTGGGTAGAGCACAGCCTTGTAACCCCTGTGTCATGGGTTCGGATCCTTGTACCGGCTAGCTGCCAAAAAAAACCCCAAAAAACCCACATTGGGTAAGATCCACATTTCAGTGACTGTTCCTCATGTGACCCACAGGGAATAAAATGGAAAGTGCCAGTCTTACTAGTCTGAGGAGCCAAATCAGTTCAGGGCTGTCTGAGCAGCTGAAAATTGAAGGGGAAAATCCCAGAAAACAGGAAACCACACAGCTCCAAACTTTGCCTCACATACTCCCCTCAAATCATTGGCCAGCACTTACATTGTGCATGAACAGGGCAGGATTACAAGAGGCCCAGTGGAAAGCTACACTTGGAAGGCTAGAAAAGCTGAGGAGAGACTTCAGTGGATGCCGGGTGCTGGGAAGGAAGAGTTTGGTATTTATGTCCTACCAAGTTAGAGGGGCCTGGTAAATATTTCAGGCGTTCCCTTGGAAAAACCCAGAGGGTCATGCTTTAGGATTAGGACCACACCTCAAAACTCAGGTCTAGGCTCTAGGACTGAGGGCAAAATTAAAATAGACCCACCTTAATAAAGCCTAAAATCGCTACTTCAAATAATCAAGGTGATGTGCTAGTAACTTAACTGTCTACAAAACAATTTTCATAGAAAAAATAACTGAATCTAGAGTCTCTACAATATATTATTCAGAATGTCCAGTATATAATCACAGACCAGGAGACACGAGAAGAAGCAGGAATATATGACATGTAACCAAGGAGAAAAACAAAACAAACCACCCAATAAAAAACCAAGGTGTTGAAATTATTGAGAAAGAATTTTAAAATAACAATTATAAATTTTTTCTTAGATTTAAATTGATGCCTTTTTATTACCTTTACTTTTGCTATGTCCTGCATTTCTCTATTTTTATTTTAAAATATTTAATTGACGAAGATTGTATGTATTCAATGTGTACAATGTGATGGTTTGATATATATATGCATTGTGTGATGGTTATCACAATCACATTAACACATCACCACCCATGCTGTGTATGGGAACCCAGAATTTATTCATTTTTTAGCTGGAAGTTTATACCCTTTGACAAACATCTCCCCAGTTCCCTGGTAACCACCGTTCTACTCTGAGTTCAACTTTTTTAGATTCCATATATAAGTGAGATCATGCAGTATATTTGTCTTTCTCTGGCTTATTTCATTTAGCATAATGTCCGTCAAGTAAAGAATCCATAGGAAAGGATAGATATATAGTGTGAAGAGAAGGGGAATTTTAGGAGAAAGATGAAAATTTTTAAAGAATTTTGTGGGTGGACTTACAAGAAGATTAAATTGTGCAGAAGAAAATATCAATAAACTAGAATACATCTTAATAGAAAGTATCCAAACTGAAGAACAAAGAGAACAAAAAAAAAAAAAAAAAAAAAAAATGAACAGATTTAACCTGTGAGGCAGTATCAAGCAGTTTAACAAATATATAACTGAAGTCCCAAAAGAGAGAGAAAATGTGTCAGAAAAAAATATTCGAAGAAATATTGGCCAAAATTTTTAAAAGTTAAATTAAAAATAACAACTTGTGGATCCAAGAACCTAAGTAACCCCCTTGCTATGGTTTGAATGCCCCCTCCAAAACTCATGTTGAAGCTTAGTTTCCAATGTGACCATGTTAAGAGGTGGGGGTCCTGGGAGCTCTGCCCTCACGACTGGATTTATCCATTCATGCACCGATGGGTTAACGGATGAATGGGCTATTGTGGGAGTGCACCTGGTAGCTTTATAAGGATAGGAAGAAATATGCTGGTGTGCCTTCACCCCCTTCCTACGTGATAGCCGGTGCTGCCTAGGCTGCAGAGTCCCCACCAAGAGGAAGGCCCTCGCCAGATGTGCTCCTCAGTCTTGGACTTTCCAGCCTCTAAAACTGTAAGAAATAAATTTCTTTATGAATTACCCAGTTTCAGGTATTCTAAATGACAGAAAATGAGCTAAGAGCCATGTAATATAGTTTTTAAAAATGCAGTCTTGTCCTGGTTTTGAGGCCCTGGCTAGAGACCAGCTAGTCCTCAGGAGGGGCCAATTACGTTCACACCCCCCAGTCACCTCCCTTACTGGTCTCTTACATCCCAAGCCACTCGCCTAATCACATCACAGCTCGGTAGCAGACAACCAGGGACAGCCGCTGTGCCACAGAGCCTGCTGAAATTATTCATATTAACTCATCCTAAACCTGCCTCACTTGTTCCTTCCTGGGGAAACCATAGTAAAAGATCTTGCCCACATTTTCCCCTTGTAGAGCTAGGGCTTGAGCTCACAGACCCCTCGAGCCTGTTGTCCACACTGGGTCTACGAGCTAGGTAATAGGAAAAGGTCCTTGGAGCCATGGGTGAAATAATAGGTTTTATTCAAAGCTAGGAGCAGTTGCCCTAATATGGCTTCCCGGAGTGTCCTCTCGAAGCTTTGCATGTCTGTGCCATTAGTCCTTTTTACTCAAGTCCATAATCCAAAAAAAAAAAACAAAAACAAAAACAAAAACCTGGATGCACATGTGCAATCACATTAGACAATAACAAGGAACACCTGTGCACACACACGTACCCACCTCAGATGCTCGGCAAGACACCAAACATCTGAGGGGCCCTGACCATTTTCCATATAGTTTCCTGTCGGGCCTTAAAAACTAACGCCACCTTAAGTGACATTACAAGCGGCGCCATTATAGGCCCACAAGGGCGTATTAATGTGGCAGCCTAAGACAGCGCCAGGAGGAAGTAGGGTGGGGGTGTCTGCAGGAACCTTGCCTTAGCCCTTATTGGCCAAATATGCGGGCTCGAGGTTGCAATAGCTAGGCATTGAGACAGGATGCATGCTCTCTTGACCTTTAAGCTGATAAGATTATGTAGAAAACCTCCCTTCCCCATTTGCCTTTAAAAGCAAGTGCTTGCGTGATAATAAACGGAACTGCTCGACAGAACCCCCGCGTCTGAATGTCCTTTAACTGGGCTGGGTTTGGGGCTGGCAGTGTGCTCACCTCTCTTCACGGCTCTCTTCCCCCATCTCCTTCCAAAGGGGACAGGAGGGAAAGAGGAATCCCAGGCCATTTGCTCGCCCACCAAAAGGAACGAGGCTAGGGCTGTTTGGGTCGGCTGGCGGCGGACCTGACAGTTTCCCAACAATCCACCCCTTCAGGGTCCCTCGCCATACAGTTTACATGTTCAGAATCTTCCATGATGTTCCCTTAGCAAGGATAAATGACCCTTACATTCATATAACCTACTGTCTGTTCAATATGCCTCAAGGCTCGTCCTTAAGGCTTGTCCTGTGGTTCTGTCCTTTCAACTATTAGCCGCTAGTTAGTAGTCATCATTGGTGTGATCCTCCATGGGAATCCTGTAGTCATACTAATGGGAAGTTCAATGCATATTCAGTAGGCTGACACATTGATCACACGACTCTGGTGCGGTGCCTGCAGCCAGAACACTATGGGCGAAAAGACAGAAGGGTTATTGGTACCAATAGGGGAAGTTCTTGCCCCTCTGGTAAGATACATGCCAGTTTGCCATGCTGAGAAAGGATGGTTGCAGGAGTAGGTATCTTACCTTGCTTATGATACCATACTTTATCTGCTAATACTGTTGGATCTGTAAGTTCTACATGTAACACTATAGGGGAACTCATAACTGGCCATAATAATAATACAAATGTGCCCTTTGGAATAGAGCACTTATCTGTTCCAGCCCTGTTACCTTTACTCGAGGAGGCCAGGGACTTGTCACCCAAGGTGATACTTGCAAGTCTTCTAATCCTTTCCCCCAAGGCCCTATTAGGTCTACCCAGTGTATATGGAGAGATTCTATTCTCCAAGGCAATTCCCATTGTACTGTCTGTCCCAGTTGCAAACAGGTTGGGACTGGTAAGAGAATATTTCCATTCTTGCCACATCCTGGCTTCAAAACCTTTCTTTAGTAGTGATTTGCAGCTGTAAAGGTGCTACAGCCCTATGCAACAGAGCTTCCACTGGAGAGGGTCCACCCTTGAGCAGTGTCTCATTTAGAATCCTGTCAGCCATAGCCGCTGTGTCCACCCCTTCAGGGATGGGGGTTGGGCAGATAACCTTAGTCCTTTTTTAAAAAGACCATTGTAGGGGGCCGGCCCATGGCTCACTTGGGAGAGTATGCTGCTGATAACACCAAGGCCATGGGTTCAGATCCCTATATAGGGATGGCCAGTTAGCTCACATGGGAGAGCGTGGTGCTGACAACACCAAGTCAAGGGTTAAGATCCCCTTACCAGTCATCTTAAAAAAAAAAAAATAATAATAAAATAAATAAAAGACCATTGTACTGTTCAATCATTCCTGCTGCCTGGGGATGATATGGCACATGTAACTTCCACTGAATAGACAACAGGGAGGCCCACCTCTGAACCCCATGTCCAGTAAAGTGGGTTCCATTATCATTCTCTATGACTACAGGCTGGCCATACATGGCCGTAAGGCTATTCAGTGCCTTCACAGTGTTTACCTGGTCTGGGCCCTTACAAGGCCATACAAACAGAAAACCAGTAGCCATATCAACAGCTATGAAGATGTATCTGAAATTCTCTGACTTTGGCAGTAGTCTGACAAAGTCCACTTGCTATTAAGTCAGGGGCACCCTTCCTTGAATTACTTGCCCATCTGTATGAGGGACCCTCTGGGGGTGTGGACTCTCTCGAGCACCTACTGGACAAGCACGACAGGCGTTCACTACATCTTCCCATTTTATAGGCAAGGCCCACCTTTGAGCTGCCATCCATTGGTTTTGCTGCCAGCATGCTGCATTCACCCATTCCATTAAGGAGTGATTACCTTGCCCTAGTGCATATCTGTAGCTATTCCATAGCCACTGCCTCAGGCTGGTGTATGGTAATGGAGGCCAATTTTTCCATCTCCTCACCAGAGCACATCACATCAGCCACCCGTAGGTCCCATAACCACAGCAGCCAAGGAGCCAGGGGCTCCCCCTGTTTCTGCCAGAACTGTCTCCCCAAGTCAACTAATTCAACCTGGGCATATGGGACATAGGTAGTGAATTGCGTCACCTGTGGATTGCCTGCTGGTTGTCTGCCCAGTCCCATAGGCTGCTTGTGTTTCATTTTCTGGTGCACCACAGGTTATGCCTGGAGACGCACAGTCTCCCCCAACTCACCACTGGGATTGTCGTCCTCCCTTGTGGGAGAAGCAGGGGTGGCCAATCGCTGCATGTCATACTCCAGGACATTTATCCATGCTTGCAACAACTCTTCTTTCTGTTTCAAATCTCAGTCAGCTCGCAGTATGGTGAGCAGTAGCTAGGCTCTGGTCAGGAGAAAAGTGGCCACTGGGCACCACATACTCAAGGACAGCCACATTTCCTCCCTGTCACAAGGGGTTCTCTGCTGTAATCCCTGGTCTATGCTGACTCATAGTCTAGTGAGCAGCAACCAGATCCCAGTCAACAGGGAAGTGGCCATAGGGCACAACATATTTAAGAGCAGCCACATTTCCTCCTTCTCCCAAAGGGCTTTTGGCTCCTGTACCTGCTCAGAATCCTGCCGACTACTCCAATTGTAGAGCTAGGGCTAGGGCTCACAGACCCCTTGAGCCTGTTGTCCAGACTGGGTCACAAACACTTCACACATAGGTCTATGAGCTAGGTAACAAGAAAAGGTCCTTGGAGCCATGGGTGGGTGAAGAAATAATAGGCTTTATTCAGAGCTAGGAGCAGCCGACCTAATATGGCTTCCCGGAGTGTCCTCTTGAAGCTTTGCACATCTGTGCCATTAGTCCTTTTACTCAAGTCCATAATCCAAAAAAAAAAAAAAAAGACCCGGATGCACATGAACAATCACATTAGACAATAACAAGGAACACCCGTGTGCATGCACATACCCACCTCAGATGCTCAGCAAGACTCCGAACATCTGAGGGGCCCTGACTATTTTCCTTATATTTTCCCTACACCCCGGCTCCCTCTTGGCCTCAGAAGCAATCCCACTGCTCCCCTTGAGTGGCCCTGAAAGGCATGCTGTTTCTCCCAAAGAAACTGTGAGTTCAGTAAAACTATAAAACT
The DNA here is from genome assembly GCF_027409185.1 of Cynocephalus volans. Lineage (NCBI taxonomy): Eukaryota > Metazoa > Chordata > Mammalia > Dermoptera > Cynocephalidae > Cynocephalus > Cynocephalus volans. The sequence continues at coordinate 61,309,748 of NC_084460.1, forward strand.
TCCTGTTTCTTTCTGATCTGCATCTGGCCTCTCCATACATTAACACCCCCTGCCCCCACTTAAAAACAGGAGAAATATAAAGAAGGCCACACATCTTGTCACTTCTCACTGTGTGATAGAGATGCAAAGATTACTCAGAGCCCAGATATTAAGAGCAATGAGAAGCCCAAAGGGACTGCACCAAGAAAACTCCCTCAAGAAAGGAGAAGCAAGGTGCAGCCCCCAGTCAGTATTTGCTTCAGCTTTTGTTGTAAAGACAAGGAAATACAAGAGAAAAAATAACTCAATCCATCATTTATCAAAGGAATGAAAAGAAATTGGCTATGGGGAATTCTCTGGAAAACATCTTAAGAAACAAAGGAAAGGGAGTAAAGCTGGATAGGAAATGAACTTATGTTCTTATCTAATCTAGCAGAACGTCCTTGAAGATCTTTGCTGTGCAATGGGCTTTTGCCCTTTGAACAATCCCTGTTCTGCCTCAAATCTCGTATTTACACTAACAGCTTTTGCCCTGTGTAAATTCCCTGGTCTTTCTTGACCTTAACATTCCCACACTCCTCCACATCTTGCCTAATTTTTCTGACTAGAACTTCCAGTACAATTTTGAGTAGAAGTGGTGAGAACAGCAGGTCTTTTCTTGTGCCTGATCATAGTGGGAAAACATTCTGCCTTTCACCATTAAGAATGTAAGCTGTTGGTTTTTCATAGAGGCCTTTTATCAAGTTGAGGAAGTTTCCTCATAGTCCTGGTTTGTTGAGTGTTTTTATCATGAAAGCTGTTGGATTTTGTCAAATGTTTTTCCTATGTCTGTTGAGATAGCCATGTGGTTTTTGTTTTTTATTCTATTGATATCGTGCATTAATTGACTTTTGGATGTTAAACCAACCTTGCATTCCTGAGATAAATCCCACTTGGTCATGCAGTATTATTCTTTTTATATGTTACTGAATTCAGTTTGCTAGTATTTTGTTGAACATTTTTCCATCTATATGCATAAGAGATATTATCTGTAGTTTTGTCCTGTGATGTCTTTGTTTCATTTTGTTTCGTTTGGGCTGCATATTGAGTGGGAGTCAGCAGCATTTATTTTGAGTAAACAAATTTACATTTATAATGCCCTTACCATTTTAATAAAACTTAAAACAAAAAGGTTGACAATCAGCAAAGCAAGGGAATGTGATAGAATTATCTGATCACACAAATAATACTTGTTATTTACAAAACCCGATGAATACAGAAAAGTAAAAAGAAAAAAAAATTACTACCAGAGATTACTACTATTAACATTTTTACATATTTGCATATATATTCACATATACATATATATATATAAATTGGACCATATTTTATGTACTACTTTTTAAAATACAGTTTTAGGCTGTCAGGTTAGCTCGGTTGATTACAGTGTGGTGTTATAACACCACGGTCAAGGGTTTGGATCCCTGAACCAGCCAGCTGCCAAAAAATAATTTTTTTAAAAAAGTTTTATTTTGGGCCGGCCCCGTGGCTCACTCAGGAGAGTGTGGCGCTGGTAGTGCCAAGGCCACAGGTTCAGATCCTATATAGGGATGTCCGGTGCACTCACTGGCTGAATGTGGTGCAGACAACACCATGCCGAGGGTTGCAATCCCCTTTTACCAGTCAAAAAAAAAAAAAAAAGGTTTATTTTTAGAAAATTTATACATGAATGGATAAATTCATTCAATGGATATCTCCTAGGATTCTTTAAGTTTCATGTAAGAGAAAACCCTCCTCATGCTGGCATACCTAATACAAAAATATTCTGATGCTTACACATCAGAAGCCAGAGCTAGGACAGCCCTCTGGCTGTATGATTCAGATGTTTGAAAATGTCATTAAGGTCCCAGGACCTTTCCAGGAGACTGTGCATAGATCTCCTGTTCCAGAGCCAGTCACAGAGTACTAATCAAGCCTTGAGCTGAGGTTAATTCCCCCAGCCCGATTGCTGATATTTCAGGGGAGCAGGCAAGGGGGAAGTGGCATTTAGCACGTCCACTGCAGTGTCCACCATGAAAATTTAAAAAAATCAAATAGTACTTAAAAACATTTATGAAACCCAGCAGGTTGCTTTCACATTCTGCCCCATCCAGAGGCAAGTATTTTTTTTTTTTGACTATGCTATTTTTTCCAGTATTTTCCTCCAAATTCCTCAGGAATATACTCCTATATTGTCATTTCTTGATACCTAGAATGGTAATTGAAGATTTAGCTTCCCTACAGTAATGTCTTCTTCCTTCCCTCTTCCCCTCCAACATCATCAATTAAAGTAGCTATTATGCAATGGCATTGTGTTCCCCCAATATGTTGAGGCCCTAACCCCAATGTGACTGTGTGTGTAGGCAGGACCTTTAAAGAGGTAATTAAGGTTAAATGAGGTCATAAGGGTAGGGCCCTAAACCAACAGGACTGTAATCCTTATAAGAAGAGGAAGAGACACCATGAATGCATACACACAGAAAAAAGACTGTGTGAGGACACAGTGAGAAAGCAGCCATCTGCAAGCTGAGGAGAGAGGCCTCAGGAGAAACCAATCCTGCCGGCATCTTGATCTTAGACTTCCAGCATCCAGACTGTGAAAAAATAAATGTCTCTTGTTCCAACCACTCAGACTGTGGTGTTTTGTTATGGCAGTTCTAGTAGACTAACACAGTATTAGTAATTAGAAATTATCAGACTAATATGGAACAATTTGGCTAAATCAGTGGTGTGATTTAATCATGACAATTATGTAAATGTTTTTTGCTGCTGAAACAAACCATGTATTAAAACTTTTCTCTTGTCTGGAATAATTTATTTTGTATTAACTAGAGAGTTTCTCTCTCTCTCTCTCTCCCTCTCATTTGCTTAATCTTCTACACATCAATTTTTCCCCAAGTGGTTCAATAGGAAATGCCTTTCTATCATCTTCCTGAATGCACACACACCTCAAATGGTCTGGCCACGTACCACTTGCTCCTGTAGCCCTCTGTCCTCAAGTCTGCCTCCACCCTGGCTGGGTGACTCAGGGCTAGGGCCCGCCCTCCGTTTCTACCACATGGGCCTCCCCTTGGCCTCTCCTGATGGAGCCTCGTGTTCTGGCATCTGTGCCTTTCTCTGTCTCTGATTCTACCTTGTTTTGCTAAAGGACATTAGTCCTAAGCAAGAGAGCATGGAAGGTATTTTTGAGTTCTTACACACCTGAAGATGTTTTCATTCTATCCTGACACTTGATGATATTTGCCTGAAAATGAAATTTGAGGCTGGCAGTAATTTTCCTATATTACTGTTGAACATTTTTTATTGTTTCTACTTTTTCATATTATAAATACTGCATTGAGTGCTAATTTTTAAAAAAACAGCTAAACCATTTTTCTAAGATAAATTCCTAAAATGGGTCAAAAGAATTGCACATTTTTTTTTTCTTTTGACTGGTAAGGGGATTGCAACCCTCGGCACAGTGTTGTCCGCACCACGCTCAGCCAGTGAGTGCACCAGCCATCCCTATACAGGATCCGAACCCGCGGCCTTGGCGCTACCAGCACCGCAGTCTGCTGAGTGAGCCACGGGGCTGGCCCAGAATTGCACATTTTTAAGGTTTAAAACAGTATATGTTGCAAAATGCCTCCCAGAACCAGCAATATATGAGTTCCTATTTTTTGCATTTTCAGAAGGCCTAGATACCAGCACTTTTAAAAAGTGTTTGCTAGTTTTATGAGGGAAATGATGTTTTAGAGAGTTGGCTTTGGTGGCTGTGAAAGGTTGGGGGTGGGGTAGGAGGTACTGGGAGGCGTAAGGTGGGATGCTGGGCCTCCTGCTCCTTCCACCACCACAGTGGGAATCCCTTACAAAGCTGCCTGTGATTGCTGTGCTCCTGGGCAGGGTCGCATGAGCCTTCTCCAGGGAGTGAGTGGAAGTCTCTGATGTACCCCCAGGGTTTGCCTGGGGGTGGGATGAGGTCAAGCACCTAGAGGAACCCTCTTGCAGGTCTGCCCCAGACCTATTCTGCTTCCTGTACACATCCCTTTGTGCAAGTATAAATACCCATATGAACATAGGAATAAAACTGTGCTCTAAAAATGACTTAAAAGGGAATTCCTGTTTTAAAATTTATCCTCTACCCTTGCTGGCTGTGGGATAGCCAACTATTATCTGCTGCTGTCAACATTTGTGTTCAAGCCTTTGTATGGACATATGTTTTCATTCCTCTTGGGTGCATACTTAGGAGTGGAAAGTCAGTATTATACGGAAGGTGTATGTTTATTTAACTTTTTAAAAGACTGATAAACTGGATTCCAAAATAATTTTACCCTTTTTTATTTCCAGGGTATAAAACTTCTTGTTTCACCACATCTTTGCCTGGTATGACCAGTATATTAAAATTTTAGCCATTCTAATGGGTGTGTAGTGGTATCTCATTGAGGTTTTAATCTTCATTTCCCCAATACTAGTGATGTTGAACATTTTTTTCATGGGCTTATTTGCCACCTGTATATCATCTTTGGTGAAGTGTCTGTTCAAATATTTGTAATTTTTAAGAAATTGGTATGTTTGTCTTATATTGTGAGAGGTGTTTATGTATTCTAGATACAAGTCCTTTATTAAATATATGTTTTGAAAATATTTTATTTTTGTTTGTAATTTGTTTTTCATTTTTGTAACTTTCTTTTTCTTTCTAAAAACTTTTATTTAAAAATAGCTATAGTGCTCGCCAGTTAGCTCAGTTGGTTAGATGCAGTTGGTTATGGGTTTGGATCCCTGTACCAGCCAGCCACCAACCAACAAACAAACAAACAAAATAAATAAGTAAAACAAAATAATACAGCTATAGATTCACATGAACTTGCAATTTTTTCTTGTTTGTTTTTCCTTTTTGGTGGCTGGCTAGTACAGGAATTAAACCCTGGATGTTGGTATTATCAGCACTATGCTCTAACCAACTGAGCTAACCAGCCAGCCCTAAGTTGCAAAGTTAGTACACAGAGTCCCATTTACCCTTCACCCATCTTCTCCCAGTGGTGACATCTTATAAAACTGACATGGTATAAGGGCCAGCCCATGGCTTACTTGGGAGAGTGTGGTGCTGATAACACCAAGGCCATGGGTTTGGATCCTTATATAGGGATGGCTGGTTAGCGCACTTGGGAGAGTACGGTTCTGACAACACCAAGTCAAGGGTTAAGATTGCCTTACTGGTCGTCGTCTTTACAAAAAAAAAAACTGACATGGTATAATACTGGTAATTCATCTACAGATCTCATTCAGCTTTTCATCAGTTTTGATATGAACTCACTTGAGTGTGTGTGTTTCTATGAAATTTCATCTCATGTACAGATTTATGTAACCCCCACCACAATCAAGATGCAGAAGTATTCCATCACCATAAAGAAATTCCCTTGTGCTACTCTTTATATTTGCCTCACTGCCCACACCCACATGGTAGTTCTGTCAACTTTTGTTTCATATATTTTGAGGCCCTGTTGTTTGGTGCATATATGTTTAGGATTGTTATGTTTTCCTGGTGGATTGGTCTTTTTATCATTATGTAATATTCCTCTTTGTCTCTAGTAAATCTATATGTTGAAAGTCTACTTATTTATATGATATTAATATAGCCTCTCCTAATTTTTTAAAAATTAATGCTTGCATGACATATCTTTTTCCATCTTTTCAACTTTCAACTTACCTATGTTGTTATGTTTGAAGTGAATGTCTTGTAAATAGCATATAGCTGAGTTGTGTTTTTTATAATCCCCTTTTCCAATCTCTGTCTTAATTGGTGTATTTAAACCATTTACACCTAAAGTAATTACTGATGTTAAGGCCTAAGCTGCCATGTTATTGTTTCATGTTTCCTGTGTTTCTCATTCCTCTGTTTCTCTTTTTGTTGCCTTCCTGTGGATTACCTGAACATATTTTAGGATTTCATCTTGATTTATTTATATAAATATGATTTAAAGCTTAGGCAAAGTAGTCCAACTAAAGTTTGGTGGTCAAGAGCCTTGGCCCAAAAGAGGTGATTATTATGTACATATCCAAATAAGAAAGTTAGAGATCATCAATATTTCCAATATTTCCTATAAAAATAGAAATATTTTTCTATTTATTATTTCTGTTTCTTGTTCCTCTGTTCCTTTTTTCTAGCTCTCTTCTGCATTACTTAGACATTTTGGGAGGCCTACAAGATGACTTCTCTAAATATGGTATGAAGTATATGACTTCATACCATATATATAGTATGTCTCTGTATACTTTTTTCATGTGTCATCGCTGTAGGTATGACAATATACATACACAACTTATCATAGACTACTGATACTGACATTTTACTACTGCCAGTAAAATGTAGAAACCATGCTACAATTTAGGTCCTTTTATCTACCCACTTAAAAAATAGAATTGTCGTAAGTACTTTTCATATATTGGGCATCAGATTAGATCATGTTATAATTTTTGCTTCAATCATCAAAAATGATTTTAAAAACTATGAGAACAGCTTATTATATTTACCCTTATTTCTTATCCATTTCGCTGTTCTTTTGTTTTTTGATATTCCAAGTTCCTTCTGTTATCATTTCCTTTATGTTCAAAGAATGACCTTTAGGCATTTCTTCAGAGTAGGACAGCTAGCAACAAATTCTCTTAGTGTTCTTCTGCCTAAGAGTGACTTCATTCCTCATTTCTGAAGAATATTTTCATTCACTATAGAATTTACCATTGACAGTTCTTTCCTCTTAGCACTTGAAAAGTGTGCCAATCTCTCTGGCCTCCATGGTTTCAGATGAGAACGCTGCTGTCACTTATGTTGTTCTTTACAGGTAATGCATTGTCTCTCTCTAACTGCTTTCAGGATTTTTTCTTGTCTTCAGTTTGAAGAAGCTATAAAGTATTTGGGATGGATTTTTTAGGTTTACCCTGTGTGAAGTTTCCTCAATTTCTTGAATGAATAGGTTTATGCCTTTCACCAAATTCTGGAAATTTTCAGCCATTATTTCTTCAAATACTTTTTCTGTACCACACTATCTTTTTTTTCTGAGACTCCAGTGACACAAACATTAGATCTTCTGTTATTGTCCTATAGGTCTCTCCCATCTGTTGGTTGGATTGGGCAAATTCTATCACTATCTTCAATATTCTTTCATATCTCCTTTCCAACCTATTATTGAGCCCATCCAGTGAGGAGCTTTTAATTTTGAATACTTGATCTTTTACTTCTATAATTCCCATTTGATTCTTTTTATATCTTCTCTTTCTTTACTGAGATTTTCTTTTTCTTTCTTTCTTTCTTTTTTGGTGCCTGGCTGGTACAGGGATCCCAACCCTTGAACTTGGTGTTATAACACTTTACTGAGATTTTCTATTTCCTTTTCACTTGTTTCAAGAGAATTGATAATTGCTCATTGAAGCATTTTTATGATGGCTGTTTCAAAATCCTTGTCAGATGACTCCAGCATCTGAGACATCTCAGTTTTTCTCTAAGTGTCTTTTTTCCTTCTAGTTGTGAATTTATTGTCGCAGTATCACAGGTGATTTTTTTTATTGTATCCTGGACATTGTGGATATTATGCTGTGAGACTTTGCATCCTATTTAAATATTCTGTTTTAGCAAGCAGTCATCCAGTTTAGGTTAGTATGCTGGTCCTGACCTACTTTTGTGAGCTGTGGTTCTAATGGTAATTTGGCTTATGAGTCCTTGCAGGTGCTCTTCTTGTCTACTTTGTATATGTACTATCTGAAGGCTGCTTTGAAAACCTGTGTCTCAAACCTGTCAGTGTATTTATTATTATTAGTTTTTTGTGTGAATTGGTCAGCTGTCTGCCCAGAATACCCTAAGCAGTTTGAAAGAATCTCTTTCTCTTCAAAATCCTCTTGCCAGTTCCTAGTTTGGCGGGTGAGGAACACTGCCTGCCATTGCTACATGGGGTGTAGAAGTCCAGTCTTCCCACTTGGTCTTCACTGATGCTACCCATAGGGGATGAAAGCACTGCCTGGGGTCCTCTGCTGCTGCTCGGTGGTGGGTGGAAGTGCAGACTTCCCACTTGGCCAACACAGCTGGCAGCGGGGGAAGAAAGTGCCCCTGAATCGTCCGTTGTTGCTGTGTTGCCACAGGCTGTCTGCTACCCCTGGATGGGGAGGCTGTAATCCTGAAGCTCCACTCTGTCTCTGCTGGCACCATGCCTGTGGAGAGCAAAGCATCCAACCCCATGCCACTTGCTGCTGCTGGGCGGGGAGAAGTCTTCCTGCTCATTCTTCACTGATGGCATGTTGCTTCGGCAGGAAAGTGCTGTCCCTGGTCTGCCTTGTGTTGTCTGCTACTGCTGAGTAACCAGCGTGCCTTCCTCTTTCCATGTTTCAGAGTCCTCTTACGATTGTCAGTTGCATTATGTGCAGGGTTTTAGTTGTACTTACTGGGAGGAGCTGGGAGAAATGGTATCTACATTATCTTGTCTGGTACTCACTTGTAGCTTCCATCAAAGAGTGGAAGATTTTTTTTTTTTTTTTTTTTTTTTAAGATGACCGGTAAGGGGATCTTAACCCTTGGCTTGGTGTTGTCAGCACCACGCTCTCCGAAGTGAGCTAACCGGCCATCCCTATATAGGGATCTGAACCCGTGGCCTTGGTGTTATCAGCACCACACTCTCGCAAGTGAGCCACGGGCCAGCCCTAAAGAGTGGAAGTTTTTGATTTTGAAAAAACGTGATTTACGGATTTGTAAAAATACTTTGTACTCTTTTGTTTAAGAGTACACACTATTTAAGGCCTTTTGGCCAAATCCATGGTCACTAAATTAGTTATCTATTGCTGTGTAATAAATTATCCCCCAAATTAGCATCTTAAAACAACGAACATTTATTATTTCACAGTTTTCCTAGGTCAGGGATTTGGGAGAAGCTTAGCTGGGTGGTTCTGGCTCATAGTCTCTCATGAGGTTGTGATCAGCTGTCAGTTGATTGGGGCTGCAGTCATCTTAAGGCTTGATGAAATGAGTATCTGCCTCCAGCTTCCCTCATGTGACTGGTGGCAGGCTACCCTCCTCACCAGATGGGCCTCTCTGCACACCATGGCAATTGGCTGCTCTCTCCCCGGGGCCGCCTCATGATATGGCTTCCCCCAAAGTGAATAATGAGAGAAAGAGAGAGACAGAGACAGAGATAGAGAGAGAATACCCAATATGGAAACTTTAGTCTTTCTATAGACTAATCTTGGAAGTGACATCCCATCACTTCCGCTAGAAGTGACCCACTAAGACTGTCCCACACTTAGGCAGAGGGGAATTAAACTCTACCTTTTAAGGAATCAAAAAGAATTTATGAACATCTCTTTATTCTTTTTTCTTTCTTTTTTTCTTTTTCCTTAGAGTAAATTCTAGAAAATGAACATCTCTTTAAAACCACCACAGTCACTAAGTTTTCCTCCTATGTTTTCCCCCAGAGTTTATTTATGCTTTTAGCTTTTACACTATGTCTGTGATCCATTTCAAGTTAATTCTTGTATATGGTGTGAAGTAACAGTCAATGTTCATTTTTTTGCACTTGGCTATTGGTTGAAAAGATTATCCATTCTCCACCGAATTGTCTTGGTACCTTTGTTGATGATTAAGTGACCATATCTGTTTGGGTCTGTTTCTATGCTCTCTATATTGTTCCATTTGTGTATACGTGTATCTTTACATCCATATCATGTTTTGATTTCTGCAGCTTTATAGTAACTCTAGAAATCACGTAATGCAAGTCCTTTCTCAGAGCTATTTTGGCCCTATTAGGTTCTTCTTTTAGAAGACCTGGGCCGACCCCGTGGCGCAGAGCCGGCAGTCCAACCTCAGAGGGGTGTGGGGAGCAGGGGGGACACTTGGACAGCCCACTCAGCCCCTCCGTCGCGCGGGCGGTGGCGTGGGGAGGGGAGGCGCGACCCCTGCGGGCCGTGCGCAGGCAAAGGCGGGAGCGCTGCGGAGGCCGGCAGGTGGCGCCCGCGCCCCGCGTCCCTTCACCGCCCCCCACCTGCGGCTGACGCCCGGCAGCTGCTTCTTGCTGTCACCCTGAACTCTGCCTCATCTGTTCCTGTCTTCAAAATGGGCCCTGCCGTCGAGGCTTTTAGGAGGATTGAAGATTGTCCTGGCAACAACTGCAGCTGGGAGGCGCCTGCTTCCTTCAGAGCAGCCGGGTCCCTGCAGTCCCCCGCCGCTCGCTAGTGCCTCACGCTCCGCGCCACCGTTTACTGCCTCGCTCCGCATCGGGGGGCGTTTGAGTTCGAGACCCCCTTCTTCAGACAGTAGCCCTCTCCGAGGGAGAGGAATGCAGGGCTTTGTGAGCCAACCACTGCTTTAAAAAGGTTTTCTGGTGACACCTACTTAGTTTAGAAAATCTGAAAGGCGCCGAAAAAGAAAAAGAGTCTATATTTCCGCTTCAAAAACAATCGTGTGAAAATTGTGTATTTCTCTTGTCTTTCTGCGTAGCCTGTTCTTTCAAACGCCTTTATAGAGCAACTACCGTGCCCCCGGCTGCGGGTGAGGCACTGGCTTGTGGGGACCCGTCTGCCCCATGCTGGATGTTGCTGGACGGAGTTCGGTCCTGGTTTCTGTGTCACGTGGACCAGGTCGCGGCTGCCCGCTGTCCGCCGCCGCGTCCCACCGCCCGAGCCCCTTTCCCGCCCAAGCTCCGCATCCTCCAAGCGCTGCTGCCCACAGACCGATGGCCGTGTGATCGTCCGGGGACAGTCACATCCAAATATGGGTTTCCTGGAGCATGGACACTGGCGCCTGTGCCCTCTGCTAGGGGCGACCCCACAGCCAGGCTCCTGCCTCGTACAGGACCCACCTCTGCTTCCAGCCTCGAGCCTGCACTTTTCTGATTCCTGCGGGCCTTGGGGGTTTGGGTGACAGTCCCAGGGGAGGGGCCGGTGGCAGGTAGAGAGGACAGGTGAGGGAGGAGCTGCCGGGCGCGCGGACGCCCCCGGGCTGGGCCTGGCGGGGTTGTGTTCCGAAGGGAACACAGAGCCCTCTGCTGGACACGGTGGGGACTGCTGGCCCCCTACGGTCCCCACGTGGGTGACGCTACAGTCCTTTCCATGTCCGCCTACCTCCCAAAGGTGGGTTTAGTACCACGTGGAAGTCACCGTGTGCCGGGTGACGACGGTGGGCGTCCGATTTGATTGGGAGGTTTAAGATGCAGCGCCCACCAGGCCCCCACATCCCGTTAGTAACTTACTGCAGGTATTTAAGCATGAAATAAAGGTACTTCTCTTCCAGCCTATGTGTATCACTTTCTCAGACAACTACTGGTTTTGACAGAACATCACAAACACTAGCTTAGCATAAGGACGGCCACGTTAGAGCTTAATGCTAAGCAAAGAACTTTGCTTGAACAAGGAACAATCACCGCTGCTGGTAGGAGTAATAAAGCAAGGTCATGGCTCTGCGACTTGCAAAACAGTCTCCTCTGAAGCTGCAGGTGTCCTGGGAAGGAGACAGAGCCAGAGCCAGGGGGCTGACTCCAGGCTTCACAGGATGAAGACTAACACATGCTGCTTTGCCATAGTCACTGACCCTGTCCCTGCTCTGTTTCTCAACACACCTCTCCTTTTGTTCTTCTGTCTCATATAAATCCCCCCAAAATCCTAAAATGGGGAGACAGTTCTAGTCTGTTTCCTCAGACATCTGATAAACTTCCTGCCTGGCAAGAGTCTTTTGTTTCAGAGCGGACAGCAGTAGGGCCTGGAGGCCAGTAACAGTTTATTAGCACACACTGGTATAGCCGGCAGTCCTATCTGCAATTTAACCTACTGCGTATGGAAAATTTGGAAAGGGGCTTGGTGGATTAGCTCAGTTGGTTAGAGTGTGATGCTTATAACACCAAGGTCAAGGGTTCAGATCCCATATTGGCCAACAGCCAAAAACAAAACAACAAAAAGAAAATATTGGGGGTGGGGAACCAATATAACTTTTAAAAATTATAAGAGGCCACTGTTTTGGACTAAGTTCCTGCACTATGCCCAAAAGAGCAGACTAAAAATAAAAATGGAATCACCCCTGCTACAGTTCCATGTCACCAAGCTAAGTTGTCTGAGACATTTTGAGAAATCAGAAGAGAGAGCCAATTTCCCAAATGGGCCATTTTAAATCTTCCGTGGGCATGATAATGAAGTTCCCTTTGCTTTGATCCTTACACAAAAGAGATAGCCTGAAGTAACCTGATATTCAGTTATCTTATTTTTCTATTGTTCTGTCTCCCTGTTCCCCCACCTCACAAGGAAAGTAACTTTGAAATGATCAGTCTTTTTGTTGTTTCTTCTTTCTTTAGCCCCTTTTCTGTCTATGAAGTCACCTCTTTTGCTCAGCTCATTGGAATGCTTATTCTGTGTGACGGAATGAGGTGTTGTCTGATTCTAGAATCACAATAAAACCAATTGCGAGCTTTAAATTTATTGTAATTTTGTCCTTTGTTGCAATGATAATAATACAAATAAAAAATATATAGTATAACAACTATTTACATTACATTTACATTGTATTAGGAATTATAATTAATCTAGAGTGATTTAAAGTATATGGGAGGATGTGCATAGGTTATATGCAAATACTACACCATTTATATAAGGGACTTGAGCATCCATGGATTTTGTATCCAAAGGGGTTCCTGGAACCAATCCATCCATGACTATACATACTTAAGTGGTTTGGACCTGTTTAGTAAATGGTCCTGCTAGGTGTTTCCTTTGACAGCTGTCCTGAAAAATTTCTGAGACAACAAGAACTCCATGAACTGAGAGTTTGGGAACCTCTAGTTCCCAAATTAAAAAATTAACATCTGTCCTCGGGAGGGGTGGCCACAGGTGTGTGAGGTTTGGCAGTTCCGTCTGGACAAGCAGGACACCAGAGGGGCCTGATATCAGGCAGGAAAGGGCAGGGGTGGACACCCAAGCTGCCCTTGCCCTGTGGGACCACTGATAGGCAGCATTTCTGCTCTGAAAGCAAAACTCAAAAGAAGAATTCTGGAGTTATTTTTACTTACACCCAAGCAGTGTTGATCAGCTGCTGAAGTTTAGGTGACTGAGAAAAGTTGGAGAAACAACAGGACATGCATTTGTGGAAGGCTTCACACTGAGCTGTGTTGAATTTGTGAGGGCCTAGAGCATGCTGTTCCTCATGAAACCAGTGACAACCCTGCATAGCTTGTAGGCCTTGTGTCCACAGCAAGAAAAAGCTCAGGTCTTCCCAGGGCTGGACATCAGGGCACTTGTAAAACAGTTGGGCAGCATCTGTGAAAATTTAGCATGCATCTATCCTTGGGCCCTCTGGGCAACTGTAGGTAGACCAGTAGGTAAGGCTGTGTGTGTGGGGATGTTACCAAAGGCCCCTAATTGGTAACAAAGTGACTGCTTATCTCCGAGGGCTGGGTGAGTAAATTACAGTCATCCGCAAGTTGGAAGATTATGCAGCCATGAAAAAGACCCAGTGAGTGAGGGCTTGAGCAGTAGCAGGCATTTCTGCAGGCCAAGACTGAGTGAGAAAATCAAGATGCAGAACAGTGTGTGAAACAGAGTTCCAGTTTGTAAAGCAAACTAACCCAAAACCTCTATCTATGCACATGTGTAGGGGTGCCTATGTATCAGTATGCATATCTATGCTTGATTATTATTACATATGAGTATGGAGAGAGAATATGGAGAATATATTAATACAAATTAGGTTAGTGATACAGAATGTGTGGGAGGTAAGATGTAGATGGGAGAGGAAGGGGAAGTGTGGAACCAAGCAAAGAAGAAAAAGAATTAAAGTAAAACGAAGTCCATGCTTATACGTTTCTATAAGGTGTTATATACATATTCATATAGTTACACAAACACAGATATATATATATATGAGGGTACTTCAAAAAGGTAGTGAAAAATGGAATGAAAAGGTAAAATGAAACTCTCCATGAACTTTTTGAAGACACCTGGTCTATATACAAATATCTGTGTGGCAGAACAAGACTACATGCTGTTCTGCTGCAAAATGCAGTGGCATAAACCTTACATTATGCCCATAGAGTCTAGGGGTCAGGCACTTGGGAAGGGCTGCCCTTGGTGTGTCAGATGTCAGCCAGGGCCACAGTCATCTGGGGCCCGCTGGGCTGAGGACCCCATTCTGAGGCGGGACGTTGCTATGGCTGGCATGGTGCTGCCTGTTGGCCTCTCCGTGGGGCTACTTTGTATCTTTGCAGCCATATCGGGGGCGGTCCCAGATGAGCCATGGTGGCATACAAGCCATAGATAATAGTAAACAAATGTGTGTGCCTGTGTTCCAATCAGATGTATTTACAAAGCAGGCTGTGGGCCAGGAAGGTTTGGTCCGTGGGCTATAGTTTACCAACCCCTGACACACAGCCTTGTGGCCATGGCTAAGATTTTGGCTTTTTCTCTGAGGTACATGTATCTGGAGCAAAGAAATAAACTGGCTCATTTTTAACAGGGCCACTCTGGCTGCTGAATGGAGGATACTCGGGGGTTCAAGAGGGAAGCTGAAGACCAGGGAGGAGGCTATTGCGATCTAGGGGACCAGGGCTATGAAGATGGGCTGAGAAGGGACTGGCTCCTGGATGTGCTTTGAAGCTAGACACATGATTAATTCACTTAGAAAGGAACAAAAATCAAGACACCTGTTAGCACTTGGTTCTGTGTGGCTATCCTGAGCTCGGAGCTGATGGCCAAAAAGCTCAGGGAGTAAGAGTTCAGCTGACCGCTCTCTCTCTTTTTATTTTTGCAAAAGGTATTTTTGCAGAAGGTATTTTGTACCCAGTGATCCCAGGAGGTCTCCCATCCAAGTACTAACCAGGCCCAACGCTGCTTAGCTTCCAAGGTCAGGTGAGTTCAGGGTGGTATGGCTATAGATGAGTTGATCACTCTCAAGTGTGACAGGGCAGCTGTGCCAGAGATGAAGTGGAGATAAAGCAAGATGCAGCAATTCTACCCAGGAGGGAGGCCGCGTGTGTGCAGAGAGAGGGCCTGGGAACAGGCAGCCCAAGTGCTGGTGAATGGCTTCCCAGGCATGTGTGGATATAAGTAGGGGAGCAGGGCAGCAGCTCCTGCAAGGGCTGATCACCTGTGGTCCCCTTGGAGCATGCAGCAGGGCTGTCTAGCTTGGGCAGATAACACTTGCCTACCGCTAACCCTTAGGCACTGCTCTGTAAAAAGAAATATGTACATACATAAATAAAGACAAAGTTGTGGGTTTGCAATTCAAGCTGTTGATTTACATTCTGCAACTCTGGTCAGTGTTATGTTTAAATCAAACTGCAGGCCCAACATTTTTCCCCCAACTGCCTATTCTGAAATTTTTCTAACGTGTATAGAAGTTGAAAAATAGTTCAACTAGCCTCTGTACACCAATACCTAGATTCGACACTTAACATTTGCCATATTTGGTTTATCCATATATTTTTAACACAATCTCAATATAACAAGGAGGTTGAGCAAGAACCATTGCTCAACAAATGTAAGCTTTTTTCCTGTTATCTAGTAGAAAAATTATTGGCGAAAATAAGATGCAATACAATTACTTTAGGACTTCAGTCTTGACATTTATATAAAATTCTCAGGCCTTGATTGCAACCTTCATTGTAAGAGATTGAATATACAAATGGACATTGTCAGACCACACATAAAAATAGAACTCTGACCTGCAATCTGCAGCCACCAGGCCAGAAAACCAACCCATCTTCTACAGGAACCAGACCAGAGAGCCAGCCTGCTATCTGTACTCCAGACCTTCAGAAAGACCACCACCTCTAACAAACAGTTCAGAAAGCTAAACAATAACCTCTGTAACAATCAGCCCTAAATGGCCAGGATTTAATTAATGACTTACAGATTTTTTAAATGTTTGTCCCCACTTCCAATTTAGGACCAACCAGAGAAAGCCAGGTATGCTCCTCTAACCACTCCCACAGGGGGCCTGCCTCCTAGTTAGTCTACCTGCAGCTTCCCCAGGCCAAACTGCCTCCACTCAGGGCACCCCTGTAGCCTTCCCTTTTTCCACTACAAAGCTTTCCCACTCTTCTGCCTGCCTTTGAGTCTCTGTCAAAACAAAAGTGACATAGGCTGACTCCTTTGCTATAGCAAACTCTGAATAAGCAGACTTTGCTTTTCTCATCTGGTTGGATTTCATTTCCACAATGAGATTACAATTTCCTTCTGGGTGAAACTTACTAAGTAAATCTACCTTTTAAAACCAGGAACAAAGTGGTGGTCCCCAAATTAGATCCAGAGGTCTGGAAGATGAGCAGGTGTTGTGGGCAGGGTACGGTGGAAAGGAGCTTGATTTGGGGCTGACAGAGCTGGAGTGTCCCCTCCACCGGCCAGGCCAGGGGTGAGGGACGGCCTGGCTGAGAGGAGCGTGGAGCAGAGAGCTGCATGGGTGCGGCTGCCCCCTACGTACCCCCAACTCTCCTGCACTCCAGCCCCACCCTTGCAGTCCAGAGTGAACCCAGGCTGCATGAACACTGTGTTAGTCTGCAGGGGGCTGCTGTAGCAAATACCTCAAACTGGGCGGCTTCAACGACAATTTATTTCCTCAAAGCTCCGGAGGTTGAAAATCCAGGATCAAGGTGTGGGCAGGTTTGGTTTCTCCTGAGGCCTCTCTTCTTGGCTGTTTTCTTGCTGTGTCTTCACATAGTCTTTCCTCTGCACACACACGTCTCTGGTGTCTCTTTCTCATCTTATAAAGACATTAGTCCTATTGGATTAGGGCCCCACCCTTATGACCTCACAAAACCTTAATGGCCTCTTTAAATGCTCTGTCTCTAAATAGAGTTACATTCTTTTTTTTTTTTTGTCCTTTTTTTTTTGTGACCGGTAAGGGGATCACAACCCTTGGCTTGGTGTCGCCCGCACCACGCTCAGCCAGCGAGCACACCGGCCATCCCTATATGGGATCCGAACCCGCGGCGGGAGGGCCAGCAGCGCTCCCAGCCGCACTCTCCCGAGTGAGCCACGGGGTCGGCCCAAAATAGAATTACATTCTAAAATACTGAGGGTTAGGTCTTTAATGTATGAATTTGGGGGGACACAATTCAGTTCATAACAGCTGGCCAGGGACACCTGTCCTAAGGTGTCCATGAGCCACCCCAGTTCTGAGGACTTATCACTCCCGGTTTATTTTCTGCCGCCCCTTAGTTAGCAGGTTGTCCCACTGCCTGGAGGGGCTGCTCTCTCTAGTCCTAGTGGAAGTGACATACTGTAGAGCAGGTATCCTCACTTGAAGCTCATGTGGCTTCCTGGCAATAGGGAACCCAAGGTTGTAGCATATTTTGTGGGTAAATGTGTCTGTGCCTTTGCAATTTCCAGGGAGAAGATAAACAGCTTTTGCTTGATTCTTCAAGGGAGAGTTGACCAGGACTGTTGCTCCAGGAGGCCCTGGTGAATTCTACCAAACATTTAAGGAAGAAATGATACCAATTCTCTACAATCTCTTTCAGAGGATAGAAGTAGAGGGAATACCTCCTAACTCATTCTATGAGGCCAGCATTATCCTACTACCAAAACCAGACAAAGACGTTACTAGAGAAGAAAACTACTGACCAATACCGCTCATGCAAAAGTCCTCAACAAAATATTAGCAAATCAAATCCAAAAATGCATAAAAATAATTATACACTAGAACCAAGTAGGGATTTATCCCAGGTGTGCCAGGCTAATTCAACATTCAAAAATTAGTTAATGTAATCCATCATATCAACAGGCTAAAAATGAAAAATCACATGGTTATATCAATAGATGCTGAGAAAGCATTTGACAAAATGCTGTTCATATCAGCTTTATCCATAATGGCCAAACCCTAGAAGCAACCAAGCTGTCCTTCAATAGCTGAATGGATAAATAAGCTGAACAACAGCCTTTTCTCCCATCCATGTCCTGGAGTTCTTGAACTCTGCTGACAGTGCTGATGTCTCTTCCTGTTTCAGGAGCCTGAAGCCTGAGTTTCATTCTTAGATTCTGCATGTGCCTCAGAGGCAGGCGTTTTAAAACTTTGATTTTATTTTGAGACATGTAAAACCATATAGAAGAGTATAAAGCAGAACATGTACTTTTATTGTTTATTTACTTATTAATTATTTTTATATTGTTTATATATTATTGTTATATAATATTTGTTTATGTAAATATGTAAGTATGCCTATCATCCAGAGTGACTATTGTTGTTTTTTTATTTATCTATCTTATTTTCTAATTAAAATACGTAAAATGTTACAGATATCACTGATGTTCCCTTATTCCTCCAGCCTGAGTCCCACCCTATTCCTGTGGTGCCACTTTGAGAAAATCACTGTCATGAATTTGGCATTTATCTTCCACTTTGCTTTTGTTTTTATTTTCAGCCATTTATGTTTTGAATGGGTACTTCATTCACATGTTTAAAAATTCAAAGGTACAAAAGGAAAAAGCTCCCTTCCCACTCTATGACTTTTACCCTTCTGTACAAACGGAGCCAGGCACAGCCGGTGGGCAGTCATTGCGCAGCACTTCGCGAGCAGTTGGTGGAATGGAGGTGGTGTTACTTGGGCTGCAGCTTTCAGCTGTGTTTTTTCTGCAGCAATTTGATCTTTGGTGGCTGGGCCATGTATGCCACCAGTATTAGAATTAGGGTTAGTTGAGAGTGATAGAAACTGCAAGCAAGAGTGGCTTAAAGAAGATACATACTTATTTCTCCTTCACATGGGTAAAGTCTTAAAGTTGCCCAAAGCTGGTAGGAGTTTCACAGTCATCAGGGACCCATTTGTTGCTCTATCATCCTCCATGCATGGCTTCTACTTTAAGGCTCAAGGTGGCTGCGTGAGCTCCAGCCATCACATCTTCATCCTAGGCATTAGGTAGGAGAAAGGGAGGAAGGGCCTGATGCTACTCTTTCAAGATTGTCTCCTGAAGCTATAAGTGACATTTCCTCTTGCACCTTGTTGGCCGGGGGTGGTGGTGAAGCCACGACTCACTGTAAGGGGGGCTGGGAAGTGTAGTTTTGATTCTGGCTGGCTGTGTTCCCACTGATCCATGGAGTGTCTAGTACTAAGGAAGGAAGGAGAACAACTATCAAGGGACACCTGGCAGGCTCTGCTGCGATGCCCAAGTTTCAAACCCTTTGAAGTGGAAAAGCACTTTCTACATGGGGTGCCAGCTGAGAATGGGCAGAGACTTCAGGCTGCCGCCCGTGCAGCGGCTCTAAGCATACTCTGGAGGCACAAGTTCAGACGGCGCTTTCGACTGCTTCCTACATAATAATGTGTAAGCTACACAGGCAGGCCTTTGTTAGGCTCGGAGCTCGATTCCCCGGGAAGAACTTCTCACCAGAGCCATGTCCCCTTAGAGCTCTTTCTGTGTGGGAGGCTTTGCCACACCACGGCCACTCCCCGGGGAGGATCCTGTGACAGCACTGAGTGATGTTGTTCAGCTCCTCACAAACGATATTGCCTGGAGCTCCTCAGGCTGGAACCTGGCTTGTGGGGAGGGGCGGGCACCATCAGGAACAAAGACGCATTGCTGAGCCTGGGCCACAAGGCTCCCAGCCGAGCCGACTCTCTGGAGTCTTGGAGAGGCCGTGTCTTGAATGCTTGGCTTTTCGATTGAGGAAGAAACAATGTTTTCCAAAGTCCCCAGGCTTCCTCTCACAGAAATCACACGGTTCCGGCGAGTCATGGAGTGGGGCAGGAGGACGGGGCCACCAAGGACGTCCCATCACAGGTTGTGGAGAGGAGCCGCAGCGGGGTGGGGGGTGCTGGAAACTCTCAGAGCACAGATGAGGGGAAGATGCCAGGTTCCAGAGCCCCATGCCCATGGACATCTCTGGGTCTGCTTCAGGAGCCCAGATCCCAGCTGAAGCTGAGAAGGCCACAGGCTGGGTGGGCCGAGCTGGGGACAGCCGGGCAGATAGAAAACTGGAACCAGGTGGGAGCCTGGCAGCCAGTAGGCCAGGGTTTTTTTTGTCTCATTTGGAGAAGAGAAGGCAGGATGAGTGACCCTCCAAACTCCTGGGACTGAGAAGGGATGGATGGAAAATTGTCATGGCCCTTTGGGGAAAGAGGACAGGTCCTTAGGTGCACCCATAGGCAAGGCGGGACCCACGTGGTTTTGCCCTACAGTGGCCAAGGCCGTGGGTCTGATTTGGTTGTTTGTGGGTAGGGCCAGGGCTCTGAGCTTTTAACACGCCCTCCAGGTGGCTTGTCTGTGATCAGGGTTGGAGATGCAGTGGGGCCAGGTGAAGGCCCTGCCCGGACTGGCTCCTTCCCCACCAGAAGCAGCTGGATCCTTAATGGCAGCCTTCCCATTGTACAGAGAAGGCACTGGAGGCACCAGGGCCGACAGCAGGGCAGTGGTGCAGTTGGAATCCAACCCATCTGACAACAAAGCTACTCCTGAACGGTCTCTCTGCTGCTGCAGCATGTTGAGGGGTGCTGAGACTAGGCCCCCCATAGAAGGGGTCTCCTTCCCAGCAGGGGGGAAGCCCTCCTGGGAAAAGGTGTCCCAATGTCATCAACGTACCCAGTGTCCTCCCAGAGGCCTCCCAGCCTTGAAGGTCCCTGAGACCAAGTGCACACTCCTGGTGGGGAATTGGGGCTCCATCCTTGCACAGTTAGCCAGAGGACAGGCTCCTCTCTGTGCTGCTGTGAAGGGGACCAGGGACCCCAAGCTAGGCCTTGGTGAATCCATGCCAGGCATGGGGAGTTGAGACCCAGCTTCCCTGAGGGAGAGAGGTGGCACCTGTGTGCAGAAGTGCCCCCAGCTGAACATGGGGTGAGGACAGTACTGGCTCGATGGCTCTGGGGCGAGGACTGAGGGGAAGCAGTGGGGAGCAGGCCCACCAAGGATGGGCAACAGCTGGTGACAAATGTTGGGTGTGAAGGGTGGATGGCAGGAATGGGTCGGGTGGGTTAGAGTGGCAGCTGGCCATGACGGGTGGTGGTGGAGGAGGGGGTGCCTTTGTCCAAAACCAGAACACTTAGGAGTGAGGTCAGATGTGTCTTCCCCAGCAGTATGGGAGGGGACGGGGGGACCATGTGGGATGAGGGGGGTGGGCCCGACCCTCACAGGGGAACCTCCCCAGCAGCCTGCAGGAAGGGGGCACGGGCTGGGCAGGGGTCTTCGGCTCAGGTAGACATTAAAGTGGTCCTCAACTGTAAACAGAATTAGGAAGATGAAAACCCCCATTTTTAGGGGAGACCTTCAGGACTGATTTCACCTTTGCCTGATCATGACACCGGTGCTACAGAGATGAACGAAGCTACCAAAAAGCAGATGACGCTTCCTTCATGGGTTCCCCGAGGAGCCAGGCTGAGGGCAGGTCCACACCCCAAATAAATGTGAAATGTTCAGGAAGGGCCAAAGCCAAGCGGATGGCACAGGTCACTTCACACTGCGGTTCCTCTTGGACTCTTGTCTCTGCTCTTCCCTTCCACAGATGCACGTGGTCAAGCCCAGATGTCTCCATCTGGAGTCTGAGGTCGGGGTTCTCAGGGGCAGCTACCCTTTGCCTCCTGCTCTCTCCCTGCAGGCAGCTGGAGGGAGGAGGCAGAACAGAGAACTGAAGGTCATCAGTGATAATGGCCAAGAGAACCATGTCACCTATGTGGCCTTCGTGTTCAAGATGCTTAACTGAATCTGATCCTGAGGAAAGAGATATGTACAGACCTTTTAGGAGACAACTGGCCTATGTTCGCTAAAAATGTCAATACTTAAGAAGCACGGGAAAAACCAGGGGTGGTGGGACTCTCCTCCATTATGGGAGATGGGAGAGGCACACCAAAGCACCGTGCAGTGCTGGGCTTACAAAATGTTCTCAAGGTCCGGCCCGTGGCTCACTCGGGAGAGTGTGGTGCCAATAACACCAAGGCCGTGGGTTCGGATCCCATATTGTGATGGCTGTTTAGCTCACTTGGGAGAGTGTGGTGCTGACAACACCAAGTCAAGGGTTAAGATCCCCTTACTGGTCATCTTTTAAAAACAAACAAAAAACAAAAATGTTCTCAAGATGTCATTGGGACAACTGGAAAATCTGGCTATGGACAATATATTAGATAATATTGTTGCAATAATATTAAATTTGGGGGATGTTAACGAGCTGAGTTTTGTGGCAGAATGTCGTTCTCAGGAGACACGTGTGGAAGTATGTAGGCATAAAGTGTTCTGATGACCACACCTATTTTCACGTTTCAGGAAAGCATGTGTGTGCATGCGTGTGAAAAGAGACAGAGATAGAAATGTGTGCACAGGACCAAAAAAGTGTCACAATATTGCCTCCATGTAATTCCAGGTTGAGAGCTTAAAGTGTCCACAAACTATTCTTTCACCCTCTCAGTGATCTGAAATCTTTCAAAGTTAAAGTTGAAGGAAAAGAGGTCACTTCCCCAGCCTACTTTCAACTGTAGTTGAGAAACTGTTAACTGTTCGTGGGGACAAAGCCGCCTTGCTGACTTGTACAGCACTGACTCAACACTGCTGCTCTTGCCGCTGCCTGCCCTGGTTGCCCACGGCAGCAGCCCGCTCCCGGCACACTCCTGTGCTCACTCGGGGATGCACGGTGGGCAGGTGGCAGCCGTGCTGGTGGACGTCTGTGCTACGAGAGACCACAGCACACAGTGGATCCTTTTCAGGGTTTATTTCATCTGCTAACATTCATTCTCGACCTAGACAGAAACAATTGGATGATTATGACTTGCTTTTCCATCATCAACTCATTTTTTTTGTATGAATGACCCAAGATTTCTTCTCAACAGTTTTTTAATAAGAAGCTATAAATAAATAAAGCTTTAAATGCTCCTGGGTTCAAGTGAAGCAGTTCCAGTTGCCAAAAATTTCACAGACTCGTTGCTCAGACAACTCTGCCGTCCCTGGCTTTACCCTCCAGGAGGGGACGTTTGCAGGTCTATTGGGGGTGCCTGGAAACCGACCTGTAAGCTCGCTGGGTGTTGGCTTCTGTCCTCTCAGTCTCTGGGTGGACAGAGTCCTAGAGACAAGTGGGGCCACCCGGTCCTGGAGCTCTGGCCCACAGTATCCTAGCAGTGCTGCAGGCACAAGGGACTTTCACCTCACCCCAAAGCGGGTGGCCTGAATGGGAAGTGCCGGGCTGGACACTCAAGGGGTGGTCACTCCCAGCTGCCACTGTCTCTGGGCACCTTGGCCTGGCACTGGCTGGGTTGGGACTGCTTTCCGAATGCAGCAAAGAGACCATGAGGAGACCTGTGCTTCCATGTGAAACAGGATGGCGGGACATAAGTTAAAACATATTCCAATATGTACAAAACAGATCCTGCGCTTGGGCCTGCGCACACAGGAAGCCCATGGCAAGGCTATGGCACCCCACGTGGCTTGTGCAAGACCCCAGGGCTCCCCTGACACATCCCACCCTCCTCCCAGAAACAAACCCACCCCAAATGACAAGCGTCAGAGCAGATTCCCCCCACATTGACCTTGATCTCCCTTTGAAAGAGCCACGCCACGAAGTCACCTCAGCACTGCCTCCTCAGTGTGATGTACCACCCAGGAGGTGGGCTGGGCTGGGCTGGTACGGTGCCCACGCTGGCCTGCCGACCACCCTGCCTTTGGATCCTAACGCAAACTGGCCAGTGTAGAAAGCCTGGGGTGTGCTCATGCCAGACAAGTAGAGTGAGAGCTGCTCCCTCCTGCGTAGGAACCTTGCTGATGGCACGCCTATTTTCCCTGTGCTATGGGAGGTCTCTCACTCCTATGTGTCTGGTGACCTTCCCCTCACTCCATGTGGGACAGCTGGGGTGGCTGAGTGAAGCCTGGGGCAGGGATGAGGCTCCTGGCTGGCTCTGCCCCATGAAGCTGGTGCCCTTGCCAGCCCCTCGCCGGGGGCCTGCAAAGCCCGCTGCCCTACTTCCGAGTCAGCCTGCAGCCCCTGGGCACATGCAGTTACTCTCTCTAGAGGCCAGGGTGTCTGTGACCTTCGGTGTAGGCACAGGGCAAGAGCTTACAACAAATATGCATCATGGCTTTTAATGGGGCCACTGGCCAGCCTGTGGGTCTGCTGGGGACAGGGCTGACCAGACTTTGGGGGGAGGGGCTGAGTATCTGGGTAGCAGGAGGCCACCTAGAGCTGTTTCTTCCAGCCCTAGCTGAGAACCTGGAAGCCTACATCCCCTTCCTGGCCACCCAGAACCACCTGTGAGCCACCCCAGGGCCTGGCTCATGGGCAGCAGCTGTGGTCCATGTTCCAGCCCCTGGAAGCATGATCGTACTTTAAACATGGGGTGGTGGGAGCAGTGGTATATGAGCCCTTGATAAATGTGCCAGTGATGGGGCTTGGACTGGGGGCAGCCTGCTAACAAATCCCAGAGAATCAGAGAGAATGGGACAGGGGTAGTTCTGGGTCCCCGCCCCTTCCAGTCCGAGCCTGGTCTGCCTGGGTGGTCACCCCAAAGGCCAGGTGGGGGAAGGGCTCTGGAACAGGTGGTAGCAGCCTTGGCCACAGCTTTTCCACTCCTGGGATGCACTCTGCCCTAGGAAGGCGAACAGTACGGTTGGGGCCCTCTCCTCCCGGCCATGGGGTGGGGGTCCCAGGGGGTCTGCTTTGGTCTCCTGACTCAGAGCGTGAAGCTGGATGCACCGTGGGTTTTGGCTGTGGGCCAGAGAGGGGAGGGAGCTTCCCAGGGGCTGGATTTGAGTCTTCTCTGCCTCAGATATGGTGGGACCTGATCTCAAAGCAGCTACAGATGGTGAGCCCGGAGCTCCAGTCCTGAGGACGCCTCCAAGGGCTGCTTGAGTTCTCAGGAGAGGGGGCCTCCCAGGCCCAGGGGCACTAGGTTCACCAGGGTTGAGGGGCTGGAGCTGGGGAAGGGGCTTAGAGCTGGTCTCTAACTCCTGCTGGCCTGGACAGAGGGGCTGCGGGTGTGTGCATAGCTGGTGTGAGGTGCTCCTGGCCCAGCAGGTCCACTCTCCACCGTTTGTCTCTTCTTCAAACCTTGGGCTGCTGTGACAGTGACATGGGGGCCAGGGGAGCAGGGAGGTCACCTGCCCAGAGGCCCCACCATGCCCAGGACATCCTTCAAGTAGGCTTTCCTCTGACCCCTGGCCTGGGAGAAAGAGCAGGAGCCACCGGCGCCCGGCCCCACCACCTCCCCACTCTGTTTGCTTCCGTGGAGCAGATTTGGGACTCTCCTCCCACAACAGTCTCGGGCAGCCTGCTTGTGTGTTGGTGTCTGTCTTATCTCACCCAGCCCTGAGAGGCCCGTATGCGGCTGCTGTCACTACCACTTCTCGATGATGTGGCTCATGTAGTCCTCGGTGGGCACGCGGCCCGGCTCCTCTGCGTCCTCCCGCGGCAGCGCCTCCTTGGCGCGGTGCAGCAGGCGCTCCTCGCGGCTCTTGAGGCGCTGCTCCCTGCGCTCCAGCTGCCGCTTGTACTGGTAGCGCTGCTGGAAGAGGTCCTTGGCGTAGTCGTAGAGCTGCATGTCGAGGTCGTTGAGCTCCTCGATGCGCTGGATGGTGTCCTCGTCCACCTCCACGCCGCCTGCCCGCGTGCTGTTGTACTGCATGAAGGGCCGGATGAACTTGAGGTTGAACGTCCGCTCGAACAGGTACTGCGTCTTGCGCTGGAACTCGGTCAGGCCGAAGAAGGCCATGCCCCGCAGGTTCTTCTTGGCGCTCTCCAGCAACAGCTGGGCCCGCTTGGCCTCGGGGATGAAGGACAGGTTGTAGCAGCCCACCAGGCTCAGGTCGGCCAGCATGCGCACCTGCCGATTGTTGGCCAGGTTGTACGGGCAGTCCATGAACTCCTGCAGTGTGCAGCCCGACCAGTCCGTGCCCTCGTAGCAGGGTGGCAGCTCCTCGGGCGTGGGCGTGCGCCCATCGCACATGTGCAGCGACGTCTTCCACGTGGCCCCCCGCTGCACATGCCGCCACTCGCTCAGGTAGCGGGACACGGGGTCTCGCAGCAGGGTGATGTAGTAGAACTTCCTGCAATGAGACCAGAGAGAGGAGGTGAGGCTGGGGCCATTAGGGGGCGTGAAGAGAGGGGGTCCCCACGGCACAGGTCTCTGCTCTGGGACCCTGGACAAGTGACTTCACTTCTGATGCCCACCATCATGTTTAGTTCTCAAAACAGCCATTTCTGAAGGAGAAAACCTGGAACCAGAGATGGGAAGGAACCTGCCAAGGGCACACCAAGTGTGACCACCACAGTGCCCTGTGGTGCCTGGCCTGGGTTCTCTTCTGTCCATTGGCTCCTCAGGAAGGACGTCCTGATTTTCCCCTGCTGGGGGCGGAGCTGCCAAACACTTCCTACCCAGGGTGGCCCCAAAGCCTTAGCTGCCTGGACCTGCGAAAGCTGTCGGCAGCACAGGCTGTGCTGTCCAGGAGCCGCTCAGCAGGGGCAGGGGGAGGGGGGAGCCGTGAGAGCCGCCACAATCCCAGGCAACAGGGTCCTGCCCACACCAGGGTCTGGCTTAGGTCTGGTGGTGGAGGGGTGCCAGCAGACCATCCAGCCCAGGACCCCAGGGGAAGCCATAATTTGTAGTTTTTATCAACTCCCAGAATTGTTCCGACTCCACAAAGTTGGCCATCCTCTGAGGCTAATGTCCTGTGCTGTACATAAGGGTGAAATGACTGAAGGAAGGCTCTCTTCTCCCTGCCCCTAAGCAGCAAGCATTCAGGATGATCCATGTCCCCTCCAGGCATGTGGACAGGTGAGCAACATATGGCAAAACGTGACACGGACCATGGGCCGCCTGTCAGATATGCCAGCAATGGGCCCTGGGTGTGTGTGCACATGGGTGTTGTGTGTATGCCAACCCCGGGGGGTCAGCAGAGTTATTCTTGGAGAACACTCCTCCAGGGCTGGCTCCTCTGGGCCGGGCAGATGAGCCCTAGGACAAGGAGGACCAGGGCCTGGGGCAGGCAGCCTAGAATGTCCTCAGGTGTGGGTGGCAGGAGCCCACTGGGCCCTTCACACCTTTCTTGGCAGGTCTGGGAGGACCTCCCCCATGCCCAGCACTCCCAGACGGTGACATAGAAGCATGCCTACACTGTTCCCTGCCTTGTCAAGTCTCCATGAGAGCATGCAATCATCTGTCACCCTCACAGTGCCCCATGGGAAAGCCAGGGGGGCACAAAGCCTCTGTCTGTGGCATTGTCCTGAACTGACCACACATCTCTTGGGGGTAAGGAGTCCTAGCAAGGTGGTGTATACCACTGCAGCCACCCCAGCCTATGAGGGCATGTCCAGAAGACCCCAGGGACAGAAGTCCTGAAGGAGGGGTAGCCAGCCGATGGCTTCGGGGCAGACAGCCAGGCCAGCCCTACGCTGTGCAGGGTTTGTCAAGGAGGAGACAGGGCAGCTGACATCTGTGCGGTGCTGCCTATGGCCCCCCACCAGCTGGCAGACCCAGGCCCTGCCCTCAAGGGTCTCCCAGCAGACAGTGGGGAGGGAGAGGACCTGGGCAGAGGGCACCCCAGGCCAAGGGCCCTCCAAGGGGTGCCTGAGTTGTGGGGATGGGAGGTCTGCTTGTCTCGTCCTCTCTGGAGGTCAGAGGGCAGCTGCAGCCCTCAGGGACTGGATGTGGACAAGGCCCATCTGGCCTGTGCCCGGGACCAACGCACCCTGCTCCTGCTGCGCCTCCAGGTGGCCTGAATCCCTTGGAAGCCATCTGGGGACCTCGCTGTCAGGTGCCCACCAGGACTAGGCCCACGATGGCCCCTGGAGTTAAGACACCTGTGTCCTTAGCACCTGGCAGGTGGCAGGTAGCAGGTGCTTCACAAACACCTGTAGAACTAACAGCAAACAAACAAGGGCCAGAAGGAAGGGCCTGGGGTGTTGGGAGCAAGCATCCACCCTACCCTAGGGCTCACACGACCCCAACTGCTCAGGAGAGAGGTCATCCGCTGCCCTTCTTAGCCAACCTGTGCCCAGGGAGGCTGAGGGCTGCTTGGGCCTCCTCCCCATCCTGTGGGGCCCTGACCACCTATATGGAAACAGACCAGTGTGGGTGGTTTCTCCTGGACACAGAGAACCTGAATGTGATGTGTCAACCAACAGAGACTCATCCACCCAGCCCCAGCCGGCGTCCCTGTGAGCCAAGTCCACGTGGACTTCAATGCAGCCCCAGAGGTAACCTCCGAGGGCCAGGACACACAGTGCATAGAGGGGCAGGCCCTGTCCAGGAAGCACCAGCACCAGCACCCCCACTGGCCGGGAAGTCTCCTCTGCCACTCGGCCACCTTCCTTCACCCTGAGGCCTGCTGGCTGCATCCCTGGGGTCTCCTTCAACCTCCTTAGCCCTTCCAGCATTTCCTGGAGGAGGAGAGGGAGAAGAGGATGGGGAGGGCTGGGGCTTGAAGGGACACACGTGGTGGTCTGGGGTCTGTCCAGCTTCTAAGGGCCCTTTGAGAGCTGCCCTTCTTGAGGAAGGCCCATGCTGGGGCTGCCCTGAGACGGATGGCATCCAGCCTGGCTCCAGCCCAGCTCTGGTGTGCACTAGCTATGGGGCCAATGCCCTCGCCCAAAGCTGCTGGGGTGAAGTGGGATAGCGTGTGCTGCCAGACCGGCAAGTGGGTCCACGATGCTGCCACGAGCCCCTCTGGCCCTGCCATGGACTGTCACAAGACCAACCAGTGGTTACTGATCCTCCCAGGGATGTCCCCACTGCCTCCAGCACTCTTTCCTGACATTGGTCTGTAAAGGGCCTGGTTACAGCCTCCCTGGACACTGAGGACACGTCCTCATCACATGTCCACTTGCCTCCATGTGTGCATGCCCCAAGTGCTCCAGCAAACCTAGCTGCCCCCTGGGAGCAGGTGCCAGGCTGGGCACTGCCTACCACCACCTCCTAATGGCTCCAGCTGCCCTAAAAGAAAGGGGTGGCACCAGAGGACAGGGTGGGGAGGCCCTGGAGGCTGAGTCTTGGCCAAGGTGCCCCAGGAGCCGCCTGCTCTCTCCTCCCACACTAGCTCCTCCTAGGCCACGTGATGGAGAGAGCATTTTGTGGGTGGTATGGGCTGTGGTCACAGGTGGGTCTGTGGTCTGTGTTCCTCTGCGGGTTGTGTCTGAGGTCACCCCTCCTCTCGGGGCTGCCTGCCGCTCCCCACAGCTGCCTTCCCCCAGGGCCCTGCTCCTGAGCTCCACATTTGTCTACGTCAGTCAGGGCAAAAAGAGCAAGAGTGCTCATGTGTGCCTGGAAGCAGGGAGCTGGGGCAGGGCTCCCCACTCCCAGCAGGCAGCATCTGATACGCTTGAACTGGCTGGGAAAACCTCTCACCAGAGACCCTGCTTGGGTGGGTGCCCTGCACTGGTTGCAGACACCCACCTCTCTAAGCCTCACTTAGGCCCGGCCAGCACTATACTGGGCCCTTGGCAAGGCCAGGACACCAGAGGGCAGGAGAGCCTGCCGGGAGGGCCCAGCACACAGCCTCATCTCCTGGTCTCTTGCTAGGGGTGGGGCTGGGGCACACATGCCCTTCCTTCCCCCTACCCTGGCTTTTCTGCTTCATAGCCACTAACTCAGTGCAGGAGGCCCAAGGCAGGGCAGACTTGGTACCCCGCCCCCCCGTTCAGTGGCCACAGTCCTACTCTATGGACTGTTGGGCAGGGGGCCTCTGAAAGGGCAGCCACCTGAAGAGCCTGCATCCAAAGCTGGGCCACCACCTGCTACAATATTGGCCTCTGGTGATAGGCGGGCACGAGGGCTGGCGAGACCCCTGTGCAGATGAGGCAGGCAGGTGGGGCTAGGTGGCCAGTGACAGTAGGGGAGAAGAGGGCTTGGTTTTCAGGGTACAGCCACTCAAATGGCTTGACTTTTTTCTTTACGTGTGTGAATTACTTAAACAAAGAACCCATGAACAATTTACTCTGGTTTCTTAAAAAAACTGGGAGGCGAGCTGCTCAAGACAGACCACTAATTTTGAAAACCATCTAAGTCTGGGTCCCTCAGAAACATCAGAGGCAGCATTCCCTCCTTCATGTGCCAGCCAGGGGCCTGGCAGACTTGGGCTCCCTGCTGTGAGCCCCAGGTGCCCCTCCCCTTCGCCCCCAGGCGTCTCTTCTCTGCTGAGGCATTCTTTGCACAGGAAGCTCAGCTGGCATCAAACCAGGGCAATGGAGAGGGGAGAGGCATCCGTATCCACAGGGCACCCTCCATCTACATGGCCCGGCGCAACTGAGCCAGGCCGCAAATGCAGCACCCTCGACGTGGCCCTGACCGCCTTGCCTGCCCTTTCTGCACCCTTATCCCAAGCAACCCTTCTGGGACCAAGGCCTCACAGCTTGTGGACAGCTGCTAGGGACCGTCACCAGGAGAGCAGGTATGTACCACATTGATCCTGGTGAGCTGTATTTCATAACAAAATGGTAAAATGAGTCATACACAGACAGGCAGACTCTCAGCACAATGCTTCCTCTCTGGGGGAGCCTGGGAGCTGACCACAGCCCGAGTCCCTGGGGCTCGTGCTGACCCCCACAGCTCCCTGTGCACCACACGGTGCTGAGCAGGGCGGCCTCACTCCCAGCTGTGTCCCTGGCTGCTGGCCTGGCCCAGACAGCAGCAGGGCTTGCCCAGGGCAGCTTGGTGCCCGGGTGGGTGTTAGGATCAGCTCTGCTGCGCTTTCTCTGCTCAGGCATCGCCATGCCCTGGGCCATGATCCTGTCCCCCAGACATGGCTTGTGGTGGACACAAAGGGTCACACAGACTCTGGAGCCTGACTGCAGGGCCAGCAGCTAAACGTGGGTGTTCCTGCCCCTTCCTGCAAAGGCAACAACTGAGCCACAGACAGGGTGACCAGCCCCAAGCCACTGTCCACTTCCACATGCTCCTGCCTGGTTGGCGTGGGAACCCCTGCCTGGCACACACACCCACAGCTGGTTGGCCTCCTTGGGAGCCAGACACATCTGTTCATGTATCTGGGGCTCAGAGCTCTTCCATGGCCCCCACTCCCATTGCTTCATCCCCCTTGCTCGCTCTGCCATCGTGAACACAGCAGGCACCTCTGGCCACAGGCCTGTGCCCAGACATCCTCTGCCCAGATGCCCCCAGCCCTGTCTATCCCACATCCCGTTTCCCTGTCTCTGCTTTCTTTTGTCCATTACACGCATAGCCAGACACATCTGCTGTTAATGCTCTGGTTTATCATCAAAAAGTGGAGTGGGGGTGTCAATTAGAAGTGTGCAGGGGCGGGTGTGGTGTGGTGCAGAAGACCTACTCTCACATCCAGGCAGCTCCCTATCCACAATCAGACCTGATGTGTATTCTCTGGAGGTGCTAAGGGGGCGGCTCACAACTCAGAGATATGAGGAACAGTCTGCACACTCAAAGGTGGTCCCTGGCCCTGCCCTCAAGTGCCCAGAAACCTGCCACTGGGCTAATCTAATCCCTGGCCCCCACATCCCCTACAGAAAACTGGAGGGTCTCTGACCCAGAGCAAAGTCCTCCCTACACTGACATCACAAAGCAGAGGCTTTCTGCCTATCACTCTCCAGCAGGATCTGATTACCCAGGTCTTCTAAGCACCAGCAAACAAGCCTTCCAGAAAGAGGGAAGGGAGGACACAGAAGAGAGATGATGAGAGAAACAAGTAGAAATCATTTAGACTGAAATGGCTTACCAAGTGCCCAGCAAATGAATGTGGGGACTGGACCCAGGACTACAAGAGGACTCTTGAAGCATCTGGACAGAAAAAACAGAATATATAAAGAGGATGCTTCTCTAGAGAGATGCCATATGTTAGAAATCAATGGTGCAGTGTCTTCAAAATACAGATCTCATATCCAAACAAACTATCTACCAAGTGTGGGGAGAGCAGAGACATTTTGAGACATGCAAGGACTTAGGAAATTTATCTTCTGTGAATCCTGCTGTAGGAAGATACTGGAGTATATATCTCATTTAGTAAAAAAAAAAAACCCAAACCAAAAAGCAACAACAACAAAACCCACTTGGGAACCAGAAGCCAGAGCTCCAACCACGGGGAGATCTAGGACGTCAGCAGTATATCCTGCTGGGCCTCTCAGGAGCAGAGGAATAGGGGCTCCAGGAAAAAAGGGGTGTGGATGAAATACCTGACACAACTGAACATTTAGTGGGAAAAAATGAATGGTAGATATGTGGCAGATTTTGGAATCATTTGGAAAATAGTAGTCTAGTAAGAAAAAGACAAGGCAATCATTAATTCCAGGAAAAACAAAAGGCTATATAAAAAAGGAAATGAAGTATACTACTAGCCTCAGAAGTAAACAATGGTTTTGGAGTCAACAATGATTACTGATTTAATAAAAATGTAAGCTTTAACTCTACTTGGGGGATGGGTGGAGTAAGGAGAGGATGTGAGAATACTTAATCTTCACCAGAAAGGAAACAGATAATGTTCACACCAATAAATCAAGAAACAGCACTATAAATTATGTAGAGGGCTGGCCCGTGGATCACTCGGGAGAGTGCAGTGCTGATAACACCAAAGCCATGGGTTCGGATCCTATATAGGGATGGCCGGTTTGCTCACTAGCTGAGTGTGGTGCTGACAACACCAAGCCAAGGGTTAAGATCCCCTTACTGGTCATCTTGAAAAAAAAAAAAATTACTTAGGAATATGGAGGTAAATACCTAAAGAAATTGAGAACTGCTGTGAATTGTTCTTTAGGAAGGTTGGAAAGAAAAAGCAGATCTGTTGGTTTCCATCATAAGATGATTGGAACTATTTGTCCTTAAATATGTGTATAAGTTAACTTAAAAAAAAAAAAAAATCAAAAGTAAAGAAAATAAGGAAAACGACCAAAAAGCATTTGTAAAGATATCCCACTGCATTTGTCACTGGGGCAATGGCACGTTAGGCCAGAGTAGGATCTCACCAGAGTGGTGAGAAGGAAGAGTGGGGCAACAGCAAGAATGGGCGCAGCTGCAGTGTGCTCACTCTCGCCACAGCTGCTGATGCGGCAGGAATGGGGACAGCTATGTGGCGTGTCTTCACTGGAAAGCTGAAAGTGCACTTAACCCTGTGACTCGGTGATTCCTCTCCTAGCTACACGTCCCAGAGAAACCTTGTCATGTGCACCAGGAAGCATGGACAAGACTGTCTGGAGCAGCATTACTGGAAACTCCCCCAAACGCCCGCCACAGCGCTGTGTGTGTATCAGTGGTGGTAGATGCTTCCAGTGGAATAAACTCTCGACAATAAACTTGGACAAGTCACAGCTACTCACAATACCACAGGTCAACTTGATGAATAAGACATTGCAGGGAAAAAGCGGACCAAGCAGACTTAACAGAGTGTGATGATCATGTTTATCAAGTTCTCAAAAGTAAACAAAATCCAAGAAAATACTATTCAGTGAAATGCATATATAGTGAAATTATAAGAAAAAAAAAATGATGAGATGACATACATGAAAATTCAAGCCAGAAGCTTGCCAGAAGCTTGCTTGGTGTGTGGGGCGGGAGAGGCAGGGGACGGCACGAGAGCTGTGCACAGTGGCTTCCAGGGCCCTGATCACGTCCTTGTTCTTAAGACAGGCAGAGAGGATACAGGTGTCTAGTGTTATGATTTATTTCTTAACTACATTATGCAAGTTCTTTTGTATGTCCCAAACACCTCATGATAAAGAGGATA
The DNA here is from genome assembly GCF_027409185.1 of Cynocephalus volans. Classification (NCBI taxonomy): domain Eukaryota; kingdom Metazoa; phylum Chordata; class Mammalia; order Dermoptera; family Cynocephalidae; genus Cynocephalus; species Cynocephalus volans. Next base: position 61,343,315 of record NC_084460.1, read on the forward strand.
GTCTAAAGAAGGGAAGGATGTCAAAACTGAGGCCCTCCACAGCAGCCTGAGAGGCCCTGGCCAGCCTTCCAGGTGATCTGGTCTTCTTGCCAAGCCAAGAGCCTGACCCCCAAAGCCCCCAGCCGCTCCCTACCTCTGCTCCCGCTGCCTGCCACCCCCTTCCATCTCCAGTGCCCAGCACACTCCAGGTGTCTTTCTTCGTGCTTTGTCTCCCCTTTCTCCTCCCCTCCTACCTGCTAACGCAGCTGCAGGGAGCAAGAATGGGAGAAGGGGTGGAGGACCCCCTGTGGGTTTCAGTGAAGGAGAACGTCCTCCTTTGGGGATGGGGAGGGGGGCCGGTTTCCATGTCAGTCAAGCTGTCCTGCGGTTTGTTAACTAACAGAGCATTAATCAGCCTGGCTGCTCTGTAGCCTCTCTGGGAAGGGTCCACAAGCCCTGCCAAGCCCGAGCATCTGGCTGGTGGTTGGCTTCACCATCCAGGAGGGCCTTAGGGGTGCACACAGGGCCAGCCCCACCCGCAGGGGCTCCCCTTCACTGCTGCCAACCAGATGCAGGGGCCAGGGATCCTGTTCTGAGGCTTGGCTGATGACTTCTGTGGCACAGCACTAAACCGTGCGCCTGGCACACCTCCAGGGCAGGTCTGTGAACCTACTACATGCTGTGCACTGGGACAGGCCCAGGGCTTACTGTACTTACCCCTGAACAGGGCACACACTTGTCACCGAGAGTGATGAGGAGGCCACCACATGCCATCTTGGGCCTGTGTCCCCTCCCCTCACTCCCAGGGTCTGGGAGTTCTCGGAAGGCAGGTCTACGTGCTCCAGCTAGCGCAGACCCCTGGTAATGCTAGGACAGTAGGACAGCCCACATCACCCAGGGCCACAGAGGTGAGGAGAGACTGCGACACAGCTCTCCATGCCACAATGGCAGGGGCACTGGAGAGAACCCAGTTCCCAGACTCTGCCAGAGGGGTGGCTAACCTTGGCTAAGCTGCAGGAGTGTCCAGGAGCACGGGGAAGGGGAGATCCCTGTGCCTTGGGCCCTCTGTTCGGTGACACACTCACTCCAACAGTGAAGCTGGCCATGGTTTGTGCAGGCGGGAAGCTCACTGAGGTCACCTGGGAACCAAGTGGAGTGACTGCCAGCCAGCGGGTTCTGGGGCCAAATACACCATGGGAATGACTATGGTCAAGAGGGAGGACTTAGAGACAGGAGGGGGAAGTCAGTGGCCTGGGGCCCAGGAGCTCAGAAGTCCCCAACCTACAGCACTAATGCTCAACAAAGGACATGAAGTGGCAATGCCCCAGGCCCTTCACAACAGTGGCCTCGGCCACAAGGCTGGCCATGGTTACTCAGGCTTCCTGTGTACCAGGCACAGCTGGGAGCAGCAATTCTCCCCTTTCACAGAGGGGTCACCCCAGGTTCAGAGGTGGGGTACAGCTATTCATTAATGTTTCCAAGGGCTCTGGGCTGGGTGGGCTGGGTGGCATGTGACCCACCCACAAGGACAGGGAGGTGGTGAGTGGCGGAGGGTCAACCCCTGGGGCCATGGGCACCACTTCCAAAAGGGGTGGTGGTGGGGGGCAGGGAGGATGGGGGGTGCAGCCTTGCATGACTCGAGAGGCCAGTCGAGGAGGCGCAGGCAGGGCCAGATCAAGGAGGGTGTTGATCATCTTATAGGAAAACAAGCTCGGATGTGTAATGGACCAGAGAGCAAAATTCACACGATTTGAAAGATAAATCATGGGACTTCAAAGAACTTCCTTGCTGTGAAATAATAATTCCCGTCTGCACGGACTGCAGCTTCTACTGACAGCCCCAGGATTTACTGCCTGGGTCACACATTCCGGCACTTAATTACGCTTGGTTTAATGCTTTCTGTGACCTTAAGCAGCTCTGACATTTTCATTGGTACTGGTTTAGTGTGCCCCACAATCATGTAAGATCTTTGTGGCCAAAAAGGCGGTTTTCTTCTTGGGTCTGGAGACTGCTGTCACGGAGTGGCCAGCTCTAAAGTTTGAACAGTGAATTCTTGCAAGACAATTTAGTACTGGCCCAGGAGTCCCACTCCACTTAAAACACACAAAGAGCCTCTGGGAAAATCCTGCCTGGTGCAGCGGATGAGCTCTGAGCTCCTCTGGAAAGGAGGATGAGGGCAAGCAGGTGATGGCTGAGCAGCCGGGGGCTGGGATCCTGCTTGGAGGCTGGGATATGGGAGGTGGCCCTTCTGTCCTCAGGAGCCAGTGCCGTCCTCCTTTCCTCCTGTCACCTTCCCGTGGGCACTGGGCAAGCCAACGCCCACGATCCTGACTCAGTTGACTCTCATGCCACTCACACATTATGAATGATATGGAAACTGGGCTTGGAGAGGCCACTGACCCAAGGCCAGAGCTGGCACCTGTGCTGTTAACAGGGTATTGCTGCCCTTGGGCACCTGCCCCTCGCCCCTCCTGGGTCACACCAGTGGCTGCATTTTCCCTCCTCTGCCTGAATGTTGGTTTGACCCAAGCTCATGTCCCCATCTACCCACTCCTGACCCTCCCTTCTGGAAGCCCAGGACTCTGACCAGAGACAAGACTACAAACCTGGCTCAGGGCATCTGGGAAGCCCAGAGCCAGGGGTGGGCGCAGGATGCTGTGGCTTGGTGAGGGGCTCATGTGGTAACTACACCTTCAGGAAGGTGTTTACCTCAGAGAGGGAAGGGCTGAGATGTGGCAAAGCCACCACGGGAGGACACTTGCTGTGCTGTTAACTATCCCAGGAGACAGGGAAATGCACACATGGCAGACTCCCTGTAGCACACAGCAGGGACGCCTACAAGGCCTGAAGATGTGGAGAAATGCTGGTGCCAGTCTGTGTGGTGACCACTGCACGCTGTGGTCACAATTTTGTAAAAAATTTACATGCTCAGAAAAAACACCACACAGGATGGGAATGGATGTCTAAGGATGGTGAGATTACAGATTTTTTTCCAACACTTTATTATAAAAATTTTCAAACTTACAGAAAAGTTGAAAAGGTCAGTGAAAACCCATAAGCTCAAATGAGTGATTTTAACATTTTCTTAATATATTTCTGTATCATCTGCAATTATTCATTACATAAGTAACTGAAATAATGTAGTAAGTATTATAAAAACACCCCTGCTGCCCAGGATGGGGAGTTGGGGTGCAGAGGAGCCATCAGAAAGGACCAGCTTTGCAAGTTCTGCCTTGCTTTGCCCTCCATGAGGAAAAGCTGCCCGCAGGCTGGCGTTGTAATGGGGCGTGCTGTCTCCTTTGGCCTCTCCCGGGCTGTGCCTCCCGATCCTGGAGACTGACTGGGGGTTTCATGCACAGGGGTCTAACCCACACATTTCTAAATGCAGACCCTGAAACAGGGGCAGCTTTTCCTACAGAAAAAGCCACCTCTGTTTCTTTTTGCCAACAGAGATGCAGCTCCCTAATTGGGGGGGAGGACATTGTTAGGGTCAGAGTGACAGAGCCCTTTTTTTTTTTAAGGAAGCGTGTCACATTACCTCCAACACAGTCACTGGATGAACGCTAGCTCCGTATTCACAAGAGTGCCCGGGAGGCTTCAGTACAGCAGTGAGAATGCACAGCCACAAGCTCCCCCAGGACAGGCTTGGGAGGGGCACAGGGTAGATGGAAGCTCTGTGAGGGGTTCCCCAAGTCCCCCTCCACCCCAATGGTATACTCTTGTCTCCTAGGGCCCCAGGGTGCCTTCACAAGGACAAAGGCCATACCATGAACGTTGGATCCTGATCATTGGTTTTTAAAACCGTATTCCGAGGGGTAGCAGAAATGAAGAGGCATGCTTGGTACTCAGAAGCACTCGACAACCAGCACCCTGCTTCCTCGACCCTGCTCTAATCATTGTCCCCACTCCAGTGTGTGAAGTGCATCATAGGGCAGAGGAGCCATTCTCTGAGGGAAGTGACCAGCCTTCACCCTGGCCTGGGTCCTCGTCACAGGAAGGAAACGATGACCTTCAGGAAGCTGCCAAAGCCAGAAAGCCCATGGCATAAAGCACCTCAGTCAGCCCCCATCAGCGCTGCCAGGTGCCTTCACACACCAGCAGCCCCTGGTGCCCACGCCCCTGGCATCACCAAGCAGCCCAGCTCCTGCTTAGTCTGATGTTGGCTCCAGTCCCACTTTGAAGTGGAAGCTACCAAGTACCCCATGTGGGGCTGGCTGCCTCCTCCTCCTTCCTGTGGCAGGAAGGGACCCATGGGCCCGCTCCCAGGGTCAGGAGGGCCGGAGTTGGCTGTCAGTTTCTATGAGGAGGAGGTGAAAGAGGACGGCCCAGAGGAGATGACCTGCTCCCACGCGGCACAAGAGGGTGAACCACTGGCTCTGGCACAACACCCACAGCTCACCCCCCTTGCACCTGACCTAGGGCTGCAGGAGGAGGTGGCCTCTCTCTAGTGCCTGCAGGAAAACCCAGATCATCAAGTTCTGAGCTGGCAGCGGCAGGCTAGGAGGCCCCTCTCCATATGCAGCACAGAAAATGCTGCTCTAAGGCCATCCCTTCCTGGTAATGTCCACAGAACAGCAGTGGTTGTTTTTGTTGATTAACTGAATCTGCTTCCAAAAATACCAGAGAGAGGCCCCAGAACATCAGTGGTCATGGGCACGGGCAGCCCCTACCCGCATGCTTCCTGGGAAGGCTGTCCTGCTCATCAGAGACCTCTCTCCCCTGAGGACGCCCAGGGAGGTGGAGCCTGCAGCTGACAGAACTCTAGGCAGAACACCAGAATGGAAACTCTGGGATGGGCAAAGGTGGACTAAGCCTCAGGGCAGCCCCTCGTTAGGGAACTGAGGTCTGGGTGATTGTCCCAGCTGGAGAGTGGGGAAGCCGACACCCTGAGGTAAATGACTGGCCCAAAGTCACCTGGCCCCTGATGTGGTAGATGAGCTTGAAGCTACATATGCTGAGGTTCAGTGTTGACCAGGCCCCTTGTGCACCAACCCTTCCTGCAGAAAGGGAGCTGCAGGGCCGAGGCATGTCTTCCGCAGTACCCTCTTCAGCAGGGAACACAGGCTGGCACACAGGAGGCACCTGGATCCTGGGCAGGACTGGGTGGCAGGTGCCCGCCTGGCCTCACAACTCTGCTCCCTCCCCACCCACCTTCAGGAAAGTGGGGAGGGCTTCCTTGGCTTAGGCAGGTAAGCTGAATTCTAACAGATTGGGGGGAAGGGAATCCAAGTATAGGGAGCTGTGCTCATGTGGGCCCCCAAGAGACAGACTTAGGAAACAGCACGGAAGTCCTGAGGAGGAAGTAGTCCAGGAGATGATTTGCAGCCAGGTGTGGCTGTGTGATTAAGTCTAGCCGTCAGAATGTCCTTAGAGACACCCTTCTTTGCCTTGCTTCCCTCCTGCTGGCAGGAATGTGGGTGTGGTTGCAGAGCATAGCAGTCATCTTGCACCATGAGGCAGGAGCCCCATTTTCTGGGGCTGGCAGAACTGAGAGAAAGAGCCTGGGTCTCTGGTATTTCCTGTGGCTGCACCACCAGTGTGGTCTGCTTATGCTGGGCTCCTTTCAAAGGGAGGGAAATAAACTGCTGCCCTGTTTTGGTCCCTGAACGCAGAACCAACGCACTAAGCACCTGGCCATAATGAGAGGGTGAGCTCCTGGGGCAGGGCCCGTGGGCCGGGCAGGATCAGGGTCTCAGTGCCAACTGAATTCATTAATGTACTGAACCCTCAGTGCTTTACCCAGCCATCTCATACACTTGCCAACACCCTGTAGGCATTACTTAGTCCCATTTCATGATGAGGAAACTGAGGCCCAGGGAGGTTAAATAGCTAACCCAACCCAGAGGCAGTACTGGGGTTGGAGCCCAAGCCCACATGGACCCAATCTGTGACTGGTGAGAACTGCTCACCCGTGGAACCACAACCCTCGGGCTGGGGCAGAGCAAGCTGATCCTGACAGCCCCAGGAGGCCAAGTAATGTGTTGGTAGGACAATGTCCAAACCACAGCCAGGGGTGGTGGTATTATTTAACTCAACTATGAACAAGAGTCATGACCATTTCCTTTAAAGCACAGTGAGTTAGATAAGAGTCAGAGAGGCCTGCATAAAGAAAAAACCACATCCAGACCCGCGGTGAAGACGCATCAACCTGGGCTGAACTATTTTAAACAAAGTGACTGTCCTGGGGTGTCGTGGGTACAGAGCCAAAGCCCTGGACTTTGTCCTGACCCAGGCAGCAGCTTGCTGTGGGACACGGGTGGGTCTCCCTCTGGCCTCCTGGACAGGCTCTGCTCTGGTCACACACAGCCCTGCCTCACCCCAGTCGGTCAGTGGCAGATGGCTGCTGACACTGCTCGCACTGGCCGAGGAGCAAGATAACAGCTTGGCTGGAGTCCTAACAGCATTGGGACAGAAGCTAGATGGCAGAGACCCCAAGGCAGGAGGGTGTGTGTGGGGCAGGCCCAACCCTCATAGAGCCCGCCCGTGTGTCCCTGCAGAGGCAGGGAGTGGCGGGGCGGGGCGAGGGCAGGGCTGCCGAGGGCCCCCACTTCAGTGCCTCTGTGACTGCCCAGCCCCCTCCCATCCCTGCAACACAGTCCAACTTCCAGGCTAGGGGCTGGGAATCCAGGACGAAAGCCTGTGCCCCTCGGAAGTTCCTACCTGGAGGGTGCCAAGCCTTGTGGAGGAGTGGAGGGCCTGTACCCAGCAAGCCCAGGGTACACCAGGGTGTCCTGAGCACAGTCACCAAAAGGCATTGGGGATGCTGTCACTTTCTACCTACCCCATTCCTGCATGGGAGAGAGCTGGACAGCCCTGTCCCCATTTCACCACAGAGAAGTGGGTTTGGAGGGGTGATCTGCCCAAGATCACAACATGGCTATGGGCCTGGAGCTGGGAGCTCTGGGTCTGACATGACAGTTATTTTGTTTGCTGGAGAGGTTACCTTGGAGGTGGAGCTGAGTGAGTCAAAGTGGAGATGACAGCCCCTGTAGGGAGGGTGGCTGCAGTGAGCCTCTCCCCAGGCCTCTGGTCTCTCCAGTTGAAGAGGCCGTAGATGCAGGTGGTCAGCGAGGCCTGTGTCAGGGGCTGTGGGCCCACGTGGCGTGGAGCCTGGCTGGCAGGAGACCTCTGCCCCATCCAAGAGCAAGCCCGGGGATCTTTCCACTGCTCCCTCTGAATTCAGGAGCAGCTTCTATCCCTGCAGAAACATCTCTCCCACTGCAGGCCTGGGTGTGACTTAACATGAAACCAACTCCTGGGACTGTGGGCAGTTTGGGTATAAAAATGGCAAAAATGGACTTCACAGGTAAAAACCTCACATCCTAGGTCAAGAAAATGGAGGCTGGGGAGGATCTCACCTGCTGAAGGACATAGGCTGCTCTCAGCTCCCTCTAAGCCAGGGCCCAGTAGCCCTCCCTGTGCTCAGGGGCTTCCAGATAGGAGCAGGCTTCCTGGCTGGACCTGCTCTTGGGCTCCTGTGGCCATGTCTGCAGCTGGGTACTTGGAGAGGGCAGGAGGTGCCTGGCTTGGGCATCTCTGTGTGACCCTTCCTTGGCCCCCATGCCCAGGGCTGCCAGCATAGGCACCTGGTCCTGACCCCACAGGTGGGCCCCTTATCCTGGGGCCTCCTCTCGCTTCCCTTCTGTCTGTGGCCATTTGCCCTGCCCAGTATGCATCCCATGCCCTCCACCGTCCCAGGTGCCTTGGACATGCCAGCACCTACCACACTGAAGAGACGTAAATGTGTCTCCCTGACCAACTGAGCCCACTGAGCCTTGGAGAGGTTGGGACATTCTCAGGGCCATATAGCCAGAACATGAATGTGGACCATGGCTGGAGCCCCTCTTCAACTGCCTCTTGGTCTGGGCCTAAACTGAACACAGCCTTTCTGGACTGTGGCAGCACTCGGGCCGAGTGGCTTTTCCCCACTGGCTCCCAGGACGTTGTCACTGCTGTCTGCCAGCTGGCAGCACATCTCTGGGCCTCAGCAGAAGGCACCATGTTAGGAACCGACCTCTGGTCTCCAGGAAACACAAGGAGCACACCAAAGAACATGCACTGATTGAGCACTTACTGTGTGCTCTACTGAATCTATCCACCAGCCTGGGGATCTGGGGCTGCTGTCCCCATCGAACCTGTGAGGACACAGGCTTGGTGAGGCCAATAGCACTACCCAAGGTCACAGAGGAGCTGGGATTTGAACTTGGTCCTGCTGCCTTCAAATGTGGACGTGAGGCAGCAGGCATGGGATGGCTACAGATAAGCGCAGGGGCCCCACCTGGGTGTGTACAGGCCGGGCAGATGGCAGAGGCCTGGGCCAAGTGCAGTGGCTCTTCCTTTTCTGGGAGCTTCTCTCTCTCCACTTCTCTGCCCCCCCCCATGTCCCCCGCCATCTGCCAGGCTTCTTACCAGGCCAACATGGACCCTTGATTGTTCTGGGGTGATGCATGTCCCAAGCTCTCTGGGCTCTGTCCTTCCTCTCTGTGGCCCTCTGGCTAGGGTGTTTGGTGTGGGCCCCACCCTCTTGGGCCTGCCCTGGACGCTGGGTCCCCAGACCCCACTGGGACCCAACAACACGCAGCTGGTGGGGACCAGAGGGCACGTGGGTCTGTCTCACCTGCACCAGGACACCTCTGTGCCCAGGGTCCTCCCAAGGACCCGTTCTACCTCACAGCACGGCAAAGCTGCTCAGCTGGGCACCTGCTGCCCGGGCCCAGCTCTACGCCCCTCAGACCAGAGCCACACTCTGCAGGGAAGGTGTCCTGGATGAGGGGAGGTCTCGAAGGATGGGCAGGGCTTGTAGAGGAGTGCAGTGTGGCTCCAGCACACAATTCTCTCCCAGGGCTGCTCTCTCTCTGTTGACCAAAGCCAGACCCTTGCTGTTGGGAAGGGTTGTCAGAACAAAAGGACGTGCAGGCAGAGCCTCTGTGTGGGGTGCCAGCAGGCCCCATGGGGGAGCTGCGGCCAGGGTGGGGGGCTGTGTGGCATGATCAGACCCCACAGGCCAGCAAGGCTCCTGACAACAGAAGGCCCCTCCCTTGGCACCCTGCCTCTGCCTCTACCCCTGCCAGGCTAAATCATGCCCTGGGTCCACACACGGTCTCCTTACCCAAGGCTGATGTCCCTGTCTGCCAATTACTGCCTGGTGAAGGTACCGGCTGGCAAACACCCCCCAGGGGCCTGGGCTTCTCTAAAGGAGGGTGGTGCTGGGAGCTGAGACCTCCCCAGTCCCCCTTTCCTGCCCCAGCCAGCACTGAGACAGGCACCATCTGCCCCAAAATAGCTCTGTCCTGGCGAGGAGGCTGAGGATGTAAATGAGACAGTGCAGCGAGGACGCAAGCCCCAGTGTCAGCCTGATGAATGGGTGGGCTCCCCGCTCTGCCAGCTGTCCCCCTGTGTGGCCTGGGGATAGTCACTTGGTCCTTCTGAGCTCCACTCACTGCCTCCATAAAACAGGCTGACAGAAAACACCTACTTCCCAGGCTTGCAAGGATTTGGTGAGTTGGTGTGTGTGAAGGAGCCTAACAGCCTCTGAGGATCCACGGAGGTGAGGGAGGAGACCAGCCTGGTCAGATGCTAGGAGCCCCCGGCAGGGACAGAAGTGTGAGCCCATGACCTCCTGCAGGTGACCTCACCGCAGCCTCAGGGCTCAGCCCCCCCGCCCCCTTCGGTGTGTCCGATCCTGTCCTCCACAAGAGGATTTACTGAGTGCCAGCTGTGTGCAGGACAGGGGAACAGCCCTGCCCTCCTGGAGCATCAGGACGGGCTGGGAATGAGGCCACTAAATACACACAGATAAGTAAGTGCCAGGGAGGAGAAGATTCCAGACAAACCCGTGGAGGAAGGAGAAGAGGGTGATTGGGGTGGTGGCCCCCAGGGGCTCATGCCCATGTCCAGACTTTACAGTTCATCCAAGCACTCAGTTGGTAAGCAGAGGAAATGAGTTCATGGTTTCAAGGACAGGACACAGTTATTAAATGGTGGGAAAAATGAAATTTTCCATCCTTGTTTCAAAATACCAAGTTGTTTAAAAAACATGAAAAATAGAAGTCTTACTAGTTTAGGTTTAGGAAATACCTCAAAAGTTCCCTCCCACCCATCAACATCTGCAGTTATAGTAGGCGGGTGACAATCTTTGCTTGCTTTACAAACAAGGTTAGCAAAGTTTTAGGAAAATAGATCAGGCTGCTGGGCCGTGAGAGGCTTCAGCCCCCTGCAAAGCAGCATCCTGACACACAGAAAAACTGAGGCACTGCTTGGGTGCCTGGGTGGGTGAGGTGCCCCTGGTTGCCTAGGGGATAGCATGGAAGTCCCCAAGGCATGTGTCTCCAGTGCATCCATCCCAGAAGCCCCCAAGTTCCCCCTTTGGGTGGGGAGAGCAAGTGACCAGGAACCAGAGGCCCCACATCTGCAGGAAGCCCACAGCTTTTTCTTTAAAGTCCCCCTGACTTGCATGATCTCATCGGACCCGACCTAGGCTCCTGGAAGACCCCTGGAGCAGAGGGTGACTTAACCATCAGGCCAACATGCACCATGGGGTGCTGTGCAGGCCATGCCTACCATACTCCTGCACAGGCACAGACAGGCACCTCTGCACATGACCAGGACCTGGGGAGCTCCTCCCATGAAGGTGCAGGTGAGGCCCCTTCCCCTGAGATATACTTCCCAGATGTGTGCAGGGACAGCCATGCATGGCCGAGGGAGAAGAAGACCCATGGCAGGCCTCACAACAGGGGCTGCTTTTCTGATAGCACTGTGCTGAGGTGTGCATGGGACAGGGCAGAGGGCTGGGACGCTAGGCCCATGGCTGCCTCCACCAGGCAGGTGTCAGGTAAGGACATGGGTGCTGGTGGTCCTGGAAGCCCACCCAGGGTGGGGGCCACAGGAGGAGGTACTGGCTGACTATTTTCACACCCACCTGCCTGGCACTTCCTGTCTTCTGATACTGGCAGGTGAGATGTCACTTCTGCCTGAACTTACACATTCACACCTCGGGGCCAAAGGACGGTGACTGTCCTGCTCCTCCACTGGGCATTGAGTCGGGTGGCCGGGCAGCTGAGTCATGGGCTGGCTGACTCGGCTCGAGACCTGCTTCTAGAGCCTGGTCTCCTCTTGTCTTGGCCAAGAGCTCTGGGGCTCACTCTTCTGGACTTTTGTTGAGGCTGTTGTCCAGAACTCAAGTTGCTCCTCCCCCATGTTCTCACAGCCTGTAACTGCAGACCCACCATGGCTCCGGGGGCACAAGGCGGGAGACGCAGAGGCCAGAGAGTGACGTGGAGGGCAGCGCTGAGTCCTGCCAGGGTGTGCAGCACACATGCCTGGCCAGGCCAAGGTGCCATCGGTAGCCAGTCTCCACCTGCTCCTGCCATTCACCAGGCAATGCCAGCCTGGTCTCTGTGCCAGAGACATATTCTACATACAAGATCATGCGCTAAAGGCCAATGCAGCATGCTACAGCTCAGTGAAAACTGTTACTGCCAGGTTAGAAAGTGCTTGGGGCCTAACTCGAGGGGCGTCAGGGGTGACTCCCTGGCAACAAGGAATCGCAGCCCTTCTGGGGACTGTGCAATGACACAAGAGCTCACTCCTGCGTGCATGACAAGCACAGTGCCACATCAAAGCACACAGCTACAACCTGATGCCAAGTCTGGAAAACATGCGAACCAGACACGGAGGAAAGACGGGGCAGAGCACAACACATGCCAGGTGTGAAGAGAGCTTGTCCTGAGACAGGACCTGGTGCCCTGGGCAATATTTTCTTTCTTTTTCTGTATTTTTTCAATTTTATATAACCAAGCATGTACTACAAAACAACGAAAAAGATAACATATGTAATCTAATCTGTTTTCTCATGGGAGGTGAGATTCAGGGAGGCCTGGGAGGTTCAGGGCCTCCCTACCTGCCTCTCCAAAGACACGGACATCTCCAAAGCCACGGGGCCACCAGTTATCTGCATTCCTGGGGTTTAAGAGGACCGGGGCTGATCTGAAGACCATGGGGGTGTCCCTTGGGCCCCCTCCAGGCTCATCCCGATGACCCTACAACTAGTGGCTGGCTCCCTGCCCCACAATGATGTCTCTTCCCAGGATCCCAGACAAAATCTTCCTGGTCTCCCCAACACAGTCCCACAGAGCCTCTCCACAGAGAGGAAGGGGCTTGACACCTACTCCCATGCACATGCCTCTGCCGCACAAGCACAGAGGAGTCTGGGGGAGAGGACTCATGTGTTCTTGAGCACAGACTATTTGTCCCCAGACACAGAAATTCACGGCCTAAATAGCAAGCCCCGGAAAGAAGCCATTCCCTGCTCAAATTAACTATGTCTCACTTTCTATTGTCCTGTGGCCCTGGTGACCTGGCTCTACTCACAGGTCTGATTACCTCCAGCCGTCACTTGAACAGTGACCCTTGGTCCTGGGGACTGGGGAATGCTGACCTCTCCAGAACCAGGAATTCATGCCCCACAACTGGCCACCACAGGGTCCCTGCATCAATTGCATTTGTGGTCGGCACCTCCAAAGTGGGGGGGCCCACCAGGCATTTGCTCGCTTTGTTCTTCCAGCCCCTGGGATGGTCACCACCATCAGACCCCCCTCTGCAAATGGGGAAACTGAGGCTCAGCAGCCAAAGTCTCCCAGGTCCCAGAGGTGTCTGGCTTCATAGGCCACAAGCTTGGTGCGTGTCTGCCCCTGACTGACCCCGCAGGTGCAGGGTCTCCGAGAAGAGCCATTGCAGGGATCCACAGGAACCCAGTGTACTGTCACCAGCACCTGGAAACAGGTCTTCAACTCGCCAAGGGCTCTGCCACTGAGCAGCTGTGTGGCTGTGACAAGTTCCTCAAGTAGCGCCTGTACATCCATTTCCTCCTTGCATGATATAGACGCTAATGCCTCCAGGGTCCATAGCACGGGGCCAGGCAGGTGGAGGGGTGGGCCTAGCCCTACCCTGCCCTGCCCAGCCCAGCCCAGCCCTATCCTGCCCAGCCCAGGACAGCCCAGCCAGGAGAGAAGGAGAGGAAACACCTCCTCTCACAAACTGAAGGTCAGAGGCATCAGGAGAACAGGCAAGAAATAGAGAGAAAAGCCATTAGTCAAATAATCTGTACGAAATGACCAAATATAAAAATCACAAACAGCCCTATAACCAAAAAACAAAACAAAACAAAACAAAACAAAAACAACAAAAAAATCAATGCAGTAGTTAAAAATCTTCCTACTGGGCTAGCTGGTTAGTCTAGTTAGTTAGAGCACAGTCTTATAAACACCAAAGTCAAGGGTTTGGGTCCCTGTACTGGTCAGTTGCCAAAAAAAAAAAAAAAAAAAAAAATCTTCCTACAAGTATTGAGGAATGTCTGCAGCTCATTTGCAAATGTTTCTGCTAAAAAGCAAGCATACACACACATAACTACATATATGTGTACACATAAGTATACTTGTACATATACATACATACATAGTGAGACTGCAGTTGTATGTAAGTATATACGTGTACTTATACATATATATCTATATGTGTACTTATATGTACACATCAAAGTATGTACATATCTATAGATACACACATACAGTGAGAGCACACACATACAGAAGTACACATATGTGTACACATAAGTACATACACATCTACAGATGCACATGTACACAGGAAAAGAGTGATAGCACATGTGCACATGCACAAATATGGCAAAACATTAACAGTCAGTGACTCTACGTGAATGGGTACAAGTGAGGTTCACTTCACTACTATTTCAACTACTTTGTAAGTTCAACATTTTTTAAAATAAAAAGTTAGGGGGAAAATTCCTGCAAAGAAAATGCCAGGCTATTTCTCCCCAATTTAAAAAACAAATTATCCAGTTTTATGCAAACTCTTCTAGACAACAGTGAAGGAGAGAACGTTCTCCAGCTCACTCTATGAGGCCAACATAACTCCAATACCAAAATGGGGTATGGGAGGAGCTCCAGTGGCACAATCAGTTAGCGCGCGGTACTTATACAAAATGGGGTATGGGGGAGAGCTACTTCTTGCACCCACTGCCCTTGCACTGGGTCCCATAGTGTCCAATAGTTAAGGCTGCAGGTGTGCTCTTAGAGGGTCCTGGAGGTCTGGGGCAGCCACAGCCCCAGAGCAGCCAGCATCCTCCCTGAGATGAGCCTCCTGGGGTACTCCTGGCCTCTGGCAGGGAGGGCCCCAGGCACCAGGTGAGCTCAGCTGGTGCGTCAGCCAGAGCAGCTGGTTTCCAACTGAGCTCAGCGAGCCTGAGGGAGAGACCCTAGCTGTGTGACCCAAGTCTCCAGAGGCTGATGCCCTGCCTGGAGCAAGGTGGACTTGAGGGAGTGCAGCATGTGCTGTGTGCCACATGAGGCACTGCAGGACACTCAAAGGGCACATAGGAATGTGGGTGCAGGACAGGGCCTCTCCAAGCCTCAGGTTCCTGGTTGCCTGGCACCAGTCCTGCTGCCTCCCATCACCTGGCCCTTCTCCTTCTGTGGGGAGGCCCCACACAGACCTGGAGGAGGCACGCCAGCGAGGAGCGTGCTGACAGCTCTACCCAGGCCCTGCCCTGCTACCCACTCGCACTTCCGTCTCATTTAGCCAGGCTCTTCCACCTGAGCACACACACGCTTCCCTATAACTTGCAGGGTCCTCTGAATGCACATTTCTCCCACTACTTGCCCCTGAGAACCCCTGCCAAACTCCTCAAGCCCAGGGTAGTGGGATGGGAGGGTCTGGCCCAGGATGCCGAGAGGAGCCCCAGCTTGTCCCAGTAGGGGAGGCTGCACAGGGCAGAGGTGAGGACTGGGGCAGAGAGAGCTGGGAGAGGAGGCTAGTGGGCAGGGCTGAGCAAGAACACCAAGGGCTTCCTGACCCTGCCCAGCTCCAGGCCCTACCATTGCCACAGGGACCACCTGGTGAAGGCGGGGAGAGGGGATCTGAGAGGGACCATCCCAGGCTGCCCCACGCTTGTCCTTCCAAGGGGCCGTCTAGCCTTGACCTGCTCTGAGGGTGGGCTCCAGAAATGGCAGGACAGTCCAAGGCTCCTGGCGTTATCTATCCACCGACCACCAAATGCTTCCTCAGGGGCAGGGACACCAACGCCAGCCCAGACACAAAAACAACTGGGTTTAGCTTCCCACTGGAGCAGAATGTGTGTTTTTTGCCCAGGGTCTCCAGGACCTTGCTGCTAGGAGAAGCAAGCATAGGGCACATCTGCCGGGCTTTCTGGGGAGGGTGTCGGAGGGTCTAGCACCCTACCTTGGGAAGGGCTGATAGTCTAACAGGCACATGGGTGTGTGAGCAGGCAGAACAGCGGGCAGGGGCCATCCTGTAGGGGACAGGGGATGGCAGTGTCCTGAAGCAGATGGAGCCACACATGAGGCAGAGAGCTGGGACCCAGATTCGGGGCACTCAGAGGACTGCAGACCAGGGAACACGGCACAGGGTGATGACAGCAGCAGTGACTCACTGGGTGCACAGGGGGTGGATAGAGAATTGAGGGCAGGAGGAAGGGCAGCTGGGGGTGCTGTCAGCTGATGGGCTCCTGTTGGAAAAGATAACTTGACTCACACAGGAGGGAACCTGGGATGGCAGCCTCTAGTGGGGGCTGTGGTCTGGCCTTCAACATCCACACCGATGCCCTCAGTCACTACTACTCTCCTCTGTGATGAGGGGGACACCCACCAGCACTGACAGGGTACCCACCCTGCTTTCTTGTGGAAGCAACAGGTGTGGGGAACCCTCCCTTCTGGCTCAGAGACAACGGGTTTGCACATCAGTATGCGGGAACTGCGTCCCTGCTCTGCACTGGGCATCATGGGCCCTGAATGCAGAGTGTAATATGCCCCAGGGCATCCACCTTGGGCAGCAAGACCAAGGAGCTGCAGCACAGGGTCCCCATGCCCTGCTCTAGGCCAAGCTGAGCAGGCCTCTTGAAGGGGAGGTGGTGGCTGACCCCGGGAGGGTGGGCCCCTTTGGCCCACGCCCCAGCCACATGCTGTCATGCTGTGGTCATCTCCTGGACACACGTGTCTCCTTATGCTTTAGGCAGGATAAGCGCACACCGGGGTCTGTCTGTGGGGTTCCTAGTGGGCCCAGCACAACCCACATGTTGACCCCTCCACCCTGGCCTGGTGCAGTTGCACAGAAGCCCATCCCAGCCCAGGCTCTCCCAGAAGTTCAGAGGGGCTCCGGAGAGGTGGGGGGCTCTCTGAGGATGCTTCCCACTTCAGAACCCAGGTCCCAGCCTGTGCCATAGGTACCCCCCTCACCCCCCTACTTCTGAAGGGCCCACATCACCACCTCAGGGATCAAGGGGGGAACCCACGCCTGCTGCCACTGGGCATGGCGATGGCTCCCCTCTGAGTGCCAAGCCCCCAGGGAGGGGGCTACTTGGGGCTCTGAGCCCAGGCCAACCCCCCATCTGTGTGGCCCTGTGCTCTCCAATGTCTGCCCCTTCCCAACTCTGTTCCCACTCCTGCAGCAAAAGGGCCATGGCGACTACCCGGATGCTTGCCCACACCCAAGTGTGGGGTCCTCGATGTGGCTGCAAGCCCCTGTTCTGTGCACAGCCTGTGTGGTTTCTGTCCCATGGGCCTGGCAGAGCTGCTCCCCTGCTCAGCTTCCCTCCAGGCCAGGCTCTCCTGCCCCGAGGGCCAGGCCCTGCTCTGACGCAGAAGGCGGGCACCTGCACTGACCAGGCAGCCCAGTGCTCCACCCACACACCTGTCTCCTTGCTGACGAGTTCTGCTCTCCAGGCACGGCCACCTCTAGCCATGGGCATGTCATGAAGCGTGGTGCTTTTCTCCTCTCCTGGCCTGTCTCCCCACTATCCTGGCCCCCAGGACCAGCACTGGCCTGGGCAGAGCGAATGCTGAGAGAGTGGCTAATGCTTTGAGGCTCTGAATATAGCTGGCCATCAATCACGACAGTCACTTCACAAATCCAAGAGCAAGAACCATTAGAGGGATAACTGCAGTGGCCATCACCACCTAATGCACTTTCTTCATCCAAGCACTGGTGTTAAGCCCTGTGCGAGGAGGTCGGGAGGGCAGTTTCTGGATTTCCCAGAAACTGCAGCTCGTCCCACCGCCGAGGCTGAATGAAGTGCAGCAGCCAGCAGGGACAGAGGGCTGGCGGGAGAGCACTGCTTTCCCACTTCCCGAGGCCAAAGCCCCACAGCCTCGGCTGTGTGTAACCTGGCCTGTGATGCACGGTGGACTGGGTGTGGGTGACACTTGGGCTCAGAGGGAGGTCCCGGGGGCCCAGAAGAGGAAGGTGCTGCATGGGCATAAGGCAATGCACAGGAGGGTAGCGTGAAGGACCCGCCACACTCCCTCCCAACAGGCACCTTCTCGGGAAAACACACGCTATGCTTCCAAAGCCTCTCACAGGGGAACAGATAACATGGTGCGAACTGTGTCTGAAGGCCTAGCCAAAGGACCTTGGCCTCCTCTGTGCCCCTCCTGGCAGCAGAGGCTCCCACTCGTAAGACGCGGCCTTGGGCAGTGGGACTGCTGGCTGGTGAGCGGCGGCTGAGGAGCAGGCAAAGGCCCCTGCGCTGACACCAGACGTGGGGTCAGAGAGGCACAGCACCGTGGAGACTACAGGCCACAGGCAGAGCAGCCCACTGGGCCACAAACACCCTGTGTGCTGTCCAGGACGGGAGCACTAAGTCTATTACAGCCCAAGACCCAGGAGCCACCAGAGCCATCGATTAACCCTGCGCAGGGATCCCTTGTAAATCCAGGGTCCCTCGTAAATCCAGGGTCCCTATGGCCGCAAGAGTAGCTTGTGGGCCATCAGTCTCTGCGGGGCTCACAGGGACAGACACAAGAGGAGGTCAGGATGGCCTCAGGCACCAGTGAGGCAGTCACACAGACACCCGAGCATGCACGGGCTTCCAGGCTGCCTGTGGGGGTTGAGCAATGCTGAATTAACAACCAGCCTCGGAGGAGGGAGCTGAGGGGAATGGCCCAGGCGAGGACTATGTGAGAGGGCTCTGTGGCCACTTGGGGTCAAGTTAGTCCCTTGGTTGGCCTCAGCCCACAGAATGGCCATGCTGAGCAGATGGAAGTTGAACCAGCCCTGCTGGAACACAGGCACACCAGGAAGGTGCTGCTCCCGGGTCCTAGGGTGGGGGCCATGCCCTCTCCTCTCTGCACCTGCCCCACCAGCCCAGATCCTTTGCTGGACAACCGCCCCAGACTCCACACAACACTCCTTCCCCCGCCTCTCCACCTTCCGGGCCCATGGAACCTGAGCCTAGCCTTGGCAGACCCCACCACTCTGTCGTACAGCCCCCACTGACAAAGTTGTATTGTGCTCTGGGCTGTCCCCACTAGGCCAGTGACAACTCAATAACTACTGCTTCAGAGGAGGCACAGTGGGGTGGGTGAGCTGCAAGTGAGGGTCTGGGACCTGCCCCAGAAAGAGCCAAACCCAGAGCAGTGAGGCTGCAGCCCCACGAGGGAGGGGCGGGCTTTCCTCTGTTCTCCAGCACCGCCTATCCTGGGCTTCTCCTGGGTGGGTGGCCTCAGGCTGTCCACCTTTAACAGCCTGTCCGTTCTGGAGCAGCCCTCAAGGTCAAGAAGCCCTGGATGTTCTCAAAATGACAGTTTTGATGGGGTGGTGGTCCAGGCAGGATGGAGGTGCTGTTGACCTCTTGCCTGAGAGCTGTGCTCACAAGCCCCTCAGGACAGGCTTTCCCCCTGCTTAGGGCCTGGGGAAGAGGGAGGACACCCCCAGACCATAGAGGAGAGCAGGCTCTGGGTGGTGGTGAGGCCCTACCCTGAAGGAATGAGGCTGAGACCCTGACCAGGAGGCCATGGGGAGGTTTGGGCCTTAGGGGCACATGTGTGTATCGGGTTGGGGGGTGCAGGACACACAAGGAAGTCTTTGGAGCACCTTCCCACACCTGGGCTCTGTGAGTTCCCTGCCTATGGCCCACAAGGTAGGAGGGTATGAGCCTGGTGGGTGGGCCCTGGAGCCTTCTGCTTCCTGAAACCTGTTCCTTCAGGGATGTCTGTACTGATTCTCCATGGACACAGCCTCAGACTCTCCCCAGAAGAGCTCCAGGAGAAACAAAGAAAATACAGAGGATGGTTGCTCCACAGGCCCCATGACCCACCCTGCCTCCCCTTAATTTTCCTCTGTGGGCAGGTGGGAATGAAGGTATCTTAAGTCAGAGGGGTCTGGGTGCATCCAGTGAGGCACCAATAGCTGAGTGACCCTAGGCAGGTCCAGTGCCCTCTGAGTCCTGGGTCTCTCCTCTGCAGGACAGATGGGACTGCTGTGAACAGTGTGTGATGTGCCAGCAGACTGCACAGCCAGCATCCCCGGCCTCTCCCCTGTGCTGGCCACTTTCCCATAGCTCCTACCTACTGGCTTATTTGGACCATGGGGCCCTGGGGCGAGGCTCCCAGCGCAAGCCTGGGACTCAAGAAAGGCTTTCCCAGAACTCAAACCAATACCGCCCGAACTTCCAAAAAACCGAAGTCAAGAGAACATTTCCTAACTCATTCTGAGGCCAGCATTATCTTGATACCAACCCAGACAAAGGTACTAAAAGAAAACTGCGCACCAATATCTTTTATGAATACTGATACCAATATCTTCAACAAAATACTTGCAAACTAAATTCAATAGCATATTAAAAGGATTATATATCATGACCAAGTGGGATTTATCCCTAGCATGCAAAGATGGCTAGTATGGAAAAAAAAAAAAAAACAACAACCCAAAAAACGGGTGTTGGGGAGCATGTGGAGAAATGAGAACTCTGGTGCATTACTGGTGGGAATGGTGCACCTGCTATAGAAAGCAGTTTAGTGGTTCCTCGAGACGTTAGATATAAAATTACCATATGACCCAGGAATTACACTCCTATGTACATACCCCAAAGAACTAAAAACAGGGACTTGAATACATATTTGTACACCATGATCATAGCAGCTTTATTCACAAAAACAAGTGGAAGCCAATCAAGTGTCAATTGGCAGACGAATGGATAAACACAATGTGGTATACACATACAATGAATATTATTCAGCTTTAAAAAGGAAATTCTGACACATGCTACAACATGGATGAACTTGAGGACCACATGCTAAGTGAAAGAAGCCAGTCGTGAAAGAACAAACCCTGTATGATTCCACTTACATGAGGTCCCTAGCGTGGTCAAATCATAGATAGTGGTTGCCAAACGCTGGGGGGAGGGAGAACTGGGAGTAGTTGTTTAATGGGTACAAAGTTTCAGCTTGGGAATGAAAATGTTCTGGAGGTGGTGATCTCTGCACAACAATGTGAATGTATTTAATGCTGCTGAACTGTATACTTAAAAGTGGTTAAAATGGTAAACTTTATATTATGTATATTTTGCCACAATAAAAAATAAAAAAGGTTCTTCTGTGATGGAGTGTCTGCAGCCAGCCTCTAGGCTGGGTGAGTCCTCAAGAACAAAGCCCCCCAGGCTTCTCAGGAAAGAAGGCAGTCCTCTGGAGTGCTGCTACCTTGGGGCCCTCCACGATTGGGTGACAAGTGGGGTCCACCCAGTCTAAACCTGCACCTTACTACCCTCTCCCCGCAACTCGGGTGGGTGGGGTGCTCCTCTGCTCTCTTGGAACTGGAGGACCAAAGAGACCCAGTGCACAAGACTTGTTGAGGCAGAAATGCACCTGGTTATGTCCCCGGACCCAAATGTGACCTGGCCAGGAACTCTGTTTCTGGCCAGGGACAGAGCAGGGCTCTGCAGGTGTCCCTACCACCACGGGGCAGGTCTGGCTAGCCCCCCTCTCACTCTCAACAACCACGAGAGGTCAGTATAACTCAGATTGCTAACTCAATCCAGGGCGACAGGGAAATGACTGTGCTGTCAGAGCTCTGCGGATCCTGGGCTAGTGTCACACGCAGGTGGACAGAGTGAACAGCAGGTGGTGTCCTGTCCTCCAGACCCCTTCCCTGGGCACCCAACACCGAGTAAGCTAAGCAGGAAGAGCAGCACCAGCAACCCATGGTACACTTAGGTCCAGCCCCATTTGGTGGATGAGGAAACTGAGGCACAGAGAGGTTACACTTGCCTGAGGTGGGGTGCACAGTTGGGAGGAACACAGCAGGGCTTGATCTGGCCTGTCTCTGAAGGT
The DNA here is from genome assembly GCF_027409185.1 of Cynocephalus volans. NCBI lineage: Eukaryota > Metazoa > Chordata > Mammalia > Dermoptera > Cynocephalidae > Cynocephalus > Cynocephalus volans. Next base: position 61,364,431 of record NC_084460.1, read on the forward strand.
CACGACCTACACCAGGTCCTCAGCAAAAAGCTGGGACATAGAGGTGACTCACAGCCATCCAGGCCTGCCTTGAGGGACCCCAGCTGGTGAGGAGACAGGGGTAAACAGGACAGGGGTCTGTGGCCGAGAGAAGCTCTCAGTCCCTCACCCACCCTAGCCCTGCTAACATGGCCCAAACGCAGGCTGAGGCTGGGGGTGCAGGTAAGGGGCTGCAGACCCCAGGACCTAAGCAGGCAGAGGGAACATGGCCTGCACCACACCTTGGGGCTGGGATCCTGCTGGCCCCTTCCTTCCCACACCACTCAGGTTCTCCTGCAAGGCCCAGGATGGTGCAGTACAGGGGAGTCAGACCCAGACCTACCCAGGATTCTGCCTGGCCCTGCTGATGTCACTGGGCCCAGGGATCCCAGGGCTCCCTCCTTACAGCATCCTCTGCAAAATGGGGGACTTCTCCAGGGGACCCAAGCAGACCTCAACACTGAGCTCCTGTAGCCAGAATCATAGGCCTGTCCCCAGCCCACACTCCCCCTCTGGTCCTGCACCTGCAGCTCTGATCATGCCAAGTGCCTACGCGTGGAGGGTGTCGACTGTCCCTGGCAGCCAAGCAGCTCCTGCAGTTGCAGGTCTCCAGCCCTTTCCCCAGGCACCACCCCCAGTGAGAAAGTAGAGGCCAGCAGAAAAACAACTGGGGGAAGAGGGGTAGGGTGGGGTGAACCACATCGAGGGACCCAGGGGAGGGCAAGGGATGCCCCAGGCCTGTGGCCTGGCATCTTGTTGGACACCAGCACCCATGCCCTCAGCTCAACAGCCACGTGTGCTCCCAGGCCCCAAGGGCCCCCACAGTGCCAGCCACCCTCATAGTCACTCCACTGCAGGCCTGTCCTGCCAGTGATTCAGGACTGGCTTTACCCCTCCAAGCAGCCCACTCCCCTACCCAGTGTGAGCCTTGGTCTTTACCTTTCCCACAGGAGAGCCGTCGCTGGGTGCTGAGTGTGGTAAGGGTAGGTGTGACGGCACACATAGGGGTGCTCAGCACAGCCCATCTATCACACGAGTCACCAGCCAGGGCCCCTGCTGGGAGGGCAGGAGTGAAGGAAGGGAGCCCTGAGGCCACGCTGTCAGGAGTCTGGGCTTTTGGGTGCTTGGACACCCCCAGTGACAGCCTCCTGAATAGCCCATAGAGCCTGGCAGGGGACCCTCATGGCCACAGGGCTCCAGGCTGTTTCTGCAATGCCAGCAGATCTGTGAAGACACACTTCCTCTAATACCCTGGCCACATTCTGAGCCTCAGTGTAGAGGAAAGGCCCGGCCTCCCAAAATGCTGAGCATATGTATTTAAAAAAGAAAAAAAAAAAAAGGAATTCTTATTCTAGAATCCTTCTGAGTCATGGCTGGCTCTGAAGCACGAGCTGCTGCTGGGAGCACATGTGTGTGTAAGTGTGAGGAGTGAATATGTGTCTGACAGCGTAATGCCTTGTGTGATGTTGGGTCAGCCTGGGAGTCCTCCAGCCTCTCACTTTGGGGACATGTGTGTGCAGGTGTGAAGCCTGCGGTGAGCCTGCCTGCTGGAGCCTCTGGGGCATCGCTGTGCACTCGTGGAAACCGCGGCTGTATGCATCCTCAGTGCTCACCTGGACTCTTCCTCCACTGGCCCACATGGGCAGTGGGGCCAAGGAATGGTCAAGGACACCATGCCTCTGCCTCCCCCATGGGAACAGCTCAAAGAGGTCCCATCTCAGCCGAAGGAGGGGAAAGGCCAGGCTCCTGGGAGGGAAGGCAGAGGGTTGGGCCCTCCGTGGTGCCTGCTGGGTTCTCTCCCTGGATGGAGTCAAGCCCCAATCAGAAGATGTTCCACTTGAGCCAAGAAGCCAGCCCCGTCCCTCAGGAACACCCACCAGCAAACAGAAGCTGGGTGTGGTGCACGATGGCCACAGAGTGGAGCTCACGAACACCAGGGACCCAGCTGGTGCTGCCACCTTGCAGGGCCTCAGAAAGGTGGAGCAAGGGGAGGATGCCCCAGCCTGGCCCCATGACTCACTGGCTGGCTGCTGAGCTGTGGGACCCTGCGTTCACAGAAGCTGACCTCGAGGCTGAAGGCACCACTGGCAGCACCCGTGTGTCTCTGTGTGTGCGCATGTGTATGTGTGTGTACATGTGTGGGAGTTCTCTTACTGAGTCTCCTTTCCCTGACACGCAATCCCAGGCAGGGGCGGGCTCTGCTGGGCCCGTCCCTCGGTATGGCTCTGCCTGCTCTGCCTCCTCAGGCCACCTTGCCATCTAGTGCAAGTAGGAAGAGACCTTGAAGGTGACGCACACAAATACCACTGGCCCCAAGTCCACCTTGCACACTCTTCCCTGCTGGGGGGGCCTGGATGTTTCTGTATACACTGGGGGTCCACACCTGGCCAGTTGGCCGTCAGGTGGGCATCCACCACCTGCTGACCACCCTGCCAACTCTTCCTGCTCTGTGATGCTCAGCCTGCCTGCTAAAGAGGCCATCAGGCGGTCGCCTAAAAGTGACCAAGGGTCCCTTTGGAGAATGCTGCCACCACACTGGGTGACCAACTTGAGTGCTTGCCACTGCTTATGGCCCAGGTCCTAGCTCAAAGACTATTGCAATGGCTAATCTTAGGTGTCAACTGGACAGGGTGAAGGGATACCCAGAAAGCTGGTAAAGCATAATTTCTGGGTGTGTCTGTGAGGGTGTTTCTGGAAGAGACTGGCATTGGAATCAGTGGACTGAACAAGGACCCACTTACTCAATGTGCACGGGCACTTTCCAATCAGCTGGGGGCCTGGACAGAACGGAAAAGCAGAGGAAAGGTGATCTCGCTCTCTTCTGAGCTGGAACACCCATCTTTTCTTGCCCTCGGGCATTACAACTCCAGGTCTCAGCCTTCAGAATTGGACTGAATCGCCCATCGGCTCCCCTGACTCTCAGGCTTTTGGATTTGGACTGAGCCATACCAGTGGCTTCCTCGGTTCACCAGCTGGCAGATGGCATACTGTGGGATGTTTCAGTCTCCATAACTGAGTGAGCCAATTCCCATGATAAATCCTCTCTCATCCATCCATCTGTCTTATAGGTTCTGTTTCTTATCGGGTTCTCTAGAGAACCTTAATACAGCTACCTGTCGGGGCCACCACCAGCCATTCCCATCCTCGTGAAGTATGCCTGAGCCTTTAGAAGCTTGGTCTTTCCTGGACTGGGTGCCCCATGGGGACAGAGATGTACATGGACAGGAGTGACAAGAGGAGGGCCATGAGCCCCTCAGGACAGGGACCACTGTCATTCCAAGTGTGTGTGTATCAAGCTCTGAATGGGCTGAGTTGCCCACCTTTGGGTAAGGGGCAAAAGGAGGAAACAAGCACCTGCTATCGACGGCAAAGCCCTAGAGTCCCTCGGGGGCTGCCTTGTTAATGGACGTTAGCACAGGACTCTAGAAAGACCCTGGGATTGGCCAGTGTAAACTCTGGCCCTGCCCATCTGGCTGGTGACATTTACCTGGTGGGTTTCTCACAGTAGAGCCCAGCACAGCAGCAGTGACACTGATGCTGCAGTCAGGTGGCTGGCCTGAATCCTACTTTGCCAATGACCAGCTTGTGACCTTGAGCATATCCCTCACCTCTGAGTGTGGTTTTCCCACCTGCAACTGGGAAGATGTGGCAGCACTTATATACCAGAGGACCATGATGGGGATGGCTGTGTTTGGGCAGAGCACTTGCAGCAGTGTTGAATGTGGCAGCTGCTCTGCGTTGGCTCACTGGGTCAGTTAGGGATCCTACACCGATGTACCCGGGCATCTCTCAATACTGAGTGGATACCCTCTCCTGAGGCAGGGATGGCTTCAGGCTCCTGCGCCAGCTGACCTTGTGGCGCAGGTGTGGCAGGGTGCTGGGGTGGGCTGGAGGGAGTGGGTGATGGAGAACCCACACACACCAGCGGGACGTCACTCCCTCACTCTGGGATAACTCACTAAACCAGGGCCCCAGGGCTTTCCTGATGACCTGGAATAGCTCAAATGATGTACTGAATGGACAGGGTTAATGCTGTGCAGGAGGCCAGCTGGGCTGGCAGTGACTCTGCCCTATCTGCTGTCTGCCACACACTGTGAGGGCCGTGCTAAGCCAATCTCATCTGTGACCTGGGGACTAACCCTCCGTCCCTGGCTCCTCCTCAGGCTACCTCTGGCTTGGCCAGCAGGGGACAAAGAGACTGGTGACAGCAGGGCCCAGGGGGAGGGCACGGAGACTGAGGGTGGGCATGGTGGGCAGCAGGGATTGGAGGGTTCTGCTCAGCCAGTCACATTTTAGTGCTGCACCAAGCAAGGGCCATCTCCCAGCCATGTGGGGTCTGGCAGCCCCTGCCAGGCAAAAGTCACTCTGCTGCTGGTGGAAACTGGCCCTCCTGACAGGTGCTGTGGTGTGTGAGGGAGCCTGAGCCCTGGCCACACAGCCTCTGTCTCTCAAGTATTCTGTGCATCTGATGGGCAAAGCGAGGGATCCATGAGGCAAGAAAGGCCCGTACTGCAGACCCAGCCAGAAGATGATGCCCAGGCTGCTGGGCCTCCAAAGCTCTCCTATTCTGGGGTTCTCCATCCTCTACTGGCCTGACCTGCATTCCATGCCCCTGACTGAGCCCAGCCTGACACCTGCCTGAGTCCCCTCTCACCCCAAGTGCGTAAGAATGGGGATTTGCTCCTGCCCTAGAACAGCCCCACACCAATCCCACTACCTGTCTTTTACACAATTGGCTGAAACCTGACTGCCCTGTACTTCATAAAAACGATGTTTTCTGCTGGGCGTGTTGCCAGCCCAGCTTCCAGGAAAGCAAAGGAACAAACCTCTTCTTATAGGACTTGGCTTTCTGACCGGTCTGGGCGGTGACTTGGGAGGCCCAAACTTTTGCAGGGTTCAGAAGGCGGGCAACAAGCAGCCCTCTGTGTGGACTTGCATGAGCAAAGCCAGCCAGCCACCCAGACCTGCTCGCTGTCTTCCTGCCTGCCTGTCACGAGGGAAGAGAGATGTGAGAGGAGCCCCTCCAACCAGAGCCCTGGGGTCTGCAGCAGGCCGGGCAGGAGGAAGGAGCTGTGGCAGGGTGTGGGCCTGGCTGGCAGAAGCCTTTGTTCTCCAGGCGGAGCTGGAACCCACTCTCATCCTATAGCTCACCCTCTCCCCAGCTTCGTGCAGGACAGGGCCTGTCCTCACAGGTGACATCAGAAACCTCCACAGTCCCCTGGAGACCATCTGCTCTGCCTCCCCCTGATCCACCTGCCCTTGATCCTCTCAGGGGAGCTGACATGTCAGGCCTAATGAGTCGGCTGTTTCCGGCCAGGCAGCTACTCATTTAGCCAGACATTGAGGACGGTGGGCTGGTGGTCACTTGGGGACCTCCCCCTGGACCCCTACAGTGTCCTGAGCTCTCTGGCAAGCCTGTCCATGGAGCAACCTAGTTCCCCTCCGCCACAAGCAGGCAGTGTGGCAGGCATAAACCATACACCCTGGCTAACCTCTGGGTCCTCCCTCCTAGATGAGACCCACCCCGCTCCTTGTCACCGGGGAAGGGTTAAGGGGAAAACCTGGAGGCCCAAGCCTGTGTGTGAATCCCTAGGCTCTCTGAGCCTCCGTTTACTCATCTGCAAAATGGGGCTCCTGACAGTGAGGCGTGAATGAGGGCAGCCTGGCACTGAGCAAAGGTGGTAGTCGGTCACCTCCATTCTCTGTTCCTAGACTGTACCCTTGGGGCAGGGATGCTGCCTCCTCGGTTCAGAGCAGTGCCCCTGCGACAGCGTCTTCCCCAAACCCTCCCACTGTCAGCCATGGTCTGGCTGGAAGACTTGGTCATGCTGTTGCAGAAGCTTTCCCTGACAAGGATTCCAGAGAAAACACTGCCCCACACCCCCAGACTCATCGTTCCAAGAGGACATCCCCATCCCTCCTCTTGCCATGGTGACGTAAACACAAAACCTCAGTGCTTGCTGGTACCTATTTCCCAAGGACACCAAAGCTCTGGAGAGGTAAATATTTACATGTGAATCGTGAAAGCTCATAACTCAGAGGGGAGATGCTCCCCCTGCCACTGACAGGCTGCAAACTCGTGCCCACGTTTGTTCCTGGGGCCCTATAAACCCTGTGGTGGCAAGAGCTTTCTAACTCTCAGATGGACGGTGAATTATGAGGCCATTCCTGGTTACTCATCCCAAGCCAATGGGGTGGGGTGGCAGGGGTAGTCTTGGAGCAGATGCTGAAAATGTGGGGCTGGGGCCAAGGGGGATGGGGGACATGGCAAGGCTGGGATGAAAGAGAGCTGCCACCCCCAATGCTCCTCTCCTGGTGTGTGTGGAGGTGCCAGAAGATTCATCCACAAAGCAGTGCCATGCAGGGGCAGCCCTGCAGTGTGGCTGTAGCAGCAGAGGGTGCCAAGGGCGGCTGGGGTCTGACAGCAGGGCACAGACAGGCAGTGTCATCACTGTCACAGGGCAGACTGGGGCATAGGGAGTGGGCGTCTAGCCCCTTGGCCAGGTTGGGGGGTGACACAGGCCCACCTGGATTTCCACTGGGAGGGAAAAGAGGATCCCATGACTTCAGAACAGTGGGTTCCAGCTGCTGGTTTCAGCTGCAGGATCCTTTCTTCCAACCCCATCTCACAGGGACCCCAATAAATGGGACCAATGTCTATGAGATGGCCCTGGCAGGAGGACCTCCCTCCTTTTCTGGCTTTCCTGGGCTCAGTTCATGCAGGTGCCACCATGGGCACTGCTGAGGACATCCAAGGAACCCTGGTAGCGTCCATGCTGCAGGGAGGATGGCTGGTAGCTGGCCATCTGTCTACCCACTCAGCCTTCTGGGCCTCTGGCTGACCCCCACCACCAGCAGGGTGTCAGAGGGGTTCAGAGGTTAGCAGGCACCCCCGTTCCCTTCATGTACACATGGCGCTGTCAGTCAATAAACACACAATAAGATGCCCATCTCACCGGTCATGAGGGAAATGTGCACTAAGACCACAGCGGTCCCATTTCACAGCTGCTAGCCTTGCAAGAATGACAAAGTGTGCCAGGCCAAACAGTGGGGGACCCTCAGGCACAATGATGGGGGTGGAGTGGGTGGGGAAACCACTCTGGACTAGGATGGAACACCCTCTGATCCACTCCTAGGGACACAAAGGACCGTGTGCCAGCACAGTCACCACTCTTGGACTGTCATAGCCAAAGCCAAACAGCCCTCACGCTGCGCTAAGAACAAAGCAGAGGGGAAAGGAGCTGTGTCTAGACAACCCCAATGTTACATCCGGCAGTAAACGAATTAAACATGCATCTTATGGACCAGCACAGATGGACCTCAAGAACAAGGCCGAGCAAAGCAGCAAGCTGCAGGTTCAGAACAGCATGATGCAGGTTCTACAAAGTTTGTACGTCCAGAGAGTGCTGTGTATGGTTTAAGGTATATGTGCATCTGCAGCAAAGTATAAAGTGGGCACAGGAAACACAGGGAATGCAGGACAATGGTGGTGGGGTGGCAGAGGGAGTCGGGGTGCACGGGACCGTCACCTGTGGCCAGCTCAGCCTGCAGTGGGAAGAGAGGTGAAGACACCACAAGTCTCCTGTGTCATATCCCTGCAGATGCCCTGTGGGGGAATCGCAGCCTAGCCTCGGCCCATGGCCCTGGGTTCTGGGAAAGGGCAGCGTCACACAGGATCAGCCCTTCTGCCCTCGCCCTGAGCTCCTCTTGGTTGGGTCTCCAGGTTCTCTGAGGGACGAGTGTGTCAAGACCACAGACACCAGGACCAAGTGTGCGGCCTCCATATCTGGGCTGTTGGCCGGTAAGAGCAGGGGCTTTCTGGGGATCCAGGGAACAAACATTGCAAAGTCCTTCTGCTAAGTGGTCACAGACAGGAAGGTACTGGGTGGTCCCCAATGCCATAGCCTGGGGTGAGCAGGAGACCCCCACAGCTTAAGCACGGTACATCCTAGTCATCACCTTGGAAAGCCAGTGATGACGTTGGTCAGTGTTCCAGATAATGGGCCCCTACCTGCCTAGACTTCAGCTGCTTTGAGGGCAGCTCCCTGCTGGCCCTGGAGCTGACCAATTCATGGAGTTGGCCTCCTAGCTGGCTCTGGAGGCTCCTCCCTGTAGACAAAATTCTAAGTACCTACCTATGGGGCAGGCACCCTCAGTATGTCCATTTTATAGATGGAGAGATTAAGGCTCAAGTTGTAGAGCTTGTGAGAGGCAAAGGTGGAATTCCACCCAGCTGGTCTGGCTTCTGGAGCCCCTCCCTTGCTCTGCTGCTGTCCCCATATGGTTCTAGGTTCCCTGGTTGTGAGGCAAGCCCTAGCCACCCTCCCCATTGCTCCTGCTCTACCATCTGCTTTGGGCCTCCTTGCTGTTGGGTTGCCCAGGGTACTTTCTGTCCTTACTTGCTGTGGACGATGGGGCAGAGCTTACTAAACTCTACTCCTGGCTGGGCTCTGGCCTCCTGCCTCTCCACAAGGCAGGAAAAAAAAAAAAGAGGCTCAGAGAGTTCCAAACTTATCCACGTGTGGAGCAAGGCCACAGCTGGAACCCACACTGGTCTGACTCCAGCTTAAATGTTCGAACGTCCACCTGATACAGCTTATGAGGAGTGACCCGGGCTGACTGGTGGAGAGCCCCTGGAAGGACAAGCACTGGGCCTGTCCCCCTCACCAGAAGGCCTTGCTTGTCATGGGGAGATAATGGGCTCCCAACTCCTGCCCATGAACAACAAAGTTGGGTCACCCACAGCCACTGACCTCCATGGACTCTACAGCTTTGTAAACAATTAACTCCAGAGTTTTAATCTCTCCAGTTACTATCTTTCCAACAATTATGGATTTGCTCTGATGTCCCTCCTGTTGGGTGTTTTAACATTGCTCATGTAAACAATGCAAGGCAGCTGTCTGCTCTCCTGCGGTCCTCAAACACAGGCCAGACGTGTGGCCCTGGGCCCAAAGCCCTGCCACCGCAGCCAGCCTCACTAGCCCGCTGCAGACAGCTGCTGACAGCTGCTTTCCAGATGAGGAAGTGGGCCCCACCACAATATTGTAGAATTCTAAGGGGTTATGAGTGGCCATGGCTCCCATGAGACATGGACACAAGCCAGGGCTGGAGGGACCATGAGGTCACAGGAAGTCATGAGTTATAGGTCACTGATTCCTCTATAGAACCAAATGGCAGACTGACACCCCCATTTTAGTGATGGGGAAACTGAGGCTCAGATGGATGTTTACTTGGGCCCACGTGACTCATGGTCTCCAGCCACAAGGTAGGAGAGGATGCTTAGGGGACTCCTTTCTCTTCCTCAGGAACCCCTCTTGACACACCCCCAAGGGCCTGAGCAGGCAGACGAGTCCCTGTGTGTTCCTGGCCTGCCACTGGAGCCTCAGAGCCCTGTGTACACAGAGAGGAATCCAGAGCTCCCAAGGTGGCCTTGTGGAACTTGGGGTGTGTCACTCCCTGCCCTGGGAGAGTGGGGACCCAGACCTGGGGTGCATGGCTGAGTGAATAAATGAATGAACCAATGGCCAGGGGTGGGGGTCAGGCCTGCGAACAGTCCAGACACCATGGAGGTGGACAGAAGTACAAGCAGGCGATGCTGAAGGAAAAGGCCACTGGCTGGCCTGGGGGCTGCACATCCTCAGCAAAGCTCCCAGAACCCACAGAGCTGGCCAGGAGCCAGCCTGGGAAGGGCTCCCTCAGGCAGCTGGTGGCAGTGGGGAGAAGGCTGCCCTGGCTGGTTTCTGCTCCCTGCTCTAGGAAAACAGGCCCCAGCTGCACGCCAAGTCTGGGGTAGGGCGTGGGTGGTCTCCAATGCCTGGACAGCCTCCTCTCTCCACCCGCCCGGCCAACCATGACATCCACTGACAGTGTCCACCCTGGGTCGGTGGTCCGGGATCAGTACTTCAACTCTCTCCTGTGTGTGAGTATGCCACGTTTTTCCAAAATGACAGCCCCTGTAAGCTGGGGACTTGGGACGAGCCCACAACAGGAAGTGGGGAAGAAAGAGATTAGGTCACATGTCCCACAGCGAGAAAGCGACAGGCCTGCATTCAGAGGCAGACCAGATGCCACGCCCGGGCCTCTGCCTGCCCCTCTCCACTGCCCTCTCTTGCTGCCATTTGTCCCTGTGACAGGCTGTGGGTTCTCAGATGATGTGTCTGAAACCCAACTATGGTTCCAGAATGCTGCTTCTTGTCTAAACTCCTATTTGCCCACAAAACCCTGTGCATGTGGGAGGCTTCTCCATGCTTTCAGATGCCGCAGGCCATACCCCCCGCTGCCACCCTGTCACTGGGGCTTGGGACTTTTTTTGGCATCATTTACCACCCCCCCAACTCAAACCAACCCAACCCAACCCAACATAAAGAGCAAAACAGACAACAAAATCTTAATAGGAAGAGAAAGAGCCAACTGAATTCCTGAAAAGCCAAGAACAGAAGTCTTAGGAGATAAAAGCCTTTTTGCAAACACACACATCCCCTTGCGTGGGTGCTCTCAAGTGGGGCCATGGTCTGGGGCTCAGGGAAAAGGACAGCAGGCCACCGAGGAGCATCTGGGGGCAGGAACAAGCGCCGCAAAACCTCTCGGCAGAGAAGACTCATGCCCCTTCCCGACTTCCCAGCCTGAGTTATGCCACCCTCCAGCTTGGGCCCTCTTCTGACTAACTCCCCACACCCAGCTCAGTGAGTCCTCTCCGAAGTAAGCTGCTCCTGCTCCTCCCTCTTCAGACCCAGGTGACCCAGCCCAGCCCCTGGCCTGCATAGCTGCCTTTGTGCTGGTCGAGGACTGTCCCGCAAACACCCTGCAGTCTTTCACAAGGGGAACTGTCCCATGAGATGCCAAATGGGACAGCCACAGCACCCAAGAGGGAGGCTGAGAAGTGGAGAGAGCCACTGGCTTCCCACCTCCTCCCCTCCATCACCCACCTGGGCAGAGAAAGGGGACGGCAGCAGAGACCTCCCAGGGTGGCTCCAGACCCTGAGGATCACCCGAGAGCAATCCAATCCCGGGGGAAGTGGTAGAAGGTGCTGGCCAGGCTGGGCTAGGAGCTGCCAAGTGCCGCCATGGATGGTGTCCGCTGCCAGCAGTGGGGACTATCGCAAACCTTGCTGGAGCTGCCTTTTCAGAGCCAAGAGGATGCAGACCGATGCGTGTCCTGCCGCTACTTGGGTGAAGGCTGCCAGATGTTTTCCAGTAAGCCCAGTGCTGCAGGGCTGCATGGTACACTGCCCGTGTCTGCCCAGGTCTCGGAGGCCCACACGTGCTGAATCTGGCTGGTCTGACTCAGTGCTGCCCTTCTCTCCTTGGACATCTTCCCCACTTGGGGCAGGGGGCACCATAGAGGCCTGGGTGAGGCACAGAGGCTTCAGGATAGACAGATGTCCAAATGCCAGCTCCTGGCCTTCCTGGCTGAGGGACTCTGACAAGCTCTCCAACTTTTCTGGGCCTTGACTTCCTTGTGTGGAAAATGGGGCCAATCCTCATCCGCCTGCCTTGCACAGACCCATTCCAAGCACCTGCTGAGCACTCGGGGGACAAGAGCTGTTTGTCCCCACAGCCTGTTGCCTCCCTCCTTCAGACTCCAGACCCTTCCACCCTTCTGAGCAGGTGAAGAAACATTTGGGGTGACTAGGGTGCAGTTGCTCCTCATCCCTCCAAAGTAATTAGGCACTTTAGTGGGGCAGAGCTTTGAACTAAAATCTACAAGGTTGGTACTTTTTGCTGATTTGAGAAAGTAAACTATTTTAAAACAATAATATTCAATACCAACAAGAGTGACACTGAGATGGGCACTCAAATACCACAGGTAGGAACATACATAAAGTGCAGACTTTCTGGAAAACAGTGAACATTTATATGGAGAGCATTAAAGCATTTAGACTATTCAACTCAGAAGTTCCACTCCCAAGAATTTCCAAAGGAAATCAGAGCTATGCAAAATATTTACATACAGGGATGTCCACTGATGGTAGCATTCCTTACAGAAACACAAAACTGGAAACCTGCATGTTCAATGACAGACTACGATGGTGCACCCAGACTGAGAGCATCTGCAGCCACAAAAACAATAAGTTTTTAATGACACAGTACAACATTTACAGTGTAATTTATACTATGGTATCAATTATAGCAGAACAACTATGCATGGGGGAACAGGACGATTTTTTTCTCCCTTATAGTTTCTTCCCACTCATCTACCACAATCATTATAATAAAAAAAAATGGGGGGAGATGAGGGAAAAAAAAAAAGACTCAAGGTCCCTTATTGACCATAAAGCTCCTTTCTCTTACCTCTCTTCCGGACACCAGGGGACTCTAGACCCAACGTAGTCACTGACTCCCTGCCACTTCCCTAGCTTGGCAACCAAACCTCTCAGACTCCCCACTGAGAAAGAAACCCTGGTTGACTCCACAATGATGGAGGGGGGGGGCGGTGCTGTCCCCACTGGGAAAAGGCTCTCTAACCCCACAGCAGACAAGACTTGCAGAGCAGAGCCGGCCCCGCCCCAGCATAGCGGCCCAACGCAGCTTTGCACTGCTCAGGTTTTAACATGAAGTGCCTAGGAGGGCAGGAAGCCCCCATCTGGCATGGCCTCTGGTGCCCTAGATGGAGCAGAGATGACCTCATAGCTGGAGAACCATCTTGGATCACCTGTTAGTAAACCACGTTTAAGTCTACCTTCTCATGTGTCTGCTCAAAAGTAGTTTTCAACTTTTTGTTTTTAGTGAAAATCTAATTCCAAACATCTTGACCTTAGATTACCTTCTTATCTCAACCAAACTTTTCTCTAGGCCATGGTGATACTCCCTCCAGGTCCCCAGGTCCTGTTCATCGGCCACAATCACATGCTCTGAGTGACATCTGTTCCCATCGCAGTGAATGTGGATTTTGTCCCTTGGTCTCAGAGAAGAAAGTGATAATGAAGGCAAGCTAGAAATTTCCAAATGCCACAGAAACAGTAGTCACAGAAATGCTCCAGTCTAAGCCTGCCCCCACCTGATCTGGCCCACTGAGGAGCCCTGGAGGTTCCCAGGGAATGGCACAGCACTCAAGGCCGACTCCTAGAACCTGGCTCACGGGGAAAGGTGGACAGAGGCCAGACCCTGGAGAAGGTGTGGGACCAGGAGTAAAATGTTCTCATTGGTGCCAGCACTAGGCATCAGGCCATAGCCAGTGCCAATGCACCATGGACATGCTGGTGTGGCAGATGGAAGAGTGGTCAAGGGTGTCTATGGCAACAAGGAAGCCTAGGAACAGGAAGCCAGGGAAAGGCTTCCTGGAGGAAGGGGCATTGGAGTGGAGACTAAAGGGAGAGGAGGAGCTGGCAGAACAGTGGGAGAGGGGAGGAGGGCATGCTGGGCTTAGGCTCTGCTGAGGGTACCGGGCAGATTTCTGGAAGCTGAGAAGACTTCAGGATGATGGAGGGAGGGGGAGGGAGAGGCACATGGTCAAAGATGAAGCTGCAGGCACTGAGAGGGTACACACCACCAGTGAGAGTGGTTCCGTCCCTCCTGCAGGGAAGCGCCGTCATTGCAGGCCAATGTCACAGATGCTGGGAGCCCATGAGGGCTCCAAGGGCTTCTGATGTAGGGAAGATGCAGGCTGAGCCTAGGACCTTGGCTGAGGTGGCCCAGGTAAAACCCTGATCATGTCTCTTTTTGTGTTGCCTTTGGGCAGACAGGAAGGGGAAGGAGAGACGTTTGGGCTCCATGAGCACCATCTGAACTCTCTGAGGTGACACTAGAGTGTGGGGGGCTGAGACACTCTATCCAAAGTAGTCCTTGGTAATGGTCAGCCACACCTCTCCAAGGCCAGCCAGCAAACCGTCCTTCCTGGGCAGTCTCACAAGCTCCCTGGCAGATGGAAGGAGACGACACAGCCCCCACAGTGGACATAGGACAAAGGACCTGACAATCCTCCACTCGCACATCTGTTCCTGTCTACCAAGTCAAGAAAACACTAACAGCTGCAAGGAGCTTCAAACCATACTCTAGACAGGTGTTAAAAACCTATCCATCTCTGTGTGTCACCTGAATGTATGTCCAGATCAGAGCAGCCTTGGCTGACGCCATGCAATGGGGAGGCTGGTATCTGGGAAAAGGCCCACTCCCACCGCACCGCAGGCCCCAGATACAGCAGATGCTGATTGGGAGGCGGGGAGGGCTTGGTGGAGAGGTTCCAGAGCATGCCTTGGGTCAGAGAAGCATTTGTCCAAACCCCACTGTGTGTGTGGCTCTGGGGACACAGGGAAGAGAAAAACGGTACCAGCCCCCAGAGAGCCTGTCAGGACCCTGTGCATAGCCAGACCCACCCCCTCCTCACTTTGGCAGCCAGGTGTTTGCTCCAGCACCCACAGGATCCCAGGGAGGGCAGAACCAGCCCTGCTGGACGGAGGGTGAGTGAAAACACAGCAGGGAGGCGAGGGTGACGTCTGAGCTCCTGACACCATGCCAGGGCTGTGCAGGGCCACTGGTGGGAGAAGTGCATCCATATCTCCATGGCTCCACAGGCCAGCCCCAGGCCTAGCCTGGGGGAGCCTTCAAAAGGTGAATCTCAGTGTAGCTGGGCTATAAACGCACAAAGCCAAGATTACCTTGGCCTCCCGAGGAAGTGCATTAGAAAAGCAATCTACCTAGTGCCTGGAACAAAAAACAACTGGAGTGGAGGGGGAGAGTGACTCAGAGGGCTGGGTGCTGTCACCTGCCTGGTGGCACAGCCCACTCCCAGAGTGGGTGGCAGAGGGGGTCTCCTAGGGCCCTGGAAGGCTCCTACCCACTGCCCTCATGCTGCTGAGGTAGCACCTTTGAGGCCAAGGGCCAGCCGCCCACTGCGGCAAGAGGCGCCCACTGACCCCCATGGCATCTCCTTCTTATCCCACACACCTTGCCTGGCAGGGGCACCAGGGCCTCCCTCCTGCAGCACTTGGTGTGCCTCATCTGGACCTCCCACTCCTGGCTGTGAGAACATTTGTTCTCGTGGACAAATGCTGGAGGAGGGAGGCCAGGGGCCCTTCATCCTGGGGACCCATAGGGAGGCAGGATTGCAGGGAGTGACCTGGTTGCAACCTGAAGCTGAGGGCACCTCTGCTGGGCAAGCTTGTTTCAAAGGCTCCGGCCTCTTGGTAGCCTGTGTGTAGGTTCTGCACACTCTACGCTCTGGGGCTCTCTTGCACTAATGCACTCTGGTAGACAGGACGGTGTCCACTCCTCCACCCACACCCTCTGAAGGCAGGGAAGGGAGCACTTGGGCCTGTTGGGGTCTTTCAGCACCCAGTGCCCAGCTCCCAGCTTCAGGAGCCTATAGCTCTGGTTGGAAGAAGGGCGGCAGGTAGGTGGGTGGCTGAGGGCCCAGGCCCAGCTCAGTCTAGCAGGGCTGGACCATGGTGGGGGTGGAGGGTGGGGTCTTGCACCGGGAATGTGTATCTGGGCAGAGCAGACCGAGGGCTGGGGAGGAAGTAATGCTTCAAGGGCCCAGGACAGGCAGCTCGGTAATCGCCAAGTTTGGAACATGGCCTACAGGGACCCAGAACATCACCTCTTAGGCTGGGAGCTGCTGTGTGTGCACAGCCAAATGATAGTGGAAAGACTCCCCTGCCCCCCAATTCTAGGGCCCCAATTTCCTGACAGTCTGAAAAAGACCATGGGAAAGAAGGACTGAGGGCTGTGCAGGGGAGCAGAACCGTGGACTACGCTCAGCTCCAAGCTGACTGGACCCTGAAGGATCCCCCAAGCATGCCCGTAAGATTACACCTTCCTGACCCAAGAGTGCCAAGGAACACACCTACATCAGTCACAGATTCACCCACCCCCAGCTTGCGTGCAAATTCAGTCCCAAAGCAAATATGGAAGAAAAACAGACAGGCAAGAAGACCTCACCTCTGGTCCTTCCCATCCCAGATGTCTGAGGAAATGGCCCCAAAGGGGCATCCCTGCAGGATAAGTGGGCACCAACCAGAGCAGGAGAAAATAACCCCAACTTTAACCACCGGAAACCCAGCACTCCCTTGGGTTCTACTACAAAGTGCTCCCCAGCACTCCTTCCCATGCGGGTGCCCGCATACAAGTTGTTCCTGTGCTCCCCAATCCCCACAGACATGGGGAGCATTCAGGGACCTGCACGGAAGGTATTTGGTTGCACAGGTGCCCCTGAGCTCAGCTCCCCCCAACCTGGTTGGTGGGTTCCTAGGAAAGGCAGCCCCCCATCGGCCTTTTGTTCCTTTCTCAAGGGAAGCTTGTACCCGGAATGGTTCTGCGCCTCCTCCCCGCCGCCAGCCCCAGGTCGTTCAGGGCCTTTGTTCTACCTGCACACACCGGCAGGGAGAGCCCACCTCCTTCCCTGGCAGCTCCTCCCCACGCCCCTGAAGGCAAGCTGGCAGGCAGCGGAGGGCTGGGGGCACCACAAGTGCAAGGAAAGAGGCACCTCACTTCTCTCACTTGCACTTCTGGCACTAGAAAGGCGCGGGGAAGTGAACACTCAAAGTGTTACACCCAGGAATCCGCTTCCCCGCCCACAGAGCCACGGGGCCGCACGGGGCGAGCCAGATTTCACACCGGGCCGCAGCGTACAGCAGGTGAGGCGGCCCGAGGGCAGCGGGCGGTGACCTCGGAGGAAACCCCGGCACTGCGCAGCCAGGCCGGAGATGGGGCAGAGACAGGCGTGGAGGTGAGTGCGAGGTCAAAGGGCATGGGCTACAGCCGCTCGGAGCAGACGAACTGGGGGTCTTGGGCGCCCGGCAGATTGGAAAGGGCTGCAGCAAGTGGGTGGAGGACGGGAGAGTAGGGCGGGGCACGGCCCGGGTTTGGGGGCGCAGCCGCGCGCTGGGACCCCGCCGCCCGGAGCCCGGACGGCGCTCCCCCGCGGAGGGCGCTCACCTGGGCGTGCGCAGCGCGGCGGGGTCGCGGCGGTCCAGCACGCCGGGCACACAGCTGGTGAGCTCGGTCCAGTCGGCGTGCAGCCCGCAGCTCCAGCCGGTGGAGAAGCGGGAGAAGAGCCAGGTCTCGCGGCGGTTGGGCCGGTAGCAGGTGCACTTCTTCTGGCCGGGCCGGCAGTCGCAGGGCACCTCGAGGCGCACGTTCTGCACGAGGTGGCGGCCGAAGGTGGTGCCGCCCGTCTTCTGGATGTGCAGGAAAACGATCACGTCGTCGCCCTTCATGTCGAAGCGCAGCGAGCGCTCCAGCTCGCGCACCGGGAAGTAGTACTTCTTCTCGTAGTGCGGGTCGGGCGTGGGGAAGAGATCTAGGTCGTCGGGCGGTGCGCGGCCGCCGGGCGCGCCCAGGCTCAGCCCCGGGCCCGCGTACTGGTACAGGATGAGCATGAAGCACGCTGAGCCCGCCACCACCAGCACGAACTTGCTGGCGCGCTCAACCATGGTCCTGCCGCCGGCGCGCCGCCGCCGCATATGTCACCATCGCCGGGGCCCGGGCGCGGGGCGCGGGGCCTGGGAGGGCGGGGGGCGCGGGCGCAGCTGCCTCCTCCGCCGCCGCCGCCCGCGCTCCGGCCCGGCCCGGCTACTCGGAGCCCAGGCCGCCCTCCGCGGCGCGGGCCGCGGCCCTCCGCCGCGCCATGGCTGCTCCCCGCACGGCCCCGGCTTCCCGTGCCCGAACCCGGCTCTCCTCCGGCTCGCCCTGGCCAACCCCGCGCGCCCCGCGCCCCCACGCCGGCCCGCTCCGCTCCGCTCCGAGAACGCTCTGCGCCGCCCCGCGCGCCGCCGCGTCTCCGCAGTCCGCCGCCGCCCCGCCCCGGCCCGCCCCCGGCCCGCCCCCGCGGCGCCTCTTGCCGTCGCCGCCCGCGCGGATCCTCGGCTCCGCCCCCGGAGCGTCGGGGCCGCAGGCCGGTGCTGGCAGCTGGGATCCGGTTTTCTGGCCGTGGCGAGGCCGCTCCGAACTGATGCCCACCCTCACAGGACTGGACGACTGGGGAACATGGAGCTGGGGCGTGGGCGACCCTGCTGGGCCCGGGGAGGCGCAGCAGCCGGCGCCAATGGGGCATGGGTCTCCCCACGCTGCGCCCTCCCCAAGTCCCGGCAGCTGGCGGTCACCCACCCACGGGAGGAAAGGCCGTGACCTTGCACGCTGGGCGCTCTGAAGTTCCAAACGCGAGAGGGCCAGGCTGCAGTTTGAGGGACCAGGGGGCGATGGGGGCCGAGTCGACTGGACACGGGACGAGGGCTACGAAAGAAAGAGAGGGTTGGAACCTGGTTGGAACCCACCGCGACCCCCTTGGCTTTGGGACTATGACCGGGAGCCCCTTAATGAAGAGATGCTGAAATGTCTGCAGAGGCCTGCGGACCAGCTTTATGCAGTCTCTCCTTGTTTGAAAGGAATTTTAGCCAAGGTGTACTCCATCCCCGTGTTTATTATAATCCAGTGAAAAAGGTACCAAAAATTGAGCCAATATTTTAAAAATTGTGAGAATCCACAAAAAATTCTGACTTCTAGCTTTCATGGGTCGGTAGGAGAGTCTGGCGGTACATCAGGATCTGTCCCGCTAGCGGTGCTGGGCCTGGGGCCCTGGGGCTTTCCTGCCTGCCAGCTGGGGCCTCTTGTGGGTTCCTTACAGGACACCCTCATGGCGTTTAGTGTCTGCCACGCCCTGTACCGACACCGCCTGGACCCTGGCCCTGCTCAGAGGTTGCCTCTGTGAGGAGCAGGAGGTGGGGTGGGTGTGAATGACCTCCCTAAAATCTCACTGTGGCAGAGACAGTTGGGGTGGACCCTAGTGTTTTAATCCAGGCCAGCGTTGATTCAAATGTCCCTCCTTTTGGGTGGGAGCACGGCTGCGAGGCCTGGGTTCAAATGTTTACATCATGCACTGCCAGGGGGTGCCCTGATTTATCTTCTGTTGGGAGCCTGAAAGCACTGGCTGGGGGGCTGGGGGGCCACGGGTGTTTATTGTGTGTGAATTATGCCTCAATAAAGCTGCTAATATATATATATATAAAATCACACCAGAAAGACTTCTTGGAAGCAAACCCAGAGCAGAGAAAAAACCACTGACACCCCAAAACCCAACTAAGAGAGGAGCGTGTGACTTTCAGAAGGAACTAAAGGAATATTCACAATGGACAGAGGGATGCAGCTCCCTGAACTCTGTAGAGTCACCTAGAGTCCACTGTGTGTGTGGGGTTCTCAGTGAGACCCAGGGCCCTGAAGCCCTCCTCATCTTGTGGGCCCAGGGAGGCCTTGGGTGGCTTGGTCAGGCTTCTCCGTAAAGGATTCATTCTTCCTAGGAATTGGGGTGCAGGGCAGAGGCCCCATGACACACAGGCAAGGGCTGGCACAGCAGCGTCCCTGGAGCTGCCTGCTTCTGCCTGCAGCCACTGGACCCATTTGTGGCTGAGGCCTGGGGGATCTTCCTGCAGGGGCCTGGAGGCAGCAGCCCAGACCCAGAGAGCAGAGCTGCCCTGGGTCAACCCACCAAGCGTCCTTACCCAGATGATGACCCTCCACCAAGTGGCAAGTCAAAACTAAGGCTGCTCTTTATCAGGACCTACTGGGTGCCGGGCACTGTAGATATGTCATTTCCAGTCCCATCGGCAAGCCTGCAGGGTAGGCTGTGATGCCCATTTTACAGAAGAGAACACTGAAGCTCAAAGACGTTAAGACCCTGGCTTCAGGGCCTGCTACGCTCTCCTCACTCTTGTGAGAGCCAGCACAGCTGGGGTCTTGACTTTGGCTGTCTGGCTGCAGTGTCTGTCCTCCTTCTCAGCTCCACAACCAGGGCTGGTGGCCTCACCTCAGCTCTTGACACAGAGTGTTCAAGAGAAAGTTGAAGCATTTTATTTTATTATTTTATTTTTTTTTAAGGATGGCTGGTAAGGAGATCTTAACCCTTGGCTTGGTGTTGTCAGCACCATGCTCTCTCAAGTGAGCTAACCGGCCATCCCTATATAGGGATCCGAAACCGTGACCTTGGTGTTATCAGCACCACACTCTCCCAAGCGAGCTACGGGCCGGCCCTAAAGCTGGAGCATTTTAGAAAGGTCAACCAAACTGTCTGTACTTGGCCTGTGGTCCCACCCTGTGAGGATCTCACTGTCCCGATGGGGAAATTGAGGCGCAGAGAGGGAAGAAGGGCCTGGTATAGGGTCCCCAGTACGTGGCTGCGCTCGGTGGCTGGGCCAGAGCAGCCTGACCCAGGGAGCAACATCTTGTCCAGAGAAGCTGTTTAATCAAACTTCATACCTGCTAGAATGGCTGATAGGGAGCCCCCAATTAGCCTGGAAGCTCTTTTTTCTATAATTCTTTTAGGAGGAAGAAAACCCTCCTAGTTGGCTGCAGGTTTGTACTGTATTTTCCACTTTGATTTAAGTCCCACCCATGCATGTGAGACCCCCAACTCACTTAGGTGAGTTTCTAAAAATATCAAAGTCAAGTCAGAGGAGCTACTAATCATAAGTCAAATTGTTTCCATGAATGAATGGACACTTGGGAGCGGGGTGGAATGCAGGCTCTGGCCCTCGCTGGCTGGGCAGCTGTCATCACGCTGCTCCCCGTGCTGAATCTTCAGTGTCATCCCCTGAAAAATGGGCAGAAACGCGCATTAAAGGGCTATGGTAGATTTCCGGTGAGGTACCAGAAGTACAGCTGGCGCCTGGCACTTAGTAGGTGCTTTCTGCTTACTGTTTCCTTTCTCCGCAAACGTGATCTGTACAGCGGCTAAGGTTCCCCACAGCCCTAAGATTGCACACGAACATAAGGAGACTAAACGTTCGCTGGAGGCAGCGCCCAGCCCTGAGCGTTTTCAGCGTTCAGGGAAAAGCAATCGCAGCTCTTCTGCTCCATGGCTATATTTGTCTCCTGAAGATCCACTTGATCAATTCTTAAATGCATGGTCTCTGACTTAATGTCGAAGAAAAAGGAAATAAGAGAACACTGCTAGTGGTAGGATGTGATGATCCAATAAAAACAAGTCACTGTACTTCTGCTCTGGGAAAGTGCAAGCCACGGTAGGATTTAGGAATGAAAGGTAATTCCCTACCCACCGTGCGTGCTCAGAGTCTGAGAACCAGGAGATCAACCGTGGCGCCCCTCCCTCCTGGGCTGCAGTCCCGTGGGCAGACGCGCGGGGGCAGCACCACAGCCGCCGGCTTGCCGAGCTCCCAGCAGTTGACATTGCAAAATTGGGGGATTTTCCCCACTCGCTTCCCGTTCTCCTTCGGCCTGCCGGCCACCCACTGTTGTTTCGGAAGGGGTGTAGGAGGGTGCCCGCGTCTGTCCTCAGAGCCTCCTCTGGAGCCGGCCACGCTTCCCACGGCGGGGCGGAGAGAGGGGTTTTGTTTGGGGACAAACTTTTAAAGGGGACTCTGGATCACTGCAAAACTGGCATCGCCTGCGATTAGACTCGCCCGCCCGAGGGGCCGCCCTGACCCAGTGGCTGGGAGGGTAGGGGAGCCAGGTGGCCGAGTCCGGCACTCGTGCTCCTCCTCCTCTGCGGCTGCCCATCTCTCCTGGGTCCCCATCAGCCTAAGGCCACTTACCATTGCCCCACTGTCTCCTCTGCTGCTGCCCGGTCTTCCGGGGAGTCCTACCGTTGCGCCAGTAGCCCCTTCCTCTTAGGGAACCTTCTCCTGCTCCCTGCCCATGGCAGAGCTGTCCCAGTGGCCAGGTGGGGCTCCTGCTCCAGTTCTACGGAGTACCCCGTTCCTTCCACCGCAACCAGGCTAGGAGGCCTGCTCAGTGTCTGCCATGTCCCCGAGGAACACGATCCGGCTGCTCCCCTGGGAGAAATGCTCTCTTGTGAGTTAAGGGACACAGACTTCAAGAGGCCACCAGTGCCACTGGGACGTCTGCTGCCCCCACCTCCAACTGAGCTTTTGAAGGGCCTGCGCAAGCCGGGCGGGAGGAGAGGCAGCCGCCCCTAATTCTCTCTCCCGTGTGGTGGCACTGGTGGCCCCGCAGCTGCTGGAGGGCAGAGCCCAGCCGGCCCTGAGCGCCCTGCGCTGCCCTTCTGCACAGTGCTTGGCTCCTTTCCATCTCCTCGCCCTCACTTTGTTTACTCTCCTGCTCGGTTTTAAGGCCTCCTTAAATCCTTATGGGAAAAAGGAGGAGTATGAATAGGTTAATGAGAATCTGAGCAATTCAGAGGAGACAACATAGCCCTGGTCTTCCATCCGCCCCCAGGGGCCGTGGTTTGTGACCCAGCTGTGGCCCCTCTACTGCCCTGCCGGGCCCTATGTAGGCCTCAGCGCCTGTGTGAAGTGGGGCTGGTGACAGGTGGGTAGGGCGGGGCTCGGCTGCCTGGCACCGACTCAGCTCTGGGGTGGAAGTCGTGTTCCGAGTCTGCCTCTCCACCTGGCCAAGCACGGAGGAGACTGGAACCCACCCTCCGCCCCGGGCACACCCTGTAACTGGGTTGTTGGCAGGGCAGTGCTCGGTGGGGCAGGGCAGGTTCCCCGAGCTTGATGAGGCATGGACTGGGTAGTGTTGCCCCAAGGGCATTTTCCTGTTCTGCTTGGAACTTATGCAGGGACACACTTTTAAAAATTCCAGGGCAAAGTCTGCTCACAGAGCCTATGTGCAGGGGGGGTGTGGGGAGGGGTGACTGTGCAGCATCCCGTGAGGGCTCAGCGCAGATCTGTACCATTGTTTTCTCTGTCCAGAAGGGGCCCGGGCCCAGCCGGGTGGGGGGAGCCTAGGGAGGGCATGGGCGGCTTGGAAAGGTACACTGCTGGGAATATTCTGGGGTGGGGGGTGGGGGGTGGAGATAGCAGTCCTCTTGAGAGTAAAATGGCATAGACTAAGACAAGCCACCAGAACAGTGGGGCACTTGCTGCCTCTGCCCCTACCTGGCTCTCTGGAGCCACCTGGGGCCAGGGTGTGGGGTGGGGAGGAAGGCTCTGTCCTGGCCCTGATGCCATGCACAGTTCCGGGAGGGATGGGCAAGGTCGGTGCCTGCCCCCCCCCGCCCCGACTCACTGTTGGGGCCCGTGACCAGCTTACCTCCTGTTTCCTGTGCGGGCTGGCTGTCCCCCTCCTCTGTGAACGTCACTCTGGTCCCTTTGTGCCTTTGCAGCAGCTGCCTTTCCTGAAGATATGGGCCTGTCCCCTCCCTTATCCAGCACTGCTCTTTTTGACTCCATTCATCTCTACCGTTATCAAAGATCCATCCTCCTGATAGATTAAAGTCAGATGTGGCAAGTCAGTTGACTTCTCTGACAGAAGCTCCTTTCCTGGGGGGTGAGGTCCAGGGTCTTCTTGGGGTCTTGGTGTTGGGGGGCACAGAAGTGGGGCACAATGGGGTGGCTTTATGGAGAGGGCCAGGTTTAGAGACAGCCCCAGTGCCAGCGGCACCCTGCCTGACCCAGCGGCACTGTGGGGAGGGGGCTAACCTGTCCCAAGACCGGGCACTGCACTTCCTGCCAGCTCTGCAGTGACCACCTTTCTTTTTGCTCCAAATAGCAGTGTTCTTGCCATTTATTTCTCTCCCTGCCCTTCTTTGAAGAGGAGACCTTGTGGTAGACATTCCAGGGGAGCCGGGCCTGGCCAGGGGCCTCTGAGCAGGCAGCAGGAGGAGGCGGGCACCCCTCTCTGGGCCACCAAGAGAAGGGTGCTAGCCATACAGGGTGATCACAGTGTCTCCTTTAATCCCACAACAAACAGAAGCAGGGGTCACAGCACAGGAGAAGGTGGGATGACAAGGCCCTGTTGTGGCTGTGCCAGAGAAGGCAGGCAGGAGAGAGGCACATTTCTTACATGAGCGAGTGAGCAGCAGGGCACCCGCTGGCTCCCTTCAGCAGCAGGGATGGTGCACAGCTCAGAGCCTCCTGCCACGCCTGTGACAAAAACGACCGGCCCTGTGGGCAGCATCGCATTTAATTGGCGCAGTAGCAACTCTGTGGGCAGGCCCAGTTGCTCACCTCTCTTTACAGGGAAGTGAGGTCACCCATTGAGGTCACAGAGTGGCTGGTGGTGGGTGGGGGCCCTCTGCCTCCAGAGCTGAGCTGAGCCTTGGTGGCTGGGAGGGGTCACACCTGAGGTCAGCAGGGTTGGAGAAGGGGTCCGCAGGCTCGGCACAGGGCTGGCGTCTGCACTGCTGCGATGCCTCCTGCAGCCCAGAGCAGTCTGGGGCTGGGCTAGGGCCTCCTGGCTTTTGAGTGATGGGGGCTTGGGACACTCCTTCCACCCTCAGGCTGGTCTCTGGAGGCCACCTGGGCCCAAGAAGGAGGGTCCTTGACCTCAGCTGTTTATGGAAATGAAGTCAAGCTGGGCTGTGAGGAGCAAGAGTGCTGCATTCACATGGCAGCTCTGCCTAACCAGCTGTGTGGCCCATGGCAAGCTACTTAACCTCTCTGAGCCTCGGCTTTCTCATCTGTAATGTGAGGATGATAATAGGACCTACTTCATAGGGTCATTGTAATGAACAAGTAAGCCAGCACACGTGAAGGGTTAAAGGTACTGCTGACGTGTAGTAAACACCATCTTAAATTATTAAATAGCAGATTCTCGGCTCCTCCTAGGAGCCAGGCGCTCCCATGCACTGGTCTCTCCTCTGCCCTGTGGCATCATTCCCTCATTGCACAGGTGGGGCAGCTGAGGCTGAGCAACTGTCAGGGCAAAGGGAGCACTGTCCTGTGCCTGGTGAGCGCCTTGACTGAGGGCCCTCTCCACCTTCCCACTTCCTGCAGCCAGCCAACCCAAGAACCAAGCCTGGGGGCACAGCCCAGCACCCAGCTCTGCCTGGGCTGACCCCTCTCCTTGCCTGCCAGGGCTTGGGACTTCCGTATCCTCATGTTGGGACCCTCCTGCGTGTGTTTCCCAGCCTCCAGGCCCCTTGTTCCCCTCGCATAGTCTTCATCCCCTTTTAATGGAAATAACACTTTTTGAAATATGTTAATATGCCTGTCTTATTTGCATCTCCTGGTTCTAAGATCTCCTTCTCCTGGAGACGTCGGTTTGTCTCAGGCAATTTGGGCTTGGGAGAGTGAATATTCAGCTTCAGAATTCCAAAATTGGGCTTTCTGAGTTTGTACCTGGCCAATAAACTTGAAAGACAGACTTTGTGGAAAGAGGAGGATTTTCTAAATCTTTTATCTTTTCACATTTCAAGATGGAAGTAGGTGTTTTTGAGTATAGAGGTGTCTGTGAGGGGCTCAGCCCCTTGGGGCCTCTGGGGGTAGGCTGCTGTGCCCCCCAGCTGGTGTCAACAGGGGTGGCCCAGCGGGATGGACAGGGTGGGCTGCGGCCAGGAACAGGAAGGGCTCAGTTTTTCTCCTAAGCAGACCTGGGATTCTTTGTGGCAGAGATAGGGCCCAGAGGTTTCTTATGCCCCAAATGGGGATTCAGAACTTGATTAAGATCTAGACAGGGGCAGGGTGGCTCCCCAGGAACCACTGGGGCCAGGCAATTACCATGGCAGCCAGGTCTGGGGGCTGCAGAGAGGCTTAGAGTACTGCCAGCCACAGACCTGGTACCTGTGCTGGCTTTGTGTCCAGGCAGGCTCTGCCACCTCCCCACACCAGACAGTGGCCTGCTCAGGGGCAAGCCACTTCCCAAGGATCATGCTCCTTCCTCTTCCTCTGGGGTCCTCTGGGACTCCCAAAGAATTCAGGATTCTGAAAGACCACACATTTCTTGAACTATTCAAGTAGATACCAAGAGAGGTATTTGAGAGGGTTTAGAGTCACTGTCAGTGAGAGACACAAACTGAAGCCCTCACGGAAAAAAGGACGTGAGGTCTGGGATCTGCTTTAAATGCTGCAGTGGGGAGGAGCACACGAGAAACTCCATGGGCGAGGGCTGCTGGTTGTGGACAGGTGTGGGTCATTGTGCTACCCCCCTCTACTTTTGTGTGAATTTAAACTTTTCATTAACAAAAGTTAAGAAATAAAATAAAACCTTAAGAATTATTGGCTCAGACTGGATTACTGGATGGGACTAAATCAGGTTTTCTCTGCTATGCAGTAGGATGGGGCTCTCAAGCAGATTGGAGTGGATGAAAAAATACAAAGCCATGGTCGAGTTCTAGTTGGGACAAAGTGATATAGACCCATTTCTCTCTGCTCCTCCCTGCTAAGCACAGCTATGGACCCTGGAAATGGCACCAGAGACAGCCAAAGGAGGACGCTGAAAGGTGCAAGAGGAAGGTGAGCTGAACCTTTGAAATCCTAGGACTGGGGGAACAGCCCAGCTGTGGGGCATCTTACAAGCTCACTCACAGAAGAAGGCAGTCCACAGGGGCTGGTTACTTCCCCAGATAGGTGGCAGTGCTGCTGAAAACCCCAGTGAGCCCAGAAGCACTGGTAAGAAGGATCAATCAGCAGCTCCGAAGATGAGAAGTGACTACAAAAAGCACTGTCCTTTCCCACTGGGCCTGAGACTCCCCTCCTACACCTCATTGAACAGCTGGGTGTCACCAGTGAGGAGGACCTCCACCCCCCAACAAGTGGCCCAGCCCAGAAGTTTCTTCATCTCCATGGGCTGCGGAATTCCTCCACCTACTTAGAGGCACCAGATGGCTGCACTTGGAGAAATTGTGCCCCTTCCAAGGCACTAACAGGGACCAGTGGGAATCCCAGCAGAACCAGATATACTGAGCAGATTAAAATAGTGCTATAAAGGCTCCAAAAATTAAATTCTTATTGGAACCACAGACCACAAAAGTAGGCTGGGACCTGCATGCTCAACCTACACAGGTGATTAACTGCTGAAATAAAAATATGCAACCTCCTAACGTAATAGAACAAAAATGTCAAGGATACAATCAAATATCACCATCACACTAAGAATCAGGAAAATCACAGCTCGAATATGAAAAGAAAATCAATTGGTGCCAACACAGAGGTGAATCAGATGGTAGAATTATCTGGCAGGGATTTTAAAGTAGCCGTTATGAAAAGGCTTCGACAAGCAATTACAAATTCTTTTGAAACAAATTAACACATAGAAAAGCTCAGCAAAGAAATGAAAGTTATAAAAACTATACCCGAAAAAATACAATAACAGAAAAATTTAAAAAGCCAATTGTAGAGTGGAGATGGCAGAGGAGAGAATCAGTGAACTGGAGGTGGAACAAAAGAACTCACCCAGTCTGAACTGTAGAGAAAACGGACTTAAAAACAAAACAAAACAAAACAAAACGAAACAACAAATGAACAAACAGAGCCTCAGGGACCTGTGGGGCAATAACAAACAATCCAACATGTGTATCATTGGAGTCTAGGTGGAAAAAGAGAGTTGGACTGAAAGAGTATTTGGAGAATAATGGCTGAAAACAACTCATATCTGGTGAAAGTCATAAACCTACAGATTCAAGAAGCTGAGCAAATCCCAAATATGATAAACACAAAGAAATTTATGTTAAGATACATCACAATTAAACTTCTGAAAACTAATGATAAAGGAAAAAATCTTGACAGTAGTTAGAGAGAAACAACATGTTACCCTCAGGGAAAGAGTGATGCAAGAGAGAGGATTTCTCATCTGAAACCATGGGATCAGAAGGTTTATACGTCATGGTACCATCTGATACTCAAGACAATGTTTACATATGCGGAAGATAAAGGGATCTATATGGAAGCAAGGTTTCTACATTTCATTTGAAGTGGTAAAACGTTGACACCACCAGACTGTGTAAGTCATCTACGGATATTGTAACAGCCAGATTATCTACAGCAGATGCTGTACAGAGGAAACAAAAAAACCAAATAATAAAATAGTAGACGTAGGGGTAATAGCCCAAGACTGGAGATGGCCCAGATGTCCTTCAACAAGTGAATGGTGAAACCAACCTTGGTATGTCCATACACTGGAATACTGCTCAGCAATGAAAAGGAACAAACTATTAATATGCACAACTTGGAAGAATCTCAGGGGAATCAGGCTGAGTGAAAAAAGCCCTCCCATAGTTACATACTGTATGATTCCAATTATATGATATTCTAGAAATGACAAAATTGTAAAAATGGAGAACAGATCAGTCCTTGCCAGGGTTAGGGATTTGTAGTTCTAAAAGGGCAATGGGTGGCTCCTGCATTGATAGAGCTATTCTGTATCTTGAATGAGGTGCTGGATTCACAAACCTACATTTGATAAAATTGTATAGAACTGAACACACACACATGCAAATGAGTACAGGTAAAACTGGGGACATCTGAATAAGAGGTTGATTGTCTCCATGTTACTATCCTGCATGTGATATTTTACTTTATTTCTGCAAGATATTACGCATGTTGCCATTGGGGGAAACTGGCGACACTTAGCTGCATGTGAATCTATGTCTGATCAATACTCATCAAAGGGATGCATGAATGAGTGGGTGAGTGGTCCCATCTCAGTGCCTTCTCTGTCTGTCTGAGACTCCCTGTGACCACAGCATGGCGTGGCCTGCCACCTTCCTGCCTTTGCCGTGGAACCACTCTGGTTGTCAGTCTGCGCTGTGACTGCCAGTGAGGCTGGGCAGTCCTGCTCTCAGGCTCAGGCAAGTAGCACTGGTTTAGTCCAAGCACCTGTGGACCATGCACAGCCATCTCTAGCCCTCTGGTCTTTCTGCCTCTCTTACCAGATTTTAGTTCCTCAGCAGGTCTTAGCTCTGGGCAAAGAGAATCAGATGAAGTCAAGGGCCCCAGTCCTGCAGCAACCACAGCAGACCCTCTTGTAGGGAGTCTGGGGCATCAGGTTTGAAATGCTTGCCAAGTGATTGTGACATGCAGCCAGGGCTGAGGACACCTGCTCCACCTGCCCATCTGCCCACCTGCCCCTAACAGGCATGGCTATTTGGACCTGGTTTCATACTAGGGGCTTTTTCAGTTTCATGTGCAGGAGCTGACAGCTGAGCCTTCTCCCAGGAGTATGGTCTTTTATTTCTGCCCGGCAGGCTCTTCGCCCACCTCCCCCTCCACCCACCTGGGCCTGGGCTGGGCAGGGCGGGATAGTGAGGTGAAGTGAATTCGATTTCTGAGATTTCTAATAGAGTTTTTTTTGGGGGGTATATTATTTTGTCAACTCTGGAAAAAATTTAAAATGTGGAAAAATAGAAAACTGTTGTAAAGAAAAAATGACAATCACCTGTAATCCAACTATCTAGCACTAACTACTAATGATGTTTTTCTTTCTGGTCTTTTTTCTTTTACATTTTAATGTAGTAGTTGAGAGCATACTATATGTAGGGTGGTGTTGAATCTCAATATTTTATCCCAGGCATTTTTGCAAATGATTAAGAAAACTTCAGAAACATAATGTTTACCTACTTAATATTTTCAATTTTGAATATACCCTCGTTTACCATAGTTTACTTCATAGTTTCCTGATTGTTAAAACTTTGGGCATTTTTGGTATTTTATTTTTTTGTTTGACTGTTCATTTTTTCTCACTTAAAATAATGGTGTGATGAACATTCCTATGCACAAGTTGTTTGCATTTCAGGCTTTTTTCTTAGGATACTTTATGAAAGGGGTATTTGCTGGACCAAGTTGAGGGGTGGGGGAGGAACTAAGAGCCTCAATTCATAATACTAAATTTTTTTCCAGGAAGGAGATGCTGGTCTGGCTTCCCATAAGCACTACATGACACTGCTGCAACACACCCCTCTTACCAGCACTGGTGTAGAGAAAGTAAAAGAAAATGGTCAGGGCCCCTCAGATGTTTGGAATCTTGCCAAGCATTTGATGTAAATATGCACATGCACCCAGGTGTTCCTTGGTTATTGTCTAATGTAATTGTGCATGTGCACCCACATGTTCCTGGGTTGTCTGACTTGCACCCAGGTGTCCTGGGTTATGGGACTTAAGTCTAAAGGATGAGTGGCTCTGATCCGCCAGGCCCCCTGTCCCCCCGGATGCCCCCAGGGGGGCCATGGGGAGGCCGCTACTGCTGCTAGAGGCTGTTACTGCAAGCCGTTGCTGCCAGTGCCATCGGGACACCCTGGGAGGCCACTGGGGTGGCTGCTGCTAGCTACCTGAGCTTGCATCTGAATAAAGCCCATTAATTTTTACCCACTGTTCCCAGGATCTTTTTCCTATTACCTAGCTCATGGACCTGCAGGTGAGAGGTTTGTGACCCAGTCTGTACAACAGGTTTGAAGGGTCTGTGGGCCTGAGCCTTAGCAATACAACTGGATATTTTCATTTCTTAACATCCTTTCAAATTTGAAAAGAGTAAAAAATTTCAAAATATCTGAAAGTGTTTTCTATTGCAGATTAGTTCCCTTAGAATCTTAGTCATGGCATTTACAACCATTAATGTTTGTGCCAGAATAAAAGGATTCTAGAACATGAGGCTTGTAAAAAAGCTGTTTCTCTCCCCCACTCCCCCCAGCCCCTATGGGGTCCACAAAAACAGAAATAGCAAAAAGTGATGGATTATACATCTAACTCTTTTCTTTTCTTTTCTTTTTAACCAGAATATTTTTTTATTTGACCAGATACAACAGGGGTCCTAGGAATAGATGCCAAGATAAAGTGCAGACATAAAAAGAAAAAATTAGTATAGGTATTTTGTACCTACCTGTGTGAGCTTTTAATGTTAATGAATCAACTTGCATATACTTTTTATCTATAGAATATTTGAAACATTCTCACAGATTTCTGTTACTGCTGTCATTGACTCATTTCTATTAAAACTGAGTTGTCTTGTCAAACCCCCCGAAAATACTTTCCAAAATTAATTTAGCACAAATATAATGAGTCAATCACAGACAAGTCACCTGTTAATCTCTGCTGTTACTTACAAAAATAAACCGGCATTTGACTTCCAATAACATAAAGGACAATCAGAAATATGCATGTGTGGACAGAATGAAGTCCACCTACACTTAGTATCTTCCTAATTTATGTGAGGATTTCCTGTGCTACATTTCTTCCTCAGGAGTATATACTCTCTCCCAATGAAAATTCTCACATGTCAAAAGGAGTATCCTCAAATTATGACAGCACTATTAACTTAAAAGGCATTTTTCAAGATCTTATAATGCTCTTCAGGGATAAAAATCTATAAAGTTTTAGGGTACTTTTCACTGATAGAAATTCTATGTAAATCCTATTCTAAGCTAAGTGGAAAACCAGGGAATTAAATACGTGTTATTTCTAGAATCATTTAACTTCTCCATACAAAGGAAAAGGAAAAGAGAAATTTAATTTTCTCACTTTATTTTAAATCACATATTCTAAGTATTTGTACTATCCTAATATTACTCCTCGAGGCTTCAAAGGCAGTAATTTATTTTGTTTATTTTATTTATTTATTTTAAAATTTTTTTATTGAATCAAAATTGATTATACAAATTTTTTGGGTTCAACATTGAGATATGTTGATCAAATCAATATTACTGGTATATATATTGTTACAAATTATAATTATTATTTATGCTCCTTGTCCAATCCCTTCCCATCCCCCTTTCTCTCCCTCCTCCCTCTCTAATCACCCTAGATTTCTTCTCTCCTTCTGAAAGAATAATGGTTACTCTGTTGATTTGTTGCCTAGATGATCTGTCCAATGCTGAGAGGTGTGATCAGGTCCCTCAATACTATCATAGAGCAGATGTCTCTTCCATCACGCTGAAATGGGCTCTGTGGAGACAGACATCCTCCTCCTTTCTTTGTCTCTGCTGGTGACTCTCCTTGTGCTAACGCACTCCAGTGGCTGGTGGACCATCTGTGTGGTGGTTGTGGTGTCTAGCCGCCTTCGTGGCAGCCATGGTTCTTGTGGTGGCTGTGGTGGGTCACCCACATGGAGGAGATATTTTTGGCATGCTCCTTGGTGCTGGCAGTATGCCTGGTTGTGGAGAGTGATCCACAGCTCCATACCCCGGGTCCCTGGGCAGGCCCTAAGGTGCTGGCGTGGTGATCCTGGTTGTGGGAGGGGGGTCTGGTCTCCTTCTCCATGCCCCAGGTCCCCAGGTGGTCTCTGAGGTGTTTGTGCAGTGAAGGGCAGTAATTTTAACCTACAAATTCCCTGAAATTGTTTAGTAATAATTACTACTATGATACATGATTAAACCACATGGTATGATTCTTATATACAGTACAAATCTTGATTCTTAGAGTTGGCTCTTGCAACCTAATAACCATCTGTCTGTCTCTCTCTCTGTGTGTATTATATATATAATAATCAATATTAAACATGTTTAGATTTCTCCAATTCTCTCCCCCTCTCTCTTTCTTTCTTACAGTTGATTTGCTTACATCAGGATCCAAACAAATTCTGCTTGTTGCATTGGTTGCTATGTCAGCTCTCTCTTAAGTTTCTTTTAATCTATAGATTCCCCCTTCATCTAATATTTCCCCTTTACCCCATAAAGTTTCCCAAGGTCTGGATTTGCTGGCTCCATCCCAGTAGTGTCATTTAACGTGTTCCACTGTCCCCTGCATTTCCTGGTGATTGGTTGCTGGATCCTGAAGCTTGGTCTGACTCAGATTATATTTGGCTTCAGAGGTGTATGTTCTTACTGCAGGAGGCCCATTATGTCTGATTGTCTCTCTGTGACATTAGCAGTCATTGATGACCATTTGCTATATCCATTATTTCAATAAGAGTTTGCAAAATACCATATTCTAATTATTTTATTTCCTCTTTATTTATTAGCTGGGATGCTTCACTAGACAGATAGGTTCCTCCTCAGATATTTATGGTTACTTCAAGGAACAATTCACATAGGAAAGACAGGATAAATGCTTGACTCTTCCCTTTTACTTACTAGTTTTAGAAAAATGGATTGTTTCCCTATTCTCCAAAGAGACTGAGAGTTTGTTTGCTTTTGTTTCATTGTCATTATGATTTTTTTTGTGGTGGCAAAATTTAATTTCTTTCTCTTTCTCATTGGCATTTGTGTTCTACCAGTGGATTTTTTTTTTCTTTCTTATGTATTCGTGGTAGTGATTATCACTTTTTGGATTCCACACATAGGACTTCCTTGAGGATTTCTTGCAGGGCTGGCCCTGTGGTTGTGAACTCCTGCAGTTTTTGTCTGTCTGGAAAATACACTATTTCTCCCTCATTTCTGAAGGATAGCCTTACTGGGCATAGTATTCCTGGTTGGCAGTTTTTTTTTTCTTTTAGTATTTTGAATGTATCATTCCGTTTTTTTCTGGCCTGTAAAGTTTCTGTTAAGAAGTCCGCTGTTAGTCTAATAGGGACTCCCTTATAGGTGACTTGATGCTTTTCTCTTGCTGCTTTAAGATTCTCTCTTTGCCTTTGAACTTTGCTAGTTTGACTATAATGTGTCTTGGAGAGGATCTTTTTTGGGTTGAATCTGTTTGGGAATCTTTGAGCCTCCTGGATCTTAAGGTCCACGTCTCTCCCTATACTTGGGAAGTTTTCCATTATTATTTTGTTGAATAGCTTTTCCATGCCTTTTTCTTTCTCCTCCCCTTCTAGAACACCTATGATTTGAATGTTTTTGCACTTAAGATTGTCTGCTAGCTCTCTTAGATTTTCTTCTTTTTTAAAAATTCTCTTTCTATTTTTGTCTGCCTGGGTTATTTCAAAAAGACTATCATCAAGATCAGAAATTCTTCCTTCTGTTTTTCTAGCCTGCTGCTTAAACTCTTGGTTGTGTTTTTTATTTTGTCCAGTGAATCTTTCAGTTGCATGAGTTCTGCTACATAGTTTTTTAAAGTATTAGTCTGCTTGTAAATTTCCTCCTTCATATCCTGGATTTTTTTTCTTGTTTCCTTACATTGTCTAACTGAGTCTTCTTGTATCTCAATTAGTTTCCTTAAGGTTGTTGCTTGGAATTCCTTTTCAGTAATTTCAAGGGTTTCCTGCTCTGTACGGTCTGGTATTAGAGAATTATTGTATTCTTTTGGTTGTGTCATATTTTCTTGGATTTTTGTATTTCTAGTATATTTACATTGATGTCTGGTCATCTAACAGAGAAGTTGCTTCTTCTATTACTCTGGAATGGGCTTTGAGGAGAGAGACATCCTCTTCTTTTTCTGGTCTGCAGTGGTGACTCTCCTTGTATCCACACATTTGAGTGTCTGGTGGTCTGCCTGCATGGTGGCTGTGGCTACTGCCATGAGGTTGAGCTGCTTTTGTGGCAGCTGTGACTATGATGGTGGCTGTGGTGGGCCACCTGTGTGGAAATGGTGTTTTTGGTGTACTCCTTACCTGCTTCTGAGTGTGGGGGGGTTGCTGTCAGCTCCTGCATAGGACCCCGGATGTGCTCCTTGCTGGCTTCTGGGTGGAGGGGTCTGCCCTCAGCTCCTGCCTAGGGCTCTAGGCATGTTCATCTAACTTTTTTCTTATGACTAAGAAATTTATTAATTGGCTAATGTCCACTAATGACCAAAAGATTAGGAGATTATGCCCATGTAGTTCAGTCTTTCTTTTTAAATGACAGAAACATTAAACAAAGGTTATGAATTTGCATTTGAGTACAACTTTGGTTGCATGCAGGAAGTTTTAAGTGCTTTCTTGTCATATCTTATGCTTTTCTTCTTGCATTTTTTTTTTTTTTTTTTTTTAAAAAAGATGACCGGTAAGGGGATCTTAACCCTTGACTTGGTGTTGTTAGCACCACGCTCACCCAGTGAGCTAACTGGCCATCCCTATATGGGATCTGAACCCGTGGCCTTGTTGTTATCAGCACAGCACTCTCCCGAGTGAGCCACAGGCTGGCCCCTTCTTGCATTCTTTTATTACCCCACTGCCAACCTTGCCTTTTTTTCTTTGCTTTTCACTAAAACTTATCTTTTAAAAACATTTTCTACCTGTCTTTTAGGTGAATCTCTTTTAAGCAGTGTATCACTGGATTTTGAAAACAATAAGTCTAGATTATATAAATAATATATGGTGATTATAAGAAAATCATGCACAAAATTCATTAAAAATATAAAAAGTACTACAATCCCATGACTTAGTAGACATGACAGTAGTATTTTGGTATTTGTACTTCTAGACTTTTTCTATCTATAGAAATGCATATGAATAAACATTTTAGCAAAAATAGAATCATAGTACACATATCATTTTATTATCTACTTTTTTATTTTGTAACATATTGTGAACATTTTCCATTGTCAAGCTATGTATGAGTGTATCATTGTTCTTAATGCTGTACAGAATTCCATTGTGTGAATATGCCACAACCTAAATAGTCACTAATGTGAAACATCTAGGTTATTTCTTCCAACTACAAATATTGCTAATTGTAAATATTATAATGAACATTCCAGTATGTACATCTTTGTGCACTCATCTAATTATTGCTTCAGAATTAATTCAGAAAGTTTGAATTTTGGAGTCAAAGGATATGTTTGGATTAGGCTTTTGATAAATAATGTCAAGTTGTCCTTCAAAAAGTGCTGCCAGTGTCCACTCCCATCTGCAGTGTGTGAGAGCACTAATTTTCCAGGAATAAAAGGACTGACTCAATAGTATGTCACTCACCCAGGTCCAGTCAGGATGACTTCCCTGTTTCTTGAGTGTGTCTAGTATGTTCTCACCTCAGGGCTTTTGCACCTGTGATCCCTCTGCCTGAAATATTTTTTCCCAGACATCCTAGTGGCCAGACCCTCACTTTCTTCAGGTGTCTGCTCAGATACCATTTTATGAAAATTTCCTTCCTTGTTCATTTTATGTAAAAGAGCAACACCCTTTTCTCCATCATCCCTGAACTCCTTACTTTTCCTTACCTTCCTCCCAAACACTTATCACCTCATCTCTCCCCACACTAGAATGTAGGGACCTATGGGCAGACACTGCCAATTCACTTCTGGATTCCAGCTCCTAGAGGTAATGTGGACTCCCATGTGGAAGGTGCTTAACAAATATTTATTGAATAAAGAATTTTTATTAAACTTTATTAGGTCAATAGGTGAAAAATGGTATATCACTGTGGTTTCAATTTCTATTTATTTAATTACTAATTAAAATGAATTGTTTTCAGGCTGGCCAGTTAGTTCAGTTGTTTAGAGCATGGTGCTGATAACACCAAGGTCAAGGGTTCAGATGCCCATATTGGTCAGCTGCCAAAAAATAAAAAGGACCCCCCCCAATTAAAATGAATTGTTTTCATTATTTTTGGCCATTATTTCTCCCCTTTTGTAAATTACTCATTCATTTCCTTAGTTCATCTTTCTAGTCAGGCATTTATCTTTTTATTTTGAATAGTCTTTAATATTAATGGTATTAACCCTCTGTCATAGATTTTAGAAATAATTTCTAACAGATTTTTATTTACCTTTTAATTCATATATATTTTTTGCCATCTATAAGCTCAATTTTCTTAGTTAAATCCATTCATTGTTTTAAAGGAAATTATTTTTTTAATTGAAATGTATTGATTGTACATATTAATGGGGTACAGAGTTATATTTCAATACATGTATATAATGTGTAATGACCAAATGAGCATAGTCAACAAATTCATCATTGCAAAAATTTATCATTTCTTTGGGATGAGAGCATTTGAGCTCCTCCCTTCTAGCCATTTTAGGACATACAATAAGTTATTGTTAATTATAGTTGCCTAGCACTACTGTACACCACTAGAACTTATTTTTCTTATCTAGCTGTAGTTTTGTGTCCATTAACCGACCTCTCACTATCTTCCAATCCTGTCCCCTTTCCAATTTCTGGTAACCACAACTCTACTCTCTGCTTCTAAAAGTTCAACTTATTATTTTTCTTTTAGCTCCCACATGAGTGAGAACACGCAATTTTTATCTTTCTGTGCCTGACTTATTTCACTTAACATAATGTCTTTCAGGCTCATCCATGTTGCCACAAATGACAGAAATCCATTCAATTTGCTTTATGTTTTCTTACCATGGACTATCTCTTCACACCTCAATACTGTTTGAAGGCCATCTTTATATTCTTTTAGTACCTTTATTAATATTTGAAATTTAAATCTATCTGGAATTAATTTTGCTATAATATGTAAAATAGAAATAAAGTTTTCAAAATTATGAGTCAATTTTCTTAATTATATTTATTAATTCACTTTAACAGTGTGAACAGGTGGATATGCTACAAAAATCAGAAAACAGAAATCAATGACAAAATGCTATCTAGAAAATCCATAAATATTTGGAACTTAAACAACATACTTCTAAAAAACCCATGGGTCAATAAGAAATCATAGGATAATTCAGAAAATATTTTCACCTAAATAATGGTTAAAAGACACTATACCAAATTTGTGAGATGCAGCTAAAGCAGCGTTTAGAGGGAATTTTATACTTTTAAACACTCATATTAGAAAAAAGAACGGTTCAGATTTACGGATCTAAGCCTCTACATTAAGAAGCTGGAAAAGAAAAAGTAAATTAACCCCAAGGAAGAAAAAAGATTGTGAAAAGTAATAAGTCAGAAAACAATAAAGAAAAATCTATGAAACCAGTTGCTGATTCTTTAAAAATGTTTATAAAATGTCCTAGAAAGACTAATAAAGAAACATAGAGAAAAATATATATTATAATTACCTGGAATTAAAGAGAGAGCATCACTCAGATCACACAGACTTTTAAGTAGTAATGAGGGGTGTGATGAACAACTTTATGGCAATAAATTCAACGACTTTGATGTAGTTGACAAATTCCTTGAAAATTGCAAATTACTAAAACTTACAAAAGAATAGAAAGTCTAAACAGCCTCAGGTCTATTAAAGATATTAAACTTGTAATAAAAAGCCTTCCTACAAAGAAAACTTCAGGCCCAAATGGCTTCTTCAGGAAATCCTGTCAGACATTCCTTCTATGTTTGATAGAATTTCCTGTAATAAATAAATAATCCCAAGCCTACTAAACTCTGAAGGATACAGAGGAGGAGGGAATACTTCTCAACTTGTTTTATGAGGCTAGCCTAATCCCAGTACAAAAACCTGACAAGAAATTTGTAGACCAATTATAGACTAATATCCCTCTAAATATTTATGTAGAAATTCTCAACAAAATATTAGCAAATTGAATCCAACAATACGTAGAATAATATATAATGACCAAGTGGGATTTATCCCAGGGATAAAAAGTTCATTTAATATTCCAAAATACATCAGTATAACTCACCACCATAAAGTAGTGACCAGAGAAGAGCAAAGGACTAAAGGAGAAAAGTCATATTGTTATCTCAATAAATACAGAAAGAGCATTTGATAAAACACAAACACATTCATGATAAAAATATTTTCAGCTAACTAGAAATAGAAGGAAAGTTCTTTGATCTGGGAAAGAAGGTATACAAAAACCTACAAAAGTGAGATTAAACATACTTTAAAAAATAGCATTAACGCCGATCAAATACCTAGGAATAAATCTGATGAAAGGTGATTCAGACCTCCACACCGAGAAGTGCACTGCTGTCCTTGAGAGAAATTAAATGATACCTCAGTTAATGGGGAGATACCCTGTGTTCATGGATTAGAGTTCTTCATATTGAGAAGATGTCAATTTTCTCCAAATTGGTTTATAGGTTCAATGCAATCTCAAACAAAATTCCAGCATCCTTTAAAAAAAAAAAATTATTTTAAAGGTACATATTTATGGAGTACAGTGTATTGGGACTTCGGTGTTATCAGCTCCAAGCTCTAACCAGCTGAGCTAATTGACCAGCCCCTATTGTTTCTTTTTGAAGAAAGCTAATTCTAAAATTCTGTACGTGGAGGACTTAACACTACCTGGTTTCAGACTCCCTATAAAGCAGCAGTAATCAAGATGGTGTAATACTGACATAAGGACAGACAAATGGATCCACGGAACAGAGTAAGAGAGCTGGGAAATAAACCTACACGATATGGTCAATTGAGTTTTGATCAAAGCACCAAGTTAATTCAAAGTGGAAAGGAAAACTTTTTAAAGAAATGATGCTGAAACAAACTGGGTATCTGTATAAAAAATAAACGTAACCCCCCCCCAAAAAATAATTCAAGCTGGATCATTTATCCACATATAAACTTAGAACCATAAATATTTTAGAAGAAAATTTAGCAGAATATTTGCAAATTTGGGGAATATAAAGACACCAACCAAATTAGCACAAAAAACACTAACCACACCTCAAAAAATAATAACTGAATGTCATCAAGACCAACATTTCTACTCATCAAAAGATGCAATTAAGAAAACGAACAGGCAAGCCACAGATTAGGAAAAAAGTATTCACAATGATAAAGAATCCATATTCATAATATGTAAACAATTCCTAAAAAAAAAATAATAAAGAGGTAGACAACCCAGTTAAATATGGGCCTTAGATTCATAGACATTTTACAACAGAAGATACGTAAATGGCCAAAGAGCTCATGAAAAGATGCTCAACTTTATTTGTCATCAGGGAAAAGCAAGTTAAAATCACGGTGTTATCACTATACACCTATCGGAATGACTAAAATTAAAACAAGTAACAATATCAGATAATGGTGAGAATGTGGAGCAACTGGAGCTCCCATACAGTGCTTGTGGGCATAAAATGTGACAACAACTTTGTAGAACAACCTGGCAGTTGATATAAAGCTAAACACACATTTATCCTAAAACCCAGCAATTCACTTTCTAGGTATTTACCCCAGAGTCCTTGAGAAGACTTGTATGTGAATGTGCATTTCAGTTCTATTCAGACAACCATACATTGGAAAAATCCCAAATCCATCAATAGGTGAATGAATTAAATAATTTTTGATATTGTCAAACAATGGCATACTACTTAGCAATAAAATGACTGTTTATTGACACACACAGCTATGTGATTGAATCTCAAAATTATTATGCTGTGTGAAAGGAACCAAATACAAAAGAGTTTATACTGTACGTTTCCATTTGTGTGAATTTCTAGAACAAGCAAAACTAATCTCTGGTGATAGAAATCAGAACAGTGGTTGATTCTGTATGCGTGTGGGGTATTGACAGGAAAAGGGCATGAGGAAACTTTCTGCAGTGATGGAAATATTCTAGATCTTAATTTGGGTGTGTGCAACTGTCAAAATTTATTGAACTGGACAATAAAGATCTGTGCATTTTGTTGTGTGTAAATTATACATCAAATTAGAAAGAACAGTACAATGGAGGGAAATTTATATTTAGATATGTATTTCTATTGCTGCTACAACTATTTTATACATATATACATATATGTATGTGTACACACACACACACACACACACACACACACACACACACACACACACACACACACACACATATATTGGTGGCTGGCTAGTATGGGGATCCAAACCCTTGACCTTGGTGTTATCAGCATCACACTCTAACTAACTAAGCTAACCAGCCAGGCCCTGTAAGACATTTTTGTCTTACATTTTCTCACTGGTCCAGGCAATTGTATAACCAAAGTCTATCAAACTTTTAATTAGTAATTCCCATTGAATTTCCTTGATGCCAAAACCTTATAAAGTCAGCACACACACACATACACACACAACTGTAGACCATGTTCATTTTTAAATATAAATGTAAGAACACTAAATAGTAGAAAATTAAATCCCATAATACTACACTGTGATAAAATAGGATTTATTCCAGGAATACAAGGAGGCAAAGCATATGATTATCTTAAAACACACAAGAAAAGCTTTGGAAAAGGCCATGACATAGGATGGGAGGAGACTCACTTAAGATTTTGAGGCTGGAGTGTTTCACACCGCACTGGGATGTCAGCTGTGTTGGGGAGAGCCTCTCTGTCATGTTTCCTGGCCTCTCAGCTTCTGTGGAGTGGTCCCTGGCATGCAGCAGATGCTCAGTAAGCACGGATGGAGTAGAGGAATGAAGTCAACAATCCACATGGTACTGCAGCCTCCAGGCCCCAGTGGCCTCCACAGCCTGTCCTCCCCTAAGGTCATCTACCCAGCCATGCCCACCACATCATTTCTTTTTTTTAAAAAAAACTCTCTTGTAGTAGCCAACAATGTTTGAACTCCGGCTCTGGGCCAGGCACTGCTGCCAGGGTTTTGCATGGTTCGGCTCATGAAATCCACAGAGCCACCTGCCAGGTAGGCACTGTTCCTATCACTGGTCTCCTGACCACTGACAGCTGGGAGATGGGAGGACAATGTTTATATGGTGATATGTGTTCAATGTGTCCCACAAAGTTCCACGTATTAGAAACTTTATCCTCACTGGGGCAGTGCTAAGAGGGTGGGAAATCCTATTACGGTAATTGAAAGGTGGGGTCTTGAAGAGTTGATTAAGTTGTGAGGACTGTGCCCTCATGAATGGATTGATCCATTCATGGAGTAATGGGCATGGTTCTGATGGCTTTAAAAAGAGAATGAGGCTTCCGGTCAAGATGGCAGAATAGACGGTCCCCAGCATCACTCTCTCCCACAAATCAACCAAGTTACAACTATTAAAAAGCAACAACAGCCAAACTGGGGCTGCTGGAGCTCGGGGGAAGAGGAGGAGAGACCTATGGAGAGCATGAAGGTGGGAGAAGCCACGATGAGAGAAAGAAAGAACCGCTCTGACTGTTTTGAATCCCAGCTGCTTCCAGGCTGTAGCTGCTGAGTGCCCAGAGCAGGAGCTGACAAAAGCCACAGCTGTGCCCTTCTGATGAAGTAACTTGGAGGTGGCAGGAGGGAAGAGGGCCTTGGTGGGCCCCAGGCCAGCAAGACCACTAATAGAGTTCCCATGGACCCACATAGGAGCGAGGAGCCAGAACAACTGAAAAAAAGGAGCCACTCAGAGGCTGGTGAGTCATTGCAAGTGACCAGAGCATGGCCCATCCCATGGGAAGTGTTTGGAGCACAGGCAGTTGAGGAGACAGGCCTACTGGGAGAACACTGGGGCACAGCAAGGACAGTTGATCTGCACCCCAATCAGTGTAGGACCACTCAGAGGACACTGGTCAGGAATATAGAATTGCATGGGGTGCAGTTTGATGAAAAGACTCAGGCCCAGACCAGAGTTTCTATACAACTCGAGTGCACCGGATCTCGCTAGACCTGGAAGTACCTATAAGGTCAACCATTAAAACCTGAGCTGCACAAAAAGCCTTCCCCAGGGAATCAGCAGCAAAGCAGCAATTTATCTCAACCACAGGGCTCAAATGCTGGTCCCCCCAGGAGGTTCCCTCATTTTAGTAGTAAACAAAGGACAACAAATTAGTTCCAGCAGAGAGTTTCAGTAGTGGGAACAGCAAATAATCCCACACAGAACTGAAAGAAAAAACAAAGTACCCACAACCAGAGACAAAGTTTGATATTAACTAGTAAAGGTCTCATTTCACCAAAGAACACCTATAACACCTAGTCTTCTAGGTGTCTTCCAGAGGACTTCCAGAAGTTCCCTGGGCTAAGCCAGAAAGTGGTGGGAACTGGGGGCCTCAGCCATGTACTCTGACAACCACAACCAGTCCTGAGGGTGAGGACCACACACCCCTGACACACACAACCAGCCCCTTGACGACCACCGAGCCGCAGCAAGAAGGGCTCTGGGTTCCTGAGCTGGGATGATGGGGGGTGTGTGTGAGGGCTTTTGCCACACCCCCCGTGACTTCTGGACCCAGCTCAGCAATGATCAAGCCACCGCTGGAAGTCCCCTGGTCTCCCTGTGGGAATGAGGGGGGTGCCACAGGCCTCAATCCCACCCCTCCTCCTTCCTCCTTCTTCCATCTCATTTCCTTCCCCTTTTCCCTCTTCCCTTCCCTCTCAACTGCTCTGTAACAACATCATAGAAGGTAAAAAAAAAAAAAATTAATAATAATAAAAAAAGCTAATAGACTGAGTGGGGGAGAAAGAAAGGAGAGTTAGTGAGGAGGTCAGCTGTCTCGCTCAGCCACTTGCCACGTGACACCCTGCGTTGCTGTAGAGTCACCATGAAGAAAAGGCTCTCACCAGGTGTGTTCCCTGGACTTTAGACTTCCCTGCCTCCGATACTGTAAGAAATAAATTTTATTTCTTCACATGTTACCCAGTTTCAGGTATTCTGTTATAAACAGCAGAAACACACGAGCACATATGGTGAGGGATGGCATGGTCGCTCTCGCGGCCACTTGCTTCTCACTGGCTGGAAGCATTCAGTGGCAACCTCATCCCACCGAGCAGAGAATCCCTGGAATACCCTGCCTGGAGGAAGACTGGGGGACATGCACTGTGTATTTTAGGTGGAGAGACAAGAGAGAATGGCGAGGAGAACAGGAGCAGCATGTACTGAGCCCTAGTTCGGGTGGGCACTGCGCTTGGCAGCTGTAGGCGCATCCGCTTATGTTCTCCTCTCAAAAGCCCTCTGAGGTGCAGCTGCTGTTGTCCCCAGTTTACAGAGGAGAACACCGAGGCCCCTGGAGTGATGGACCCCCATGCACAGCTGGTGACCGGAGTGCTGTCACAAGGTGTTGGCCTGTGTGAGGATAAGGGCTGTGGACAGCTGAAGGCCTTGAGGTGAGGGCAGCTGAGCAGTCACGGAAAAGTGGGTGCCGTTGCTGGCGTTCTCTGGGGCCCTTCTGGGCCAGCCCCAGAGCCCAGTTGCAGGTGGGCGCCAGAATTCAGCTGTCAGAATGCTGGGATCGCAGCTCACCCAGACCTCGTGTGCGCCCCTCTGCACCTCCCGCTAGGGACGCAGCCGGGACACAAGGCTTCCAAGGCCTATGAGAAGTCCCACTCGCATTCCTACCACAGGGAACTCAGCACACGCCTGGTTTGACTGCTGGTTCCACCTCTTACTAGCTGTGTGGTCTTGGACAAGTCACTTAACCTCTGCCTGCCTCAGTTTCCTCCTTTGTAATTGGGATAACACTAACAACACTAGCTAACACTTCAGGTGCTTCAGGTGCACCAGGTTCTGTCCTAAGTGTGCGCCTCTAACTCACTGTGTGATAAAGAATGTTAGTCGCACTGTTTTACAGAAAAGGAAGCTGAGGCTCAGAGAAGTCAGGTGCCCTGGCCAAGGTCACCCAGCCAAGCTGTGCCAGGACC
Organism: Cynocephalus volans; assembly: GCF_027409185.1. Taxonomy (NCBI): domain Eukaryota; kingdom Metazoa; phylum Chordata; class Mammalia; order Dermoptera; family Cynocephalidae; genus Cynocephalus; species Cynocephalus volans. Next base: position 61,408,247 of record NC_084460.1, read on the forward strand.
GTCCGTGCTTCTTGTGCTGCATCAGCTGTCTGAGAACCCCTCCTGCAGGGTGGGGTAGAGGTGATGGGGAGGACAGGTAAGCCCCCTCCATGGAGAGGAGGGCAGGCTGCCTGGGGAAAGGGCTTAGAATGTTAGTGTTCTGATCCTCCCCACCACCCCCATGGCAGGCAGGGGCACTGCACCAGGCTGCTCTTCCCAGGCTGATCCCTCCAGGCATCTAGATGATTACCTCGGCATGTGAGGCCACACCTAAGAGCCGCTCCAACCCCAGGGAAGGTCAGTCTCCCATCTCTGCTTGCATCTGGGTCCCTCTGTCCTTGCTGCCCCCATTTTCCTCTGTCACTTCTCTGTGGCATCACTACCCCTCTCTCACCATCCTCCCAGGGCTGCTTCTGCATCTCCTGCTCCTCCCACTGTGGGCAGGGGGCCCCTGGGTACCCACCAGCCCCGGCACCACCACGGCAATGGAAGGAGAGCCCCCAGCCTGCGAATTCCCCGGGCATCCAGACCTCTAGCTGTGACCGTAAACAACTGCCTTAATTGCTCTTAGTTGGTGAAAGTCAATTCGACTTATTACCTATGGAAATATCGCAAAATTTTATATTAAAAAATGGAAACAGTAAGAACGTTAGTGGATTCAAGCATGCAAATCTGGAAGTTGTAATGTCTTTCCTAACATGGACTTATAGTATTTTCAGCAAGTGAATTTTTCTCTTTGAACTTCGTTTGCGCTGTCCTGCCTTTATTGATAGTTTGTTCTGAGCTTTGTAAAAAATCAGACTGCTGTTTAATGACCCACGGGCTCACTGCTTAGTTCTGGGCAGGTTTTGTGCTCTCACACACCTCGAAAAAGTCTTGGGTTTTATAGTCAGATTCCACTAAGGGCTGTGTGACCTGGACACGAGTTAGCGTGGACAGCTGTCACCACCACCAGGATGCTGTGGGCCAGCTTCCGGAACTTTATCATGGTGGTTTCAATATCATCCTCAGAATCATCAAAACCTCATGACTTTGCCCTAATTCTGGTGGAACTAGTCACCAGTCTGAAATCTTAACTATTTTAAAAGAAATAAAATCACTTTATTTTCCAGTAAGGAAAGCTTCAGAAGCTAATAGCCAACGATGGACTTCTGACCAGAAATTTTATCCTAAGGTTTCCTTTCTATGGTAATTAAATAAATATCACATATGGTTGGCGCTTTAATGGTGATTGTGAACATGGATGAAGACTGTCTTTTTAAGCTAGTAAGACGTTACCTCCTGTTGTTTTACTTTTAATGACACTTTTAAAAACTTTCTTTAGCAAGCCCCTTAATTCATCTTTAGTAAAGAAACTTCCTGCCAACCCCCTGTTGCCACACTGGAATCTTCCAGAAAGAAGTGTCCCCAAAGGAAGAAGGATATCCATGAGAGTCAGGGAGAGAGTGGCATGTATAGGAGAGTGTAGGGAGGATGGTGTGGTGGCTGGAGGAACTGGACCTTAGCCTCCTGTGCCAGGTGTCACAGATGCACAACTCTAAATGTCTTGCCAGCCCTAGCTTGTTTGAGAGGCACCACATATTCACTCCCTCACGGATTCAATGTGCAGTTTAAAGGGCTCAGAAGACACACCCCAGGGGCACCATGAAAGCCAAGTCTTCTGCAGGCATCATGGTGATGGTGGTAATAGTGGTGTTAGTGGTTACAGTGTTTCTTATTTTTATTTTTTGGTGGCTGCCTGGAACAAGAATTGAGCCCTGGACCTTGGTGTTATCAGCACCACACTCTAACCAACTGAGCTAACTGGCCTATAGTGTTGTGGTTGCTAGTGATGGTTATAGTGATGGTGATGGTGGTGATGGTGGTGATAGTGGTCTTAGTGCTGGTAATGGTGGTGGTGGTGGTGTGGTGATGGCGATAGTCATGGTGATGGTGGTGGTGGTTGTGATGGGGTGGTTATGGTGATGATGGTAGTAGTGAGAGTGGTGGTGATGGTGATGGCGATGGTGGTGGTGGTGGTGATGGTGGTGATGGTGGTGGTGGTGGTGATGGTGGTGATGATGGTGGTGGTGGTGGTGGTGATGATGGTGGTGATGGTGATGGTGGTGGTGGTGATGGTGGTGATGGTGATGGTGGTGATGGTGATGGTGGTGGTGGTGGTGATGATGATGGTGATGGTGGTGGTGGTGGTGGTGATGGTGATGATGGTGATGGTGATGGTGGTGGTGGTGATGGTGATGTTGGTGATGATGGTGGTGGTGATGGTGGTGGTGGTGGTGGTGGTGATGGCAGTGGTGGTGATGGTGGTGATGATGGTGGTGATGGTGATGGTGGTGGTGATGGCGGTGATGATGGTGGTGGTGATGGTGGTGATGGTGATGGTGGTGGTGGTGATGGTGGTGATGATGGTGGTGGTGGTGATGGTGATGATGGTGATGGTGATGATGGTGGTGATGGTGGTGATGGTGATGGTGGTGGTGGTGATGGTGATGGTGATGGTGGTGGTGGTGATGGCTGTGGTGGTGATGATGGTGGTGGTGGTGATGGTGGTGGTGGTGATGGTGGTGGTAGTGGTGGTGATGGTGGTGGTGATGGTGATGGTGGTGGTGGTGATGGTGATGATGGTGGTGATGGTGATGGTGGTGGTGGTGGTGGTGGTGATGATGGTGGTGGTGGTGGTGGTGATGATGGTGGTGGTGGTGGTGGTGATGGTGGTGATGATGGTGATGGTGATGGCGATGGTGGTGGTGGTGATGGTGATGGTGGTGATGGTGGTGGTGGTGATGGTGGTGATGATGGTGGTGATGGTGATGGTGGTGGTGGTGATGGTGATGATGGTGGTCACGGTGGTGATGGTGATGGTGATGTTGATGATGGTGGTGGTGGTGATGGTGGTGATGGTGATGGCGATGGCGGTGATTGTGGTGATGGTGATGGTGGTGATGGTGATGGTGGTGGTGGTGATGGTGATGATGGTGGTGATGGTGATGGTGGTGGTGGTGGTGGTGGTGATGATGGTGGTGGTGGTGGTGGTGATGATGGTGGTGGTGGTGGTGGTGATGGTGGTGATGATGGTGATGGTGATGGCGATGGTGGTGGTGGTGATGGTGATGGTGGTGATGGTGGTGGTGGTGATGGTGGTGATGATGGTGGTGATGGTGATGGTGGTGGTGGTGATGGTGATGATGGTGGTCACGGTGGTGATGGTGATGGTGATGTTGATGATGGTGGTGGTGGTGATGGTGGTGATGGTGATGGCGATGGCGGTGATTGTGGTGATGGTGATGGTGGTGGTGGTGGTGGTGATGGTGATGATGGTGGTGATGGAGATGGTGATGATGGTGGTGGTGGTGATGATGGTGATGGTGGTGGTGGTGATGGTGATGGTGGTGGTGGTGGTGGTGATGGTGGTGATGATGGTGGTGGTGATGGTGGTGATGATGGTGGTGATGGTGATGGTGGTGGTGGTGGTGGTGATGGTGATGGTGGTGGTGGTGGTGGTGGTGGTGATGGTGGTGGTGGTGATGGCGGTGGTGGTGATGGTGGTGATGATGGTGGTGGTGATGGTGGTGATGATGGTGGTGATGGTGATTTTGGTGTTGGTGATGGTGATGATGGTGGTGATGGTGATGGTGATGGTGGTGGTGGTGGTGGTGGTGATGGTGGTGGTGGTTATTGCGGTGGTGGTGATGGTAGTGATGATGGTGGTGGTGATGGTGGTGATGATGGTGGTGATGGTGATGGTGGTGGTGGTGGTTGTGATGGTGATGACGGTGGTGTTGGTGATGGTGGTGGTGGTGATGGTGGTGATGGTGGTGGTGGTGGTGGTGGTGATGATGGTGGTGGTGGTGATGGTGATGGTGGTGGTGGTGGTGGTGATGGTGATGGTGGTGGTGGTGGTGATGGTGGTGGTGGTGGTGATGGCGGTGGTGGTAAGGCTGATAATGGTGGTAGTTTGGAGGAAGCAGAGACGGATGTAGCTGGCTCTTCACCTTCACTGCCTTTCCCCTCCTGCAGTCACATGATATCTGGGAGGCAGCAGCCATCTTGTAACCATGAGGCAGCAAGAATGACCATAAAATACAGTTTACTAAGTGTGGGTAAGTGGAGAGATGAGAGCCTGGGCCTTAGAAGCTGCAGTTGAATAATTGAACCAGTGCTAACAGAAGGCCACCTCTGAACTTGTGTTTTTTTTTTGAGAAAAATAACAATCCCTGCTTGTTTTAGCCACTGTTGGCCAGATGGGCTTTCTGTTGCTTGCAGTCAGTCAATAGTGATAGAGGAATCCTCCTGGGAGATGAGAGATACCTGATAGCACCACATATAACCCTCGATGTCTTGTTTGAGCAAACAATACTCTGTTCTTACGATTTTTATTTTTTCCTTCATGATAATTTATGGTACTTATCAGACAGTCCCACTATATAAAGTATTTGGAGATTTTTAAAACAAAATCTCTATTTGTTGTTTCTTTTGATTCTTGCTCCTGATGGGTCACTTTCTTGACTGTTTTGTAATTTTGATGAGTGAGCTCATGTGTGCTTGGGCTTTATTTGTGGGACTTCTTTGTGGCCTGGATTGAGAGGATTGATATATATTCCTGCCACATGTCCATTGGCTTACAAGCCCAGGAGTAGTTTTCACGTTAAATTCATGGTTTGTGTGGTACCTAGGCCATGAGGTATAATAAATGTGAACCCTAAACCCTAAATGTTAAATGACGTGGGCATCGCTTACAGAGTTTACAAGTTCTCAGGGAACGTGTTTCATTTCCTTCAGAGCTCAAGCTAAAACACACAATCTTCCTTGGCCTTTCTCTTTGTTAGGCTGCATTCTGCTTTTTCATCAACTGTGGAGCTTCTTGAGGGTGTCCTCTTCTTCAGGGATCTCAATCATAATGCCCCACCCCGCTCTGGCCCATGAATTCTTCCCCCATACATGCAGCTATAAACCCAAGCCCCAAGGGACAAAAATGGACCCCATTTCCCCTCCACCTCCATGAGGCATCTGAAATACTAGCACCTACTTAGCCTGTCGTTTTCCATGTTTCTCTCCATTTCGTGCCCCTTGTATTTACCCTCATTTCTTTTTGAACTCATTTACGCATTTAAGACATTTATTGCATTTTGTCCAGCATTTGGCACAATCGCAAGTCAGGCAGGTTGGGCACAAAGAGTTAGCTCTAAAGATGTTCTCTCCATCACTGTGACAGCCATGCACCACTCCCCCAAGGGCAGGAACCCAAATGTCTCCCAGGACGTAAGGAATGGCCAGCTCCAGAGGGCTGTGCCCAGACTCTTCTTTTCCATTTAATTACCAGCACCAGCTCCATGTGTGTCCATTGTTGCACATTCATATGTGTCTTACCAAACTGCATTAAAGTTATTTTGTAAAAAAAAATTTAATAAAGTGGGAAAATATTCTTGACATATTTTTCGTTAAAATCACAAAAGCAATGTAGGTTGCCTGAAAGCTATGTGCAGCACAAGTCCTATCTGGTAAAATGAAATGATGCAAGGAAAGTATATGAGAAGGATATATACAAAAAATATTAAAAGAGGTTATCTTTGGAGTGGGATTACAAATAATTCTAATTTTTTCTTTATATTTTTATATGTTTTCTAGGTTTTTAAAATAGAGAATATGCATGACTTTAATAATAGAACTTGTTTTCAAGAAGGCAGATAGGGTAATTGCTATGAAAGAGAGCCTGTGCTGGGCCTGGGTCACCTCCAGAGCTGACTGCCTCTGGGAAGACCTGGCCTCCCCTCTGCTCTTCACACTGTTAGTCCCATCAAAGAGCCTGGGCTGGGCCTACTAGCGAATTGCAGCTTATGGAGGAAATGATTAAGCCAGAAATAACAGCAAGGAGAACATTAATAATAACAGCACACACGACGGGTGGGGTGGTGGGGCGTGGGACCAGTAGCTAGATGCTAAGTCCTGTAGGACAGCTGCTGAGCTCTAGATGCAGCAATGTGTGAGTCCCCATAGGGACAGGCCCCAACCATCTTGTTCCTTCATTACTGTCACTGTATTTTATTCATTCCCTAAAGGTCATTATTGCTCCTAGCACAGGGACCAAAACTTCCCCAAGTGAAGGAGCAGTGATATGCCACAGGCCAGAGGGGATGAGATGAAAAGGCTTAGCAATGCGATAAACCAAACAGTGGTTCAGCTCCATTCTCCATCTAGGCAAACGACTAACCCTCAGACCCTCAGTTTCCTCATCTGTGAAATGGGCCATTGTGCCCCTTCCCACTTTTAAGGGATCTTGGGAGGATAAAATTAGACAAAATAACAAGTGTAGAGACCATCCGAGCACGTGGTGTGTGTGGTCGCTCACAGAGTACCAGTTTTTCTTTGTCCACTGATGTGAGTCATTTGATCCTGTGTCCCTCAGTTCTGTCATTTATATAATGGAGTTATTAATAGTGGTTGCACTTCTCTCAGGGCAGCTGCATGAACTGATGTAAATGTAAGTGTGAGCGTGATTTAAAAACTAAAAGTACTTTAGAAAATGCAAATAAAAAAGTGCTCATGATAAATCTAAACATGCTGAACTTTCAGAAGGTGTGTCTTAATCCGCGAGGGTACCGTTTTTGAAACAGAAAGCCAAGTTGGTCTGATATTTTCACTTCTAGTACGAAACGAAGGCTGGAGGCAGTCTCAGCATCCCGTGCAGGCCCAGGGTCGCAATGGCCGCCCACCCTGCGGTGTGGTGTGCGGGCTCTAGGCCTGTGGGGTGATCACCACTCAGCTGCACCTCTCCCGGTGGAGAGGCATGTGCCCGCAGGAGAATGCAGAGGCAGACACCTGCCCTGGACAGAGGGCTGGGCAGCCACTTGAGTGCAGGAGGGAATGGAAGGGGCAGGGCGAGCAGTTTGGGGGTGGGGTGGAGTGGGCGGGGTGGCCCATGAATGTGGGGCTGGCGGCCCTTGGTCTCACTTTGTTCCCCTCGGAAGGGAGCCCGTGGGGCGGCAAAGGTCCCCAGCCCCTGCTCTGTGGCTGCTTGCGTGGGTCCTTTGGGTGGCCAGGCGGTCTCATTGCTGAGGGATGCGCCCAGAGTGCACATGGGCCATTCTTTCCCAGGAGCGCGCATCAGGACAGCCTGCCTGGGTCCTATTCAAGGTCCTGTTCCATCTTCCGCGTCAGAGTGGGGGTTAGGGAGGGAGTGCAGGTCTGCACACAGCCTTTGGTGGGTACAGTTAGGGACCTTTGGGAGACCCCCAAGTTGCCCAGACCTCTTCTCTGTTAGTGACACTGTCTAGGACCATGAAGGTGGATGGGAGCCTGACTGGCAGAGTGGGATGTGGTAGTGATGTATGGACCCCTCCACACAGAGCGGGTAACCCAAAGCACATCCCCTCCCATGGAGGACTGGCCTCAGACCTCAGGAGAGGGGCTTCAGGACCCCAAGAACTGCCTCCAGCCAGAATAAACAGGTGGGCTGGGACCCCAAGGGAAGGTGTGACACCAGCATGATGCTCTCCCAGCCGTATAGCACTGTCCTGTATGCCAAATCCTGCACACATGCTATTTCATTGTCACACCAGCCTGCAGAAGTGGAAAGGGATAGAAACCCCACACCACGGTTGAGGAAACTGGGGCTCAGCCAGGGAGCCCACCCAAGGCACAGTAGCCAGCTTTGGGTACCATATTCCTGATGCAAACCTGCTGGGCTCCAATGTCCAGGACCTACTGGGCCGACCTGCTATGCTGACCAGGGTCCCAGAGGACGTTAGGGCTGATCTGAACTTAGCACTGAGGGATGTCTTTCTGACAGTAACCTGGACCTTCTGGAGGAAGATTCCAGATCCCTCATCCCACTTGTCTGGGAGCATCCCCTTCTCAGGATCCTGGGTCTCTCCTGCCTGACCTGTCCCAGCCCTTACAATAGGCAGGGTTCTACCTGGCTGTGGGACCAGGTGCAGGTTAGAGACAAAACAGGGTGGGAATTTGGGGCTCAGCCTTAGCTGGTTTATTCATTGGTTCATTTATTCATTCATTCATTCCCAAAGCTTCCGAGAGCATCTACTGGGCTCTGGGTGCTGGGTATTTAATGCTGAGGAAAACAGCTGTGTCCTGTCCTCAAGGAGCTCACAGGCTAGTGGGGGTGGGGTGGTGGTGGTAGGAAAGCATTAAACAGCTCATAGCAGAAGCAGGTGACTCTTTATAATTTGGGGTTGTCACCGAGAGGCTGGGCAGGAGGGTGTGAGATGTTGTTTGGGCATCTGACCTGGCCCTGGTGGGGGCAGGACGCTCCTGAGGGAGAGGCTGAGCAGCCGGCTGGTGGCGGTGGCTTGGGAAAAGTAAGTGCATCCAGGCCAGGAACAGCCTAGGATGCCCTAGGGTGTCCAGAGGCAGGGCAGGGCCACACATGTGCACCTGGAAGGAGGTCCTTGTGGCAGAGAGGAAAGGAGGAAGGCGGGGCCAGCGCTGGGGAGTTCAGAGCCACAGCAGGGTTACAGGAGGCGGTGAGGACAGGCCAGGCTGCGGCAGCTACACAAGGAGCCGCACCTCCTGCCCCATCCCACCCTGACTGAGGCCTGGAGACCTGGGGCCAAGTGGGAATCAGCCTGCATATGTTGCTCTGTGAGGAGGGACCTCCTCCTTGAGAAGCCGGCCCTCTGAGAGTGTCAGGAAGACCAGGTGCTGCCCAGCTTGGCACCATGCATTTGTTTTTGAAGCGAGAGAGAGGACAATAGTGTCGACTACTTCAAAATCCTGTCCCGCGGAGCAAGGCCCCGTGTGGGTTCTGTCTGCACGCACTGAGGCCTGCGGAGCTCTGGTCTACACAAACCCACAGCGCCTTCTCCCCCACTGCGTCCCACAGGCCAGCAGCTGCGTGAGTACGAGGTCCTCGCTGCTAAACCCTGTCTGTTCATCCACTGACAAGAGAAGACGAGTGGGAGTCAGGTAGAGAGAAGGAGGAGGCATGCTTTCTCCTCTACCCTCTCCTACCTCTACCCTGTCCTGTTTTCTTTTTTTTTCCTTTTAAAAAGGTCCCTCTGGCTGCTGTATGGAAACTAGGTGGGGGTGGGGAGGGCAACAGGATGGAGCTGGGGCTGGTTGCCCTCCAGATGAGAGAGAGCTCCCTGGTGAGGGCCAGGGGCTGTGTTTGCTGTGGCTGGGCGGGGCCTGCTGTGGGCTCAGCATGAGTGGGCGGGGGTCATCCACGGAGGGTCTGGGCAGATCCTGAGTGCATCAGCTGGGCTGTTGACTCCTGTCCCGGGGCCGCCCTGCCTGCCCCAAGCCAGGTCCTGTGCTGGGCACTGGGCCACAGCCCTGCCCTTGGCTGGCCTTGGGGGAAAGTCATGTACTTTTAGGACTAGAAAGGCCCATCAGAGGGGTCCAGAGTCAATGCCAGGAAAGAAGGCAGAGACTTGAGTGGCGGTGGCCACATGCTGGTGCCATGCTGCTGCTGCTGGGCTGCTACCTCTTTTCCTGGCATTTTCATTGGCTTCTCCCCCATATTACAGGTAAAGCAACTGATGTTTCTAGAGACTCAGCTAGCAAGTGGGAAAGCAGGGGTTGGCCAAGGAGTGGCTGGAACCCACAGAGGCTGACATGTCCTCCCCTGTACCTTCCTGGCCCTGCACCCACCCCCCCGTGAGGATAGACCCCTGATGCATGCTTGCTGCAGAGCCAGGCTTCTCCAACGTGACTGGGCCTGTTCCACATACGCACCTGTACCCAAACGTGCACACGCACATGCACATCCCCCGCTTGCCACTACCCTCTGGTGTGTGCCCTTCCATACGCCTGCCTGGGGCTCCCCCACGCCTGACCTTCCACCATGTGGGCTCTGTGTTCTGAGCTCGTATCCCCACTCCCAGCCACCACCCCAGCCACAAGTATTTGCCAGGATGCCTGGCATGCTCTTTCCTGGAACCTGTCCCTTTCTCTGCCCCTCAGTGCCTGGCTTGGCTGTGGCAGAGGGTGAGGATTTGCAGTGCAGAAGTAAAGAGAGATTTTTCCTAATTCAAACAATGTCCAAGCCATTGTCTGCAGATGCAGCCCCACAGCCACTGCATTTTTCACAGACGGTGCCTTGCCAAGAAAAAGAGACGCCTCTGCCAGCTGCCAAGGGGGAGGAGAAATTCCAGGGAAGCTGCACAGCATGGCAGGCCTGGCTCCTGCAGGCCTCCCGTGAGCGCTCCTGCCAGAACAGCGTTTGGAAGGGAGGGAACTGGGCAGATCTGGCAGCCTGGGCCAGGGGCTGGCCTCCTGCTCAGGACGGGTACGGCCCACTCTTCACACTCCTGGGTTCTCTGGGTCCTGACCCAGCAGGGGAGATGTGCTCCTTTAGGCCGTCTAAGCCTAGATCCTTCTTTTCTTTCTTTCTTAAAATAATTGTTTTGATTTTGTGAACAGGCAGACTATTATTCACACAGCTCAAATGCCAAGAGCTTCAAAAGGCTCCCAGTGAAGTGTCCCTCTTGCCCTGTCCCCCCCACCAGGCCTTCCTCTTCACGGCAGCCAATATCACTTGTTCCTTGCATGTCTTTCCAGAGACATTTTTGGCACATTGAAGCAAATATGTGCATAAATTCCTCTTTTCCTCCATTTTTTTTTTTTTTTTTTTTGCAGAAAACACAGCACACGCCACTGGATCTTCTTTATGTTGCTTTTTTCACTCGATGGCGTGAGAGTGGAGACCACTCGATGTCAGTATATAGAGACTCCTTATGAATTCGGGGGGCATAGTTCATGGTGTGGAGCGATCATAGTTTATTTAACCAGCACTGCATCCGGTTGTTCAAAACTCACCTGGGCAGCACCCACCGTGTGCCCAGTGCTGTGTCTGGGTCCAGGGGGAGGCTGTCAGTCACAGCTTTTCATGGAAAGAACAGGCTGGCTGCTGTATGCCAGCTCTGATGACGCTGTGGAAGAGACGCTATGGTCGTGTGGAAGAGGTCCAGCTGAGCACAGGCAGCACAGGAACTGAGGCTGGGTGAGGATGGGGGATTGTTTCTCACCTACTCTCTGAAGAGCAACTGTTGCCCTTATACTAAAGGAGGGTTTTTATTGGATGTTTGTGATTTTAACAAATTACATTTTAAAATATAAGGCATATGTGTAAGACCGTCTCCCTTGACTTCTTTGCTCTTGTGGGATTGGGACTGTCTCTGCCCGCCCTCTAAGCTGGAGGTCTGTATAGTCTGCTGAGATCAGGTTAGCATTACAGTAACCTGCATGGCCCACACTGTGATACACCCCCCACCCCACAACCGTATTCAGATTTTTACTCCCACCACCTGTCCCTCTCCAACGAAGTCACCAGTGCTTGTGGGGACCATTCACCATCTCCTGTCTCCCTCAGGAAAAACCAGCATCCTGCCACTCAATTGCAGGGCTCACTCTGTTTTCCAAAGCAGGTAAGAGAGGAAACGTAGATTTAATGAGGATCTGCAGGGTGCCAGAGTGAAGGGAAAACAAGGGCTGGATCGCAGGGTAAAGCCAACGGTAAGTTAGTGTTCAGAAATCATGTCATAAATTCTGACACAATTAATTAAAGCAGATAGCAAGTTTGAAAACAAATTTCTTGGTAGTCAAATCAGATCAGCTTAAAACATTCAGACCCATGAATATATGCATTCTTTATTTATAACAAATCTGGTCAAATGGTGCCAGTATTATTGAGTATCTAAGTGGAAAAAAGCAAAACAAAACAAAAACCTTGACCCTACCTTACACCATTCACAAAAAAATCATTCCCAGGTAGATTTACATTTGAATGGGAAAGGAAAAGCAATATAGCTTTAGAAGATAATATAGGTGTATCAGTGGAGGTTCATCCAGAGAAGCAGAGCTAGTCAGTGATCACATGTATGTATGCACGTGCGCATATGGATTTATTACATGGAATTGGCTACACAGCTGAGGAGGCTGGCTAAGCAGCTCTACAGTCTGTAGGGCAGGCAGTCCGTGGCTGTTCGGACAGTGGCTCAGAGAATGCCTAAACCCTTTCAAAAAAGCCTTTCAACTGATTGAGTCAGGTGCATCAAGGATATCTCCCTTTTGACTATCTTAAAGTCAACTGATTTGGGACTGGGATCACATCTGCATACTCCCTTTGCAAAGCATGAAGGCTAGGATTTGAGTGAATGACTGGAGAAGGGGTGTGCATGCTCACCAGGCTGCTGCTTCCCTCTGTCCTCCAACCCTCAAGAAAGAAGGTCCCTTGTCACCCCCCTAACCCTGTAGCCCACCGTACCTGAGAGCATGCAAGAAAGAGCATTTGTGGGAACTATCATTCAGCCTAAGTAAGTTGACACATCAGAAAGCCATCACAATAAGCAAATAGCTTCAGGACTTTGAGGTAGGGAGAGACTTCCTAAGCAGAATACAAAAAGCACAAACCATAAAGAAAAAGACTGATAAGTTTACACTAAAATTAAGAAAGTCTGTTTATCAAAGAGTCCAAGTAAGAGTGTACAAAAGCAAGCTAAGAGTGGGAGAATAGCACATATAACTGACAAGGAGCTCATGTTCAGAATATACAAAGAATTCTTAAAAATCAGTGAGAGAACCACAATCAATACAATAGAAAAATTTGAAAGAGACTTGAATAGGTACTTTGCAAAAGAGTTAATCTTAATGGCCAGTAAACACATGAAAAATTGTTCAGCCTTATTTCTCATTTCAGAGAGATGCAAATTAAAACCACAGTGAGGTATCTGTGGTAGTTTTAAAACATGTTCACAAATTATTTAATACTCCTTTCTTCAACAGATGGAACTTAATTTGTCTCCCCTTGAGTGTGGGCTGGACTGAAGCAACTCACCTTTAATGAGTAGGATATGGCCAAAGTCATGGTATGTCACTTCTAACAATAGGTTGCAAGAGACAATGTGACCTCTTTCTCTGTCTCATCGCCAGCTGGGGGAAGTCTGATGCCATGTCATAGGGATGGATAGGCAGACGTATGGAGAAGCAAATGTGGTGAGGAGCTGAGGCTCCTGCCATCACATAGTGTTGGTGCGCCATCTTAGCAGTAGACTCCCCAGCCCTTGCAAAACCTTCAGATGTCTGCAGCTCTGGCTGACATCTTGACTGAAGCCTTGCAAATGGCCAGAATCACCCAGACAAGCCACTCCTGACTTCCTGACCCACAGAAACCTTGAGATAATAAGTGTGTGTTATTTTAAGTCATTAAGTTTTGAGGGTAATTTTTATGCAGCCGTAGATATCTAGAACAATACCTTTACTCACCAGAATGATTAACTTTGAAAAGACGATAATACCAAGTGTTGATGAGAATGTGGAGCAACTGGAACTCTTACCTACTGCTGGTGGGAGTGTAAATTGATACAACCATTTTGGAAAACAATTTAGTATTATTTCTATTTCTATTATTTCCTAAATAACTGAAGGCATTCATTTCCGATGACCCACACCCAATGACCCAGCAATTCCACTTATGGGAATGTACCTAGCAGAAAGGTGCATGTGTATATGTGCACAGAGGATGCATGTACAGAACATTTCTAACAGCATTATTTGTAATAGCCCCAAACAGAAAATGTATTGAAATTCCATTCCCAGTTCATTCATACAGTAAGCCATGAAAATTAATGAATTATGGCTATACACAATAATATGAATAGGTCTCAGAAGTATAATTTGAGTAAAAGAAGATAGAAGCCCGAAATGAAAGAATCCATACCGTATAATTCCATCTTAATGAATTTGCCTCTGGTGAGGTGGAGGGTCCCAGGGGTCTTCTGGGGAGTTGGCAGTGTTCTATTTCTTTACCTGGCTGATGGGTACATGGTTGTTCACTATATTACCTGCACATTTTTTTTTGCACCTTTTTTTAGTGCCTTTTTCATACATTTATATGAATGTATACTTTAAAAAAGATTTAAAAAAATGCAATCCAACAGTATAACACCAAACCCCAAAGCTTCACGGCCTGTCTCAGCCCTTGGCGTGGGCTCAGCAGCCCTTCCTGGTGGGCAGCTCGGTGGATGCCGTTTCAGCAGGACAAAACTACGCAGCTGGCCTGTGGCCCTCTGGTAGGTGTGACCTCTGGGAGTCCACAGAATGTGTGTTTTCTGGGTAATTCTCCATGAAAAATATTTCTTTGATTAAAGCTGGAGAACAGAGAGTTTGAATCTATGTTCTCTGGTGAGAACTCGGCTGACTTGAGGGCCGTCACACACTTAGAGATGGAATGGTAGGATGGTGGCCAGGTTTCATCCCCTCATCCACAGTGGGGGACAGCACAACCCTGGCAGCACTGGGCCCCATCCGCAGACACCCCTGGGCAGCTCTTTCCAGGGCAGGTTGTAGGTGTGTCCAGGTGAGAATGAGGCTGACACTCCCTGGCCTTCTTAGGAGTGCGAGGTGATATTTCATTGTGGTGTTGATTTGCATTTCCCTAATGACTGGTGATGTTGGGCATCTTCCGATGTATTTATTAGCCATTTGTGTAACTTATTTGGAGAACTGTTTATTTAAATCCTTTTCCTGTTTTAAGATTAGGATATTTGCCTTTTTATATTCTTTCTTTCTTTCTTTTTTAATTTTTATTTTTTTTAAAGTTGACTGGTAAGGGGATCTTAACCCTTGACTTGGTGTTGTCCAGCACTGCACTCTCCCAAGTGAGCTAACCGGCCATCCCTATATAGGGATCCGAACTCGTGGCCTTGGTGTTATCAGCACCGCACTCTACCGAGTGAGCCACTGGCTGGCCCCTGCCTTTTTATATTCTTGATATAGACCCTTATCAGTTATGTGAGTTACAGATATTTTCTCCCATTCTGTGGTTGTCTTTTCACTTTCTTGATAGTGTATTTTGGTGAATAAAGTTTTAAATTTTAATGATGTCTGATTTATCTATTTTTCTTTATTTACTTGCATTTTAGGTGTCATATCTAAAAAACCATTGCCTAATTCAAGGTCATGAGGATTTACACTATGTTTTCCTCTTAGGAGTTTTATAGTTTTAGCTCTTATATTTAGACTTTGATTAGACTTTGATTCATTTTGAGTTAATTTTTGTATATGGTATGAGGTAGGAATCCAAGTTAATTCTTTTGGCTGTCCAGTTAGCTCAGTTGGTTAGAATGTGGTGTTGATAACACCAAGGTCAAGGGTTCAGTTGCCCTTACTGACCAGCTGCCAACAAAACAAAACAAAACAAAACAAAACAAAACAAAACAAAACAAAACAGCAACAAAAACAAACTAATTCTTTTGCATGTGGATATCCAGTTGTTCTAGTACCCTTTGTTGAATTGACTTGGTGCCTTTGTCGGAACTCAATCGACCATAAATTACGAATATTTCTGAAGTCTTAATTCTATCACATTGACCTATTTGTATATCCTTGTGCCAGTACCACACAGTCATGATTATTATAGCTTTTTAGTAAATTTTGAAATTGGAAAATGTGAATCCTCAAAATTTTTCCTTTTTCAAGATTATTTTGGCTATTCTGAGTCCCTTGCATTCCCATTTGAATGGCCATTTCTGTGAAAAAGGCTGTTGAAATTTTGATAGCAATTGCATTAAATTTGTAGATCAATTTGGAGAGTATTGACATTTTAGCAATATTAAGTCTTTTAATCCAAGAACACCAGATGTCTTTCCATTTACTTAGGTCTTCTTTAATTTCTTTCAACAATGTCTTGTAGTTTTCAATGAGCAGTCTTATACTTTTGTTAAATTTATTCGTTAAGTATTTTATTATTTTTTAAAGGACGTTTGCATATATATAAAATATTTGTCTGAGTTTTCTTCTTATGCTTTTGGTTTTAATATCTGGGTAATGCTGAATTTATAAAATGAGTTGACAAATGTTTCCTCTTCCATATTTCGAAAGAGTTGGAATAAAATTGGTACTCGTTGTCCTTATGTATTGGCATAAGTCTTTTATTCTTTTTCTGATATTGTTAATAAAATTGTTTTAATTTCATTTTGGGATTGTTCATTGCTAGTGTATAGAAATACAATGGATTTTTGAATATTGATCTTAAATCCTGCAACAGTGCTGAAATCATTTATTATCTATAATAGTTCTTTTTTCTTTTTGATGTGGATTCATTAGGTTTGTATATGTAAGATTATGTTATCTTCAAGTAGAAATAGTTTTACTTCTTCCTTTCCAATCCAGACACCTTTAATTTCATTTTCTTGCCTAATTGCTCTAGCTAAAACCTTCAGTACACTGTTAATTGGAAGGGCCTCCCAACTGGGTCACCTCCCTGTAAAAGAAGCTCTCCTGGAAGCCCTGTCCAACAACTTCTACCTACATACATTGTCCAGAACTTAGTTACATGGTCACCTCTATCAGTAAGGGAGACTGGGGGAATGTAGTTTTCCTCATGGGCACATTTCTCCATTCATATAACTGTGCAAAATCAAGTTTTTGTTACAGATGATAGAAGAAAGAGTGGATATTTTTGTAGGCAACCAGTGGTCCCTGCCACATTGTCTCCTGGGTTCAATTGAACAATTTTGTCTCTGAGGGTCAAATTTAAATTTGATTTTTTTTTTTGAGAAAATTTTTATTTCAAGAGGAAGTGGCTACTGCTATTAGTAGAATTTTAGCTCATACTATGGTCAATATCTACAATTTCTGTCATGAAGAATATGCAAGACTGATACACCTTGGTGGTCCAGGTCATTACTTACAAATGATGAGTCCAGTTTTAGCCACAAAATTAAGTGTTGTCACTGCTGAGCTCCAGAGAGGGAAATAAGAATTTTTGGTATCATAGATACTACCCGTCAACCAACTATTAGTTATTCGGAAAATTTTGACTACCATTCTGCCTAAACTTTGCTGCCTACTTTGTAATGTGTAGTTCACCCTGGTTCTATCATTCGGATTCATATAATAACATTCAGCCTCTCCTCGGTTTCCAACATGTTCAGGTTAACCACAATGATGCCTCCTTTGGCTCTGCTGCTGATGAAATAGGAGGTGCTCAGTTTCCATGGATTCAGGTTATAAGACACAACTTCGAGTTTCAAGGCACTCCTCAAAGTCATCCTGTAGACCTTCCCCTAGAGGAGAGTTACTGTTGCTTATTGCACCTATTTTCAGTACCAGCACTGGGAGATGGAGGCTGCAAGGTGACTTATGCAAATCTAGTGGCTGAGCATGCTAGGCAGAAAGCAGTTATATAACCCTAGTAGCAGAGCATACCCAGTAAAGTGGAATTTATCTTTGAATGACCTTCTACCCAAGGCGCTAAAGAGGACAGAATATTCTTGAATATGTTCGATGCATGTGATAGAATTTGACCAATGAGCATGCCTTAAAAAGAGACCAACTGAGCATGTGCAAACCTGTTACATGACATATTACATACCAGGGAACCACCCCTTTAGTTGAATATTCATCAGATAGCACTAATATGTATTTGATAGCAAAACTATAAAAGTGGAATCCCGGTAGGAGGGGGGCCGCTGCTCACTCTCCTAGAGCCAGCCTGTACTTCGCCTGAGGTGTGTATTTCTTTCTTTTTGTAGCAAACTTGCCTTTGGCAGACTGCTGTTCATTCTAGAGCCAGTCTGAACTTTGTCTGTGAATGTGTATTTCTTACTTTTGTGTTAAACTTGGTGTGGGCCCTGCTCAGTCTCTGGAGCTAGGCTGTACTTTCTCTGTGAAATCTGTGTCTTTTATTCATTATATTAAACCTGTTCTCACTTTCGACTTTGATTCTGCTCTTGAATTCTTTCCTGTAGTGGAGTCAAGAACCTGGTAAGAGGACTGGGTGGTTTGAGGCCCACTGTTAGGCCCCCTGGACCTTCTCCTCTAGTATCACCGTCAGCAGCCTTGTGGCCCCTCTGAACCCTCTCGGTTTCCCGGCCTGTCTCCCCACCAGCTCAAGGGCAGGGCAACATGTTGTTCCTGGAACTCCCAGCTCCTAGATCAGAGCTGGCCAGTATAGATGCTTGGGAAAAGCATGGTGAGTAGCAGTGAGTTCAGGGTGGTCACTGGCCTGTTGGGCTCGGCAGCTTCTCTCCTGCTGAAGGTCAGGTTCAGGGTCAGTGAATAAACTCAGGTCTAACCTGTTTGGCTTCCCTTCCAGAGGGAACTTACTCCCTGTTAGACAGTCTTCTAGCCACAGCGCTTCCTGCTGCTCTGTTTGTGTCCCTGCTCAGTATGGCCATCGGCAGTGGGGACCTGGGTATCCAGGGCAGCAGTGCCAATGAGCTGATCACAGCCGATTTCAGCAGAAAGCAGGTCCTCCTGACAATAGAGCCCAGGCTCCCCGCTCTGCACTAGCCCCATGGAGAGCCTGCACCTGTGGGCATCCCCAGATCACAGAGTCCTGCCCTCTCAGCCCTCCTGGTCTGACCCTCCAATAGACTGCGCTTGCTCGAGTCTTCCACTGGGACTCCCCAGTTAGGCCAGAGCTTCCAGAGGGTGGCACCAGGTCCTGGGCCTCCAGTGTCCTGATGGAGCCTCATGAAGCCCTTTGCATGTTATTCGGTCAGGGGCGATGTAGTAGTTCTCAAACTTTTTGATTTTGGGATTACTTTACACTCTTAAAAATACCGAGGACCCCAAAGAGCTGCTTGTGTGCATTCTATCCAGCGGCGTGCTGGACCCTCTGTGTACCTCTCATTTCAACTCTGCTTTCAGCAACATTGTTTTGGTAGTTTAAAATTGGCCATAGTGAAAATTTTTACAGCATGGAAATTGGCAAATGCTGCATATTGGGGCTTTATTGTTTGGAGAGCAGACTATGATTATATCACATATGGTTATGTTTGCTATATTAGAATTTAAAACTAAGAAATTTGTAAAACATAGGAATACATAAGCACACATTTCGTTCATCAGCTGTCAGAGTGAGAATGTATTCTATGTCATTAGCCTCTGACAAACCCCTGGGTATGTTTGTGAGAACATGAGAGTGACAAAGGCAAATGATGTTTCAGTGTTATTATGAAAGTAATTCTGACCTTTTAATTCCCCTGTGGCCTCACTTTGAGCATCAGGTGGGATGTGGGTCGGACTGTGTGCTTCACCCTGCACTGGCTGAGTGACCTTGGGCAAGTCACTTCTCTTAGGGTCAGTCTCTTCATGCATGCAATGGGGATGATGGGGCTTATCGAGGCCTACAGAGGAAAAATGACAGAGAGCACCCGGCAGAGCTCAGCCCTGCAGGAGCTGCTCGGCCATCATGAACTCTGCTCGGGCTCCTTCCAGCCTCCGACCCCAATGGCTGGCGGCTGACTGGGCACAACCCACCTGGGTTTGCAAGAGGTGAAACAAGCATAACGTGTTAATGTTAATACTGTGCCCATCATGATTTTCTCAGTGTCATGGATATCTGTCCCTGTTATGGACTGGGTGTTTGTGTCACCCTAATTCATATGTTGAAGCCCTAAACCCCAATGGGATGGTATTAGGTCCGAAGCATCCTTAATTAAGCAGGGAGAGGATGGAAGAGGGGCCAGAGCAGAGCCTGGCACTGCCCATCTGGTGTGGCCAGGGTGCCTGAGCTTCCTGTGAGGCCAACGTGGCTCTACTGAATGTGGCTGGCCTTGAGATGCACAGGAGGGCTGGGCTCGGGGGAGTGACCGAAAGAGCAGAGGGGGCAGATTTGCAAGGAAGGGACCTTTGGGACTATAGTCTTGAAAAGCGCCCACATGCCCCAGGAAGGAGCCTTGTCTGGGGCTTCCTCAGTGGACAGCCACACCGAGCTGGGGAGGCCACAACACTGTGGTCCCAAAGGCCTCTCCCTAAGTCTGACCCTCCGCCCTGCCCGCCTCGCAGGGGAGCATGGATGGAGAGTGCAGACTGAACTAGACTCAGAGCATGGACACCTTCTCTTTTGGACCGGATTTTTTATACTTGGATGTGTCCAAAGAGAGATTGACACACGTGACTGAAGGCAGCAATTGAAGGAAGAACAAAGCCACTTTGCGGGGGAACCACCGATGGCAGACTCTTCGGTGAGCTCACTGCACACCTTCACCTCCCACCTCCGCAGGCCTCGATGGACGGTGGAGGGCTTAGACAGGAAAAGCTGCTGGAGAGGCAGCCACTGTCGTGTTGCCTATGTCTTGTCTGCTGACCCGTTGATGCGTCCTGTCTGATGTCTCCTGTGTTCTGTCTGATGTACCGTCTGCTGTGTCCTATCTGCTGTCCCATCTGCTGTCCCGTCTGCTGTCCCCTTCCTCTGTGTCCTATATTCTGTTCCCTGTCTGCTGTTCCCTGACTTCCATGTCCTGTCTACCATCTCCTGTCTGGTGTGACCTGTCTGCGATCCCATCTGCTGTCCCAACTTTTGTGTCCTGTCTGCTGTGTCCTGTCTCCTGTCCCATCTGCTGTGTACCATCCTCTGTCCCGTCTGCTGTGTTCTGTCTGCTGTATCATGTCTGCTGTCCCGTCTGTAGTCTTTTCTGCTGTGTCCTGTCTGTTATCCTGTCTGCTGTGTCCTGTCTGGTGTGTCCTGTCTGCTGTCCCCTCTCTGTTGTGTCCTGTCTGCTGTCCCATCTGCTGTCCTTTCTGCCACCCAATCTTCTGGGTCCTATCTGCTGTCCTATCTGCCACCTAATCTTCTGGGTCCTATCTGCTGTCCTGCCTGCTGGCCCCAGTCTGCTGTCCTGTCTACTGTGTCCTGTCTGCTGTGGTCCCCCAGGGCTGGGGCCTTCCTGCATATCATGGCCCTGGGGTAGTGTCCCTGGGGCTGCATCACTGCTGGTGAGAGAGCCAGCCCTCCCGCTTGGAGCTGGCCTGCTGAGGCCTGCAGGCAGCTATGGGGGGTGGGGAGAGTGCAGAGGAAATCAACAGGCTGGATTGGGAGTGGGGACACTGTCTGGATCGGGCTTTATTTTCCAGACAGCCTTGGGGCCCAGCCCCACTCTCTGACTCCCAGGAGGCTGAGGGAGCAGGCAGAGGCCTGACACAAGGGCGCATTTTTGGAATTCCAAGCATCTCTGTGTGCTTTCCAGGCCCATCTTGGGATGGAAGTGGGGAGCTGTGCAGAGCTGTTGGCTCCAGGCTCTTCTTAGTCCCCACCCCAGAGTCTGGGGGGCAGCGTCTTTCCAAACTTGCCGGAGGAAACCTGCTCCACGTGGCCAGCTTCCCATTCCTCCTGCATCCTCTGCTCGGAAGGGGGGTCAGGGAAGGGGCTCCCACCTGCCTCTTACAGTGGATCTGAGATGAAAGGCAGAAGAAGTTATGCCCCAGGGCGTGTGGTACTAGAAAAAACCCACTAAAAATGACACCATTTAGTTTAGAAATGAAAATGTCATAGGAATTCTTTTAATAGAGGTTTATTATTTGGCATGTTTTTGTGCTGGGAAGTGAGTGTTTTTGCCGAGCTCCCAGCTCTGCACCAATTAGTTAGTTCACTCATGTGGTCCACCCAACCTCCATGGGGCACCACCCCTGGGCTGGGAAGTCCTGGGCACAGGGAGGTGACTCAGGTGACAACCTGGCCTGTGGGGGCTCCCCATTAATGATGGGTCCAGTGGTGAGACAGAGAGATGAGGGCCCAAAACCACCTCCCAGGGCTGTTGAAAGGCAGATGTGGATGGGAAAATACTCTAAAATGTGTTTCAAAGAGTGCTGGTAATAGATCGCATTTACACACTGTGCTTTATTTTCAGAGGCAATTCAGGGGCCTGGAGCTGGGTGGGGTGTGGGTACATAAGCCTCGGTCCCTGAAGCCACAGGATGGATGGGGACTATAGGTGATAGTCGAGTGTCCCTGCTGGGGGGAGGCCTAGGCCATTCCTCCCTCAGGCACCCTCCTCTTCCCAGTAGGCTTGGTGCAGGCGTCCTGTGGACCACAGCCTCCCTGTCTCAGAACAGGGCCAGACAGCCGGTGGCATTCCCGGCAGCACGTGGCTCAGGGATGAAGGCTGCCCCCTCGGAGCTCCTGGGTGTGTCCTCCCCGACTGTGGCCAGCCCACCTCCTGCAGTCCCATTTGACAGGAATGAACACAGCCTCTGAGGTGCACAGCCTCTGCCCCTGGGCACAGTGGTAGCCTGGGGTGCTTGGTGCTGGGCGAAGGAGGGCGTGCTGGTCTTGCGATTGGGCTTGGTCAGTCCTCCCTACCCAATGGCTGACCCATCATGGACATGCACAGAACTGGGCCCCCAGTGGTGCCGCTGATCTGCCCACCCACCCGGGAGGCCAGGAGCTCCATCCCTCTGGGGTGGGAAAGGATGGGAGCCTCAGGGTGCTGGTTATTGTGAAAATCTGGCTGGGGGCTGTGGGAGACAGCTCTGGGCTTGGGAGCCCACGAGAGGCTGTGAGGGTGCAGAGGCAAAAGGGGTCTCTTAGCAGCTTCTGGGCATCTCTCACCTCTGCCCAGACTCTTGCCCTGTTGAGGGCACCTGTCCTACAAAGGAAGGTCATAGGCAGAAGGAACAGGGCATGGGGTGGGGGGCAGGGGCTTCCCAGAGAAGTGACTGCTCACTTTTTGGGAGAGGTTAGAATCAGAGAAGGGCTAGTGAGCTATGTACGTGAGGAACGCATCTCACAGTTCCAATTGCTCAGCAACAGTGTAGAAATGGTGACCTGCTCTTCAAAATAGAAAACGAAGACTTGACGAGTAGTTTCTGGGCACTTTGGTGGTGCTGCGCTGGTGATCACCACATTGGAGTCAAGAGATCTGGGTTCTAATTCTGTGTCTACCCTAAGCCACCCTGTGTCTGACCCGCTATGGCAGGATGGGCAGATCTGTGACACCTGTCACGGCACCTGTCGCATCAGGGCCCTCAGCAGGCATCACTAATCCAGCACAGAGCACTTTCTGTCTGAACCAACAGGCAGCCTCAGAACCTTCCTCTAACACTGCCCCAGATTCTCAGCCACCAGCCACCTGCAGCCTAAAAACGACTGTTTTTCTTGTGTTGCAGCGTGAAGATGCTCAAGGCTGGACGGGTCTTCTGTCTTCCTACTCTTTTCAGGCCTGGCGCTCTGCCTGCCCTGTGGAGATGCCGATGAACTTGGAGGGGCTGGTCAGGCTCTCAAGTTTCCCGTGGGGAGGGTGTTTTTGGTTGCTACGACCAACTTGTGGGTAGAATGGCAATGAAGCAGCGACGACTGTCCATTGTCATAGCTGCTTCAAGCACAGTGACACAGAGGGGACTCGAGACCTGTCTGCTGAAAGGTAAAATAGTGATATTAATAACAACAACTGCTACCACATGGGGTGTGTAACACAAGCCAGATCCTGCCTAAGTACTTTTCTCGTTTAATTGTTTACTCCACTAAATGGGGTAATTCCCCATTTAGAGGCTAGGAAACCGAGGCACAGAGAGGGGAGGTTCTTGTCAAGGTCATGCAGGCTGGTAGGCGGGCAGAGAGGTGGGGATGCCCACGCTTGCCTCTGGCCATCAGGGCCTCCTCCAAGCACCCACATCTTTCTGACCAAAGTGGCCTATGCTGGCCTGGCTGCCTAGGCCAGAGCCCTGGGGCCAGGCCCCAGATCATCTGGACTTGGTGGGGAGGCGGGAGGGGAGCAGAGGGAGGGTGGGGGTGGGAGCGGGGCTGCAGTTGAATGCCAGCAGCCAGCCTGGGCGGCGTTTCTGGGCTGTGATGAGGACAGCTTTCTTTAGGGGAGGTTGTGCCTGTACTCAGCAGAGCATTATTCCCGGAACGAGAAGGCCTTTTTATGTGGGTTCCTTGGGAAATCAGATGTGTCCAGGTTCCCCACCGTGTGTCCTCGGTCCCTGCAGCCTGGCAGGAGACGCCTGTGCTGTCCTCAGCACTTGAGAAAAACTTGCTTGTAAACAAAACAAGACAAAACAAAACAACCTTATTGTTTTCTCTCCTCCCTTGAATTTAAAAGCAATACTCACTCTTTGCAGAGACTTTGGAAAAATGCAGAAGAGAACAAGAAGCAAGCGGTGCTTGAGGTGGCTGTGGGGAGTGGCCCTGGCCTGCAGGAGGGAGCCCCCAGCAAGCTGACCTTTCTGACCCGTTCATTAGGGCTCGGCTGGAGCCAACCGTGGGAAAAGGCTGCCAGAGGGGGCTGGAAGGGGTGGCCATTGTCTCGCATCCCTCCCACCCCGTAAATCCTTCTCAGCTGGAGCCTGAAATGCTCCGTGGGAAGATTGATGGGGATACTGGGCCTGTCAGCTGTCCCTGCCCTGGGACACTTGTGATCTAAATCCCTCGACAGCCTGGGGGAGCTTCTGAAACTGTTCCTTGCCAAAACAATATAATTTCTGACCCCAACAAGGAGGAATGTGGAGGGCTTGGGTCACTCTCCACGGTGACATGTAAGGTCAGAGGTGGCCAGAGCCCTGCTGGATCTGCCTAGGGGGGGCTTCTTTGAATAATGAAACATTTATCTTCCTGCAGTGTCCAGGTCACCCCGTGGAGAAGGTCAAGGGGCACAGAGGGGCTCCCCATAAATATCCAGGGGATAAGAGCCACCTTCTCAGAGCAGGCCACAGCTCACCCTGGCCTCCTGGCCTCCTGTCTGTTGGTGGCAGTTCCCAGAATTTCAGAGAATGAAACTGAACACTGGAATTACCCCCACTTCTTGTAATAAAAAGCAGGGGGAAATTTGAACTAATAAGCTTGTCCTACACAAGTGGGTGGTGTGGGAGAAAGGGCAGTGCCTTTGGGCCTTGGTAGACCTGTTTCCTGGGCCTGACCGCCACTTCCTCTCCCTATGGGTTTGGGCTGGTTTCGTCTCTCTCTGAGCCTCAATTGTCCCATCTGTATAATGGGAACGTCTATTTCACTGTCTTTGTATTGGAGGCTCCGTGCCCGTCTAAGAAGATAGTGTGCCTGCCCTCACAGTCTTCAGTAACCAGGACCTGTAATATTATCTGTGCATCTTATTTGCAAACATGGCATCTCACTGCATCACACCAGAAGTTCTGCCAGACAGGAATTCTCAGTCCTGTTAGATGGACTAGCAAAACTCATCTCAGAGAGTTTGCATGGCTTGTCTGGGAGTCTGGTCACCGCAAGGCTTCTCCTCTGGCCTCCTCAGGATTTAATCTTACTTCTCTGCTCCCACTTACGGCTCAGCTAGCCTCTGAGGTGACCACCTTGTGACCCCTGCCTTCTGTAATTTGCAGGTGGTGGTCCGGCTGGTCCGATGGCTGAAGAGCAGGCCATGTAGGGTGGTGAAGAACCTCGTTCCCCTGCTTAACTATGCACAGCAGCCAGGGTCCACCCGCTGCCATCCACCTGTGGTCCTGTCTCTCGTGACAGGCCACATGGTCATGTTGCTGCATAGCTGCCTTAGATCAAGCTCCTGTCCTCCTCCTCTCCCTCTGCCTGCCCCTCCTGTTCCTAAATTATCTGCTACCTCGACTGTCCTCAGAGGACCTCGACTGTCCTCAGATGGCCTGGCAGGACAGTAGCTCTCAGGATAAATGAGTCGGCAGGCTGCCTGCCCCACTCTGCTTGACCAAGGAAACTTGGGAGTTGCCTTTGGCAGGTGATATTTTCTTCCCTCTCCTAGATGGCTTTTCATGCTAATCGTGAGATGAGTTCAGGAGGCATGTTTGTCAGGAAATAGCCTCTCAGCAGATGGCAGCTCCTTGGGGGCCTATGGAACCTGATGTAGTGGTGGCAGAGTCCCTGTCCCTATGGGCGAGGCCCAGGTGCAGTGGACCCCACTTTCCTGGCCATGCGTGTCCTTCCTGTGACGGCCGCAACCACTTCTAGGGACAGCTTCAGGACTGGTCTAGAGTGCTGGTGCTAGAAACCTCCCCAAAAACCTGGTGGCCAGGGGCCACAGATGAGATCACAGCCTGGTGGGACAGGAGATCTGGAAACTTCCCTGTTCCACCCTACTGAGATTCCTCCCCAGGGCTTTGGCCCTGTATGGCTGCATGTCGCATGAGGAAAGGAATGCTCTGTTCTCTGTTGGCTCTTTATCTTTTCAAATATATCAGACACACAAATTTCTTTATTATCTTTTGAAATATATTTGGTGGGGAACCATATATATGTGTGTAAGTTATAAGGCATGACAGTAACATGAACGTGGTCAGATTGCCACAGAGAAGCAGGTGGTGGAGAATGGGGATGTTGGGGACATCTCATCTGGATTTGAAATTCACCTCTGTCACTTACCACCTGTGTGACCCAGCCACAGCTGCCAAGACCTCAGTGTATCAGCTGAAAAATGGGTACACAAAAGGTGAGGGTGTCCTTGATGAATATGTCCTGAGACAGCTGTAGAACTTTTCTGGTTTGGGAGGCATCTTCCCCAAAGGACAAGCTCCTGACCTGTGCATACTCTGTGGATAGAGAACACCCAAGGTGTGTCATGATGCGGGTGCTGGGTGGCTGATGTGGTGTTTGTCACCTAAGTATCCATGGCTACCCTACAGCACGGTCATCAGCCCAGCCTTGGTGAAATCCCTGTCTCAAGGCACGTCAAGGGAAGAAAGGCTGTGATGAGTCTCCAGGAGCTCTTGGTCTGCTGGGGGCCCTCAGGTATGTCTCACTTGGTGGCCCTGGAGGGCCTGCTCAGCATTGTGAGGTGGCCGCCTGCTAAGGTGTTCTCTCTGTCCGCTGCTCACAGACAGTAGGCCCCATCTTTCCCATGCTGCTCTCTGGGCCCCATCGCCAGCCAGCGCCCTGCTGTCCCTCAGAGCCAAGGTGGGGCACGTGTGGCCCTTCTGACATTACACCTCCTCACAGCCATTGCTCTGCTCCTCAGGGGCTTGAAGTATCTTGCCTTCGCCGTAAATCACACACATCTAGTAATTTCATGAAAATTTATGAACTCCTCTTCTGGCTGTGAACACTCAACTCCTTTTTCTCCTGTTCTGGCGCTGTGAGATTGGTGGGCTGCATGGGGCTTCGTATACCAGGATGTCAGCAGAACCTGTTGGGATAATTGAAGACTCAAACATGCAGATAAAAAATCGGGGCTGCCACTGAGCCATGCTTCATGGGGAGATGGGGATACAGCAGGCCTGGGGAGAGGCAAGGGCCTGTGTGCCGCATGCTCTCAGGGCCTGGGACACATCTGGATGCCCCCACTCATGGGTCTTAGGCTCTTTCTCAGGTGCTTCTGCTCTCTGTACTCTCCTCCCTCATCTGTGCAGTTTGTTCTGCAATTTCCACACCTGTGGTTGTCTTGAGGCTGAAGGCAGATAAATGGCAGCCACAGGCGGGACACTGGTGGGACCACAGACATAATGGTGGCCGATGTTACTGTTTTGACACACATCTCTGTCCTCTGGTGGTAGGGTTGGGAGACCCCAGGGAGGGAAGAGCCACTTGCCCACCAGGTCTCTTTGGGGGCCTGGGAAGACTCCAGGTCCTAGTGAGAGGAACTGGGATCGCCACACCTGCTGCACCTTCTCTTCACCATGCGCCGTCTTTGGCTGTACCCCTGTCACCGGCACTGTGTACATCTTCCATTCCTGTCTTCTTTCCTGCTTCAAGGAGGAGATCTGGCCGTCAAGGGCAGGTCGGTGGTTTTTCTGCTCATGACTGTGTCTCCAGGTGCTCAGCAGAGTGCCTGCACACAGCAGTTACTCAATGACCACGTCTGGGACCAGACACCAGAGGCCTTAGCTGAGTCCAATCCCCTTCCACACACCCACCAAGGGCCGACAGGAGATCCTCTTGTGCCAGAAGGGTCACCACTCCCACACAGCCCCTGCCAATCTGTATGGTGCTGGTTGTTCAATTTGCTTCCTTGAAACTCTGCCCCTGGGACCGCACAGACCAAAGGCACTGGGCAGGCCTTTGTTTGGAGAGTCTTTCTGTTCCTTTCTGAGTTGGCTCTTTCCCATCTCTTCAGCATTTCCTTCTAGACTGGGTCCCTCTTACCCTTCATGCCCGCCCCAAGATGTGACTCAGATTCAAGTTGGAGCATGTCCTCCCCCAGGCTAGAACCTGCTGTGGCTCCCCACTGCCTTCAGGCTAAAGTCTGTACTCTCTTCCCAGGTGCAGGTCTTGGCCTTCTCCATCATCTTCTCCTCTCACATCTTCTGCTATAACCCCACATAGATGTGGGGTTGTCTGAACTGGGGGACTTTTCAGTCCCCTGACCCTTCACTCACATTGCCCTCTCTGCCTGGAACACTTTCTAATCTGCAGGACTCATCTCTATGCCACCTTCTCTGGAAACCCTCTCCTGGTCTTCTGAGCAGGCGGGCTGCCCCTCTTTTTTGCCCTGCTGGGTCCATGCAGACTCCACTGCAGTACCAGGCACATGTTGGCACATTTTCTCACTTGCTGATCTGTCTCTCCATGGAGCTCTGAACTCCTTGAGGTGTCTTGATGTCCCTGCAGCAAACCATGGGGCTGCTATGCATGCTTGCTGGACAAATGCATGGCCTGACTTTCTGTCCCCTGCACAGACTCCAGCGGGGGCCAGGGCTGAGTGCCTGGATGGTATCTGGCCTCATTCCAGTGGGGTAGCTCTGTTGCAGGACCGTAGGCAGCGGAGGAGGGAGCAATTAGGGATGGGAAGGCGGGGCGGGCTGGGCGGGCTGGTACTACACGGCCTGACATGTACCGTGGAATATTTGTGGCTGTCTTGGCTTTACTTGGTGGCTGGAGAGGAATTGGAAGTATGTGTGCTGTGTAAACACCCGTTATGCTTAAACGCACTGATGGGGGAATGTCGGGGTGGAGCTGTGTGGCCTCGCCCTCTCTGGCCCCCCATTTGAGGGAAGTCTACCCGGAGAGCAGAGGCTCAGGTGACAGCCATTCTCCCTAGAGACACTGGGTGTCTGGAGAGTGGTGTCAGCATTGCTGTAGCCTCCTGGGCCTCTGTTGAGGGCAAGGCTGGCTGGGAATGGGACAGACATACCCCACACCCCTGTGGCTCAGGAGTGAGCCAAAGTTTGCACCTGGCTCTGTCCCTTTTCCAGCCTGGGGACTTTCCCTCAGACCATGCTGCACCTGGTCATGGGGAGCTGCTCTTAGAGCCAGGCTCCATTGTCACCCCCCATACTAAAGCAGACCCTTGTGAGCAAGGCACAGTAGAAGGGCTCTGAGCTGCATCTGTGGGGTGCTGTCCCTCCCCTCCAGAGGCTGGGCTGGCAGGAAGGAGGGCGCAGACTCTCATCCAGGGGCAGGGCCAGGTGGTGGGGGCAAGAGGCCCGGGGAGCAGCAGGGGGTGTGGTGGGGTGGTTTGGGGGAGGGTTAAGGGGGGAGGGGAGGTAGGTGGTGCAGACAGGCGGGTGGGTGTATGCGGCTCCTGGGCCAGCCTGCCAGAAACAGTGTAGGGCTGCTGGCACTGGGGTAGGTGGCAGGAAGACAGCAAGCTTTTAAATTTCAACCTAGCTTACCGGTTTTTAAAAATTGGGAATTCATCTCTGTTTGCTGTGCAGACTCTCTCCTCTGCACCCTAGACCTTTCCTCTCACCCTTTCAGTCCAAGCGTCACACCCAGCAGGGGTGCAGGGGTGGGAGGAGGGCGGAGAGCGGATGCCACAGGCCCAGGAAGGCCCATAAATCAACGGCGGTGCACTCTCCATCTTGAGGAATTTGGAGGAAAAACAGATGGTTGTAGCTGGGCGACATTTACTTTACTGTCTGTCAATATTTGAGAGGTTTTATTACTTTGCAGTGCCAGGTTTTAGAATCAATTAAATGGCTAATGGAAATATTAAATTAATTCTATTTTAACTAAACAAATAAAACTGGGAGAGTCAGAACGATTTGTTTAGAAGTTACTAAATATATTTTCAGAATGAAGCCTCAGGGAAGGGAGTAATTCCTTCCGCACTTGTAAGAGTAGGAGCTCAGCCAGCCAGACTTCAACAGGCACTTCTGGGGGCTGGGATCTGGGCCGGCGTCAGGCAGAAGCCAGGCTGGCCTGGGCAAGCCTGCCCGACAACTCACAGCCTGGCATGGGAGACAGGCGCCAGGCCCATGGCCTCGCCCTGGGCTGGCACCAGGAATGTGACGAGAAGGTACCAGGGCGGGGCGGGAGGCCCCGAGGAGGCTGGACTGTTCCTACCACATCTCCATCCCATCCCCCATCCCTGAGCACTTGCTTAGTGCCAGCTGGACATTAAAGATTCCGAGAGTAATCAGTCCCACGCGTGCCCTCAGTGAGCTCACAATTTAGGGAGCGAAGCAGAGAAATTAACAGGTAACAGGTAAGATACTTTAAAATAACAGGGTGCTACAGATATGACCAGTGTGTGCTGGGGGAACATAAGGCCAAGATTTTTTTTTTTTTTTAAAACCCCAGGTATCGAGTTGGTGCCCATTTTAATGCTTTGAGAGAACTGCAGAATTAATTCTTTGCCCAACATCTCTTGCCTGCCTCATGGCCCTGCCTTTTTGCCAGAAACCGCACCATTAGAAAGTCTTTTTTTGGACTAGATTATTGCCCTCTTTGGTGTCTTTCACAGTGTAAAGGGGGAGACTGTCAATGCCCACGCCCTAATACTTTCCTCAGAAACAGAGATGGGGAGAAGGAGCAGAGAGGATGGTGGCAGTTCAGGACGAGGAAGAGAAGCGGGGGACAGTCCTGCCCTGGGCTGGGGAGCTAGCAGGGCCTGGCTAAGTAGGACTTAGCAAGCCGCTCCCTGCCTTTGGATCTCATTCCTCATGGATGGGGACCCATGTGAGAGTCCATTAGAAAGGGATGTGGTGACCAGGCTTTAGGATGTGGAGGCAGGGATCCCCACTGGTCAGAGACCTCTGTGGCTGTCCTGGCCAGAGGAGCCTGGTTTAGGAAGGTGGGGGAGCTGGGAGAGCAGCTGATGGTGGGAATTAGGAGGAAGGGGACACGGGCTGGCCGAGTGGGCGGCGGCTCATTGTCCATGGCCTGGTTGGAGGTGGGGGAGGGAGAAGAAAGTGTTTTGGACATTTCACCTTTGAGATGCCTGTGAGACGTGAAGAGAGGCCGTGAGAGTCTGGAAGGAGGTCTGGGTTACAGACACATCTGGAATCCAGCTCATACACACAGGCCCGGCATGGGGAGAAAGGACAGGGCTTCAGGAGTAAGCCCTGGGCCCCCGACTCTCAGAGGTCAGGTTGGAGTGAGGAGACCCATAGGCTGGTCCAGGGACCCATGGGCCCACTGTGAGTTGCGTTGGGCGAGGACTCTGCCGATACCTGATCTCCAAACACTCACTCTAACAAAGGGGGACACGGTGGCATGTTAGGCTCCCAGAACCAACCTTTCACAAGCCCCAAAGGGCCTGGGTGGTCCCATTTCTGCAGTACACAAATACCCAAGTAAATGGCTGTAGGACCCTTTGGGGAAGGGCAGAGGATATTACTGAATATCCTGGTCCCGGTGTTGCAGGGCCTTCCTCTTGGGACTTGTTTTCCTCTCCTCCAGTTAGAGGCTCAGGACCTGACACTGGGCAAGGGATCAAGGCTTTTTAGCCTTTGCCCTCAGTCTTCCAGTCTCTGTTTCTGTCCATTTGTGCTGCTCTAACAAAATACCAGAGACTGGGTGATTTATAAAGAACAGCTATTTATCCTCTCACAGTTTTGGAGGCAGGGAAATCCAAGGACCAGGCGCTGGCAGGTCCAATGTCTGGTGAGGGCTGCTCTCTGCTTCCAAGATGCACCTTGATGCTGAATCCTCCTGAGGAGAGGAACACTGTGTCCTCACATGACAGAAGGTGGGAGGGACAAACATCCCCCGTCAAGCCCTTTTATGAGGCCCCTAATCCCATTCACAAGGGAGGAGCTCTCAGACTAATCATCTCCTAAAGATCCCACCTTTTAATACTATCACATTGACAGCACCTGAATTTTGGAGGGAACACATTCAAACCATAGCAATTTCCAACCTTGATTTATTCTGATTGCATAAATTAAACAATTCTCTTGTCATCAGTCTGTCTCTCTTGCCCGTTGGAACTCCATGTTCTTTAACTGTCTCCATAGCTCTCTGCCGTGCGGGCTTGTTGCTCATTATGCTCTCACACACACCCATTCCTGGCTGCTAGGTGCTGCCATGTGGCCTCTGCTAGGCTGGGCCCTGTTCTCTCCCCTGCTGCTTGGGAACTTGGTTCTGCAGCAGCACCTCCTGCCATCAGCCCAGCTTGCATGGACAGTTCTGGCACAGAGCTGCTCAGGGCCCCTGGGGCGACTCACCCAGTCCTCCTCACTAGTAGATGGGGCTTTCCCAAGCCCTCTCGGGAACAGGGGCACCTGATGGGTTTCCTTCCTACACAGTCCATCTGCTTGAGCAGGCCCACTTCTTGTAGTCTTTGCTTTGCCTCCACCATCTGCTGGGATGACCCTGGCATTTCTGCCTCTCTCTGTGTGGGCTGCTTCTTCTTGCAAGCTTCTAGGAGCTATGAGTGTGAGCTCTGTCCCCCGGGTCCTTGCAAGACGCTAATGCCCTCACATGTCAGTACTTCCTCCCTTGGTGTGGCATCCCCACATTCAGCCCCATGCATGCACCCCTGGCTCCTGCTGGGGCATGCTGGCTGGCCCTGCAGCTCTTTTGGGTACAGGCCCAGCACCTTCCCCATGGGCTGTATTAGGAGTGATATGGCTGCAGGAGGGAGGTGGGGCATATTCTCAGGGGAGTGGTCATGTCTCCTATGACATCTCATTTGAGTTGTCACAGGGTCTTCAATCAGGTGGGGCACTGTTTTCTCAAAGGGAGTGGCTCTGCTTTCTCCTCTCAGCAGTTTCAGCGATCTGGGAGTTGTACCCCCAGGTATCCACATCCTGTTGTGTCACATTCTTTGTACACTGGGGCACCGAAGATGGCATGGGGGACCCACCAGCGCTGGGAATTCTGTCTTCTTAGAAGCTTGGTGCTGGTACAGCCAAGTCCTGAGCTCCAGTCCATCTCTGTTCTTGGTTGCAGATGAGAGCTTCTTTAAATGCTGTCAAGGAGTCCCATTAGCTTTCACATTGTGCCTTGAATGGGTCATTCATCACCTGGAGCCTGTCATTTTTGTTCTTTAGTGAATCAGCAACCTGGGCAAGGCCACCCAATTCCCTAATCCTTCTCTCAGGGCCAGCAACACTGGCCGGCCTGTGCATCCTCATCTGCAGGTCTCCCGTCTCTGCTCTCCACTGGACACCATTCACCCTTTACACCAGTACGGCATGCAGGGCTCTCTGCTTTCCATTACCAGTGGTGGGCCCCATTGCCCATGGGCTGGTGAGAGCCGGCTCCAAATCCCAGAGCCAGTGGTCCTAGGTTGGGTTCCCTGGAAACAGGTTCCGAGCTGGAGAGTCAGCTGAGGATATTCACTGGTAGTGATTTCGGGAGGTGCATCTGCAGGGAAGCAGGTCACAGGGCTGGGCAGCAAGAGGTGCTGAGGCTGAACTGAGGCCTTGGCCCATCCCATAGTGCCCTGGGGTGGGACAGCCCTCAGAGCTGTCCTGCATGGAGGCAAGAGGCCGTGCCCTTGGACCCCCTACCCAGCAGTCACTGGCCTACAGGCTAGCCCTGGAAGGGGGTGCAAGCTTGAGCAAGTTGGCTGCCAACAAGGGATGCAGCTCAGAGCTCATCTTCCCAGCAGCTGGCTGGGTGCATTGCTCATGGGATGAGAGCTGCTCTCCAGCTCTCAGCGCGCTTCCAGGAGGAGGAAGGGTCCATCCTGTTTATGCTGCTCAGGGGCCAGTGTGATGTGGACAGGGAGCTGTCCTTTGTTGCAGGGGAAGGGTGGGACCAGGCACCTGAGAGGAGAGGAGTGAAGATACCTTTCTTGGGGTTTGGAGGGGATCACCCAGGCACTGGGAAAGCAGCCTGTCCAGAGGAGAGGGGGAAGGCTGTTTTGGGGTCCTCTGTGTGTTACATGGGGGCTTTGCTTGAGCTCTGGCTCCAGTAAACAGGACAGCTCTTCTGTCTCCCTTTGTGCTCTGCTCTCCACACAACACATTCCAAGAACTTGGGGGAGGAGAAAAGGAAGAACAAAACCGCCAGTGCCAAGGGACATCTTGGTCTTAATTGAAATGTTCAAAAAGACAATCCTGTCTGATTTGAAGCTGTGAACAAAGCACGTTTACCCTCTCCCTGGCCTCTCATTTGTCTGTCTATTAGCTGTCCCTTCTTCCACTGCTATCCCCCTTCTCCCTAGGCATTTCTTCACTCCTATCTGCATGGCCAACATTGCAGCCAGTAGGGACAGGGAGGCTGAGTCTCAGAGGCCTGGCCCAGGGCAGCAAGCGGCTCGCTCTCCCTTCCCTGAGCCAGGCCCAGCCGGCGTGTGAACAATGGCACAGCTCCAGCTTTTATTAAATCAAGAGAAGAAAATATTTTTGAAAGAGGCTAAATAGAACTTAATTTGCCATGTGGTTGGAATTAACAGAGAACACTTCCCACCAGCCTTTGAAGGACCGGAGATTGACGAGGCCTCACTCTCTGTGCCTCGGGCCTCGGCTGGGTTCAAAGCCTCTTCATCAAGGCCTGTGCACGGTCCCTGGCTGGGCTGGAGCCCACACGGCACATCTTGGGTAAATGTTTGCCTTTAGTGGCTGGGCTGAGGACAGCTGGTGCCCTTGAAAGCCTCCCTCACATCCAGCAAGCCCCCTGAACTCGCAGGAGAACAGCCTTGAGGTTCATGTTCTTGGGGAAGGCAGGTGTCACCAGGTAAGGTCCTGGGAAGACAAGTAAAGGTGTGGGAAGGTGAGAGGGACTTCCTGGGGACTCACGCCAGACTCTCTGGTCCCCTCTATGCTGCTCAGGTCTTGCCTGCAAACAGCTGGTAGCCCTGTGTTCTAGGGAAAAGGGTGTGTTACCCTGAGAGTCCAGTGGGCCCAGGGCCAGCGGACAGGCCAGGCCCTGGGAGAATGATGGACCCTTGGACCCCGACAGGTGATGTGGACAGTGGCCATGGGGACTGTGCTCACCTCAGTGGAGAGGAAATCCCAGGCACAGTCCCAGGAAGTGAGCCTGGGGGCTTGGGGGATGGGTATGAGCATGCTACAGGCGGGCACTCATATGCCAGTCCTTGCCATCACTGAGTGCAGGGGCAAGGATGCTCATACAGGCCTGTGAAGAACCCTGAGTCCAGGGAAGTTCTTCCCAGAGCCCCCTCCAGAGCGTCCCTGTGCACGTGACCTATTTATTTTCCTCAGTGTCTTGGACCGGGCCTGAGCAGGGGTGGGTGGTGTCAGCGTAAGGGTCAGCCCTGCAGCTCCACAGCAGCTTGTGAGCCAGAAGGGATGATGTGAACAGGGAGGGAAGGTTGGGCCAGGAGAAGGGGGAGTGGACCCCCTGCCCCAGGCACAGCCAGCATTAGGAGCCCCTGCCAGGACAGAGTTTCTTACCCTGGCTTTGTGACCTTGGGCAGTTCAGTTTCTCATCTATTCACAGGGTTGTTAGGAGAATTAGGCAGGGGACAGGTGTGGAGGGAGAAGAGGGGGTAAAGGGACAGAGGTGATGGTAGGGGGCTGGCTCCTTTGCTGGCCTGGTTTTGGAGGGTGGGTGTGTGTGGCTGAGGCCCTTAGCCCCCCTTTCCCCCACACCCCACTCGGGAGCTGAGGGGGCTTCCCGTGGCATTGCCGTCATCACTGGGCTGGATGTGGATGTTGGAGGTGGGGGGCATGGCTGAGGCCCTCGGCCCCCCCAACCCTGGCTAGGGAGCCCAGGTGGCTTCTTAGGAGGCTCAGTCATTGCTGGGCTGGATGTGGAAGTCACAGGGGTGCATAGCTGAGGACGTAAGGGACCCTTCACCCTGGCTCAAGAGCCCGGGTGGCTTCTGGCTCTTTTAGGTTTATAGGTGTTCTTTGGTGGTGTTAGATGTTTACTGGTTAATATTAGAACTTTGTCTCTGACCTTTTTGTGTTTTCTTTCAGCTCTGTGTTGGGTTATTAGTTGCCTCCACCACTTAAACTCTGCACTAGAACTAATTTGTTGTCCTTTGCTTACTTGTAACATGGGGGAACTTCCTGTGGGGTCCAGCACTTGAACTCTAGTTGGGCCAAATTGTTGCTTTGCTGCTGATTCTCTGGGGAAGGCTCTTTGTGCAGCTTGGGTTTTAATTGTTGACCTTTTAAGCACTTCTGGGTCTTGTGAGGTCCAGTACACCTGGGCTGTGTGGAAACTCTGGTCTGGATCTCAGTCTTTTCAGCAAACTGCACCCCCTGCAGTTCTATATTCTTGACCAGTCTACACAGAGTGGGCCTGGGCTGACTGGGGGCAGATCAGCTGTCCATGCTGTGCCCCAGTGTTCTCCCGGTGGGCCCATTTCCCCCACCCCCTGCACTCCAAACACTACCCATGGGGCAGGCCATGTGCTGCTCCCTTGCGATGACTCACTGCCCTCTGAGTAGCTCCTTTTTTCAGTTGTCTGTGGCCCCTCACTCCTGTGTGGGTCCGTAGGAACCCTGTTAGTGGTCTAGCTGGCCTGGGGATAACTAAAGCCCTCTTCTCCCCTGCAGATTCCAAGCAACATCACACAAAGAGCACAGCTGTGGCTTTTGCCAGCTCTTGCTCTGTGTGCTCACCAGGGCCAACCTTGAAGGGGCCAGGGCTTGAAGCAGTCCAAACAGTCTTTTCTTTCTCTCATCATGGCTTCTCTTGCCTTCATGAACTCTGTAGGTCTCCCCTCCTCTTCCCCTAAGCTCTAGTGGCCCCAGCATGGCAGTCTTTGCTTTTTAATAGTTGTAAATTGGTCGATTGTGGGAGAGAGTGATGCTGGGGACTGACTATTCCACCATCTTGATTATCTCTCAACATATAAATTTTGAGGGGACACAATTCAACTCACAACAGACAGGGTTACCCAAATTTAGAAAATAAGCTGTAGGAGTATTCTCACTTGACGGTAGTTCCTGCTCCATCCTTCACTGCAAAACTTACACATCTGCCCCCAGGCAGGCCTCTTACACTGTGAAGCAGACAGTGTAATTGTGCCATAACTACCAAGATTGGTGGAACACACAATTAAAAATCACAAAATATGAGAGGAACACCAGCATCAGAAATGAATATATGGATAGAAAAACTCACTCCCAGAGAAATGAAGTAATAAAGAAATTAGAACTTTAAAAGTGAGAGTAATTATTATTCCCTGAGAAAT
This sequence comes from Cynocephalus volans, assembly GCF_027409185.1. Classification (NCBI taxonomy): domain Eukaryota; kingdom Metazoa; phylum Chordata; class Mammalia; order Dermoptera; family Cynocephalidae; genus Cynocephalus; species Cynocephalus volans. The sequence goes on from NC_084460.1 coordinate 61,445,119, forward strand.
AAGAGAGTATTGCATCCACAAAACAAGAACAGGAGGTTAGGAAAAAAAATGAATTAAGAGATTTTGGCAATGAGAAATTTGACGTGTGGTTGGATAATAGGATAGGCAGAGCTGAACAGTGCATTGTGGTTAGAAGATTAAGCTGAGAAAATGTGCTAGCATCTCGCTGCTCAAAGTGTAGGCCGCAGACCACTGTCATGAGCACTACCAGCAAGCTTGCTAGAGATGCAGTCTCAGTGCTGTGGTTTGAATGTCCCCCAAGCTCATGTTGAAACTTAACCCCCAATATGGTAGTGGAAGGTGGGGCCTTTAAGAGGTGATTGGATTGTGAGGACTGTGCCCTTGTGAAAGGATTGATCCATTCATGGAGTCATGGGCATGATTCTGATGGCTTTATAAGGAGAGTGTGTGAGAAGGTCAGCTCTAGCTTTTGCTCATGCCATTTTCTCTTGTGATGTGATGCCCTGAGTTGCTGTCGAGAGTCCTCACCTAGAAGAAGGCCCTCACCAGATGTGTTCCCTGGACTTTGGACTTTCCAGCCTCTGAGACTGTAATAAATAAATTTTATTTCTTTATAAATACTCAGTTTCTGGGCCGGCTCATGGCTCACTCGGGAGAGTGCGGTGCTGATAACACCAAGGCCATGGGTTTGGATCCTATATAGGGATGGCCAGTTCGCTCACTGGCTGAGCGTGGTGCTGACAACACCAAGTCAAGGGTTAAGATCCCCTTACCGGTCATCTTTAAAAAAAATAAAAATAAAAATAAAAATAAATACTCAGTTTCTGGCATTCTGTTATAGGCAACAGAAATGAACTAATACACTCAGGATAAGAATCTGTATTTAACAAGATCCCCAGGCCATGTGTATATATTACAGTTTAAGAAGCACTGGACTAGAACCCAAAGAGATAATGAGATGGAAAACGGAAGAAAAGTTGAGACATGGAGATACATTCTAAAATTCAAGCATTCCTCTACATGAATGTTCCAGGGGAAAAAAATAGAAACAAAGGAGGCGAGGCACTGTTTACATAAAAATAGATGAGAATACTACAGAACCAAAAAAAAAAAAACAAAACAAAAAAAACCAGCCCAACAAAAACCCAAAAAAGACTTGAATCCTCAGGTTAAGAGTAGAGCAAATGCCAAAGATGATAAAAACAAACAACAAAAAAAGTGTCATACCTGGTCACCTTATTAAAATTTCAGAACATGAGTGATAAAGGGCTCCTAGAAAAATCAAAACCAAAACCAAAAAAAGAAAAAAATTTTTTTTTGCCTACAAAAGAATGAGAATTATTAGATGACATCAGTCTTCTTTAACATAAAATTGACATAAGAAGAAATGGAGCAAAGCCTTCAAAGTGCAGGGTTATAATAACAATTCTAAATCTTGAATTTAATATTCAGTCAATTTTGTGTGATAGCACAATAAGGGCACTTTTGGAACATAAAAAGACCCAGGAAATCTATCATGCAAGTGCCTCTCTGAAGGAATTAGTAGAGGATTAATTCTAGCAATAAGAAATGAATCCAGGATTCCTTTTTCTAATGTAATGTAGGTATTAGAAAACTGAGGCTCAGCAAGGTTGACTAACCTACCTAAGGTCACACAGCTATAAGAGCTGGGACTCGAAATCAGGCCTGTGATGTTCTAAAGGCTTTAGAGCTTCCACCTCATCAAGCTGTTCCTCACAAGCACAAGATACAGATTCCCAGAGCTACAGAATCACCTTTCAGAGGGTAGGTCCAGGCTTCTGCACTGTTAGGGCTCCAGAGAAAGTTCTAAGGGAACCAGCCAGGTATAGTCTGGAGAAGCCCTCCACCATGCTGAAGAGAGACTTGGGTGACTTGGGTTCCTGAGAAATACTTTGTGAAGGACAGGGGCTTTGAATCCTGGGTAGGCTATGAGAAGGGAGAGGGAGAGGGAGAGGGAGGGGAGGAAGGCCCCTCATTGGGTGGAGTGGAATGGACCAGGAATAAAGGCAAGAAGATGAACAGATCGCACACTTGCTGTGGATGTGGACCAACTTCCCCTGGCCAGTCTGGAGCATTCTGCTCAGCCTGGCCCGCAGTCATTCTTGGGTCTTGACAACATGCTTGGAAGCTTTAGGACTTTGGGGTGTCCTTGCAGGTATTAATACTCTTACTCTAAATGTCTTAGTTTGCTTGGGCTGCCACAGTGAAATACCATAGATGGGGTGGTTTACATAACAGACATTTATTTCTCAGTTCTGGAGGCTGGGAAGTTTGAGATCAAGTGCCAGCTTGGACGGGTTCTGATAAGGGCCCTCTTCCTGCATTGCAGATCACTGCTTTTTCCCTGTGGGCTCACATGGTGTCGTCTCTTCTTATAGAGGCACTATTCCTATCATGAGGGCCCACCCTCATGACCTCATCTAACCCATTACCTCTCCAAATACCAACACATTGGGGGTTAGGGATTCAACATATGAATTCAGGGGGGCACAAACATTCAGTCATCAACACTAAGAGTGCACAAACCAGGGATAATCTCAGTTCAGTAATCACTGCAGTATTATGATGCCTAATTACACCTACAAAGTTACTCACACTTTTCCATCCATCCTCTGGCTGCCCTTTGTTACTGGTACTGTCTGGGTGAAGCAGAGTTCTTTCGTGTTCTAGACATGCACAGCCTTCCTTTAGGGTCGGTTTGGCACCATGCCACCTCTTACCCACAGCACGTGGGGAGCCCAGGTGTCCAGTGACCAGCACTGCCTCACTGTGTATCTTCCACGGCAGCACAGCCGGTCTTGAGCCTGGGTGTCTCCCACAGAGGGCTGGTGGTTGCCCAGGCTGCCGAGGAACCCCAGCTGCAAACCTCCTGTCTAAGGCTCAAGGACGCCTGTGGTTTCCCTAGGGAGGCTCTGTTGGGGGCCCGTTAGATGTGGGTAGAGGCCGTACTTGTTGAAGAATATCCCATTTTCATTTCCCAGTTTTGTCTGGCTTTGTGTGTGTGGGAAAATCATGCTGGTTACAATGTGGGCTATTATTTGGAGACTTGGGGCTGGGGGAGAATTTCCTTTCTCGGTGGGTCCAACTCCCTGCTGGAGTTTATGGGTCTAATAGCCGAGCTGAAATTAAAGTGAGATGTTTATTCTTGGCAAAAATACTTTCCTCTTCCTTGAGAAAAGAGTACTAAAATGACTTATAAGAGGCTAAAAAAAGAATTTTGTGGATGTTAAAAGTTCTTGCAAAACATGTTTTTAATGATTTGAGTGTCAATAAGAAACAAATGCATAGTATTTTCTTTCCTAGATCATGAAAATAATAATAATAATAATAATAAAAAACAACAGTAAGAAGGGTCCATGAGAATCATATGTAGGGGTTCACCCTTTTCTGTATGGCTGAGGACCCCCGAGGATGTTCTGTCCACCCCGAGTGAAGTCCATTGGGCTCTGGCTGGGTCCTCTCCCGGGGCTTGGTGAGTGAACGTTGTGGCTCCCTTCCCAGTTGGGTAGGAGACTGGCTCACTCACGGTTACTCATTCACCCGGTCAGCCTCTGCAGCATGATCCTGGAGACATGGAGATGGGTCAGCCATGTTGGTCTCCCCAGGGAATTCTTGAGGGAGTGACTTGTATGCCATCTTAAGGGGCTGCAAGCTTTAACACTGGACTACTGGTGAGGGGGCTTCTCAGGCAACTGTCACTCCTGGCCACTTGAGAATTATGACATTCTGATGTTTTCCCTCCATGGCTGGTGGTGCATGATGCCAACCCATTTTTCCTCTGGGTGGGAGTTTAGCATGATTTCTTCCTCCTTTGAGACCACCCCAGACTCCTCATTGCTGGCCTCTTTCTACATGTATTTATCTAACATGGTCTTCCCCATATATACCACCCCTTGAGTTCCCTAATATGTGTTTAATGCAGTTTACCTTGGAAAGGATACCTACTGGGGCTCCCCACACAGACCCCACACCCGATTAGCAATTAGCAAAGGACTTACTTGAGAGTCCCTTTTGACAATCATTGACATTCTACAAGGCTAGGTTTGCAGGGAGAGAACTTATACCATGACGGGGTCAGCATGACCTCCTAGAAACAGCAGGTGCCCTACCACTGCTGGCTCTGTGACCTTGGGCAGGTTATCTATCTTGTCTAAGTCATTGTCTTTATCTGTCTTCTGCTATAACAGAATATCATGAAAGAAAATAAGTTTATTTAGCTCATGGTTCTGGGGGCCAGGAAGTCCAAGAGCATGGCATGGGCATCTGGTGAGGGCCTTTGTGCTGCATTGTAAAATGGTGGAAGGCAGCACATGGGGAGAAGCCGAGGGTGTCCATGTCAGTTCAGGTCTCTCTTCTTCTTATAAGGCTACCAGTCTCATCATGGGGGTCCTACCCTGATAACCTTATCTAATCCTAATTACCTCCCAAAGGCCCTACCTCCAAATAACCTTTAACATACAAATTTGGGGATTAAGTTTTCCACACATGAGCTTTTGGGGGACACATTCAAGCCATAGTAGTCAACATACAACCTGCCTTGCAGGTTTATTGTAAAACTAAATGAGATAATGTATAATTGGACCACTGTAAGTGGTGGCTTTTGTACTATATTTTAGTGCCTTGATTATTATCTCTAAGATATGATGCCTATAGTTAGAGTAGTACTGGCTTATTGATCTGAGCAGCTAATTGTTCATAAACCTTCTCCTGCCAAACATATTATCTTTTAGTACCTTAAGTCAAAACTCACAGCAGGGAAGGGATTTATAAAAGTGGACATCTTATGCTTGGGAGGCAGTGTAGCACTGTGGCTACAAGCACAGGCATACTCCTGAATAATACAGAGACCTGGTTACCCGCCCCCCCATCTTGCATGCTATTGACAACCAATATTTTAGTTCTATTTTTATATTATTATATTGATTTACATAAACTATGTATTATTTGTACAATCAATTCTTGAATAGGTTTGCAAACTTCTCTACCAAATGCTTTGTTTACCATTGCATCTTGTGCCCATTAACTCTTTCTGGCTTCAGTTTTCTTCTTAAATTTCCTTCCTTATGTTCTTTTGGTGAGTGTCTATGAGTAGTAAACTCTTTTCAATCTATTGTAAATTGATAGATAGTTTCTCTTAGCACTTTGAAAATATTATTCAATTATCCCCTGGTCTCTGATGTTACTACTGTGGGGTCTAGTGTTTATCTAATTCTTGTTACTCAAACAAGTAATCTTTCTTTTATCCCTGTTTGCTTTTATTGTAGCTTGGTCTTTTGGTTCTAGAAAACTATTTGATGTGTGTATAGTAAGTTTATTTTTATTTATTTTTCTTGGGAGTCTGTGATTCATGAATATGTGGATTAATATCATTTTGGAATATTCTCAGCTGTTATTTCTTCAAATATTGCCTTTCTCCTATTCTTCCCATGTTTTCTTTCTGTAGTTCCTGCAATTTTTTGAATTTTCTCATTCAATTTATTTGTCTCTTAACCTTTCTATCCTCTCTGTCACAGTTTCTATTTATTTTTGCTTCTTCTGGCTTACTTTGGATCAAATGCCACAAATTCTCCCTTCAGCTGTTTTTTAATCTATTGTTTAAGCCACGCATTGACTGAGTTTTCAATTTCAGTGCCTTTGCTTCTTATTTGTAGGGATTCTATTTGTGTATTTTTTTCAAATTGATCTGTTCTTTTTTAAAATAAATTTTTAAAAAATTTGAATTATTTTATGTCTTTAATTATTTTAAACTTACTTATTTTATAGTCACTATTAGATTATTCTATAGTCTGTACCTCTTGGGTTAATGCTCCTTGTGGTATTTGCTGGCTTTCACTCATGGTAGATGATTTTTATTGTTTTGTAATTTTCCATTGTGAGCTTATCTTCAGTGTCTATATCTTTCAGAATCTCTTACAAACTTAGTTGAGGTCATGTTCCTCCAGATTGAGTTTTGCCTTTGCCAGGTACCCAAGGGATATCACTGGACTGTAACTTAGACTGGTGGTTTGTGGAGCATAAGGGCAATGTGATTTTAAAAATCTGAAGTACATGAGTCTGAAGCTCATGTTTCAGATTCTCAGGGGAGAATTTTTATCTGTACCCAGAGACCAGGAGGAAGGGCTCCCTAGCTGTTGTCCTGGGCCCTCTCCTAAGTTCCACCTTCTCTGGGTCTGCAGCCCTTTCCAGATTGACCTAGACCCTACTCCCACTCAGTGTGGGCCCTCTGCTCTTACGTGCATGTTCGCTTGCTTCTGTCCTCTTTGAAGCTTCCCTATGGACATGACTTTGTTTTCCTATTTCTAATTTAATACAGTTCCATTCTGTAAATGTATACTAAGTACTTACTGTGTCCCAGGAAGCTTCTGGCTCCTTTAAACATGTGAATGAGTCCCCAGCTCTGGGAGCAGTAGGACCCCAGTTTTTTTCTCCATTTGTCTCTGAAATAATCCCCAAGTTCATTCTCTTCTCACACCTCAACAGGAACAGCAAGAGAAAAGGTTTAGGTTAGACCATGAATCTCCCCATACTTCAGCAGTGTGACTTCCTCTGGTTGTCTTTTTTTTTGTTTGTTTGTAGTTTTGGGAGGAACCTCACAAATTTGGCCTAGCCCCTTTCCAGTTTTGCTGATGTGAGTGCACTGGGCCTTTTATACATCGTTCCATGGTTGCTGTTAGGATAGCTCAGAGCGGGGAGACATGCTAATTAATAAGGAAGCCACTTGGGGAAGGGGAGGGATGGCTATCAGCAGGCTCATAAGGCCAATTGGAAGGGAGGATCGGACAAGTAAATGATTCTCGTTTTTGCCCTTTGCAGTCCAGAAGAATTTGGAAGCCTGGAACCCAAAGTTTAGTTTAGTTTCAATGTTTGTTCTCTTTGTGGCATTCAGAGCTCCATTACCTGTAATGACAGAACTGGAATGTTGGCCAGTCATTTGCCAACTCAGAAAGGAATCAGCTGGTACCAAGGATGGGGTGTTCAGGAATTGTGTGGCAGGCCTTGTGATGGGGGGACCAGCACCAGGTGTGGAGGCAGGAGATGCTGGTCCTAAGGCTGCTGCTTAGCTGTGTGATCTTGGACGTATCCCTTAACCTCTGAGCCTTGGTGTTCCCCTCTGTCAGAGGTTTCATAATACCTGCAGGGCTGCTGTGAGAGTCAAATAAGATCACACACAAGAAAGAGGGCTTGTTTTGGGGATCAGTTTAAACTATTAAAGAATGTCAAAGACTATAAAGTAACCTGATTTAATTTGAGAATTTTTTCCAATCAACAAGGCCTTCAACAAAGGAGTGAGATAACAAATGACCTTTACTCAGTGACAGGCTTTTCTCCAGAGCCAGGTACTTCCAGCCTTGAGGGATTCCACCCCTTCTTGTGGGGGAAGCTTTTAAGCTCCTTAATTTCAGTGGTAGGTGTACCTAAGGTGTATTAGATATGTTTTAATTAAGTCAAGCAAGTAAACGATCATCTCATTTTGCTAGGAATCGGGTGTGGCTGGCACCACCCACCCACCTGCCGCCTGCTCCAGAGGAAGCTGCTGCTGGGTCTGGCTGCACGTAGAATGGCAGCTCTAGGGTCACAAATGCCAGCACCCTCCTTTGGGTCCTCATCCCTTCTGCAAGTCCCCTGTGCTAGGGTCAAATCCTTGTAGGAACTCCAGCCTTGGTTCACATGGGCTTTGGAAGGGCTATTCACACCTAAATAAAAATGTAGGACACTGGCTGCTTGCTTAAGCACGTCAGAAGAGCACCTTTGTGACAGTAAGAATTCTGAAAGCAAGGAATCCTTTTATCCTGCTAATGGTTACTTCGTTAAAGATTTTGGTTGGAAAGTGAATATTTTCATTTTCTGAGTATTCTAAGATTGGGTCCCTCTGCACGTTGGAATTGCCAGGTTAAGAGTTCCCGCAGAGCTGAAGGTGTTTGGGGCATTTGTGGGAACCCTGAGAGTTGGAAGGAGTGGGTCTGTCCTTCCCTGCTAATTTCTCCAGCGCCAAGACCGCTGGGTAGGTCTTGGGAGGCTGAGGGTCCAGTTCCCAGCCTTGCCTTCTCCAGCCCTGGGACTTGAGCAAGGGACCTGCACTCTTTGGCCTCAGTATTCTCATCTCTAAAACTATGGGATTAAAATACCAGACAGAGAGGGTGCCTCGGTGTCTGATGAAGGCTGTTGAATGAAAGAATGCGGAATTGTAATTCCAGGAAGTTATTACTGCCTGTAAATGTCTGACTCCAGCTAGTTTCCTGGGTGTGGCTGAGTGCTCAATCATTGTGAGCAATGAGCCATTTTACAGGAAGGAAGGAAGGATCCTCAGGTCATGTAGCAACTAAGCTGCCAGGATCTGGCTCAGGTGTCTCCCGGGCAAGTGTCCCTGCTCCTTCCAGCAGGTGGGATTGAAATTGACCGTGGGGGGGCCGGCCTGTGGCTCACTTGGGAGAGTGTGGTGCTGACAACACCAAGGCCATGGGTTCGGATCCCATATAGCTATGGCTGGTTAGTTCACTGGGTGAGCATTGTGCTGACAACACCAAGTCAAGGGTTAAGATTCCCTTACTGGTCCTCTTTAAAAAAAAAAAAAAAGAAATTGACCCTGGGCATAGGCTCTGGGGCTCGCTGTCCCCCCCTGCATCCTCCCCCCTCCCATTTCCCTTGGGGCTGGCTGCTACCTCCCTCGTGGCTTGCACATCTTGTCAGGTTCTGGCCCATTTCTCTCTTGGGTAGGAGGCACAGCGTCTCCTGCCAAGCATTCTTATGACTGCATGTTAAACACTTGAAACTGTTGTTTTATTGGAGCCAGGTTATTGATTTGCTTAACAGTCATAAAAAAAAAGAGGAGAGCTTGGGAGGCCCTAAGCCTACGAAGTCCCCTTGTTTGCCAGCCAGGACTGGAGAGCTGTGGACTCTCTGTACGGGGTCTCTGAACAGTCTCCCTGTCCTCTTGTGCTTTGTTCCTGCCCAGGGAGGGGAGACTCAGTGTGTGATGATGGTCACAAACAGCCTCCTCATCTGTAACTTTTGGGATGAGCAGCTGCAGATGAAAACATCCCTCTGTGAGAGTGATGAGACCAAGGAGGGAGGGACAAGCATCACTGGGGTCCTGATCTGCTGTTCCCCAGTGGCTAGCAATGCTGAACATCTTTTCACGTGCTGATCTGTCCTCTGGATATCCTCTTCTGTGACGTGTTTCTTCATGCTTTTTGCCCGTTTTCTAATTAGATTATTTGTTATTTTTACTGTTGAGTTTTAGAAACATTTATATATACATATATGGAGTTTGATAAATTATATATAAATACATAAATTTTATAAACCTTCATAAGTTTTGTGAATTATATATAAAGAATATTCTTTATATAGTCTAGAAACAAGTCATTTATCAGGTAGGTGGTTTGTCAATATTTTCTCCCAGTCAAGATTGCCTTTTTATCCTCTTAGTAGGGTCACTCACAGAGTGAAAGTTTTAAATTTTGATGCAGTCAATTTATTGATATTTCTCTTTTATGGATCTTGCCTTCAGTGTCATATCTAAGAAATGTTCACCAGGCTCTAGGTCCTGAAGATTTTCTCCTAAAAGTTTTATGTTTCACATTTAAATCCATTTTGAGTTAATCTTTGTACAAGGTGTGAGGTTTAGGTCGAGGTCTATTTTTTCTTTTTTTGCCTGTGGATACATAATTGTTCCAGCACCATTTGATGAAAAGACTATCTTTCTTCTGTTGCTTTTGCAGTTTTGTCAAAAATTAGTTGGCCGTACTTGTGTGGGTCTATTTCTGATTTCTCTAGTCTGCTACGCTGATTTGTGTGTCTGTCCCTCCGCCCAGACCACATGGTATCGATTTCTGTAGCTATGTAAGTCTTAAAATTGGATAGAATGAGTCTTCCCACTTTATTCTGCTTTTCAAAATTGTATAACTTATTCTAGTTCCTTTGCCTTTCCATATAAACTTTGGAATAATCTTGTCTATATAAAAAATTTCTTGTTGGGATTTTGATAGGAATTGCATTTTGGGGGAGCATTTGTATCACCACTAAATTGAGTCTTTCTATCCATGAACACTGTATGTCTCTCCATTTATTTAGATTTTGATTTCTTTTGTCACCGTTTTATGGTTTTCAGCTACAAGTCAAGTACATGTTTTATTAGATTTACATGTATTGCATCATTATTATTATTTTGTATGCAGCTGTAAATGGTATTGTATTTTTAGTTTCAGTTTCCGTGTGTTTGTTGCTAGCATATAGAAATAGTTAATTTTAGTATGTTGATCTTGTATCCTGCAATCTTGCTGAAATCACTTATTAGTTCTAGGAGTCATTTTGTATATTCCTTAAACTTTTCTACATAGACCATAATGTCATCTGCAAATAGTTTTATTTCTTCCTTTCCTACCCCCTCCTTTCCCTTCCCCTCCCCTCCTCTTCCCTTTTCTGCCTTGTTGCATTGGCTATAACTTCCAGTATGATGTTGACTAGCAGCGGTGAGTGACCATCCTTGCTTTGTTCCAATTTTAGGGGAAAACATTGTCTTTCACCATTAAGTCTAATGTTAGCTACAGCTTTTTTGTAGATGTTCTTTATCGAAATGAGGAAGGTCCCCTCTGTTTCTGTTTTATTTATTTTTTTTTTGTTTTGAGTTTTTTAAAAAATCACGAAGCCTTATTGGATTTTGACAAGTGCTTTTTCTGCATCAATTGATACATGTTCATTTTATTTTTCTTCTTTAGTCTGTTCAATATGATAAATTATGTTGATCGATTTTTATATATTGCACCAGCCTTGCATATCTGGAATAAACCCCACTTGATCATGATTTTGATCAATTTATTTTTTATTGAAGCAATATAATTCTTTTTATTTATTGCTGAATTATCTCAGCTAATATCATGTTGAGGATTTTTGCCTCAATATCACAAGGGATATTGGGCTACAGGTTTTTTCTCTGTCTTTATTTTGGTATCAGAGTAATACTGGCTTTATAGAATGAGGTGGGAAATGTTCTCTGCTCTTCCATTTTCTGGAAAAGATTGTGTAGAATTGGCATTAATTCTTCAAGTGTTTGGTGTGATTCTTCAGTGAAGCCATCTGGACTTGGAGATTTCTTTTTTGGGAGTTTTTAAATTACAAATTCAATTTCTTGAAGAGTTACAGAGTTATTCGAATGATCTATTTCACATCAAGAGAGTTGTGGTAGTTTGTGCTTTTGAGAACCTGGTCCACTTCAGCTAATTTGTGTGTGTGCATGTGGAACTGTTTCTGGTGTTCCCTTAGTATCCTTTTGATGTCTGCACATTCTAGCCCTTGTAGTGACAGTCCCTGTTACATTCCTGATATCGGTAATTTCTGTATTTTCTCTTTGTCACTCCTGGTAGAGTTTGTTAATTTTACTGATTTTTCCAAAGAACTGATTTTTTGTTTCATTGATTTTCTCTATTATTTTCTGTTTTCAATTTCATTGACTTCTGCTCTTGCCTTTACTATTTCCTTCCTAATGCTTGATTTGGGTTTATTTTGCTCTTCTTTTTCTAGTTTCTTAAGGTGGAAGCTTAGTTTATTGATTCGAATCCTTTCCTCTTTTCTAATGTAAGCATTTAGTGCTATAAATTTTCAAGTCTACTGGTGTCGACATTTTACCAGTTTAAGTGAAGTGTAGAAAACCTTCCCTCCTTTTATGTCTTTTTACCCTTAAAGGATCTTAAAGTTTTCCTCTACATATATTGAGAACTACATAAGAATAATATAAATTTTGCTTCAGCCATCAAAAAATTTAGGAGACTCAAGAGGAGTTTCTGTAGTACCCATATTTTTACTTTTTCTGTTGTTCTTCCTGATATTCCAAGATTCCTTCTTTTGGCACTTTTTGCTTTTTTCTGTTTCAATACATTTCTTTAGCCTGTTCTTTAGAGTAGGTCTGCTGGCACAAATTCTCTTGATTTCCCTATTTTTGCTGGATATGGGATTCTGGTTGACAGTATTTGAAACATGTTCAGCTACCTCTTTGTAGTCCCCCATGGTTTCTGAGGAGAAGTCTGCTGACATTCAGGCTGTTTATTCCTTAAAGTAGGGTGTAATTTCTCTCTTGATACTTTTAAGATATTTTATTTGTCTTTACTTTTCAAAAGTTTGATTATAATATAGATGGCATGGTTTCTTGGGTTTATTCCGTTTGGGGTTTGCTCAGATTCTTGAATGTGTAGGTTTTATCTTTTTCCAAATTTGCAGAAATTTCAATAATTATTTCTTTGAATACTTTTTCAGTCCCACCCTCTTCCTCCTCTACCTCTTAGACTCAGATGACACAAAAGTTAGATGTTTTGTTACACTCCCATAGGTCTCTGAGTGCCCATTTTTTTCAGTCTATGTTCTCTCTGTTGTTACTTGGGTAATTCTATTCTATCTTCAAGTTCATTGAGTATTCTTTTGTCCTCTACCTTCTACTTTTTTCTCATCCATTGAGATTTTTATTTCAGTTATCGTAGTTTTCATTTCTAAAACTTCCATTAGGTTCTTTTTTTAGATATTCTATTTCTTTGCTGAAATTTTCTAGTTTTTCATTACAAATGTGTTTGTAATTGCATTTTTATAGCATCATTGTAGCATTTTTTATCATGGCTTCTTTAAAATCTTTGTCAAATAAATCCAACATCTGTGTCATATCGGTGTTGGCATCTATTGATTGTTATTTCTCATTGAAGTTGAGATTTTCTTGGTTCTTGGTATAAGGAATTATTTTCACTTGAGCCTTGGGCATTTTGGGTATAAGATGACTCTGGATTTTATTTACATCTCTGTCATAGCAGCCTTCTTTGCATCTGTGCTGATGGGAAGGAGGCTGCTGTCTTGTTACTGTCAGCTGGGGATAGACTCCAGGTTCTCTGGCCTCTGTGGACACCCTGTGTGGGGAGGGATACCTGGTCCTTGCTGAAAGGGGGTGGGGTAGGTGTCTCTTTATGGTTGCTTGCCTTGTGGTCTCCCCTGACACTGCAGAGTGGGAAGTGACTACCTCACTGTCAGGTGGTGGTGGAGGTTCCAGCTTCTGTTAGGCCCCCTCCAGAATGAAGGCGGAGGGATGCCTCATTATCACTAGGTGGGGTAGACATCCAGGATCCCCACGTGGACTCCAGTGACACCGTGGGTGGGGGGAGGGTTCTTTTACTACAGGTGGGGATGAAGACCTGAGTCCCTGCTCAGCCTTTGCTGTTAGAAGTGGGGTCATAGTTTTTCCTCTTTGGCTGCAGTAGGGCAATTATTGTCTAAGGGTTTGTTGTCTTGCTAGGTTGCCCCTTTCCTTTGTGTTACCAGCTTCTCCAGCACCCAATCGGGGATATATGTGGCAAAAAGAAAATCCTGGGAATTCATGGTTATGTTGTACCTAGCTGGTCAGCCTTCTTCACTCCACCTTTCAGAGTCTTCTTATGTTTGGTTTATATGTAGTGTCCAAGGTTTTTAGCTGTGCTTTGTGGGAGGAATAGGGAGAAATGCGTGTATTCCATCTTGTCTGGAACCGGAATGCAGATGGCTTTTGAAGCCCTGCAGGAGGCAACTTCCCTGTTGTTTCCAACTGTCCTTTGGGGGTGGGTGGGAGAATTCAATCAAGAGGTTACTCTGCTGGCCCAGATCAGATAGGACACCTCCCCTTGCCCTTGTCGACAGGCACGGGGCATCCTGGAGGCTGGCATGCCTTGTGCGCCCTCTGAGGACCTCATCAGCTGTTGGGAGGAGAGGGCCGCTCTCTGTCTGCAGGGCTGAGGACTTCCCCTTCAAACCTGGTCCATCACCTCAATTCCCACAGAGTTTGCCCTTTGATGGCCCAAGGCTGATATGATGTCTCTCTCTTCTATGCTGTCTGCTCATGTACTTGTATTATTGTGTCTACCCATCTGCATGCCCATGGCATGGGGAGACACTTTGATGTCCTGGTCACAGTGGCCAGTTTATTTCCTTTTATTTCTCCAAGCTCAGCCCAGGGTCTGTTACTCATGAGCCATGAGCTGAGTTGTACGGAACTAGACTGGCTTGCAGAGGCCCTGGGGATCTGACCAGGCATGAAGAGGGAGCGGTGTTGCTGGGAACTGAGCTTTGGAGGCTCAGGGTTGGAAAGGGTGTGTGCAAGGTCATTTGGTTTCCCACATATATGTTGTGGGATCCCCTGGAACCCTCAGATGATAAAGATCTGTTGAGACTTTTTTCAGGGTCAAGGCAGTTAAAACTTCTATCTTATCTCTCACTCAAGTCTCAAATTCCAGGGGACTCTAAAAGAAAAGAACAGAATTCAGGATTAAAGTAAATAAATAAAAGATTATCTCCTGTTTGAACTACATGGGTGATTTGCATATTCAGCCCTTCTCAGCAGAATTCAGAGGATTATCAGGAGGAAGAAATGAAGATTATCCAAATTTGTAGAAGTTATTAAAATGAGTTTTGTTAAATAGTTATGTTTATAAATCAGGGGCTGGAGCTGGCATAGGTGGGGGGAAGGAGTGTAGGGTAGGATGGTTCCTTTCATTAGACAGTGCTGGGTTGAGGGCAGAAGGCCTGGGTACAAGGTTAATCTTTATCCCTTGAGTCTTTCTGCTGTGTGACCTTGGGTGACTTCTTGCCCTCTCTGGGCTTTGGTCTCATCTTTGGTCATCCAAGGCAATTGAACTTGTAATCCTCAAACCTAACGTTCTGGGAGCCTTAAACCCGACTCCCTTGAAATTCTTCAGTGGCTCCCCGTGAACATCCAATTCTAGTCCAAACTCTCAAAGGACTCCTTGGTGTGTACCATATACCTCTCTGCCTTCGTCCCCTGCCTCTCTCCCATCTTGCTGAGTTTCTTTAGTCACACCTGTGATCCCTAGAATGGCCCAAGTTTTGCCACATCTCTGGGCCTTGCCCATGCCGTTCCAGGTCTAGAACATCCTCCCCAGCTTGCCACCTTGCTAACTTCTACTTACAGCTCACGTTAAGGAAGAGTCTCTTCCTCCAGGAAGCCTTCCCTGATCTCCCCTCCACTCGCCATGTCCCACAGTCCCCCAGGCTTTCCTCTGCCTCGCCCTTACTATATGTTGTGACTCATCCTTTGCCCCCTGGCCTGGGGGCTCCTTGGGAAGTGGGGAGGGCTGAGTTTTGGTCACCATTGAATGTCCCTAGCACCAGGCCTGGAAGGGGGCAGGGGACAGTGCTGAAATGGAATCGAAGGTGAGATTTGACTAACTGTAGCCTGTGGTGGGTGGGCTGGCCAATGGGAATTGGAGTGGGCATGAGGAGGCCGTCAGGAACTTTCTTGTCTGCTTCCCCAGACATTGTCTTAGGAAATCTTGACTTATTTAAAACACATGAGCCTAATGTTATGCTTCTCTTTTACCAAAATATTTCAGATGGACCATTTTCTAGCTTCTTAAAGGTGGTTACAGCTAGGGTGACCAGCCTGTCCTGGTTTGCCTGGGGCTTTCCTGTTTTGGCATTGCAAGTCTCATGTCCTGGGAACCCCCTCAATCCCAGGCAAATCCCAAAAGTTGGTGGCCTATGGTGTGGGTTAGCTGGGGAGGCCTTTGTACTTCCTCCACTGCAGTCAAGCCCTCTGTGTGGGGCCGTGGGGCCAGCTGGAGGAAGCAGGTGTTTAAAGGGAACAGGGTCACAGCCTGACACTTGCCTGGTCAATGGCTCCTACGGTGGCCATGGTGGGGGCTCTTGGAGAAGTCCAGCAAACCTCGTTGTCTGCCAGGCTCCCTCCCTGCTGAGAGGACAGCTCCTGCCTCCCTGCTTCCCAGGTGAGAATGGTACTGAGCACTGGCACAGCCAGGTGTGGACAGATCCCCACCACTCTTAGCAAATAATCTCAGGCAACTTAATAAACTCCATGAGCCTTGGTTTTCTAATACACAAAATGGGCATGAAAATCCTAAATCAGGTTGATGGAAATTTCCAGTGTGATCACATAAATAAAGTCACTGGGGCAAGGTGGTCATGGCAAGAGTTTCTACCTCTGGTGAGAGCACAGTGTGGGCCAGGCACTGTGGTTTTAACCCCAGAACAATCTTGGGAATTGGTATCAACATGTCTCCACTTTGACTGACAAGACGACTGAGGCTCAGTGAGGCTAAGCGATTTGCCCAGGGTTACAGACATGTAAGTGCCAGGGCTAGGCTGTTGTTCAGGCCTCCAGAGACACGTATCTGTTTCTGACTGGGGCAGTCTGCAGGTTCCGGGTGCTGGCCGGGCATGCTGAGATTGTGCAGCTTCCATGTGTGGTCTGGGATCAGTCTACCTGCCGCACTTTCTCTTGAACCAGGCCTCCCCGTGACTGTTGGGCCATCTTGCTGGGGAGCTCGGGGATCAATTGATTCTCTGGCCTAGGGCTGTGGGAACAGGTGGCAAAGCCAGCAGCCCCTCTGGATGCCCATGCTACATGGTCCAGGGCTTCGTCAGAGCTGGGAGAAATGGAGGGATCCAGCAATGCGATCTGGGCAGTGGTTCATTCATTCACTCGTTCATTCCTGCATTCATTTATTCATGGCAGGCATGAACTTACCATATTTGCCACCTCTGAGCTCATGATCTAGGGGAGGGAGAGCCCCACTGGTGAACACACTGGTGCTTGGCGAGATGGAGGAGCATCCAAGGCTGTCTGCCTAGGGCAGTCAGAGAGGGCTTCCTGGAGGAAGAGGCATTTGAACTATGCCTGACAAGACTGAATATGCGGGCTGGGTGGACAAGCCACAGGTGCATTTCAGCAGCCAGGCCAGCATATGCAAAGCCATGAGCAGGTGTGTGTGTGTGTAGGAGACCAGGGACAGTCTGACACTGCTGGATTGCAGGGAAGTGGTGGCAGGGGGTTGGTGGGGCAGAGGCCACATTGGCTCTGTGGCCTTGCAAAGGTGCTGCAGTCACCCCGGAGGCTGTGAGCAGTCACTGGAGAGTTTTGAGGAGGAGGTGGCAGCCAGCTTTGTGAGATAAGAAGGCACAGAGTAGGTTATTGGGGACTGAAGGGGTCCAAGTGAGGGTGGTGAGGGCTGAAAGCTGAGCGGATGGGATCCCAGTCTCTGCCCCTTCCCAGCTCTGTTTGTGCACCCGGGCTCTCCTTGGCTCCCCAGGTGGCCCCCGTGACTCTGGAGGGTCAAGCCTGTGCCAGTGTGGTCCTTGACATGCCTTGGAGTCACACATTGTGAGGGGACAATGAATGGTTGGGTAGAGGTGGTGGAATCTGTAGGGCTCAGTAACTGACTGACCAAACCCAGCGTTGTGGTCGGGGAGAAGAAAGGGCATGGGCTTAGGTCAGGGACTCTGTGGGGGCTCATATGGGGGCTGGGTGGAGGGGCAAGAGGGGACACAGTAGGCAGAGGCTGTGGGGGTTTCTGGGATGAGGGGAGTGATGGGAACTTGATTTGAATTTGAGAGAAAGACATCACCTCCTGCCTTCCCAGACAGAACAAGTGCCTCTCAGCTGCCCTGACAGCTCCTCATCCTGCTGTTTCTCACAATATACAATTTCTTTGCATAACAGACAGAATAATCTCATTTTCCCACTGGCTACACAACTTAGCTTTCAATCAATTATCCCCAAATACATTTAAAAAAAAAAGTCTCCATGTCACATCTCTGCCTGCTCAGTGCTCCATTTTCCCTGTCAAGGAATTTGCAAATCAATTGCTTTAACAATACTTTCCACAAATTACCTTCGAATGCCTGTGATGTCACCCACAGTTAATGCGCTCCTGATAAATAATGCATCAGGAAGTGGTGAGGCTTTGTGCCCCCTCCCTGACATGCAGGAAAGGAGATGGCTGTTCTGTGATGAGCAGCCTGGCTTTGGCCTTGCGGCCCAGCCAAGTGGATGGATTGTGCTGGGGGCAGGATGGCGGTGGAGCCGCTGGCTCTGCCCTTGTGTCTGGTGCACTGTGCAAGACCCCGTACCTTACTGCCCCTCAGCTTCTGTGCTGACATCTGGCGATAGTAACAGGTGCCTTACCACCAGATAACGCCACAGAGGACTCAGCCCATGGGGGATGTGGAGATATTCTCATTGTAGTGCTGTGGCCTGATGGGGGGATCACCTTTTGGGTGGAACTGGGGAGCAGAGGGCTTTCCCAAACTGGTCAAGCTCCCAGCCTAAGGAGCCCCCTGGGTCTGCATCCCTGAACTCACAGCCATATCACCATCCCACCTGCAAGGCGACTCTGGAGCAGCCTTTGTGCTCTGAGTGGGGCTGGGGACCCTGAATGCAGGGCCCAGGGCTACCCTGAGGATGTGGCCTTGTGGGAGAGCTGTGTGTCCTGGGGATGGACACAGCACCTGAGCTGGCCTTGACTGAGGGGCTGGGGTGGCTGGAGGGTCTGGGCCTCTGTGGCTGGGGCTTATGTGGTCCCTTCACCATCTGCTGTGTGTGGTGTGTGCACATGTGTGCATGTGTGCATGTATACGAGTGTGTGTAGCCAATTCATGAGTGAGACCAGGTGGGTAGTGCACCTGTGCATGGGTAGATGTTCTGGGAGCTCCAGATGCTCTTCGTGGTGTATGAAAAAATTCCCCCAAATACAGGGTCGCCACTCATTTTATTTTGTAAATTCATATCAGCATAATACAGAAGTGGATTTTTGTGGAACATACTTGGGGAAATACCATCACAGATAAGTGGGGGTAAGAAGCTGTTGAACTCTCATTTCTTGTGAGTGCCTCAGGCTGGCTTCTGACCATGTGCAGTGCAGATCAGTGGGTGCCCTGGCACTGGCTGGCCTCAGGGCTGACCCAGCCCCGCTGGGCTCCTGCAGTGAGATCTTCTAAGGACTAGCATAACCGTTTGTGGCATGTGTTCTGGTCTTTGGGCCTTCATATGTAGGAACCTGAACCAGAGCGTACAGTAGGTGATAGAGAAGAAATAAAACTTGAATGTGTGGACACAGAGCTAGTCAGAATCCTTCTTCTGGATTTTGGCCCCTGCAAAACTTAAACCCACTCTGGAGGTAGGGCAGAATCACTGAGGAGGGGGCACGTGGGGAGGTGTTAGATCCAGTTGTCAAATCAGAAGTGCTCTGCCTGATGTGTACACCTCCTCAATTCCTGAACTCACCACAAGGCATACACTGGGCCTGGGCTTTGGCCCCTCCACCCAGACCTTAGGACCATCCAGGATGGCCAATACTGCCAGGGTGATAGGAGCTCAAATGCAAAACATCGAGGAAGCAACAGGGAATTGGCACAGGTGAGAGGTCAAGGAAAAGCACTGACCTCACCAGTCATAGATGCACAATGAGGTACCCCCACCTCATACCCAGTGGGGCTGGAAGAGTTGGGATGTCAGATGACAAGTGTTACCCCATGTGAGGTGACATGTTCTTTTTTTCTTTTTAATTTTTATTGAATCAAAACTGATTATACATATTTTTGGGGTTCAACATTGAGATATGTTGATCAAATTAATATTACTAGCATATGTATTGTTACAAATCATACTTATTCTTTATGTCCGTTGTCCAATCTCTCCCCATCCCCCTCGCCCTCCCCCCTCCCCCCTCTACTTACCCTAGATTTCTTCTCTCCTGAAAGAATAATGGTTACTCTGTTGATTTATTGCTTAGATGATCTGTCAAATGCTGAGAGGTGTGGTCAGGTCCCCCAATATTATCATAGAGCAGATGCTTCTTCTGTCACTCTGAAATGGGCTTTGTGGAGAGAGACATCCTCTTCTTTTCTTTATCTCTGCTAGTGACTCTCCTTGTGTCAATGCACTCTAGTGGCTGGCGGACCATCTGCGTGGTGGTTGTGGTGTCTAGCTGCTTTTGCAGCAGCCTTAGTTATTGTGGTGGCTGTGGTGGGCCAACCACATGGAGGTGATGTTTTGGGCATGCTCCTTTGTGCTGGTGGTGTGCCTGGTTGTGGGGAGTGTCTGGTCCCCAGCTCCATACCTCAGATCCCTGGGCAGGCCCTGAGGCACTGGTGTGGTGGGCCTGGTGGTAGGAGGGGGTTCGGGTCCCCAGCTCCATACCTCAGGTCACCCAGCAGGCCCCGAGGTATTGGTGCAGTGTGCCTGGTTATAGGAGGGGGGTCCGGTTCCCAGATTCATACCTCTGGTCCCTGGGCAGGCCCTGAGGCACTGGCATGGTGTGCCTGGTTGTGGGAGGGGGGGTCTGGTCCCCTTCTCCATGCCTTGGGTCCCTGGGCAGGTCCTGAGGTGCTGGTGTGGTACCTGGTTGTGGGAGGGGGGTCCAGTCTCTGGCTCCATGATGAGGTGACATGTTCTGTTGGTGCAAGAGTAGCCCTGTGGCATTTAGAAACGTTTGGACTGGGTGTGCTGTAGGACCCCCTGGACTTGCACCTGGTCTGTACCCAAGAGATACCTGCACACAGCCCCTGAGGAACTTCACACATCTTCACTCAGCACTGTCTGTCATGGCACCAGGGGAGAGGATGAGTGGCCTATGGCAGTGGAGGTGACGACTGGGCATAGATAAGCAACTCACACAAACTGAGAAGGAGGGGCTGAGTGCCAAAGTCAAGAATGGGATGAGACGAAAGGCACCATGCCGTTGTGTCAGTGTGAATGCACACCTTCCAGAGACAGTCGAGGAAGCCTCCACACTCCAGGAAGTCTAGCCAGTGTCTGGGAGTAGGTGCCTCTGAAGGGAAGGAGGATGGAGGGTGGGATTGGGGATAAAACAGAAGAAAAAAGGTACATACCAGAGAGGAGTCAGCCTGGGTTCCCTAGAAAACAGAGACAGCTGGGAGGATGGGTGGGAAGGACGCATGCGAGCCCTGAAGAGGCAGAGCTGGTCGAGATGCAGAGCAAACCCTCAGCCACTTGGGCCACCTCTGGGCCTGTGGTGTACAGAATTCATGCTGTGGGTGAGTCCTTGGGAGGGAGGGAGGCAGGACAGAGGAGTTCATCTATGGGCTCCCTCCCATCTCCTACCTCCCACTGGGCAGAGGTCAACGCCGGGGGGTCCAATTGCCCAGGCTTTTGGGCAGGATGTCTTCTCTGAGCCTGGATGTGGCAGGAGGAGCCAGGGACTCCAGGAGTGTGGTCAGTTGGCTACAAGCTATAGAAATGCAGAGTGGTTTTGTGTGCCTGTGGCTGAGGGGTGAGAGGTCAAAGGCCAAGAAAGCCTGAGCACATGCCCAGGAGAGGCTACCTTGCCTAGTGGTGACAGGGTGCCGTGGGTTCATGGGCTGAAGGAAGTGAGCCTGGCTCCCCTGGCCAGGGTGATGCATATGCACATAGCTCAGATTCAAACAGACCTTGAGTTTGGGTCCCTGAGTGAACTATGTAGCTGCTCAGGCTCCCTTTCCACATCAACTGGAGATAATGAGAGCATTTGCCATGAGAGTTCTGTGATGTGACACAAAGTGCCCGACACACGGTCAGCACTCAGCAAACAGCCCCTGTCACTACAGGGCGGTGGGCAGGCCTGCGTGGGCTGCCGGGCTGCTCAGCCGCTCTGTGCTTTCCAGCTTGCTTTGGGATGAGTCTTCTCAGCATTGCTACCCAGCCTTGGAATCCTGTAATAAGTGGCCCCTCTTCTAGGAGCAGCCAAACCCACCCAGAGCAGCCGCTCCTTCCTCACCAAGCACACCATTTATTTTTTCTCTTTAAGTTTCTGTGTTTTGACATCTGATTTCATCCAGCTTCACACTCAGAGTTCTCTGTGTACCAAGCACTAATTATTTCATGTGTCCTGAAATAGAGACAACAAAATGCCACTTATTGCATTAATTGGGATTTGTTTTGGCCCTAGCAAATTTGTACATGTAGGTTTTAATCCATGTTTGTTCATTAATTCAGCCGTCCGCTTACCAGACATTTATCAAGGGCGTACTCTAAACCAGGCGCAGTGTAAGCACGAGGGTTCCAGAAGTAAGATCCCAACCCTGCCCCCAGATCCTCCAATCATGAGGCACAGATAGATGGTGTGTGGAGGACCTTCTGGGCTTAGCTATGAAGAATGAGTGGGACTTATCAAGGTGGCAAAGTTGGGGGACCTACTTGGTGTCATGCCCTGATGAGATGCCCATATTTGGAGCAAAAGATCCCTGGGGTGAGATGGGTGGCAGGAGATGAAATTGGGTATTCCCTGGGGCCAGATAAGATTGGCTTTGAATGTCAGACCCAGGTTTATTCTGTAGGATTTTAAGCAGGGATCAAGCTTGCATTTTAGAAAGAGCACTCCGTGGCAGCAATGGAGAGTGTGGTGCAGGATGGGAGGTAGCACAGGGCATAGGGGAACTGACGGGAGGCAGCAATCACAGACTGTCCCAGGTCCAAGGGGGCTCTGGCCTAATTGGGGTGGCCTGAGGTGTGCACAGGTAGTATGTTTTCTGAGTTGGTTGTGGAACATCCATGGCTTCTGACACCCTAGAGGGCTGCCTGTCTTCCCATGCTTCCACTTATCCAGATCCTGAATCTCGCCTCCTGGGCACTTTTCTCATTGTGTGCAGCTGGCTCTGCTGCTGTTACTGCAGTGTTCAGGAAAGAAAGGTTTGCTTACAAATATCCAGCTTATGGTCCTTCAGAATTTCATCTCTTTTTATTTTAGGGAATGTACTTATTTTATATAAGAGGGTAGATTTTATGTGTCAATGTGGTCTAGCAATACAGGGCATAACGTTTTTAAACTATAACTACTTAAACTACTGCTCGGGGTGGGCAGGTTTAACGACATTTCCCAGGAAGTGCTGTGGCCCTTTGCAAGGATGTGTCCCCAAACCAGTGACCCCCCCGGCTGAGAGACAAAGCTGAGCTTGGTGGAGCAGCCGAGAGAGGGCATGAGTGTCTCTACACGAGGGACAGAGGACTGAGTCCAGTGTGGCTCTTCCTGAGTTAGTGAGTAGGTGCTGGTGTTGGAACTGGCTTGTGGAGAGCCCAGAGCAGGGGGCGAGGTCTGCACAGGTGTGACCTTGTCTCCCCAGAGTGCATGTTAGGGACTTCTCTGTGAGTGTGCGTTTTCTAACCCAGACAGGAGGCCATCTGGAGGCAGCTTGCACTCTCTGTTGTAGAATATCTGTAACTGCAGAGTGGCGCCCTTCCCCTCTGCCCTGTTTGCTATGTAGGATGCATGTAATTCCGGTATATTCTTTTACCAGCTGATGCTAGATACTGGGTGGCCTTGGGTGGATCTGAGCAATCCCGGTGTCAAGGCATGTGAGGTGCCAGTTTCACCTGGGGATTTCCTGGCACTCATGGCTGTTCATTGTCAATCATGAAGTGAAGGAAGAAGGTGAGAAGAGCAGGTGGGGTCTTTAGGACGAGTCTCTCTGGGCCATCTCTGTCGGTGTGGCCTTATTGCTGGTAGTGGGATGTGGGTGGTGATGGTGATGGGAGGGAAGGGACAGCTTAGCAGGTGTGAACTCCCCCAAGCTGAGCGGAGGGACCACATCTCCTTGTTCCCATGGCAACAAAGAATCAGGGCCAGGTTCTAAGGTTGTGCAGGTCAGACTGATCTCTGTGACTGTCCCCGTGTTAACTCTGGACCTGAGAGAAGCATGTGACATCATGTGCTGTGGCATTTTGCAGAACATAGTCAAGGAAGCAAATCCTTAGACAAACCAGCTGATAAAGGCTGTCTTCTTAAAGTAAATTTGGAGCAAAAGCATCGTGTTTTGAGCTTGGGAACTACCTGGGAGTTGTTACAAGGGCCCACTGAGGTCACACAAACTGAGACAGGCCAAGAACAATGAGAGGCCTGGAGAGAATCAGAGAGTCTGAGATGAGAGGAACAGACTGGCCACACGGGCTCTAGATACTGGTTCTGGAATCATCTGTCTACCCTTCAGGGTACCACCGTTAACGCAGGTCAGCTGCTCATAGTTTTCATCTGGTAGTTGTCTCCATGCAATTCCAGTTAGCCTCTTGGTTAATTGCATCTAGGTCTGAGTTACAAAGCCCTCTAGATGGATACTTGGTCACCCACAGCCGTGATTATGGTAGCCAGAATGGGCAAAGCCTGGCACTCATCCTTGTCATACATGGAGACCCTGCACTGTCTTGCAGTATTGAGATCTGCACATAAGAGGCAGCCCTGCAGTTAGCAAGAGCACTGTGTGGGCAGTCGAGCATTTGGTGCTGTCCCTGCCTCTCAGGAGCTGAGGCCCATGGGCAGGTCACTGCCCCTCTCTGAGGCAGCCATGAAATGGGGGCTTGGGTGGCCCCAGCAAGCTCTGGTCCTTGCAGGTTTGAAACACTTGCATCCTAGACTGAAGGCACCCCACCTTGGGAGTAGCTCAGGTGCTTAGATGACTCAAGACACTATTGGTTATTTCTGGGGGGGCCTATGTGGAGAGCATCCCAGCCTGCTTTCTTGGCAGGGCTTGAGTCTCTGGCAGACAGTGGATGACTGGGGAGCAGTTCAGTGTTCTCCAGGGTGTAGTCTTCATCAGACATAGAACAACTGGTGTGGCCCAGGTGTTCAGACTGTTCCCCAGGACCCCACACCCACCCCAGGGAGAAATGAGGCCCCTGCCTGAGTCAGAGTGAAGCAGAGGAGCTCAGTGCAGTGCTGGAGCGGAGGGCACCTTGTGGGCTCAACAGAGAGCCTGAGGGTTCCGTTCTCTTGTTTAATCCACCACCGACATTAGGGGCAAGGCTGGTGGGCCTGCCGTGAGCTGTGCTCACAACACTCCCATATGATTAGGGTGAGTCTTCTCTGAACCTCCTGGCTCAGGGTCTGGCCCACAGGTCAGGGAGATGAAACTTTGCTGGAAGGCTGCTGTAATGGCCAGTGGAGACGGTGGCAGATGTGCATCTTAAAATGTGATTGCAAAAATCAATAAGCCAGTTACGGTGGTTAATTCTTTGCCTTTTCAGAGCTGCTTGCAAAGCTGAGTTGTGTGTGACTCAGACTCCAGGGCTGCATTAGGGGGTTGGTGAAGGCTGCGTTTGAGGTTTCCTCTCTCTCCTTTGGGAGCCCTGCCCTCACTTTCTGGCCTCCTCCCCATGGCCCTCAGTAGAAAAGCAGTTGCTAAAAAGTCTTTTGCATTCAGGTGTTGAAGGTGGGGACAGAAGGTAAGGAGCAACTGTGGGTCCTTCATGTGTGATCATCACATCTTAACATCCCTGTGGACTAAGTATTAGTATCACCATTTCTGGTAGGAGGTGTTTCAGTTTTCCATTGCGACATAGCAAAGCTTCCCAATACTTGGTGGCTTAAAAAAATGACCACCATCTGTTTAGCCTATGATTCTGCTGGGTGATCCTTCTGGTCTGGTCTGGGCTCATCTCAGCTGGGCCTGCTGATGTGTCTGTGGTCAGTTGGTGGGTCAGCTGGGGAGTCCATTGGTCCTAAATGGCCCATTCACAAGTTTGGAAGTTTGCTAGCTGTTGGCTGGGGTGATGGGGGACCGGACCATGGGTCTCCCTCCCTCCAGCAGGGTAGCTGGGGCTTGTTCACATGTCAGTGGCAGGGTTCTAAGAGCAGCAAGAATGGAAGCTGAAAGGCCTCTCTCAGGTGTAGACTCAGTATTGGTACGGTATCACTTCTGCCACATCCTCTTGGTCAAAGCAAGCCATGAGGTCGTCCCAGAATGATGGGAGTTGCTACAAAAGATGGTGGCCATTTTTGTAATCTACCACTCAGGGAAGCTGAGGTCCTGAGACTTTCAGCAGCTTGCCAAGGCCATGCAACTGGAATTGGAACCCAGCCTGGGCTTTCCCGATGCTATACGTGGTATACAACTCCAGCAGGGGAACCTCCACTTTTGAAGTGGAGAGAGCAATGCTCAACTCAAATAAATGAATCCATAATGTGGAATTTTGGGCAGCAATGGCAGATGGAGGGAGTTCAAGGACGGGGAGTTTTAAAATGGCCTCGTATCAAGAACATTCATTTTTGTGTGGCTGTTGAATCCTTTCCTTGGTTGTGGGGTGGGGCCCACGTGACCCTGGTGGGACCTGGGCTCCAGGGCTTCTGTGTGTGCTGGGGCCCACCCTCCCCTTGGCCTCTTCTCTGCACTTCCCCCATGGCTCTGTTCTTACTCTTCATCCTCATTTTGTCACTCGGGGGGTGTGCTTGTGTGTTCTCTCAGAACCATGCTTCATCCTTTGCAAGTAATGAGGTTTCAAAAAATATATTGTGTCAAATGGATTTCCTCTGGCAATGCTCACAGCTAGTGTTTTCTTCCATATTTCTAAATAATATGCTGATACTGCTATTTCCTGATTAATCAGCTTTATACATTGTCTATTGACTGTGACGGCAGCTGGTGAGTTAGCCCTCCACAGACTTCCCTGCCTTGGCCCTCCCCTCATCCTCTGTATACTTTTATCACAACTTTTGATTAAATCAGTAGTCAGTGTTTACATTATTATGACAGTAAATTGTGCTTACTCCTAAGTGAAGTAGACGATGATGATGGTTCCTGAACTTAGTATGTGCATATTTCCCCTTTATTTGGATTTTACATACCCATCTCTATTTTTTCTAAGTGTTTCACCAGATCAGTTCTATGTGCATCAATATTACTTTCCAAATAGTCTAATTGCCTTTCTGTTAATCTCCTTTTCTCCTGGATTCTCCCATGTGGGCTTTCTGGCTCTGGGCTGCCCTCCCCCCCATCCCCCCTGCCTGTCTCCCCAAGGCTTCCCTTTGCAGCATGCTTGGGACAGATCCCAGTCTCATGACTTCCTTTCCTGCTTCCCACCTTCATTCTGCTGAAGCACATTCTCTAATAGTTTCTTAAGAACAGGCACATGGGGGATAAAATCTTAGGGTCCTTGCACATCTGAAAATGTTCCCCACAAACAGACTCTGTGATATGTGAAAATGAGTCATTAAGAAAATCCTACCAGGGAGTAGGGACAGCAGGATAGGGAAGGAAGGACACCAAGTTAGGTGTCAGACTCCACTTTCAGTGAGGTGCCAGCTTCAGCCTGACTGGGGAGACCTGAAGTGGAAATTATGCTGTGGAGTTTGTCCTGCAAAGGCGCTGAGCTTTTATACTGCTGACCTGTGCTCATTGGCTCTGTGTCCCCTGAAGGCAGTGATGGGCATGGGATGCACCTTAACTCCAGGCACTCTGTCTTGGCCTGAGGGTAGTCACCTGGACACTCTGGGAGTAGGCACACAGTAGCTGGCAGCAGAGGGCTGGAAAAGGCTGTCTGGGGGAGCTGAACCATGTGCACTGGGGGCTGCTCCATTCTTTATCCTTGGCTGTCAGTTTGGCAGCTGTATCAGCAGGATCCAATGTTCAGTGCAAGACACATAAATCACAATTGCTGGAAAGGCTACAGAGAAGCAACCGTTTGTGTTGCTTATAACAGAATACACAGAACTGGGTGATTTATAAAGAAAATGAAATTTATTGCTTACAGTTTCTGAGGCTGGGAAGTCCAAAGTCCATCCGGTGGTGGCAACAGTGACCCAGGAGTCTCACATTTCAAGATGGTGGAAGCAGAGAGAGCAGAGCAGAGAAAGAAGACAGACTCTCTTCTTTTAATACCCTCCGAACCACGCCCCTGACCACCATTTTTAATTCGTTCACTACTGCATGGTCCTACAATTTAATCACCTCTTCAAGGCTCCACCTTTCAATTACCATAATAGGATTTCCCACCCTCTTAATAGTCACAGTGGAAGCCAAGTTTCTAATACATAAAACTTGGGGACACAATTCAATCCACTACAGGTCTCTTGGAATGATTGTCAGAACAGTACAGAACTGCCCACTAGGGAGCTGTCCTCTCCCCCTGCCACTCAGCACAGCCCCTGGAGCTCTGGCAGCCTTGGTTTGGAGTCACTCAGACCACACCAACAGCCTCCCAACTCCTGGAAGCTGGAGGTTGGAATTTTCAAGCCTCCACCTAGGCTCAGAGTTATATAGAAAGGAGCCACCCTGACCACTGCCACTACTCGGTGTCACTCCAAGGAAGCTGCTGAAGGAATCTGGGACCTGTGAAAAGAAATGGATCCCTTCTGAATGAGGATTAACTTCCAAAAGCTTCAGGAAAACTGCTTCTTCCTAACGCAGAACCTGATGTGCATCCAGGACCCTGGCTGTGAATGAGTCTGGAAAATATATGAGGGGACTTCAAAAGTTCATATAAAAATGGAACTAAAAGATAGAAATAAAAAAATATGAACTTTATTTCTCAACACCAGTTCCATCCAGTTCAAGACACTTTTGTAAGTGATGATACTGGTCATTTTGTCCATCCCTAAACACCTGAGAGTCCTGGAATTTAACCATGTCAATGCAGTCTTTTTGACATTATCAACTGAAGAAAAATGGGAGCCCTTTAAAGATTTTGTAAGATTAGAAAACAAAAAGAAGTCAGAAGGAGCCAAATCAGGACTGGAAGATGAATGCCTGATGATTTCTCATCAAAACTCTTGCAAAATTGCTATTTTTTGTTGAGAGGAATGAGCAGGAGCATTGTTCTGGTGGAGAAGAACTCTCTGGTGAAGCTTTCTGGGGTGTTTTTCTGCTAAAGCTTTGGCTAACTTTCTCCAAACATTGTCATAATAAGCGGATGTTATCATTCTTTGGCCCTCCAGAAAGTCAAGAAGCAAAATGCCTTGAACATCCCAAAACACTGTTGCCATGATGTTTGCTCTTGACCAGTCCACTTTTGCTTTGACTGGACCACTTCCACCTCTTGGTAGCCGTGGCTTTGATTGTGCTTTGTCTTCAGGACTGTACTGGTAACACCATGTTTCATGTCCTACAGTTCTTTGAAGAAATGCTTCATGAGCTTGATCTCACTTGTTTAAAATTTCTCTTGAAAGCTCTTTTTTGCAGCTGATCTTGGTGCAACAGTTTTGACACCTTTCAAGCAGAAAGTTTGTTCAACTGTAATTTTTCAGTCAGAATTGTGTAAGCTGAACCAGTTGAGATGTCTATGATATTGGCTATTATATCTGCTGTTAATCACTGGTTCTCTTCAATTAGGGCATGAATAAGATGAATTTTTTCCTTGCCAATTGATGTGGATGGTCTGCTGCTGTGGGCTTCATCTTCAACACGGTCTCGTACCTCCCTGAAATGAGTAAACTGCTGATTTCTTTGGGGCATTGTCCCCATAAACTTTTCATAAAGCATCAATGATTTCACCATTCTTCCTCCCAAATTTCACCATAAACTTGATGTTTGTTCTTGCTTCAATTTTGATAGAAGTCATGATGCTCTGACAGGGGCTCTTTTCAAACTGATGTCTTATCCTTCTTAGTGCCTCAAACTAGATCCTATTCAAACATAACAAGTTAGTATGAGTATATTTTGGTGCAAAAAATTTCGAAATCCATGTGTAGGTTTTTCATAATATGCATTTTCCATGAAGTTTTAAAAGACCTCTCCTAGTTTTCCCTGCCCAACATTTTTAAATAGAAGGAGGATAAACTGGAGGTTGGGTGAGCAATACAATATCTTACAGATGAATATACAATTCTAGATTCAACAACAACAAATTTATTTCCCTGAGAATTTTGAAGGCATTGCTCTACTATCTTCTAATTTCTAATTTTATTGTTGAAAAGTCCAATGCTGTTCTAAGTTCTTAATAAGCGACTTTCTCTTTTCTCCTCTCTGGAAATTTGAGCATCTACTCTTTTCCCCTGGTGTTCTATGGTGTTATTTTGATGTACGTTGGTGCGAGTTGTTTTTCTTTCATTGCACTGGCTGCCCAGGGGGCTGTTTTATTCAGAAACTCATGACTGGGCCAACCTGGGCTGGGCCTGTGGTACTGGCATCATTATTAATAGTGCCCCTCCCCAAGTTGTCCCAACCAGGATAATTCTGTGGCCCCTCCCTATGCTTCCTCCTGGCCATCAGGTGTGCACTGGGCTCTTCTATCCTGGCTCTGTGGGGCGGTTTGGGGCTAGTGATCACTTACCCTCAGCATTGCCTCCATGCCTCACCAAGGCTCTCCAGGTCAGTTCCTCTCCTCCATCCATTTTCTAGATTCCAAAACATGTTGCAGTCTTGTGTCTGCTGCTGCCTCCTCTCCCATTCTCTCACTGATGTCATTTTAGTGTAACCTTGGGAGAGAGAGCTGCTACATGTGTGATCGATCGAGGGACATGCACAGTCATCATGAAGAAACATGGCTGCCCCCACTTCCTGGGTGAGCTCCTCATACCCCAGCTGTGGCAGCTCAGAAGTTTACCATTTGCTTGTTTCATGTGTGCTATCATGTGGGGTTTGCTGGCTCTCTAGGCATTTACATCCACAAGATGTTTATGGATGCCCCCTACGTGCCTGGCACTAGGCTGGTGATGGGTTATGGGGCCCGGAGCAAGACCCTAGGCTTCTGCTCACAGGGGGCTTACATTCTGTTGGGGATGGTGGGTCTTGTCATATAAGTACCGCGCGCTAACTGATTGCGCCACTGGAGCTTCGGGGATGGTGGGTCTTGGGTAGTGGTTGCTGGGACAGGTTATGCATTGGCTTGAGAGAAGCCTGCTGGGCACCTTATGGCCACAGGAGCCAGACAATGTTAGGGTGTAAGGCTTAATGGGGTGGCTTTAACAGCAGGACTTTTGAAACTTTGTAAGGAGAAAGGGGTCTGATGTTCACCAAAAGTCCTCTCTCTTCTTCTCCCCTTCCCTCCCCCTGGGAGGGTGCCAC
The DNA here is from genome assembly GCF_027409185.1 of Cynocephalus volans. Lineage (NCBI taxonomy): Eukaryota > Metazoa > Chordata > Mammalia > Dermoptera > Cynocephalidae > Cynocephalus > Cynocephalus volans. The sequence continues at coordinate 61,475,623 of NC_084460.1, forward strand.
CTCCTGCTCTTCAGGAGAATATATGGTTGCATTTGGTGAGCTGGACAGGACGCCTCTAGTTCACGGCTCTTAGAGCACAACGAGAATTTTCTTTCCTTGAGTCAGATTTGCATAAGTTATGATGAGAACATGTGGGTGGATCCAGGGGCACTTTTCCCCAGTGTCTCATAGGAAAGAATCTAGTTCAAGGCACATCGTCCTCTGGCCCCATCAGATCAAATGTGATCCAGTTTCATTCACTTCAGATTAATTCCCTGAGTGTTCATTGCATATCTTCCCTGTATTAGTTTTCTATTCTGGGTAACAAATCACAAACTCTGCAGCTTAAAACAACACCTGTATTTTTTTTTAGCTCTTAGTTCCCTGCATCAGAAGTCCAGCACAGCATGGCTGGGGTCTCTGCTTAGGGAATCTCAAGGGCAGAATCGAGGTTTTGGTTGGGCTAAATTCTCTAATGGAGGCTGGGGATGGTGGTGGGGGGGAAGGACTCCATTTCCTAGCTCCTTCTTTTTGTTGGCAGGACTCAGTTCCTTGTGGTTGTAGGACAGGACTAAGGTGCTGCTTCCTCGCTGGTGTTAGCTGGGGGCTGCTCTCAGCTCCTAAAGCTGCCCACATTCTTAGCCAGAGGCCCCTCTATCTTTATCCAGCAAAGGCACATCAGATCATTCTCATGCTTTGAAGATCTGACTTGCTCTTCTGCTACCAGTCAGAGGAAATTCTGCTTCATTAGGGCTGAAGTGATTAGGTCAGGCTCACCCAGACAATGTCCCAATCTTGAAGTCAGCTGTGCCATGTGCCATCATCTAATCCCAGGAATAAAATCTATCATATTCATAGTCCTGGGATTATGCAAGATGCATACAACTGAAGGGTGGAAACTTGGGGGCCACATGTGAATTCTGCCCACCACATGCCCCGAGTCTGGGTCCTTCACGACTGCACTCTACCCAGGGACATGCATCCGGCACAGATGAGCTCAGTTTTGCGTGCGGAGAGTGTCAGAGAGCTGTGCTCTACTCCGTGCTGTCAGAGTTGGCTGGAAGAGCAACACCAAGTCACGGACTCTCCCTGGGGCTCAGTTCATAAATGGCTAAATTGGGATTGATGCACTGGCCAACTGTGATTGCCTGCTAGTGGCTCCTTGGGGTGCTCTGCTGAGGCCTATGAGGTTAGCCTTGCCCCTGGCGGGGAAGTGGGGGTGATTGATTCGCTATGTCTATCAAGAACACCACATGGGAGGCCAGTGGCTCTCCTGTTGTCCACTTACTGAGCCTGGAGTCAATGACCTCTCAGCCATTTCAGTTCATTTGTTCAACACATACTTACTCATGCCTCCTGTGTGACCCAGTGCCCACATGCATCCTCTCCATGGAGTTTTAGGTGGCGGCTGCATATATGTTGAGTTATCAGGGAGACTTTGGGGCGTGGGGTGGGTGTAGCTTTGAGTTGGACTGTGTCAGGTCCAACAGGGACTCAAGGCCAGGGTGCTAGGGGATAAAAGGAAGGGAAGGTAAAACACTGACAACACTGATGCCTGCCACCCAGGGCCATCCAAACTACCCACAGCATGTCTCAGTCTTACTTGCTGGGTGGGTGCCATTCCCCCACATAACAAATAAAACCCGAGGCTCAGAGAGTTTGAATCGCTTACCTGGGACCTCACAGTGGGGCAGAAACATAAAAGAAGTGATTGCCCCTTGAGTAGTATTAAGCATTGGGGTGCTGGGCAGAGGGCAGGGAGAGCAAGAGCCGAGCCCCTGAGCCCCACACCTGCACCAGCCTGCTCCTGTCTGACTGTCATTTACCCGCTAACTGATAGCTCCACCTCAGGGAGGAGGAGGCCTGGTGTGGAGTTGCCGCCTGTCAGCACCAAGGATGTTGCTGGCAGGAGGTTCAGGGGCTGGTGGCTCCTGGGTTTGATTCCTAATCACTTCAAATCCCTGGTGCCTTGTGAAATAAACATGATTAATTCTGGGAGCTGGTTTATGAAGCCTCGTGGAGAGGAGAGGCCCAGAGCGGCCCATGGACAGCTAATTTGATCAGAGGTTGTGATTTCCTCCTTTCGCCTCAGTGTCCAGGGCAGATAAAGTGGAAAGGGGCGGCGATGCTTAATTAACCCTGTAATTCTTGCATGGGCTAATTAGCATATAGATGAGGTGGCTCTGCAAGCCTGTCCCTGGTGTCGTTTCTGTCTTTGGGAGGGTGCTGGATGCTCCTTGGGTGGTGGCACGGGCCTGGCCAGCCCCCCACTTCTTTTGTCTTTTTCATATTTCTTTTTCTATTTATTTTTAAAATTTTATTGTGGTTAAAACACTTAATGTGAGACCCACCCTCTTAACAGGATTTTAAGTGTGCAGTACAGTATTGCTGACTTTTGGTACAGTGACGTACAGCAGATCTCTGGTGTTGCTCATCTTGCTTGACCGAAGCTTTATGCTGGTTGATTCAATGCTCCCCATCACCCTCCCCAGCCCTTGACTACCAGTCTTTGATTCTATGAGTGTGACTGTATTAGTTACCTAGGTTTAGTGGGATCATGCAGAATTTGTTTTTCTGAGCCCCACTACCCTTGCACCAGTCCTTACCGAATTCTCTCTAAAAGAGTCCAGAGCACTGGTCAGCTGCCTGAAGTGGTGGGGTGGCAGGAGGGGGTTAGGGGTCTTACTGACCCAGGAAAAGGGCCCAGTGAATTTTGACACAAACTCTAGACCAGTACTTGAGGACACTATTACCAGGGCTGCTGGGGCTTCTGAGTATTGTGGCTTGGTCTGGCATTCAGGACCTTCCAGGGTCACACACCACCCTCTACCCTTGGGTCTCTGCCCACCTGTCTTCTCCATGTTGACTGCAGAGCCTGGCCACGGGGGGAGGAGGATTCTTTAAAAATTAATAGACTTGACTATGGAAAGACTACTTTATCTGACATGCCTTTTCTGGAGATGCCCCCTTGTCAAAGTTGCTGTGTTCAAGGCTTGGGAAATCCTGGAAACTGTCCTGCTCGAATTTCTTCGTGGTTTCTCCTGTCCCCATTCCAACCCACTGACCAGGCTCTTCGCACACAAAGGCCAGCTGTTTGTTTTGGTGGTGGGAGGGAGGTTTCTGCCTGTGGGCCCAGCAGAGGCCCCCTAGCAAGGTACAACATGCTTGAGGGTGACTGGTGGAGCCCCAGGCAGGGCCATGCTGATCCCACCCACCCCTTCACCCCAGACCCTCTCCAGCTCTTGCCTTTCCTCCCTCTCCTGACAGCTCTGGGAATTCTGCTCATTGTAGAATATGGGGCTGGGGCTTTGGCAAGTGAAAGCAATACTTGATTAATAGATTCCAGGCTTGAACTCAATTTGGGCTGAACATGTGCACGCACGTGTGTGAGTGTGCCCTGATACACACAAGCGTCCACAAGGAGGTTACTGATGACCCAGCCTGGCACTTGCTCGGTTTCTCCCAGACACAGGGGAGGGGAAGAAACATTCTCCAGGCCAGGGATGCTGGCCTCCCACCCTGATGGGCTCTACTTTGGGGTTCATCTCTTGCATGAATGTGGTGTGGTGTTTTATTAGAAAAAAATTATTGGCCCCATGTTGCTTGTCCATGAAATGGGGATGGTGATACCCACTTCATAGACTCTTTCTCTGGTCCTCAGAAGAAGAACCCCACAGGGTGGGTCCATTTCCCTATTTACAGATGAGGCTGTTGGGGCAGAGTGGCCACTGCTTGCTCGAGATGCCAGAGCTAGGAAAAGAGCCTCGGCTCAAACACAAATGTTCAGGTTCTGAGCTCCATGTTCCCCTAGCAGGAGGAAAGTGTGGAGGGCTTCCATGCAGGGCCTATGAAGGTGTGAGTGTATGTGCACATGTGTGTGCAAAGCATGCAAGTGGATGTGTGTGTGCACTTGCATATGTGTGTGGGTGTGCTCATCCATGTGCGCATGTGGCCCAATGTCCAGCAGTCCTGGAGGGCTGCTCTTTTGAGAATGTAAGTTCGTCTTACCAGCTGAGGAAAGGCCTGTTCATCCTGTTACTCATCATGGTGGGAGTGGGGTGGGCAGAGTTTACAATTAGAGTTTACAATTTTTCAATTGGAATTTTTTTATTGAGATAATTAGAAATTTACATGAAGTTGTAAGAAATAATAATGACCCCTTGTAGCCTTTACCTGATGCTATGGGTCAATTATGTCCCCCAAAAGTTCATGTATTGGAAACTTGATCTTCATTGTAACAGTGTTAGGAGGGTGGGAAATCTAATTATGGTATTTGAAAAGTGGTGCCTTTAAGAGGTGATTAGATTGTGAGGACTGTGGCCTTGTGAATGGATTGATCCATTCATGGAATCATGGGCTGGTTCTGACGGCTTCATAAGGAAAGAAAGTGAGTTGAAAAGTTTAGCTCACTCTTGCTCAGCCCATTCTTGCCATGTGACACCCTGCATTGCTGTAGGTGTCACACTTCTAACATGGGGGAACTTCCTGTGGGGACCAGCATTTGAGCCCTGTGGTTGAGCTAAATTGCTGCTCTGCTGCTGATTCCACAAGGAAGAAGGTCCTCACCAGATGTGTTCTCCGGACCTTCGACTTCCCAGCTTCCAAAACTGTAAGAAATAAACTTCATTTCTTTATAAATTACCCAGTTTCAGGTACTCTGTTATGAGCAACAGAAAAGGACTAACACACCTGGTTTCCCCCAGTAAATGCAGTAACATCTTGCAAGGCCCTTGTATAATATCACAGACCGCATCTTGGCATTGATGGAATCCACTGATCTTACTCAGATTTCCCCAGTTTTACTTACATTCTTATGTGTGTGTGTTTGTTTGTGTTTGTGTGAGGAGTTCAAGGGATTTTGGGCAAATCAAGGAAAAAATACAACTACGAGAGGCGGTAACACACAATCTTTATTGGGAGGTGCTGGGACAGAGCTGCATGCAGGGGAAGTCCTACAGAGGCGATGGGTGGAGTCACTACTCAGGAGGGGAGGGGTCAGGGGACCTCCCAGGAGAGAGGAGGCTGGAGAGGGGGCTCATGTTTCTAGGCGATGTTGAGCAGCAGATGAGGAGCGTCTGGGTCCCAGGGCTCTGAAGGGCAGCTGGGCAGCCGCAGCAGGCCCCTTATCTTATCAGTAGGTAACAGCTGTTGGGTGAGGTTTCTTGGGTATGCAAAGCAGGCAGGCTCTAAGTGGCTAAAAATTTGCTATTTGTGTGGGATTAAAAAAAAAAAATAGGATGTGTAAAATTTGGCACCAGCAGACTTTTGAGCTAATAGGTCTCAGACTGCAGTGAAGAAATAAACAACATAGGCTCCAATACACAGAAGCCATCTTTGACTCATTTGTAACTGTGTGTGTGTGTGTGTGTGTGTGTGTGTGTGTGTGTGTTTATACAATGTTACAAACTGTGTAGGTTCATGTGTCTGCCACCACAGTCAAGATGCCGAGCAGTGTTAAGGTGGCAAAATTCCCTCCTGTTGGTGTTTTATACCCCACAACTAGTCCCTCCTCCCCGACCCCTGGCAATCACGAATCTGTTCTCCATTTCTGAAGTATTGTCATTCCAAAACTGTTATATAAGTGGAATCATGCAATATGTAACCATTTGGGAGTGGCTTTTTTTGCTCTGCATGTTTCCCTGGAGAGTCATCCATGCTGTGTGCATTGAACTTGCTCCTTTGTGTTGCTGAGTGGTGTTCTGGAGAATGGGTGGGTTGCTGCTTGTTACCACTTACTTACCTGTTGGGCCGATTCCAGTTGGACTATTGCAAATACAGCTGCCGTGAACATTTCTGTATACATTTTTGTGTGAGCATAAGTTTTCATTTCTCTAGGATAGTGCCCAAGGTCATATGGTAGTTGCATGTTTAGTTTTTTAAAGAAACTGCCAAACTGTTTTTTGGAGTAGCTACCATTTAACATTCCCTCTTGGGAATAATCACGAGTGATCGGGTGTCTCCGCATTCTCCTGAGCTTTTGGTGTCACTATTTTATTTTAGCCCTTCTGATAGGCATATAGTGATAATCCTATTGTGGTTTTAATTTGCATTTCTCTAATGGCTAATAATGATGACTGTCTTCATGTACTTATTCTCCATCTGTATATTCTGTTCAGTGAAATATCTTATGTCTTTTGGTCATTTTCCTACTGGATTTTTTAAAATGTGGAGTTTTGATAGTCTTTATATATTCTAGGTAGTAGTCCTTTGCCAGATCTGTGGTTTGTAACTATTTTCTCTGAGTCTGTGGCCTGTCTTTTCATCTTATTTATGTGTGCTTTCACAGAACAAAGGAATTAAATTTTGATGAGGTCCACTTTATCAATTTTCCTTTCATGGATGACACTTTTGGTGTCAAGTCTAAGAACTCATTGCCTGGCCCTAGATCCTGAAGATTTTCTCCTATTTTTATTTTCCCTAAAAGTTTTATTGTGTTATATTTTACATTTAAGCATATTATATATATATATTTTATGCATATAAAAACATATATAAAAATATAATATATAAAATAAATATATATAAATAATATATATATAATAAAAATATAAATATATATTATAATATATATATTTTATTACATATGTGTGTGTGTTTGTGTGTGTATGTATATATATATATACATACATATATATATACATACATATATATATATATATATATATATATATATATATATATATATATATTTGTTTCCTCAAAAGGCTATCCTTCCATTTAATTGGTCTTGCACTTCTGTCAAAAATCACTTGGGTGTATTAGTGTGGGTCTATTTCTGGGTTCTCTGATCTAGTCACACTGACCTATGTGTCTACCCCTCTGCTCATGCCACAGTGTCTTAATTACTGTAACATAAGGTTATAAGGTTACTCCTACTTCATTTTTTTCGTATCTCAAGGTTATTTACTATTCTAGTCCCTGTGTCTTTCCATGTAAATTTTAGAATATGTTTATCTAGGTCTACATAAAATCTTCCTAAGATTTTGATAGGAATTGCATTAAACCTATCAATCATTTTAGGGGAAATTGACATCTTTATTATTTTTAAGTCTTCCAATCCATGAACATGGAATGTCTCTCCATTTATTTAAGTCTTCTTTGATTTCTTTCATCAGCATTTTGTAATTTTTAGCATGCAGATCCTGTACATGTTTTGTTAAGAGTATGTCTAAGTACTTCATTTTCTTTAGAGTAATTGAAAATGGCTTTGTGTTTTAAATTTTGGTTTCCTTTTTAACAAATTAATTTATTATTATTATTATTTTAAATTCTAAGATACTGTTGTGGACCAGTTGAGGGGAGGGGGAGAGGTGAAGAGGGAGGGGGATCGGGTGGAAGAAGAAGGAAGGGGACATGGTTGAGGCCCATGGCACCCCCCCTCATTCCGACAGGGGAAACCAGGGAGCTTCTGGCAGTGGCTTCTGGCGGGGCATGGCTGAGGCCCTTGGCCTCTCAACATCTCAGCTCAGGAGGCTGAGGCATTTCCGATGGTGGCCCAGTAGTTGTCGCTGGGCTGGATGTGGACATTGTGGGGGTGGGTGTGACTAAAGCCCTTGGTCCCCAACCATCTCAGCTTGGGAGCCCAGAGTGCGTCCTGTGGTGGCTCAGTGGTCATCACTGGGCTGGTTGTGGATGTTGGGGGGGGGCAGGGCTGAGGCCCTCAGCCCCACCACCTTGGCTCGGGAGCCTGCGGCACTTCCTGTAGCAGCTTGGTGGTCATCGCTGGCTGGATGCAGTAATCAGGGGTGTGTGGCAGAGGCCCACGGCCCTTCCTGATCCCTGGCTTGGAAGCACAGGGGGCTTCCAGTTCTTCTAGGTTTTATAGCTATTTCTTTGGTGGTGTTAGACCTTTACAGGCCAATATAAAAACTTTGTCTCTGATCGGTGGGTTTTTTGTTTTTTCTTTCAGTTCTGTGTTGGATTATTCACTGTTCTCATCACTTAAACTGCACTGGAACTAATTTGTTGTCCTTTGCTTACTTCTAACATGGGGGAACTTCCTGTGGGGACCAGCACTTGAGCCCTGTGGTTGAGCTACATTGCTGCTTTGCTGCTGATTCCCTGGGGAAGGCTTTTTGTGTAGTTCAGGTTTTAATAGTTGACCTTGTATGTACTTCTGGGACTTGCAAGGTCTGGTACTCCTGGGCTGTGTGAAAACTCTGGTCTGGGCCTGAGTCTTTTCAGCAAACTGCTCCCCCTGCAGTTCTGTATTCCTGACCAGTCTCCACTGAGTGGGCCTGTGCTGATTGGAGGGCAGATCAGCTGTCCATGCTGTGCCCCAGTGTTCCCCTGGTGAGCCTGTCTCCCCCACCCCTCCACACTCCAAACACTTCCCATGGGATGGACCGTATGCTGGTCCCTTGTGATGACTCACCAGCCTCTGAGTGGCTTCTTTTTTCAGTTGTCTGTGGCCCCTCACTCCTATGTGGGTCCCTGGGTACCCTGTTAGTGCTCTTGCTGGCCTGGTGGCCACCAAGGCCCTCTTTTCCCCTGCCATCTCCAAGCAACTACATACAAAGGGCAGCTGTGGATTTTGCCAGTTCTTGCTCTGTGGGCTCACCAGGGCCAGCCTTGAAGTGGCCAGGGCTTGAAATTGTCAGAGCAAGCTTTCTTTCTCTCATCATGGCTTCTCCTGCCTTCATGAACTCGATAGGTCTCTCCTTCTCTTCCCCTGAGCTCTAGCGGCCCCAGCTTGGCTGTTGTTGCTTTTTTTTTTTTTTTTTTTAAAGATGGGCCGAGCCGTGGCGCACTCGGGAGGGTGCGGCGCTGGGAGCGTGTCGACGCTCCCGCCGCGGGTTCGCTCACTGGCTGAGTGCCGGTCACGAAAAAGACAAAAAAAAAAAAAAAAAAAAGAAAACGAAATTTTTTTTTTTTTTTTTTTTCCGTGACCGGCACTCAGCCAGTGAGTGCACCGGCCATTCCTATATAGGATCCGAACCCGCGGCGGGAGCGTTGCTGCGCTCCCAGCGCAGCACTCTACCGAGTGTGCCACGGGCTCGGCCCATGAAATTTTTTTTTTAAAGATGACTGGTAAGGGGATCTTAACCCTTGACTTGGTGTTGTCAGCACCACGCTCACCCAGTGAGCAACCGGCCATCCCTATATGGGATCCGAACCTGTGGCCTTGGTGTTATCAGCACCACACTCTCCTGAGTGAGCCACGGGCGGCCCCTGTTGTTGCTTTTTAATAGTTGTAAATTGGCTGACTGTGGGAGAGAGTGACGCTTTGGGATGTCTATTGAACCATCTTGACCAGAAATCACCTAAATTTTGGTTTCTGTACTTCATTGTTAGTATATAGAAATGTGATCGATTTTTGCATGTTGGTCTTGTATTCTGTGCTGAACGTGCCTGTTAATGCTAGGAGGTTGTGTATGTGTGTGTGTGTGTGTGTGTGTGTGTGTGCGCGCGTGTAGATTCCTTGAGATTTGCTGTGTATATAACATTTGTCATTTTCAAATATAGGTGGTTTTTTTTCTTTATTTCTTATCTCTGGATATTTCATTTCTTTTTCTTGCATTATTGTAGTGACTGGAACTTCTAGTAATGTGTTAAATAAGAGTGATGAGAGTGAACATCCTTGCCTTATTCCTGATAGTAGGGAGAAAACATTCAGTTTTTCACCATTAAATGTAATGTTAGCTATAGTTTTTTGGTAGATATTCTTTAATAAATTGAGGTAATTCTCCTCTATTCCTAATTTTCTGAGTTTTTTTAAAAAAATATGATTAAGTATCAGATTTTGTCAAATGCTTTTTCTGCATCAATTGATTAGATCATATGGTTGTTCTTTCGTTTGTTGATATGATTGATTACGTAGATACATTTTCAAATGTTGAATCCGTCTTGCATCTCTGGAATAAATTCCACTTGGTAATGGTGTATAATACTTTGTTTACATTTTTGGATTTCTTTTTAGTTTTGTTGAAAGTTTTTGCATCTAAGTCTATGAGAGATAATGAATTGCAGTTTTCTTTTTTGTTTTGGCATCAGGGTAATATTGGCCTCATGAAATGAGTTGGGAAGTATTCCTTCCTCTTCTGTTTTCTGGGAGAGATTGTGTAAAATTGATGTTAATTCTTCTTGAAAAGTTTGATAGCATTCTCTAGTGAAATCATCTGATCATGGATATTCCTTTTTTGGGAGCCTTTAAATTATGAATTCAATTTATTTGATGGTTATAGGGCTATTCAGATTGTCTCTTTCATCTTGGTGAGTTTTGGTACTTTATAGTGTTCAATGAATTGGTCCATTTATTCTAAGTTGTTAAATTTATGAGTGTAAAGTTGTCATAGTATTCCCTTATTATCTTTTCCATGACTGTAGGATCTGTAGTGATATAGGTAACTTGTGTCTTTTCTCTTTTTTTTTGTGGTCAGTCTTGCTAGAGGTTTATTAATTTTATTGATTTTTTTAAGAATCAATTTTTTGTTTCATTGATTTTTATAGTGTTTCCCTATTTTCAATTTCAGTGATTTCTGTTTTTATCTTTATTTCCTTTCTTGTGCTTCCTTTGAATTTGTTTTGCTCTTATGTTGCTAGTTTCTTTAGGGAGAATTTAGGTTATTAATTTGAGTTCATTGATTAGGTTACTGATTTGTAATATGTTAATAAATACAAATAGAAATAGTGCTATAAATTTCCCTCATAGTCCTGCTTTAGCTATATCACACAAATGTTGCGTTTTCATGTTCATTATGTTCTGTGTGCTTTTTTGTTTCTTTTTTTTATTGATTATGCACATCCATAGGGTACAAAGCTGACCGTTGCCATCTGTGCCCAATATGTGATGATCAGATCAATAATATCAGCATGCCCTTTACCACAAAAGGCAATTATTTCTTGTGTCCCATACCCAATTAATCCTGGACCTACCCCCTGCCCCACAGCACTAGATGTGCTCTTTCCCTGTGCAGGTCCAGTGCACCACTGTGGTCTTTCTTTCCTTCCTTCCTTCTTTCTGTCTTAGCTCCCACTTATGAGGGACGTGGTATTTTTCCCTCTGTGTTTGGCTTATTTCACTTAACATAATTTTCTCCAAGTTCATCCATGTTGCTGCAAATGGCAAAAGTTCATCCTTTTTTATGGCAAAGTGGTATTCCACGGTGTACATATACCACATTTTCCTTATCCAGTTGTCCATCAACGGACATTTAGGCTGGTTCCATATCTTGGCTATTGTAAATAGAGCTGAGATGAACATGGGAGTGCAGGTATCCCTTTGGCATGATGATTTCCATTCCTTTGGGTCTATTTCTAGAAGTGGAATTGCTGGATTATATGGTAGATATATCTGTAGTTGTTTGAGAAACCTCCATACCATTTTCCATAGTGGTTGTACTAATTTACAGGTCCACCAGCAGTGTTAGAGTATTCTCCTCTCTCCGCATCCTCTCCAGGATTTGTTATTCTCTGTCTTCTTGATTATAACCAGTCTAACTGTTGTGAGATGTTATCTCAGTGTAGTTTTAATTTGCATTTCTCTGATGATTAGTGATGCTGAGCATTTTTTAAAGTGCTTGTTGGCCATTTGAATATCTTCCTTCGGAAAATGTCTATTCAGCTCCTTTGCTCATTTTTTAATTGGGTTATTTGTGTTTTTTTTTTTTTTTAACTGTGTAGTTGTTCAAGTTCCTTATATATGCTGGATATTAATCCCTTGTCAGATGTACAGTTTGCAGATATTTTCTTCCATTCTGTAGGTTGTTGTTTCACTCTGTTGGTTGTTTTCTTTGCTGTGCAGAAGCTTTTTAGTTTGATATAATCTCATTTATTTATTTTTTCTTTTGTTGCTTGTTCTTTTGGGCTATTATTCATAAAGTGTTTGCCAAGTCCTACTTCCTGAAGTGTTTCCCCTATATTTTCCCATAGTAGTTTTACAGTTTCAGGTCTTATGCTTATGTCTTTAATCCATTTTGCATTGACTTTGGTATATGGTAAGAGATGCAAGTCTAGTTTCATTCGTCTGCATATGGATGTCCAGTTTTCCCAACACCATTTATTGAAGAGGTAGTTTTTCCTCCAATGTATGTTCTTGTTGCCTTTGTCAAAGATCAGCTAGCTCTAAGTCTGTGAGTTGATTTCTGGGTTCTCTATTCTGATCCACTGGTCTGAATGTCTATTTTTATGCCAGTACCATGTTGTTTTGATTACTACAGCTTTGTAGTATAATTTGAAGTCAGGTGGTGTCATGCCTCTGGCTTCATATTTTTTGCTCAGGATTGCTTTGGCTATTCAGGGTCTTTTGTTGTTCCATATGAATGTTAGGATTGTTTTTTCTATTTCTGTGAAGAATGTCATTAGAATTTTGATGGGGATTGCATTGAATTTGCAGATTGCTTTGGGTAGTATTGACATTTTCACAATGTTAATTCTTCCAATCCAAGAGCATGGTATGTCTTTTCACCTTTTTGTGTTCTCTTTAATTTCTTTCAGTAGCAATTTGTATTTCTCATTGTAGAGATCTTTTACCTCCTTGGTTAACTTATTCTTAGGTTTTTTTTTGCGACTATTGTAAATGTGCTTACTTTCTTGGTTTCTCTTTCTGTTTGTTCATTATGGGAGAATATAAATGCAACTGATTTTGGGGCATGGATTTTGTATCCTGCAACATTACTGAAATTATTAATCAGTTCTACGAGTTTTTTAGCAGAGTCTTTAGGTTTTTTTTTATATATAGGATCATGTCATCTGCAAATAGGAACAGTTTGACTTCATTTTTTTCCAATCTGTATGCACTTTATTTCTTTCTCTTGCCTGATTACTCTGGCTAGTATTTCTAATACAATGCTAAATAGGAGTGGTGAACACGGGAATCCTTGCCTTGTTCTTGTTCTTAAGGGGAAAGCTTTCAGTTTTTCCCAGTTCAGGATTATATTGGCAATTAGTTTCTCATATATGGCTTTTATTGTATTGAGATACTTTCATTCTATACTTAATTTGCTAAGAAACTTTATCATGAAGTGATGTTGAATTTTGTTGAATGCTTTTTCTGCATCTATTGAGATAATCATATGGTTTTCGTACTTGATTTTGTTGATGTGGTGTATCACATTTATTGACTGCATATGTTGAACCATCTCTGAATCCCTGGGATGAATGCCATTTGATCATGGTGTATAATTTTTCTGATGTGTTGCTGTATTCTGACTGCTAATATTTTGTTGAGGATTTTTGTGTCTGTGTTCATCAAGGAGATTGGTCTGTAGTTTTCTTTTTTTGTTGTATTTTTGTCTGGTTTTGGTATCAGGGTGATACTGGCCTCATAGAATGAGTTTGGGAGAGTGGCCTCTGTTTCAATTTTTTGGAATAGATTGAAGAGAATTGGTATTAATTCCTCTTTAAAGGTTTGGTAGAATTAAGCAGTACAGCCATTTGGTCCTAGGCTTTTCTTTGTAGGGAGACTGCTGATTACTGTTTCTATTTCATTTCTTGTTATTGGTCTGTTTAGGTTTTCTATATCTTCTTGGTTCAGTGTTGGTCGTTTGTATGTGTCCAGAAATTTATCCATTTCCTTCCAGTTTTCAAATTTGTTGGCATATAGTTGTTTGTAATAGTCTCTACTGATTTTTTTTATTTCTTTGATATCAGTTGTAATGTCTCCTTTTTCATTTCTGATTTTTATCTTTTAGTTCTTCTCTCTTCTCTCTTTTTTTGTTAACCTTGCTAATGGTTTGTCTATTTTGTTTATCTTCTCAAAAAAACCTCCTTTTTGTTTCATTGATCTTTTGTATCATTTTTTGGGTGTCTATATCATTTAGTTCTACTGTTATCTTAATTAGTTCTTTCTGCATGCTAACTTTGGGATTGGATTGTTCTTGTTTTTCTAGTTCTTTTAGGTGTTGCATTAGGTTGTTTACTTGAAATCTTTATTTTATTTGATGTAAGCATTTATTGCTATAAATTTCCTTCTTAGTACCACTTATGCATTATCCCACAGGTTTTGATATGATGTCTCTTTATTTTTGTTATTTTCTAGAAATTTTTTGATTTCCTATTTAATTTCCTCTTGGACTCATAGGTCATTCAGGAGCCTGTTGTTTTATTTCCATGTACTTGTATAGTGTACTGATTTTCATTTGTTATTAATTTCTACTTTTAATCCACTGTGTTCTGAAAAGATACGTTAGATGATTTCCATTTTTTAAAAGTTATTGAGACTTGATTTGTGACCTAACATGTAGTCTGTCTTGGAGAATGTCCCATGTGCTGATGAGAAGAGTATATATTCTGTAGTTGTTCAATGAAATGTTCTGTAGATATCTGCCAGGTCCAATTGGTCTAAAGTGTGGTTTTAATCCTCTATTTATTGATTTGTTGCCTGGATGATCTATCCAACAAAGAAAGAGGGGTGTTCAGGTCCCCAAATGTTATTATATTTGGGTCTGTCTCTTTCTTTAGGTCTAATAGTGTTTGCTTTATATATCTTGGTACTCCAGTGTTGGGTGCATCTATGCTTATGGTTGTTATTTCTTCTTGCTGGATAGATATCTCCTTCTTCAGGTCCAATAGTGTTTGCTTTATATATCTGGGTACTCCAGTGTTAGGTTCATATATATTTGTGGTTGTTATTTTATGATTATGTAGTGGGCTTCTTTGTCTCTATGGTTTTTGGTTTAAAGTCTATTTTATTGGATATAAGAATGGCTATTCCTGTTTGTTTTTGGTTTCTATTTGTCTGGTATATATTTTTCCATCCTTTCACTATTAGTCTGTGTGCACCTTAATGGTGAGATGAGTCTCTTGTAGACAGCATATAGTTGTGTCTAGCTTTTTGATCCAATTTGTCAGTCTCTGTAGGAGGCCTCATGGTTATGGCACAGGGTCTTGCCTTCTGTGCAGGTGAGGTGGGGGCTGTGCGAGTGACTGCCCCAGGCTCCTGCCTGTCTGGGGCTTCTTCCACTGGCAGCAGCACAACATGGAGGTTCTTGTCTTCTGCGTGGGTGTGGTGGGAGCTGTGTGGGTGGCTGCCCCAGTCTCCTGCCTGCCTTGGGCCTCTCCTATCAGTGGTGGCATGGCACATGGGGTCTTGCCTTCTGGTCAGGTGGAGTGGGGGCTGGGCAGCTGGCTGCCCTAGTCTCTTGCCTGCTGGGGCCTCTCCCCTATGTATTTTTAAAATTGCCTTTGAGGCTTCTTCTTTGACCCATGGATTATTTAGAAGTGTGTTGTTTAGTTTCCACACATATATAAATTTCCTGTTGTTTTTGCTATTGATTTCCAGTTTGATTCCATCATGGCCAAAGATCATACTCTATATGATTTCAAATTTTTTAAACTTGTTGAGATTTGTTTTATGTACTGGGGTAGTCTGTCTTGGTGAATGTTCCATGGCTGCTTAAAAAACGTGTATTCTGCTATTTTGGGGTGGAGTGTTACATGCACATATGTCAGTTACATCTTGCTGGTTGATTGCATTGCTCGTAATCCTATACGATTGCTGATTTTCTGTCTAGAACTCTTATCAGTTGCTGAAAGGGGGGTGTTGCAGTCCCCAACTATATTTATGGCTTTGTCTGTTACTCTTTTTAGCTCTATCAGTTTTTATTTCATGTATTTTGAGGCTCTGTTGTGTGACACATACTCATTTAGGATCATTACATCTTCCTGGGGATTTGATCCTTTTGTCATTACATAATATCTCTCTTTGTCTCTGAGAATTCTTATTCTCTGAAGTCTACTTTATCTGTTATTAATATCGCCACTCATATTATTATTAATCTTTGCATGGCATGTCTTTTTTCATGCTTTTACTCTCACCCTACGCATATCATTGAATTTGAGAAGAGTGTCTTGTAAGCAGCATATAAATGGTCATTTAAAAAAAATCTACTGTCCCAATCTCTGTGTTTTGGTTGGAATATTTAGACCATTTGTGTTGAAGGTTATATTACTAAGTTAGGCTTAAGTTTGCCATTTACTGCTTTGCTTTCTATTTGTATTCTATACTTCTAGTTCCTCTGTTTTCATATTCTTGCCTTTGGGAAGTTTGCTTGAACCCCTGTTAGGATTCCATCTTGATTTATTTAGAGTGCTTTTTTTGAATGTACATCTTTGTATAGTATTTTTAGTGCTTGTTGTGGTATTACTATACACATGTGACTTATTATTATTTTTTTCTTTTTTTGTGACCAGTAAGGGAATTGCAACCCTTGGCTTGGTGTCATCTGCACCGCACTCAGCCAGTGAGCACACTGGCCATCTCTATATAGGATCTGAACCTGCGGCGGGAGCGCCACTGTGCTCCCAGTGCCTCACTCTCCTGAGTGAGCCACAGGGTCGGCCCCACATGTGACTTATAACAACAGTCTACTGGTATCAACTTTGAATTAAGTGTAGAAACCTCACTTCTATTTAGGTCTCTTTAACTTCCCCATGCTAAATATCATTGTGTTGGGTATAAGATCTTGTTATAACTTTTTTCAATTATCAAAAATGATTTACAAAATTAGGAAAAAGTCATTCTAAGTACCCATATTTTTCTGATTCTAATTGTTCCTTCTTTTCTTGTGCTCCAAAATTCCTTCTTTAATTGCTTCTTTTCTGTTTGAAGAACTTCCTTTAACCAGGTGTGAAGGTTAATTTTAGATGTCAACTTGTTTAGTTGTAGGAATGCTGAGAAACCTGTTAAAGCAATCTTTTCAGGTGTATCCATAAGGATGTTTCCAGCAGAGATTAGTATGAGATTCTGAGTGGCCTGGGTGTGAAAGACCCACCCTCAGTGTGGATGGGAACCATCCAATCCACTGGGGGTCCGGAGAGAACAAAAGACAGAGGAAAGAGGTAAAGCTCTCTCTCTTGATCCGCTGGAGCTGGGATACACTCTTCTCTCCTGTCCATGGACATCAGAGCTTGAGACACTTGAGCTTTTGGGTTCCAGAACTTACACCAAGGATACCATAAGCTTCCCTGGTTCTGAGGCCTTTGGACTTGGACTGAGCCACACTACCAACATCCAGTTTATCGACGGCCTATCGTGGGACTTTTCTTCATAGCCACGTGAGTTAATTCCCCTAATAAATCCCTCTTATATAATTATAACATATCCTGTTGATGCTGTACTCTGGAGAACTCTAATACACCAGGTATTAATGGTAGATCTATTAGTAATAAGTTCTTTTGGTTATCTTTCAGCTAAGAATGTTTTTATTTCCCCTTTGTTCCTAAAGGATAGTTTCAGTGGATACAGTATTAATGATTGACAGTACTTTTCTTTCAGCATGTGAAAAATATTGTGCTAGTTCTTTGTACCCTCCATCATTTCAGATAAAAATCTTGTGTTGTTGGAATTGGTATTCCCCTGTAAGTGATGTGTCATTTCTTTCTTGCTAGTTTCAAGATTTTTTTCTTTGTCTTTGGTTTTCAAAAGATTAATTAAGATGTGTCTTAGTGTGGAATTCTTTGGGTTTATACTGTTGGGGTTTTATTCAGCATCTTGGATCTGTAGATTTGTGTCCTTTGCCAAATTTGAGAAGTTTTCAACCAAATACCCTTCAGCCACACTCTCTTTGTACTTTCCTTTTGGTACTTCACTAATATAAATTTTGAATCTTTTGTTATTGTCCTACAGGTTCCTGAAATTGTGTTCATTTTTAAGAGTATCTTTTTTCTCTGTTGTTCATATTGGGTGAATTCTATTATTCTGCCTTATTTAACTTATTCTATCCTCTATAATCTTCACACTATAATTGAACCTTTCCAGCAAGATCTTTATTTATTACACTAAATGTTGTTATATTTATTTACTACTTCTTTTAGTTCTGTGATTTCCATTTGGTTCTTTTTATAATTTCTATTTTGGGGGGCTGAGATTTTTGTATTTTTAAATTTGTTACAAGGGAATTTGTAATTGATTGTTGATCCATTTTAATAATATCTCCATTAAAATCCTTGCAAGATAATTCCAACATCTGATTCATCTCAGTATGGGTGTTAGTTGTCTTTTCTCATTCAAGTTGTGATCTTCTTGGTTCTTGGTTTGATGGATGATTTTTTTTTATTGCATCTTGGACATTTTGTCTATTATGTTAGGAGACTCTGGATCCTATGTAAATCTTTTATTTTAGCAGGCAGTCACCCTGTTTAGGTTTAATATGCAGTCTACTTTTGTTTGTTGTGGTTCCAATGTAACTTCAGAGCCTTTGTGCTATTACTCAGGTCTGCTTAGCTTCTCTGGTGCTGCTGAGGTCCCTGTTTGTGCTGCCTGTGTGGTGGAAGGGGTTTCTCCAGGCTGGGCTACCCAGTATTTCTTAATGGAGTGGGTAGTGATACCACCATTGTACTGGTACCCCCAGATGTCCATGTGTTCCTGGATGAGGGAGGAGAGTCTTGGACCCATGGGGACAAACAGCCTTCCCAGACTGGGCCACTTGCTGTAGCTGGGTCCCTCATCTGCCTGCCTAAGTGTTTCTGGTCAGGGAGGAGAAAGAGCCTTTCTGGACTAAGCTGCCTCTGGTAGCCTCTCAAGCTGGCTCTGCCTGCTACCTGCCCTGGTATCTCTCAGTGGAAAGGGGAGTCTCAGACTCAGCAGAGAAAGAAAGCATTTCCCTTGCCACTTACTTCTGTCAGGGCTTCCAATTGGTCACTCTTGCTGGTGGTGTCAAGCCTGCCTGATGGCGTGTGTGTATGTGTGTGTGTGTGTGTGTGTGTGTGTGTGTGTGCGCGCGCGCACGCGCAGGGGACTCCTGATGGACCTGGGGGAAGTATAAGCCCATCAGGGCCGCCTTCTGTTGCCAGGTTAGTGATGGGAAATGCCAAGCCTGGGGGCCTTCTTCTGCTGGGTAGGGGATGCAAGACCCCAACCATGTGCTCTTCCTCAGTCCTAGATCCCAAGACCAGCTTGCTGTCTTCTTACCTGTTTTCAGAAATCTCCTTTTGTAGTTTTTTTTTATTATACCACTTCCAGGTCCACGATCAACTTAGTGGGAAGAGCAGGGAAAACAGTCTACATTAGAAGTCAGTAGCCAGAGTTTTAATTGAGAAATTTCCAAGAAGATCCCCTCTTTGTCCCAGGATATTTCCTCACCTTGTGGAGCTCCAGGTGCCTGGAATATCTCCATTAAATGATGCTGTAGTTTGAATGTCCTTTCCAAAAATCATGTTGAAGTTTAATTGCTGTTGTAACAGTTTTAAGTGGTGGGACAATTAAGAGGTAATTAGGTCATGAGGGCTTAATGCCGTTATCACAAGAGTGGGCTTTTGATTAAAGTGAATTTGACTTCCTCTTGCCTGCTCTTGCTCTCGCACTCTCTTGCCCTTCTGTCCTTTGCCATGGGAGGACAAACACAAAGGCCCTCACCAGGTGCTGGCACCGTCCTCTCGAACTTCCCAGCCTTCAGAACCATGAACCAAATAAACTCTATTGTTTGTACATTACCCAGTCTCAGGTATTCTGTTATAGAAACACAAAATGGACGAAGAAAAATGCCATCACCTCTGTTCAGTACTGTCTTCCTCGGGCCTTGTCACAAATAAGTGTATGAGGTGGCTTGAGAAGAGATAGCAGAGAGAAGGGCAAAGAGAGTAGACTGAGGCGGCACAAGTGTGACTTCAGTCCTAGCTCTGCTATACATTTTGTGGCTTTGGACAACCAATTTCCTTTTCAACTCTGGGCCTGGGTGGGGTTCAGGAAATACTACCCCTTGGCATTTAAGAAAACATCAGCAGGAAGGTCTGTCTGACTTTCCCCCACTATTCTCTCCAAAAGCAGGTCATAAAACCCAGGATTTTCTGACCTTCCTATCTGCAGCGGGTGATAAGGCCTTCATTGGAGAGATACCCTTCCTACACATGGAGGAAAGGAATGTCCCCTTCTTTGTAGACACAGGTCCAAACAGACAGGCCTTGCTAAGTCCCCCCCCCCCCAGTTTATTACCATTAGACCCTTTATCCAATCATACCTCTGTATGACTATCCACTCTTCATGAAACTTACATAAAATTTCAGAGGTTACCCTGTTTCTTTAGGTTTTCATTTCCTTATGAAGGCTCCTGTGTCATATAAAACTTAGGTTAAATAAATTTCTGTGCTTTTCTCTTGTTAATCTGTCTTTTGTTACAGGGACCTCAGCTGTGAACCTAGCAATGGGTTAGGAAAAGATATTCTTTTCCTCACTGTACCTCACTTCTTCATCTGTGAAGTGGAAGGGGAGGTTTGGAGTTGAACCAGGCAAACTCGAAGACCCTCCCAGTGATGACATCCTGTGACTCACACCTCCCATGTGCTTCCTGGTGGGTGATGCTGGGGAGTGCCTCTTTGCCAAGGGTGCTTTCCTGAGGGGGAGCAGTCCAGGGAGCAGGAGTGAGGGGCAGAGGGAGAGGCCATATGGGGGTATCCCTCTGAGCTGCAGCCCGAGGGCAGCCGCCCCCTTGATTGAGTCAGGGCTGCTGAGAAGCTCTACCCTGGGCCTCAGAGTTATCTTTCGGTGGAGAAGGGGAAAAGGGAGGGTGAGGCATCTGCTCACTGATTCCCATGTGCCACGTGTGTAAAGTTTTGCCCCTGCTCCACCAGGCTGTACATGTGTGTAGATGCCATGGGGATCCCCAGAGATGTCAACACAGAAGTTTAGGTGGCAGGGGAAGCGGGGCAAGGGTAGGGGGTCATGTGCTTCATTTCCATCTGTGTGAAGTTGGTCAGAGACCACAGACATGGAGTAGACTAACAGGGGGGTGAGGCTAAGAAGATCTGGAGCAGTGCCCTTGACCATCTCTCTGCTCAGTGTCAGCGGTGCTTATGCAAAACGTTAAGCTCTGTGTAAATGACTTAATTATTATTGGTCTGCCTCTTCAACATTCACTCACACACAGCCTTTTTTCTCTGGAAGTGACCCATGGAGCATCTGGCTCCCCACTCTGAGATGCTAGAGGCAGAGCTTCCTACCTTCTGCAACACAGGGGGTGGATGTGTGTGGGCAGGGGGGACTGCCCTGTGTCACAGTCTCCTCCATGTGTAGCTGCCTGACAGCTCCATCTCTGGTCCATTCTGGCACCTCCTGGTTATGGGAGTCCAGCAGTTCTGTCATGTTGGTCCTCTAAGGTGGAGTTGCACATGTGGACCTGGAGTCTGGCGGCCCCTCCCTCCTCCCGAGCTGCCCAAGGCCGGCCCCCGCCTGCTCAGTGCTCGTTTGTCACCTCTGCATGCGCGGCAGCTGCTCCACCAACACTTGCTCAGTGAACTTCCTGCGTGCTATGGTGCAGCGCCTGTTGGGCACTGTTTTTATTGATTTCAAAGATGTCCCCTTCAGTCCCCAGGGCTGTGGGTGATGGCTGAGATGAAGACCGTGTGAGCAGTTGGGGAGAAATCCCGGAGTCAGAGGGGGACATGTGCCTGGTAACAGTTCCAGTCTGGAGCAATGGAAGAAAATCCCTTTTTAAAATCTGGCTTGCCTTTTAATCTTTTTTTTTCTTCTGGCAAGTGGTAGTGATTCAGGCTATGGTTCCAATTAGGACATATGGCGGAACTAACGAATCTCTTCCACCGTACATTGTCGGCCAAATTTAGTATGGAGAGGATGTGAAATTTTCTTTGATGATAATAATGCCAGCAACTGTCATCTCCCGAGCACCTACTAGGTGTCAGATCGTGGACTACATGGTCTCATTTTACCTTCACAGCGATGCCAGGGTGGGCGTCATTGCCTGATGTCACTGGTCCTGCATGGGAGTTTGGAAATTTCTTTACTCATATGCGAGGTGGGGCCTGGGCCCTTCAGCTGGACTGAACTCTGGCCACAGGTGAGGCCTGTGCGAGCAGGTAGGTTCTACCAGGGAGGGCTGTGTAGAGGCAAGGATGGTAGGCCGGAGCGCCAGGGGTTGGAGCCCTGGCCAGCGGGGCAAGACAGGACCCCTGGGATGCGGACCTGCATTCTAAGGCCTTTTTGGGCCCTGAGGATAGTCACTCTTCTGGAGACAGAGCCTCTGCCTCAGGATGTCTGGTTCTTGGAATTTGGAGAACCTGGGCTGTGAGTCCCCATGGTCAAGTCCCTGGAACTTTGTAGAATATCCATCAGGGTTGAAGCTGTGCAAGGCCCTGAGGGAAGGGAAGGATGGAGAGTCATACTGGAAGGGCATCCCCTTGGCCCTGCCGGAGGAGGCCTGAGCCGAATGGTCTGCTTTGCTGGATGTATGGCCTTGGACAGGCCTCCTCCTTTAGAGCCTCTGTCTCTTCAGCAGGAAATGAAGCAGATGATTCCTAAGAGCTGACGTTTTATGACACAGAGGTCTCCAGCTCCAGGCGTGTGGGGGCTGGACAGGCCCTAGGGGGCTGAGGCTGGTGGGGGGACCAGGGTGGGCCCGGCACTCATGTGAGTCTTCCAGTTTCTCAAGGGAAGTCAGAAACCTACATTTTCTTTGGTATTCCTGAGTTTTAAATGCTGATAACTAATTTAAAAACAAACAAACAAAACCTACTGAAGGGCTAAACAAGACCCCTCCATAGCTGGATGTCAGGGTGTGTCAGGGTTTGCCTCTGGTGCTGGTGGCTTCAAGTCTGTGTACTGTGAAATTAAATCCTTAAGAGGAGGAGGGGTGTCAACACCACCTCCTCTACTCCCATGGGATCCATCTCTTTCCTTCTCAGCTGCTTCCCGGCATCTAGCATGGAGCTGGCCAGGGGTAGACTTTCAGTGAACACTTCTGGAGGGGGTGGGTCCTGTTCATACATTCTCCATGGCTCTGTCCTGCAGATGTCCTAGTTTTGCGTCGCACTTTCGTTTTGTGTGTACATGTGAGTGTGAGATGTGATTGTGTGTGAGTGTGTGAATGTGAACGTGAAGTGTAGCGTGTGTGTATGTGAGAGTGTATTTGAGTGTATCTTGAGTAGGTGTGAGTGTGTGAGTAGGTGGGAGCGTGGGCAGGTATGTGTGAGAGTCCATGTGCACGTGGGTAGACTTGAGCTGAGTGAGCGTGTGCATGAGATTGTGTGCACGAGAGGAGGTGTGTGTGTATGAGAGAGAGCGTGTGTGCATGTGAAGGTGTGCGTGTGAGTAAGTGCTGTGCAAAACCTCCTCTCAGAGTCTGGGGATGCTTTCCGAGCACTTTGGTTCCAAACGTCACAAGACAGGACATCTGCAGCTTTGCCGGCAAGAACATAGTCACTTCGGGTTGCTGCTTCCTTCTGCTCCTCTCCAAAATGTTTTCCCCACAACGAAGGGGACCGAGCCCTCTCCCTGTGTCCAGAGTCAGGCTCAGGCCTGGGGTCCCAGCATCTCCTTCTGGACTGCTTATTCCTGGGGCCCTGAGCCGTCACATCAGAGGCTTGACCACCCTCCTGGGGTAAACACGTAGAGAGGCCCCAAGACCATGAGGAGAAGGACAAGGGGCCTGCTGTCCCCATCAACATGCCAGGCATGAGAGTGGGGCCATGCTGCCAGCCGAACACCGTGGAGCGACCCCAGCCAACACAACATGGAGCAGAAGAATTGCCCAGCCAAGTCCTGCCCCAATTCTGACCTCCAGACAGTGAGATATAATCAAATGGTGTCATTTTAGGCCACAGATCTTGGGGCAGTTTGTAAAGCAGCAATAGATAAGCAGAATAATCAATTCCTTTAATATTTCCCAAATGGTAATGTGTCATGTTTGGCAAGAGTGTTCTTTCAGGCTGCTTCAAATTAGAAAGAACTATGTCAGCAAACTGTGACAATAAAAAAAGCAGCAGCCCAAATCCCAGTGAGACACAAGGCTAGCTCATTCATTTGGATTCAGTTCTAATGATGATGACTTATTTTTCCCCTGTTAGCAGCATCACTGGTAACTAAAGTTAGCCTTGGCTCAAAAATCGATGTATTATTTTAGAGCCCAGTGCAGGCGGCGAGTGAGCTGTCTGCTGACTGACGACAGGGCTGTGGGCTCTGGCTGGGCTCGTGCCTCCCTCTCCTCTGTTGTTGCCTCCTGGGTGGCATCAAGCCTGAATGTCCCAGTGGCCAGCAACCTGTATGGACACACAAAAGCCTCCAGCAGGTTTTCTGCCACCTCAGGCCACGCCTTCCTTGATGCAGGGGGAGGCAACACAAGCCCACCAGTACCTGGTGTTGTGTGCTGAATTGTGTCCCCAAATTCACACAGCCAACCCTGAACCTCAGAATGTGCCTTAGTTGGATATAGGGTCCTTACAGAGGTAATCAAGTTAAATGAGGTCTATGGGGGGGGGGTGGCAATCCATTTTGACTGGAGTCTATGAGAAGAGGAGGTCAGGACATGGACACACACAGAGGGAAGATGACATGAAGTCACAGGGAGCAGACCGCCACCTACGAGCTAAGGAGAGAGGCCTGGGACAGACCTTTCCCTCACAGCCCTCAGACGGAACCAATCCTGCCAACACCCTGATCTGGGGCTCCCGGCCTGCAGAGCTGAGAGACAATAAACCTCTGCTGCTTAAGCTGCCCAGTGAGCAACACGTTGTCACAGCAGCCCAAGTTGCCAGATGCAGTTGGTGTGTCCATGCTGGCCCCAGCCACTTGTGGGGGTGACCACAGGCTTGTGCTGGCCTGTGCTCGTGGTGCTCATGCTCCGGTGCCGTCCCCTCACTGCCATGGCTTTCTCCAGGGTCTCAGCTAGGTAGGATGCCCACACCACTCCCGAGCTGGACCCTGCTGTTCCCCCAAGATGGTGGCCACAGAGCCACGTTCCACTCCATCCAGTGACCCTCTGCTTCCTTTGTTGTGTTTCCACTCTTCGTGGCTTCATTAATGTGAGGTGGGGTTCCACAATGGGAACACCCAGGAGTGATGCTCCACCTGGGTCCTTGGTCCCCCCACTTCTGTGTCTCACAGATGAGGAATACCCAAGGTGGGCCAGCCACACCCCTTCTAAGTCAAAACTCCGCTGGCAGCTGTTGGTGGCTCTCCTATGAGCTTTGTCCAGCTGTGCACATTAGGACCCATTCCTCATTCACTCCGACGGGCTCCCAGTTGTCCTGCCCCGTGGAGCATGGAGCGGGAAGCAGAGGCTGAGGCGGGGATGGGCCCCAGGGGAACAAGCTCAGAGGTGCTGCAGCCCGGAGCTGGAGCCGGGGCTCCTGGCAGGCCCCAAGAGAGAGCACTGGCTGTGAGCAGGCGGCAGAAGGCAGAGGTGCAGGGAAGCGAGAGTGTGCGGAGGAAGGACGGCACTAGCGAGGGTGAGAGCAGGCGGGTGAGGCTGGCTGGCTGCCTGGGCCGTGCTCTGCAGCATCCCTGGGATTCATCGGGCATTGCTGCACACGGGCTTCCAGGAGCAGACTCTGAGAGGGTTTACTGGGCAGGGTGGTTTGTAGGGAATGATCTTGGCATCAATCAGGAGCGTGCAGGGAGAAGTCGGGATGCCGAGCAGGCTGATGACAACCTTGGCCAGCAGCCAGGGAGCGCTGGGCTGAGCGGCCATCAGAGGTGTCCTCTGTGGGCTGAGATGGCCGGGCCTTCATACTCCCGCCTCAAGCAGCCCTGGGTGTGGGCTGTCTGAGAAGAGTGTGGCCTCGGGCTGGCGGCTCTCTGCAGCTGAGGCAGGCCCTGCAGTGGCTGGCAGCCCTCCCAGCAGCCTGTGACCACGTGGACTTCCTGTCTTTGCAACCCCTTCCCCCCGTGCTCCCCAGCTTTCCATCCCCTCGCCCTCAGGGATCCCAGGGGACATCCTTGGATGCTGGCATGTGTGCCCCACCACTTCTTGTCTGGCTTCTGCTTTCTTTGCCTTTCCCCCTCCCCTCAGGCTCTGGTCCTCTCTGGAGATGCCTTTGGAGGACAAGTCCTCTGGAGGTTGCTCAGCTGTGTGGATCCAGTTCCCCATTGAGGTCAGGGCTTGTTGTCACAGGGATGAGGACTGCGGGGTCCTCCATCCTGCCCTGCCTATCCCCAAGCCCAGCCCCTCAGGCTGGCCCCACCTTGGTGTGCAGCTGCGTGTGCTCCCAGCCCTTGTTGCTAGTCCTCAGGGTCCATGGCCTCTGCCTGGTGCACCTGTCATGACTGTGCCCACTGTTGCACACTTGTGCCCTTATGAGGGCGTCCACTGCCCTAGGTTGCTGTGGTCAGGGCTGCTCCTGGCTGGGCCAGTCAGCTTCCAGGCAGTGGAGACTGGGAGTGCAGAGGAAGCCAACAGAGAGGCTGTGTTGAGGAAGGACCAGGGGGCAGCTGGTGATGGCCGCTGGGAGGGGTCAGCAGGGAGAGCAGAGCAGCCAGCAGAGGAGTGGAGGTGGGGAGAGACCAGAGAGGGAGCCCTCGGGGCCTGGAGTGCAGCCTCCACCCTGGGCTATGTGTTGATGTCACTTGAAGCAGCTGGCTCCTGCCTCGTGGTACCTGAGCCCTGGAAGAGCTTTCTAGAAGGGCCACCCCAGGCCTCTCCCCAGAGGCAGGCAGGGTGGTGGCTTCATCCCAGTCAGAGGCCCGGCATGTCCCAGGGAGCCATCCTGAGGACACTGCCATCCCCTGGAGGAGTGCACCCAGCCTGGTGATGTGGTTGGGTCAGTTGGCATGGGGTGAGCATGGCGGGGCCCCACTGGCCAGGTACCTGGACTCTCTCTTTCCCTTCCCAGCACTCTCCTTGCCTGTAACTGGGCGCTGCTGGTGGGCACCGATGAGGGGAGTTTGAGAACTGCCTGGTCGGGTGTGGGCAGGGCAGTTGATAGATAGCCACGGGCCTCCTGCCCCCTGATTCTTTGGGGCCCCTTTCCCCTTCCTCCTCTCCCCACTCTATGCTGGTCATCTCCGTTTCCCCAAACCAGTAACCAGCTCATCATTAGGTACTTGTCATGGACCATCAGTGCGTGGAGAGTGTGAGGGGCTGAGGAGCACAGAGGGAGGGCTGAGGCTGGGCAGGGGTGGGGTGAGCGGCATTTTTCTCCAGGGAGCGAGGAGGAAGCAAGGTGAGTAGGGACTCTGTGCAGGAAGGCCAGGTGTGGGCATCTGCCCTGGGCGCCATGATTCCTGCCCAGGGAAGGATCCCGAGGCTTGCTTTATGTGGCACCAAATTGGCAACTACTTAATGTCCACGTTAGGGGAATGGCTATCGAAATTATGGAGTGATTAGAAAGGATTTGATACAGCCATTAAAAGGTTTACTAAACATATTAATTAACATGATGAAGTGCTTGCTGTGGAAACTGACGTACCAAAAGCAGGCTGCTAAATCATGCCCATCCTTCAGTTTTGCTTTGTAAACAAACAGAAGTGATGCACAGAAAAAAGGCTGGAAAGAAGTGTACCAAATATAGTAACAATGAGTTTTTGAGTTATTTTTCTTCTTTTCTTTTCTTCCTACCCTTGGGAACTCACTGTGTGATGGGGGTTGCTGATTAGAGTGAAGTCTAAGCAGCCATTAACAGGTTTACTAAACATAGGAACTCACACAATAAAACGCTTGTAATATGACTTTAAATACAAAAAACAGGCTACCAAAGCAGTCCATCCTTGTAGTTTTGCTGTGTGAAAAAACAGAAGTTATGCATGGGGTGTGTGGACAGGGGTGGGCCTGGGTGCCGAGGAAGAGGCTGAGGAGCACTTAGACCTGGCAGCGAATCCGAGGCATGAGAAAGGAGGAGGGTTTTGTCTGGGTTCCTGGAGTGGAGGTCTTGTGGGTGTCCCCCATGCACCTTGTTCTGGCTCCCTGAAAGAAGTAGGTGCAGGGAGCTGCTGGCCCTGGGCCCTCACTTTTCTCCCAAGATGGGTGGGCTAGCTAGGTCTAGTCCCTGCCAGGAGATTTGCCAGCAATGGCAACTCAAGACTTTTGGGGGTCCCTACGGTCTCACGTGTGTAATCAGAGTAGTAAACCCCTGCTGCCAATGGCCTCAACCAGACTCCCTCCTCAGATACTGCCAGGTGAGGCCACATCCTGCCAGTCTGGTGGGCGGCAGCTATGGGTGTGGGCTCCATGCACGGCTGTGTCTGAGGCCTGGTGCTGGAGCACAGGTGGAATGGAGGGGCTGCAGGCTCGGGTCTGACCCTCCAGTGGCTGCCTAAGGGCAGGGGCTGAGGCAGCTTGTGCCTGACCCTGGTTCACTAAATGAGTGATGAATGACCCAATGGGCACTGTCATAGCCTTGGGCAGACATATGTTTTGACTGAGGCTGTCATTGCTAAATGGGGCCTGTGATGGTCATTGGAATTCCGAGTGGAACCTTCTTTCCTGCACCTGTGCTCCCCTAGGAAGGGCCTTCCCGGGCTGCCCCAGGGACACTGGGGTGTCCGGGTCCTGGCAGGGCCCTGTGTGTGAGAATGAGGCCACATGACCAGCAGTGACTTCAAGTTCTAATTTTCCCCTCATCCCCTCACCCCTTCACCATGCCTCTGGGCTTCCCTCCACCCCACTGCATTTCTGTGGTCCCCAGGGCTCCTGGTTGTTGGCCAGTGTCTCTGTCTCCCCATGAGGCTGCCCTGGGCACAGTGCCCTTGTGAGGACGCTCAGACTCAGGCCCCCCCAGGCCCACAGAGCTCCCAATAAGAGTCCACCTGGCTGGGCCCCTCACTCCTCTCTGCCAGAGCTTGGAGCTGGTGCAAGGGCCAGGTGGCGCCCTCATCTCTTGCCACCAGGCAGACTCCCAAGGCCCTGCTGTGGGACACTCGAGGGTGGCTGGTTTGGGCCAGGGTAGGTGGTAGTCAGTGGGCTGTTGGCTGTTCCCAGCTCTCTACTTTCCAGGCATGGAAGTTGCATGTCCTGGTTTCCTGGTTGTTGGATGGGGCCGAGTAAGCGGTCTGGCTTAATTGTTAGTGGAAGAGATGAATTGATGGTGGCCTACAGGCTGGGCCTGAGGTCCTTCAGAGTTCTATCTGTTCCATTGACCAGCAAAATTCCAGGCGATAGTCCCCAAACTCCAATCTGGGTCTTGGAGTGAGGGAACATGCAGGGGTGCCCCAGCCCTCCCATAGGATTCGCAGTGCAAGTGACGCTGAACCTCTTTGATTTATGTCACTCAATGTGAGTTGTTGGCTGTCACAGGACAGGCAAGCCAATCTTGATGGATGCAGGCCCCGCAGAAACTGCATCTTGCCCAGAAAGCAGGAGCTGCTCTCAGCTGGAGGGGCCCTGGCCATTCATGTAGTTCAACCCTTTCATTTTACAGTAGCGGAAACTGAGGCCCAGACAGGGAAGGATGGAGTCTCAGGTCACACAGCCAGTTGGTGACACAGCTGGGACCTGGGCCTCTGGTGTTGCTTTGGCTTCTTTTTTTGCTGAATCATGTTATCTCTAGGGAGCGGATTTGTGGAAATGCTTCCAAAGCAGAACAGAAAATGAATGGCCTGACTTTGGGGTGAGAGAGAGTTAATAAAGTAAAGAGAATTCTCACGGAAACTCATTTTCAATGTTAGCCTGAGGCCAAGAATGTGTATTCTGCTGCTGTTATCAGGCTGCAGGCTTTCCGGAGGGGTGTGGCCGGGAGAGGCCCAGGACACATTTGGACAAAGGGTTTTGCCCTCTCTGAAGAATGCAGACAGCTCTGAGGTCCGTGGGAGACCAGATGGAGGAATGGACAGGGGCCACATGAGCTTCCTCATTCCTGGTGCGGTGCTGGCTAGGCCCCTTCTGGACAGCCTCCCATTGGCACATTCAGGTTGTGTTAGCCCAGTTTTAAAGGTGAGGGCACTCAGGTTTGCAAATGTTAAGTAACGTGTCCAGGGCCACAGAGTTTGTGGCTGATGGAGCTGGGGTTTGAACGCAGGTGATGTGGTCCGGGCACCTGTGTGGTCCCACCTGGCCCAGGGAGCTGCAGCAGGCAGCCATGCTCAGCATCCAGATTCTCCCACATTTGAGCTGTGTGTCCTTGGGTGTCACTTCATCTCTAAGCCTCAGTTCCCTCACTTGGCAGGTGGAAATCCTAGGGCAGATCCTGGACTGACGTCCTGGTGTTCCATGAGTTTTGCCCACAATGTGCGTGAGTGCGGCCAGTACCCAGCACGTGGCAAGCATGACTCGGTGCTTTTCTAGAGTCCTTGGAGGTTTCTCCAGCACAGACTGTCCTTGGGGGTCCAGTTCTTCTATCGCTGGGGCCATGTGGGTCCCTTGGCCTGCACTAGCACTTTCCCCTAAGAGAAGCCCGATTTCCCTGAGGCTTTGGTGGTGGGTTCCGGGAAAGGAACAGCCCCTTCAGGGAAGGAAGGAGGAGAGGGGGTGGCGGCAGGAGCAGCTGGGGCCTGAGCAGAGAGGTCAGGTGAGGGGAGCAGATGATGCCGGGAAGAGCATATTGATTTCCTTCTTTTAGAAATGGACTCAAGTGGAATCATTCATAATGTGCTCTCTCCACCACTGACAATACCCATTCCCATCACCGTCAGGGAAATGGATTTAAAGCACTCTTGGAAAAAGCAAACACGTTGCTGGAGATGTGCAAAGGGGGCTTGGTTCTGTCCCCAGAGCTTTCTGGAGGGCCTGCTGGTGGCTTGCTGAAGAGAGAAGGCGGCAGGATGCACAGTTTGCGGCCGCTCCCGGGACAAGGTCCACACTCAGCTTTGTGGCTGTAACAAGCAGCCACACGTCATGGGCAGGATGTTGATGGGGGAGAGGCCTAGAGGGGACTGATGGAGGCTGGGGCCAGGAAGACTGCCTGGGTAAGACAGTGTTTGAGCTGAGCCTCAGAAGTAGGAGTGGCCATACAGAGCCCTCTAGGCAGAGGGACACCAGGCCCAATGCCTGGCCAAGTGGCTCTTTGCAGAATCCAGCAGGAGCCCATGTGGCTGGGACCCACACGGTGAAGGCAGGAGGTGGGAGGCTGGAGAGGTGAACAGGGGCAGCCCTTGGGGTCCCAACGTCTTTCCTTGCTGCCAACCTTCAGGGGCTGCCAGCGCAGGTGTGGATCAGGACACCTTTGGAGACAAGGATGGGGTGGGGTGTAGCCCCTGCCAATCAATCCAAGATGCGTACCCTGGGCCTGGAGTTGGACAAAAGGACACTGACTGGGGTTCTGCTTCCATTAGGCTTGGCTGCATGCTGCCTGGCAGCAGGGTGGCTTCAGTGGACAGGGGCTCAGCCAGCTGAGGCTCCTGCAGATGGTACAGCCCCCTCTAGGGAGAGCCCCTGGCCAGTGATCTGCTCAGGCAGACTGCTTTCCTTGCCTGCAGGGTCAGGAGGCTGCCACACAGAGATGCCACAGTGAGGGTGCATCTTGGTGTCCATTCATTCATTCATTCATACATTCTTTCAGCCCTCAGGAGGAACAGCAGCACCAAGGCCTGCTGAGTGAGTCCATGGTGAGTTGGGCTCACAGCATTAAGGTGGGAGACACATGGACAGACACAGGCTTTGGAGCCAGGCAGACCTGGGATCAAGTCACATACTTTAGCATGTGCTTTTTAGAAAGCTATCTAAGATCTCTGAGTTTCAGTTTCCTCAACAGGAAAAGGGCTAACCTGTGTCAGATGATGTGGAGCTCCAGCGACATGGTAACTGTGAAGCACCTGGTGACTATGAGGTCCCCCTGGGCACCAGGAGCTCAACCAAGGTGCCCTCCCTTTACTTGGACACATGGGGCAGGCTGAGCCTCAGGGCCTTGGCACATTGTCACCTCCTCAGCACGGCCTCCCAGGCCACCCCCACACCAAGCCCTGGCCCTGTCCTGCCTCATCTTCTCCAAGTGCTTGCGGCAGCATCGACATCCAACAGAGATCTACTTGTTTTCTGACCCTCACTAGAGAGTAAGCTTCACGAGGGCTGGATTTTGGTTTGTTTTGTCCCTGAGTCTTCTTGTGCCTGGAATAGTGCCTGGCACACAGCAGGGGCTGAAGCAATGCTGCTGAGCAACTGGATCACCTGAGGTGAGCTTTGCAGCGCATGGACACAGGTGTTTCTGCTGACGAACCTCACAGCCTCAGAAGAAGGCCGAATGTCTTAGTGGAAGGCGGTCTGTGCGCCTTTCTGAGCCTCAGTGAGGTGGGAAGAGAGAGGTTGGTCTTTGGAATCGGGGTTGGTTCAACCCTCTGTGTATGGTGGGGGTGGAGGCTCAGGCCCCAGATGAATAAGGCTCCATCCCTGTGAGGAGCTCCCTGCCTGGAGGGAACACAGGTCTGACTACGAGAAGGATGGCACCAGAGCCAGGCCCAGACAGTGACTTCCAGGCAAGGGACATCCCTGGGGACTTCAGAGGGTGCTTGGTGGCAGCCCCATTGGCCCAGTGGGGAGGGCCCCTCTCGCCACATGGGTGGGTGTTCATGGGCCTGGTTGCTGTGTGTGTCAGTGAGACCTGGGTTCCTCCCCAGCTGAGTGACTCTGGGTACATTGTCCCTGGGGCCCCAAGACCTGTCTTCCCCTGGTCATTAGGGGCACACATGGATGGAAGAGGGCTCAGGAAGACCTCTGGGGGGAGTGTTGCCTGGGTTCATCAGCCGAGGGGTGCAGCAAGGAATAAAGTCAGGACCCCTGCCTGCACTCCCACCCCAGCACATATAGGCACATGCTTGGAACTTATCAAAGGACAGAGTCCATCCCCGGATGATGAGGAACATGGCTGAGATCATAGATCTTCCCGGGAGGGGGGCCGAGTTGGGTCTGAATCCTGCCCCCTCTGCCACTCACTGTGACTGTGCGTGGGTGGTTCAGCTCACTGAGCCTGAGTTTCTCCCTCTGTAATGTGGGCGTGGTAACATACTGCCTTGAGGGACCCCGGTGGAGTAAACGAGAGCCACTCAGCACACACGGAACTTTCTCTAATGCTCCTTGTTCTTGCTATTGCTGTGAGAATTTGAATTCATGCCAAAGCATAGACGACAGGTCCTGGAGGAGCCTGGCTTGAGACCCTTCTGGATGGTAGAGACTGAGAGGGGACCACAGCCAAGAAAGGGCTGCAGGCTTGGGGCACATTCAGTGCCTTCCCTGGGGGAAGCCAGTGAGGGAGGAGCAGGTGTCCCAGCGCTGCTGGGGAGAGGAAGCCTTGGGTGGCCTGCACACCTGACCCCCAGCAGCCTGAACTGAGCTATGTTGGAGGAGGCTGGCTATGTTTCAGAAGTGAGGCTGTGGGGCTGCCTTCTCAGGGTGGTTGGGGCAATACTGCACTTCCTAAGCCCCCACCGTATGTCTGGCTCAAAGCTGGGCCTCTAGCCCCTCCCTTCAGACCTCTGGGTCAGACTTCCTTCAAGCTCTTGGTTGGTGCAGCCAACAGCTCCAAGCAGGACAGTGACATCTGTTTCTGGGATTACAAAGTTATGGCTGAGGCTCACCCCATCCTGGACAGTAGGAGGGGAGGCTGGCTCCCTATTCCCAGGGCCTGTGCTGAGGTGGACATAGCTAGCTGCGTGGAAGGGTGGCCTGGGCTGGGCTGGCCTGGAAGGGTGAGGACAACAGAGGGGATGAGAGAGACTCAGGGACTCAGCTAGCTTTGAGGCCTCGGCATCCCGGGTGGTTCACATGGCTTGCTGCCACTGGACAGTTCACAGACTCGCAGAGAACTGTCCTGACTCAGTTCTGAAACTTGGCATTCCATCAGCACAGAGGGGTGGGTGACCCCATTCCCTCCCTCCACTGCTGGGGAGCCAGTGCCTCATTCCTGTCTCCTTGAATCATGACAACAGCCTGGATCACCCTCGTTGTCACTCATGTTTTACAGAAGAGACCACTAGAAAGTTCAGGAAGCTACTGACAAGTGGTGGATGAGGGTCAGGCCTGGGTCATTCTGCAGTAAGGGGCCTGGGGCAGCCGCTGTGTCTTCAGGAGGGTTGTATTCGGATCTCTGCCCCACCCCTGTCCCAACTTAGGCTCCTACCAGAACTCCCAATCTCCTGCCTTGTCTAAAGAAATGAGAGCCACAGAGAGCCGGCCACAGGCTCTGGGGAGCTCTTTCTGATGGGAAAACATGCCCATTTGCCTAAATGAATCAAATCCATTTCTCTCCCATACATATTTCATTGGCTCCCTCTCTGTGTAATTTAATTATCACTGTTGCTAGTGTTAATGCCCTGGTTGGTGCAGTTCGCTCCCCAGACCCTCGGAGCCTGATGCTGCCGCGGACTGCAAGGAGGAGCCGAGATATTGGAACCATCTCTATGGTAACAGGATACTATAATATTTCCTGGTGATCTATTGCTTTAATCTTGAGGCTCTGAGTATATTGCCAGAATTAATAAATAAGTCTAAATAACACCCTGGTGAGATTGATATTATTTTATACATTTTACTGATGGATAAACAGCAACTCAGGGGGTTAAATGCCTGGCCTGGGGGAAGAGTAAGAAAGATGGTGATGTCCAAATGTATGTGGAGGGCCAGCCTGGTCCTGGGGGGCCTCAATGTCCCTGCTCGAGGGGCTGGTTGTGGTGTCAGAGGAGCCTTCTGGGAGCCAATGGGACTGTGGCTTGGAAAGCACTCTGGATTTACTCTCTGTGATACTTTGTCACTGCATGGAGCCAGCCCTACTTCCAAAGGGCAGAAGGCCTCTCTGGCCTCAACAAGGCCCTCCTCTTTTCTAAGACTGTAAAGTCCACCCTGAGAGGTTCCTTCCTTTGGTTTCTGTATGTTCAATAACACATTTCTTTAGAAGACATAACCTTTATCCAATCCCAGTCTTGACACCTTGTTATGAGACTTCCCAGGATGATTCTTGAGACTGGGTTCTGGAAGTGGAGAATAGGAGATAGCAAAGAAGACAGTGCTTTCTATGCCGGGTGTTTGGGTGAGTGAGCATCGTGTCCTCTTTTTCAGGGGCGTGCAAATATGTTACCACTTTTATTTTTTCCAGCTAAGGGCTTGAACCTCCACCACCTTATTAGGAGAGTTTCTAGCCCTTCTCCCTCTGGGTGAGGCCTCCCTTCCCCTTGGCTGTCCTGGGTCTTACTCAGCTCGAGGCATTGATCCCATCTCCAAGGGCACCACTTGTTGCCTGACCCTGCCACATGGTGTCCCCACTGAGCACTGGTCCTGCACAGCCTGGTGGCGACTCGTCCAGCCATCCTCCCCTCCCTTGGGGCACACTGTATCCCACTGTCCTGTGGCTGGTCTCACAAGGCTGCTTCTGCACTTCAGCTGCGTTTCCTCTTTCTTCTCCCTGCAGGACAGCATCCCCCTTCTATCTGCACATGAGCCAGAGGAGCTGCCCCAGCTTCCAGCCTCACCTCACTTGGCCAGCACAGCCCTCCTTAGTCCTTGGCCCAGCTCATCCCCCAGCTCCTCCCTTTAAGGTGAGGCCTTTTGGGAGTCCTTCATGTCCTCTTTCTTCTGTGAAACTCAGCCCATCAGAGGAGTCTAATATTGTGGAATAAAAAGACAATGGGTCTGCGTCCCTGTCCCTTTCTTCAAGGCACCTCCTTTGCTCCTGGACAGATTTACTGGTCCCCTTTCTTTGGGACCAGTTGTGCTCACCTAGGAGAGTTGAGAGCAGCTTCAGTTCAAAACATACTGCAGGGCAATGAGGCCAAATAATATTAGCCTGAGATCATCTCAGGCTGTTTCAGGTCTCTCTGAAAAGAGGGGCAGCTGTATGTGCTGTGCCGACCGCTTCTCTGGCTGGAATGGGTGGTGTGGCCTCCCTGGTTTCTTGTCCTGCATGTGCTCTTCCTTTTCCCCTGTCCTGTGAGCTCCTGGGTCTTATCTGCCATTGCTGGCACTGAGCACAGTGCCTGTGGAGCAGGTACGCTTTGGGGAGTCCTTCAGCCCAGACCTCCTTTCCCTATACCCACCTCTCTGATTGGTTGGAACAGGTGTGCACACCTGACCCCAGCTGGTCCACTCAGGTTCTCTCTCCCATTCACTTGGAATTGGGCCCCTGGGATAGTGTGATGTAATAAGAAATATATATTTGGTGTTCATCCCCCGTCTGGTTCCTGATACAGAGCTCCTAAAACTCTTGGAATTTCCTGAGTGATTTTTTTTTTTTTTTTTTTTTTTTTTTTTTTTGTCGTTTTTTCGTGACCGGCACTCAGCCAGTGAGTGCACCGGTCATTCCTATATAGGATCCGAACCCGCGGCGGGAGCGTCGCCGCGCTCCCAGCGCAGCACTCTACCGAGTGCGCCACAGGCTCGGCCCCTGAGTGATTTTGATATTGATAACAAGCCCCCTTCAACCATACCTGAGTTTATGCTCACAAGGTGACTCGTGGAGGATGGGGGCTGGTTGCCAGAGAAACCAGCCATGTGATTAGAGGGTTGGAACTCTCAGCACCACCCCCAACCCCAGGGGAGGAGAGAGGGGCTAGAGAGAGAGTTAATCACCAAAGGCCAGTGATATAATCAATCACGCCTACATAATGGGACCTTCATAAAACCACTAAAGAACGGGGTTTGAAGAGCTTCTGGTTGGTGAACACATTGAGGTGCTGGGAGGGTGGTGCATACACAGAGGGCGTGGAAGCTCCCCCTCCAGTCCTTGACCCGTGCATGGGTTTCATCTGGCTGTTCTTCCATAAGAAACTGGTAGTAGTAAGTAACCTGTTTTCCTGAGTTCTGTGAGCCATTCTAGAAAATTGTCAAACATGAGGCAGGGGGTTGTAGGAACCCCTGATTTACTTCTGTTTGACCAGAAGTAGAGGTGACAACCTGGTACTTGCAACTGGCATCTGAAGTGGGGGGCAGTCTTGTGGGACTGAGCCTATGGGATCTGTGTTAACTCTGGGCAGTTCTGAGTCAAACCAGAATGGGAAAATTCATTAGTGTGGGAAAAACCTCCACACATTTAGTGTCAGAATGGTTGTGGGTATAGAAAGCCAGTTTGTTTTTCTTTTAGCCTTAGACAACTGTGATTGCACTTAAATCGAGAGAACGTGCAGGGCAGATGGCCTGGGGCAGCACCCTTTGGCCCATGTGCCTGGTCTTAGGGGGAAGGAGGAAAGAGGAAGGGAGGGGAGAGTGAGGAAAAGTGGGGGGGGGGGGAGACAGAGAAGGGGGGAGGAGAGGAGGAGAGAAGGCAAGGACACAGAGGGCAGGAAGAAGCGGAAATGCGAGACTGGGTGGCCCCTGCTAAAGGGAGGAGGAAATCCTGGTGGCTGGTACCGTCTCTGTTCTGTTCTGCCTCTCTGGAGGCCCAGCTGTCAGCCCTGCCTGAGCCCTGGGAAGGACTTTATCCTCATTAAACAGTCCACTTTGCAGCTGGGCAGGAAAGGGTTAACCTAGCAGGCCTGGGTGGCTCAAACAATGCACTTTCCATTAAAGTCCTGTCTTCAGGACTGGCCTTGGCCAGCTCCTGGGAGAACACCACTGATATGTTAGAATATTCTGCCTGATAAGAGTGATTTTACATGCCTGAGGACTTGGGCCATGCTGTCCTGGTTTGACCACACAAGTTTATCCTGATAATGTGATTTTTGGTTAACACCTGTTTTTGTTTTGGCGGCTGTAGTCTGAGTAGATGAGGTCAGTCATGCAGGAGCTGCATGCTTATATGACTGACCTCCAATAAAAACCCCAGACACCAAGGCCCAGTGAGCTTCCCTGTTATCAACGCTTCACATGGGTTGTCACACATCACTGCTGGGAGAAGGAAGCAGTCCCTATGCCATTCCACTGGGAGGGGACACCTGAGAGCTTGTACCTGGTCTCTCCTGGACTTCACCCCTCTGCCCATTTTCTCTTCTGAATGTAATCTGTTCCCTTTCATTGTGATAAACCATAACTATGACTATGACAGATGTTTTGGAGTCCTGTGAGTCCTTTTAGCAAATCATCAAGCCTCAGGGTGGTCTTAGGGCCCCCTGCACAATGGCTTAGGCATATCTCTTTCCCCAGCAAATAAGAGCCTGTTTGAAAAAGCACGGCATGAGAAGGCTGTACTGGAAAGGTGCCAGAAGGGAACAGGGGGCACAGTCAACCTGGGTGATCAAGGAGGGTTGGATGGATGGACTACTGAGGACATGTGAGCATGGTAAGACAGCCACAGTAGGAGCTGTCACAGTAGGAGCAGTAGGAGCCCTGGGGGTGGGGGGTGAACTGGAGCCTGGGGAAAGCTTGGCTGTGGGAAGGAGCTGCTCACAGAGGCTGTGGCTGCAGGCAGAGGGCACAGCCCTGCCCACTGTGGCCAGCCTGCTTCTCACCCCCTGCCTCACCCCTGCCTCCAGGCTCCCACAAGGAAGCTCCAGGGCAAGGGGGTCTGCAGGGGCAAATGGAGGCAATGGGGACATGCTGGGAGTGCTGGATAGTACCACTGCTGTCCCTAGGGCCCTTGTGCTGCACTGCATCAGAGGCCCTGTGTGTAGACTCTCCTATCTCCTGGCCTCCTGCCTCCTCCTCCTGATTTCTGTGGTCCCTATGCTGGCCCTTGACCCCTGAACCCCCCTTGGTCTGCTTGTGGTCTCTGTCCCCTGCCACTGCTCTTTTCAGATGGTATTAGGAGGTGGGGCCTTTGAGAATTAATTAGGGTTAGATAAGGTCCTGAGGGTTGGGACCCCATGATGGGATTAGTGTCCTTATAAGAGAGAATCCAGAGAGCTTGCTTACTCTCTCTTTCTGCCATGTGAAGACTCAGTGAGAAGGTGGTCATCTGCAAGCTGGATAGAAAGACATAACCAGAACCCAACCTTGTGAGCACCCTGATCTCAATGGGTCCCCTGGGTCAGCCACTGGCTTTTTGCAACCCCTGCTTTCTTTCAGGACACATCTGGGATCCCACCTCTTCTCAAAGCACTTGGTGCCATTCCACAGACACCACTGAGATCTGCTGTCTGCTTCTGTGATTGGCTGGCACTGCTCCCACCAGCACACAGCCCTCCTCACCTCCATGGCCACTGCCCT
This sequence comes from Cynocephalus volans, assembly GCF_027409185.1. Lineage (NCBI taxonomy): Eukaryota > Metazoa > Chordata > Mammalia > Dermoptera > Cynocephalidae > Cynocephalus > Cynocephalus volans. Next base: position 61,514,199 of record NC_084460.1, read on the forward strand.
GGCTCCATGCTCATGGGCAGTTGCTCCACCCTCTCTTCTGGCTGTGCTCCTTGCTTTGTGAGCCCACTGGGCAGGACCTTTGTGCTACCCCCGTGCCTAGGACACCCATCCCTGTGCCTGTCCCCCACCTTCTCAGCTGTTTGCTCCATGGATCATCACCCTCTCAGGAGGCCCCCCAACATGATGGATAGTGGCAGTGTCTCTGCTGCCACATGCCCAGCACTGTACCTACCCTCACTGCCCTGAATGCCAGCCCCATGAGGTCAACAATTTTTGCCTGTCTTGCTCCCAGCTGAGCCCCAGAGCAGTAGTACCTCACACATATTTGACACCCACTAATGTGTGCTTATTGTGTGTGACTTTAATTCATGATGGTAACTGTGATATTCACACTTGAGATAGGAGGTGCTCAGTTTCCCTGGGTTTTGGTTTCAGGACACATCTCTGGGTTTCAAGCCTCTTCCCAAGGTCTAAGTCCACTCCCCTAGGAGGAGAGTTACTGTTGCTTATTGGACCCATTTTCAGCACCAGCAGAGGGAAATTGAGACCACAAGGGGTGGATGTGCGCAAATCCAGTGGCTGAGCATGCTCAGTAGAAAGCAGTTATATAACTGGTAGTGAGCTCGCTCAGTAAAAGGAATTTATACAGGCTTACATGTCCCCAGCGACCAAACATGCTCAGTGGAAGAGAATTTACCCTTTGAATGACCTTCCACTAGAGGTGCTAAATAGCACAGAATATTTTTTAATTTGCCTGGTTCACGTAAAAGGATTTGACCAATGAACATGGTCTAAAAAGAGACCAACTGAGCATGCACAAGACTATCTTTCATAACAGGGAGCCACTCCTTTAATTGAATATTCATTAGATACTATGAATATGTATTAGATAGCAAAACTACACAATTAAAAAAAAGATTTATAAAGAAAATGAAATTTATTGCTTACAGCTTCAGAGGCTGGGAAGTCCAAAGTCCAGGGAACACATCTGGTGAAGGCCTTGGTGGTGGCGATAGTGATGGCAGGGTATCACATAGCAAGAATGGAGTAGAGAGAGCTAACCTCCTCATTCACTCTCCTTTTAAAGCCCTCAGAACCATGCCCCAACTACCATTATTAATCCATTCACTATGGCATGGTCCTACAATCTAATAATCTCTTCAAGGCCCTACCTTTCAACTACCATAATAGGATTTTCCACCATCAACAGTTACAGGGGGGATTTAAGCTTAAATGGGTTTGGGAGGGCATCCAGTCTATAGCAGTCTGCCCCTGACCCTCCTAAAAGCTATAAAAGTTGAATCCCGGCAGAAGGTGGGGTTGTCCACTTTTCCTGGGGCCAACCTGCACTTTGATGTCAAGGTGTGAATACTTTACTTTTGTGTTAAAATTCTAATGGGCAGCTGCTCACTCTCTTGAGCCAGCCTACCCTTTGCACTAAACTCTAAGTGTGTATTTCTTACTTTTGTATTAAGCTTGGTACAGGCCCTGCTATGTCTCTGGAACTATGCTGCACTTTTCTGTGTAGTCTGTGTTCCCTACTTTGTTACATTAAACCTACTTTCACTCTCTGCTGTGACTCTGTTCTTGTATTCTCTCCTGTGGTGGAGTCAAGAATCTCCTAGAGGAGGAGGTGGGTTGAGGCCAGCTATTAGGCCTCTCAGAACCTCTCCTCTGGTATCACACCGATGGTATAGGATTGGTGGGTGCAGCCCAGCAGTGGCATGACTTGAAGGCTGTACTCAAACATTTCACACGGGCCTGTGACCAGCCTGGCCAGCGGCTGCCCAGCCCTGGCTGGCATCCCAGCCCACCCCGCCTGTGTTCTATGACTGGCCTTATGGCCTTGGAGTGGAAAATGAAGCTCACGTGGTTCACTACTCTGGAGTGATTGTGTTTTAGAAAAGCACAACATTGCCTGTTTTTCTCCATCATTATAGATCCTGCTTCAGTTATCCTCAGGGCTGTGCTCCTGGAAAGATCTGCACCAGGTGCAGTGTGCTGGAGCAGGCCTGCAGTAGTGAAACTTACAGGAACTTCACAAGCAGATTGTTAAACACAGCCAATGTTATCAACTGAGTTGTATAACCTCACAATTAAGTGTTATGTTGTAAATAAAGGTACTTATCACATCCCTAATTATTTTATGACTTTTTACTATGCTCTAGCTTTCTCTTGACATTATTTACTCCTATTATGACTATATGTAACTATGTGTCACCATATGTGTACCTACGCATACTGCATAATGGCACTACCAGACACCCAGTGCACCTGCAGGGAAGCCCTGGCACCAGGTACGGGAAGGGACTCTTGGGAGTGGGCCACATGGCTAGAAATGGTCCTGATACAGACTGGCTGGGCTGCTGGCTTTGCTGGGGCCAAGGGCAAGGAGGGTGCAGGGACAGATGAAGTCCTTCTGTTGGGATTTCCCGTGGCCTGGCCCCTGCCTCTTCCTCTCAGGTGGCCGCTAAGGCAGCCACCAGTTCCAATGTGAGACTCCAGAGGTGGGCTGTAAAGACATCCATGTGGACAGTGAAGGGATCCATGAAGACTCTCTTACCTGGTTTGGGGTGCAAATGTCAGACTTCCCATTATTCAAGGAAGAATAGAAACAGCCTCAGGAACAGGGACGTCAGTGGGTGGATGTGCTAGCATTAACGGGCATGACTTCATGAAACTATTCAGCCATACAATGAGTTGTACTAAATGTTATAAATATGAGCACAGAACAAAATGAAATGTCTTTAAAAATAATGGAAGATAAAATACATAATGTAAAATGCTGAGCCAAAATAAGTAACTCCAACAACTCCCAATATGGTAAGGTGGTATTGCAAATCAGTTGGGAAAGGGGTACCTTTTGTCAACAAATACACATTGAATGCTCCATCAGGCCTAGACTTTGTCCCATGGTCCACTTGGGCCTGGATCTCTCTGGCCATGGCCATTTGATTGCTTTCTGGCTGGTGTGGTCCTTGTGATGGTTCTTAGAATTTCTGTGGTTGTAAGGCCACTGCTGTGGGTCATAGAGCCACTGTGCTAACCCTGTCCCCTCATAGGGTCTTGGCCTCCCCTTGGCCAAGGGTGGGGCTCAGGCTCTGACTCCTGCCTCAGCAGTTCGATGCCCAGGTCTCCCTCAGTTGACTGGCAGGGGTCTTGATTCTGGGTGGCTGCTTAGAGAAGCTGGGAAATGCAGGCGAGTTAGTGCCCACGGAGTGGACCTTGGCCAGTGAGAGGAGCAAGCAGAGCCCACCTGGGGCCTTCCCCCTCCTGAGGCTTCTCTTGTTCCCTGGCTGTGTCCCCCGGGCCTTGCTCCATCTTCCCGCCTTCCCTGGCTCACTTCTCTTACCCTCAGTCTCATTCCCTGGAAGCACTGGCACATATGCTTGGCTGCAGGCTCTGGCTTCTAGGGAATCTGTGCTAAAATAAGTGCCTTCTTTGTGCCAGGCAGTGCTCTGGGCACTGAGGACACAACAATGACCCAAACAGAAGAACATCCCTGCCCTCATGGAGCTGATGCTATAAAGGTTGTGGTGGGCTGGGGAAGATAGCAAACAGGTAAGTTACAGTCAATGGGAGAATGTGGTGAGTATCATGAAAAAACCACAGCAGGGCCAGGGACAGGAGTGCCAGGCGATTGAGGAGAGGGGCACTTTCATACAGGGTGGTCCCAAAAGGCCTCAACACAGAGGTGGCCATGAGAACTCAGAAGAAAGTGGCAGAGTGAGCCATGTGGGTACCTGGGGAAGAGTGTTCCACGTGGAGAGAAGAGCAGGTGCTGAAAAGACTGAGACAGGACCAGGTTTAGCATGTTTGAGGTCAGACAATGTTGGATCATGGAGTCTTGGTGCTGGGAAAGCAGGGAGATCCGGAGGAGCTGTTGGTGTCAATGTGGTCAGAGAAGATGGTGGCTGGTACCAGTGTTCAGCGATGGAGTTGGTAGTCAGATTCTGGGTAGATTTTTAAGCGGAACCAGTAGGCATCAGATTTAAACATGAGGTACATAAGGAAGAGCGGAGGCAAGGGTGACTTTGCAGTATTTGGCCTGAGCAACTGGAAGGGTGGGATTGCCATTAACCAAGAAGGGGAAGACAATGAGAGGAGCAGGCTTTGGGGGAAAGATCAGGAACTCAAACTGTGCATGCTGAGTGGAGAGGGTATTTTGGTTTAGAAAACTGGAGTTTGGGGGTGGGGTGGGAATTTGGGTTGGAGACTATGTACAGTTGTGTCTGTATTCTTTGCATCTTACTGTTTCCACTTGGCCTTATGTTTATAAAAAGTATCCATGCTGTTGTATGTGCTGCAATTAATTTTGATCTATGGCATTCAACTTTATAAGTAATCCAGTTTATTTATCCATTCTACTTTTGGTAGTCATATGCATTGTGCCCAATATTTGGCTAATACTCATATTTTCACTGTGATCATTTTTGAATGTATATCCTAGGGCACATGTGCTCACACTTCTTTGGGTTATACACCTAGGAGTGGAATTTCTAGGTCATGACATAAGCATCTGTTTAGTTTTACTAGATGAGGCCAAACTGTTTTTCAAAGTGGTTTTACCAATTTGCACTCCCACCAGCAGTGTCTGAGAGTTCCTGTGGCTGCACTGTGCTTGCTGACACTTGGTATTGTCAGACTTTTAATGTTTGCCAATCTTGTGGGTATAGAGGTATTCCATTATGCTCTTAATTTGTGTTTCCTGTTTTATTAATGATTCATGTGTTACTATTTTAATACAAATCATTAAAATATATTAGCAATAATAAAAACAATAAGAAACTGACTCTAAAATTCTAAACATCTATAAAAAATGGAAGAAAGGAAGGAAGATGTGGGAAGAAGCAAAAATGTGCTTCTTTTTCATCTTTCATTGGAGGTGTCAGTGGACATTACCTGGAGCCTGAGTTATTTACTGGGGCCTTGTTTAACATAAATGTAAGAAAAATCAAAAGTCCTTGAAAATCACACTGGAAACATTCTCTTTGACTTCCTTGGTTCTGCTTCTAAGGGGTAGAGTGGATAAAGCTATAAAGGGGTAGATTTGGGGGAGGATGAGTATGTTTTAAGGAGGGGCTGGTAGTATAATTTCAATTCCCCTAACGTGGTGTCATATTTCTGTAAAACTTCCCGCATAATTTCTGTAGACTGGTTGCCAAAAGCAACGGAATCTGGAAAAATCCCTAACACACTGGCTCTACCACAGAGTCAGAACAGTGAGCAGCCTAAGGATGTCCTGTGAGCAGCACGTCCCAGGCCAGGGTGTCGCCCTCTCTTGGGTGGGAGGCCTGGCTCCACAGGGCACATAGGGAATCCTGCCATGACATTTGCCAGTTATATTTCTTTGCACTAAATAACAGCATTCCAGAGTAACATTTTGTCCCTAGGTTGATATCAACCCCCTCTAACCGCACACACAAGCATAAGGAAGACTTGAAAGAAATACAGTAAGAGTAAAAGACTATAGCATAACTCTCTCAGGGCTTGACATATCAATAAAGATGCGTGGACTCTGGCTGATGTAATCAGTAGGATGACTCAATAGTTTACATATCAAGCTCTGGCCCTTCATGCTGAGAAGCCATGTTCTTCTCCAGTACCCATGGGACACTTACAAAAATATTTCATTTGTAAAACAACAAAGCAAGAAAAAAAAAATTCCAGTAAATTCCCCCTGATAGAAATTGTATGGGTCAGTGCTTTGACCCAATACGGAGAAAATGGAGATTAACAACAAAAGATAAAACAAAACCCTCCATTTATGTGTAAGTTAGACATAACCATAAAAACATTGCAACCACTTCCTAAATAACTTTTGAATCAAAGAGAAACTCAAAACTATAATTGCTGAATACTAAGAAAAAAGCAATGTGAAAACCCTGTATATCAAGACCTAGGAGATTTGTTAAAGTTATAACAGAGCAAATTCATGTCCTTAAATGCTTTTCAATGTTAGGCAGAAAGGAAGAAAAATAAAGCAAGCTTTCAATGCAAGTTAAAAAGAGAAGCATAAAGTAAACTTAAGGAAAGCAGGACAAAAGAATTAATAGGTACAGAAATTAATGAATTAAAAATCCCAAACCATAAATAAATACCAGAACTAGTTCTTTGGAAAGCCTCAACAAAAGAGATAAATCATTAGCTGGCCCCACTGGCCCCAGTGTGTTTAGCCAGGATACACATGATAAATGGCATTGCAAGCAGGATGGTTTCCCATGGGAGAATCAGGGTTAATGTGCAAGTCTACACTCCCTTGTGAGAGCTCCATTCCTCAAACACTCAGTAAACTGTCCTGGGTTGCAAGTGAGTGGAGTGTGATCAATTCAAGTATGAACTTGGATTCACTATAATTAATAAAAAGGAGTCTGCAAAACATTGGAAATTTAACTACAATTAGAAAGAAACTTTCATTGTATGTCAACCTGATGCCCAAAGCACTGTACCTTCTTGGTGGAGAGGAAGGAGAAGCCTAAAGCACAGGGGCTAGGAAGGGAGGTGGGCAATATTTCAGATGTGGAGGAGACTGAAAAGGGGCTAAGAAATTGCTAGATACAACTCAATAGATGATTTCCCAGATGAGTATAAATGGTCAAAAATTACTCCAAAAGAGAGAGAACTTGGATATAATAATATTAAACCATGAGAGGCCGGCTGGTTAGCTCAGTTGGTGTCGGTAACACCAAGGTCAAGGGTTTGGATCCCCCTACTGGCCAGCAACGCCCCCCCCCCCAAAGAAAAGCCGTAAAAGAAAAAAGAGTGATCCACAAAATGGTAGATTAATAACCAGTTAAATGTCACAGAAGATGGCAGAGTAGGAAGCTCCAGGAATTGATCCCTCCATCAAACAAAGATTGAGATGGCGATAACTGTCAGAATCAACTATGTTAGAACTCTGGAATCTAATCAAATACTTGCAGCATCCAGGGGAGTTCACGATATGGAAAAGGCCTGGCAAATTCTGGTATTTCACATAGCAGCTACCATTCTCCTTTTTCAGCCTTGAGGCAGGTAGCTGTAGGGAAGGTAACCTCATTCCTTCTGTGGCTTGCTAATGCAGGGTGGGCAATAAACCTACTCCTCCAAAATTGGGTTGTGTATTTTGTTCTGTCTGATGATTCACTAAGTGGCCAGCATACAGGTTGGCCATTGTTTCAATTCACTCTAGCTGAAGCAACACCTGTCCAAAGAATTTAAAGAAAAAGAACACCTTTTTTCCCCTTTTATTTTTATTGCAACATAGTTGATTGTACATATCTGTGGGGTACAGAGTTGAATATCATTACCTGTATGTGATATGTGATGCTCAGATCAGCATAATTAGTATATTCAACATTATACAATGTAATCATTTTTCATGGCCCTTTACCAATTCCTCCCTTAACCCCACCCACCCCAACTTTTCCCCCCTTTTCTTATTGAATCCAGGCATTCAAGGAATTCTTTGTTAGGTCGCTGTCTGATCAAAGAGATAATGGAACAACTGTGAATGACCACACACAACTAGCCATGTAGATTTTGCAAAATAGTTTGGAAAAGTTACTAAATAAGTAAATGGCTACAACCCTCAACAAACAAAAACAGCAGTCCCTGGGGAGAAGGGAGAATCAGATTTCTAGAGTTACTATATTACAATATTCAAATGTCCAGTTCTTAACAGGTAAAAAAGAAATTGGCTGAAATCATCTGTGAGAAAGTCCAGACATTGAACACACTTTATATTAGCTCATATGTGCCCAATGAGTTGAAGGAAACCATGGACATAGAACTATGGGAAATCAGAAGAATAGTGTATGAAAAAGTAGAGAATATCAATAAAGAGATAGAAATTGTAAAAAGGAAGTAAACAGAAATCCTAGAGCTGAAAAGTACAATAGCTAAAATTAAAAAATTCACTACAGAACTTCCACAACATATTTGAACAGATAGAGAACTTGAAGATGGAGAAATTGAAATTACCATCTGAGAAGCAGAAGAAAAAAAAAAAAGAATGAAGAAAAACGAATAGAGTAGAGCTAAGGAACCTATGGGACACCAGCAGGTGGACAAATATACACATTATGAGAGTTTCAGAAGGAGAAAATAAATGAAAAGGAGTAGAAAAAAATATTTGAGGAAATAATAGCTGAAAACTCTTCAAATTTTATGAAAGATGCAAATTTACACATCCAAGAAGCTTGAAGAAATTCAAGCAGGAGAAACTGAAAGAGAACCATGCTGAGATACATTATAATAAAACTGTAAAAAGACAAAGACAAAGAGAAAATCTTGAAAGCAACAATAGAGAAGTAACTTGTGATGTACATTAAGTAATAAGATTAACAGCCAACTTCTCATCCAAAACCATGGTGAACAGAAGGCAGTGGGATGATGTATTTAAAATGCCAAGAGAATAAAGCTATTATTTCAGAATTCTATACCTGGCAAAACTATCCTTCAAAAATAAAGAAGACTTTCAGATGTTCCTAGACAATCAAAAAGTGAGTTTGTCATGAGTAGACTTGCCCTATACGAAATGCTAAAGGGAGTACTTCAGGTTGAAATGAAAGGACACTAGAAGGTAGCTGAAAGCTGTATGAATAAATAAAAACCTCCAGCAAAAGTAACTACATAGGTAAATATCAAAGCTAGTATTATGGTATTTTTGGCTTGTAACTACTTTTTTTCTTTGATTCCAAAGACAAATGTATAAAACAGTAATTATGAATGTATGTTAACAAGCATGCAATGTATAAAGATGTGACTTATGACAATAACAACACAGTAGGGAGATGGAGCAGGATAGGAATAGAGTTAAGGAATGCTACCGAAGCTGAGATGGTCGTGGTTCAAGATAGATTATTATGAACGTAGGAGATTAACTGCAATCTCCACGTTAACCATTAAGACAATAAATAAAAAATATGCAGAAAAGAAAATGAAGAGGAAATCAAGATGGCACACTGAAAACTATCAAACACAAAATAAGGCAGTATTGGAAGAATTGAGAAAAAATAACGTAAGAGGTAGAAAAAAATAGCAAAGTGGCAGTGGTAAGTCCTTTATTATCAGTAATCACTTTAAATGTAAATGGATTAAAATCACCAATTAAAAGAGATTTGCAAACTAGAATCCCCCCCCCAAAAAAAATCCAACTATATACTGCTTAGAATAGACACACTTTAGACCCAAAGTTACAAATGGGTTGAAAGTGAAAGGATTTAAAAAAACCAGGAAAAAAAGTTTTTAAAGTAAAAAATTGTTACAAATAGGCAAATAATATTATATATTTATGAAAAGTATTTGCTTAACAATAAGAGAAGAATTATAAACATATACACATCAAAAAACAGAGCCCCAAAATATATGAAGCATATTTGTTGACAGAATTGAAGGGGGCAATAATTCTATAGCAATAATAGGAGACTTCAGTATACTTTCAATAATAGATAGAACATTTAGACAGAGGATAAATAAGAAAATATTAATAAAGACAATAAGGATAGAGGACTTGAACAGCACTATAAATAAACTCGACCTAATGAACATATGAAAGATCACTCCACCCCAAAACAGCAGAATACACATTCTTCTCAAGTGAACTTGAAGCTTTTTAAAGATGGACTATACTTAGGCCATGAAACAATTGCCAATACATTTAAAAAGATTGAAATTATACGAAGTATCCTCTCCAATGCCAATGGGATGAAGCCAGAAGTCAATAACAGAAAGAAAACTGGAAAATATTGAAACATGTGAAAATCAAACAACACATCCTTAAACAATCAATGTGTCAAAAAATACAGGAGTAGGAAGTTTATAAAATTCTTTGAGATGAATGAAAACAAAAGCACAACATACCAAAACTTATAGGATGCAGTGAAAGTGGTCCTCAGGGGAAATTTATAGTTGTAAATATATACACCAAAAAAGAAGAAAGATCTTAAATCACTAATCTAACTTTACATCTTAGGAAACTACAAACATAAAAGCAAACTAAATCCAAGGAAATAATAAAAATTAGTTCAGAGATTAAAAAAAAAAAAAAAAAGAGAGAATAGAAACACAATAGAAAATGAACAAACCCAAAAGTTGGTTCTTTAAAAAGATCAACAAAATTGACAAACTTTTAGCTAGACTGAGAAGGAAAGAGAAGACATAAATAACTAAAACCAGAAATTAAAGTGGAAACATTATTATAATCTTCAGAAATTAAAAAGATTATAAGAGAATACCATGAACACTGTTTATCAACTAATTTGGTAATCTAGATGAAATGAGCACATACTTAAAAATACACAAATTGCCAAAACTGACTCAGGGTGAAATAGAAAATCTCAGCAGACCTGTAAGGAGACCTGGAAAGAGATTGAATCAGTTATCAAAAACCTTCCAACAACAACAACAAAAGTTCAGAACCAAACAATTTTACTGATGGATTCTACTAAAGGTTTAAAGAAAAATTAGCATCAGTTCTACTCAAACTCTTCCAAAAGTAGAAGAAGAGAGAATACTCATCTACTAGTACACCACCATACCATGGACTGGGTGGCCTCAACAACAGACATTTATTTCTCGCAGTTCTGGCTGTTGGAAATCTAAAATCAAGGTGCCAGCAGGATTGGTTTTTGGGGAGATCTCCCTGGCTGGCTTGCAGATAGCTGCCTTCTTGCTGTGTTCTCATACGGCCTTTCCTCTGGGTGTGCATGGAGACAGAGAAAGATCTCTGATGGCTCCTCCTCTTCTTATGGAAACACTAGTCCTATTGGATCAGGACCCTACCCTTATAATTTCATTCAACCTTACTCACCTCCTTAAAGGTATCTCTAAATACAGTCACATTGGGGGTTGGGCTTTACTATATGCATTTTTTTGGGGGACAGAATTCAGTCTAGAACAACTTCCTATCACATTCTACAAGGCTTTGATACCAAAGTGGGAGAAAGATGCCACAAAAACTATAGACCCATATACCTTAAGAATATAGACACAAAAATCCTCAAAACAAAAGAAAATCAAACACTAGCTAACCAAATCCAACAGCACATAAAAAGGATTATACACCATGACCAAGTGGGGTTTATTCCAAGAGTGCAAAGATAGCTCAGTGTAAGAAAATTAACAATGTAGTATACCATAGTAGCTGAATGGAGAGGAAGAAAACCCCACATGCATCTCAATAGATACAGAAAGGGAATTCAACAAAATTCAACACCCTTTTATGATAAAAATGCTAAGAAAAGTAGGAATAGAAGGGAACTTTCTTAACAAGATAAAAAGGCATTTATGAAAAACTCACAGCTAATATCATACCCAATGGCAGAAGACTGAAAACTAAGATCAGAAGCAAGACAAAGATGTCCACATTTACCACTTCTATTAAACATTGTACTGGAAGTCCTAGCCAGAGCAATTAGACAAGATGAACAAATAAAAAACTTAAGTGAAACTATCTCTATTCGATGATATAATTTCTTACACAGAAAATCCCACAAAACCCAGAAAATAAATACTAAAGCTAATAAATAAATTCACTGAAGTCACAGGATACAAGGTCAACACACAAAAATCAGTTGTGATTTTATAAACCAGAAGTGAACAACATGAAAAGGAATTGAAAAAACAGCTTCCTTTTTAATAGCATACAAAAAATACAGTACCAGGAATAAATTTAACCAAGGAGGTGAAAGACCTGAACAATGCAAACTACAAAACATTGCTAAAAGAAATTTAAAAAGATGTAATTAAATGGAAAGACATCCCATGTTCATGGATTGCAAGACTTAGTGTTATTAATATGGCAGTACTCCTCAAAGTAATCTATAGATTCGATGCAATTCCTATCAAAATTCCAATGACCTTTTTTTGCATGAATGGAAAAGCCAATCCTCAAATTCATATGGAGCTGCAAGGAATCCCAAGTAGTCAAAACAATATTGAAAAAGTAAAACTTACTACAAAGCTATGATAACCAAAACAATCCAAAAATTGTGCGGTGTCTAGACACTGAGAGCCACCTAGTGTTTCATCCCTCTTTCACTTCTGTTGTGAGATCCCCGCCCCACACATTCTGCTGGTCTGTTGGATAGAGACTTTGGTCCCCAGTTGGGGAGATCCTTTTACTGGTGCCTCCCTGCCCATTTAGCTCTTTTGGGCTCATTCTTCCATGCTCAGCCATTGCTTCCCAAAGACCCTCTGGAGTAAGGTGCATTTGGAACCAAAACAGTGTTCCCCTAGGTCCCACCACTGGCTTTGACTCCATGTCATCAGTAGGGCCTTTATCCAAGGTAACGTAGTTCAGAGGCCCAAACGGGTGACCTCATTTCACATCTCAGGAAGCAGTGGTGGGGTCTGGTTATGCCCCTCACCAAGGCAGGGTCTGTGTGCAGATTGATCCATCATCAGCCTGCAAACCAAAGGTTCCCTAAGGATCACAGAAGTGCCAGCCATTCCTCCATTCCCCACTGCTCTACATTGCAAAACAAAACAAAACAAAACAAAACAAAACAAAACAAAACAAAACAAAACAAAACAAAACAAAACAAAGCAAAACAAAACCAAACAAAACAAAAACCACAATGCTACTTTGAAGGGCAGAAATCCAGCTCCTATAGATTAAAACAAACATGTGAACAAAACACTATGTGAGTATATTTCTGCCCATTTGTACACATAAGAAAATGCCAAAATACCAACAGTGAAGTAGGATTATGGAATTTTTTTTTCTTTGTGTTTCCTGTGTATATTAGTCAGGGTTCTCCAGAGAAACCAAATCAATAGGATATGTTACAATTACACAAGAGGGATTTATTAGGGGAATTAGCTCACATGGCTATGAAGAAAAGTCCCACGATAGGCCGTCTGTAAACCAGATGCTGGCAGTGTGGCTTAGTCCAAGTCCAAAGACCTCAAAACCAGGGAAGCTGATGGTGTCCTTGGTGTAAGTTCTGGAATCCAAAAGCTGAAGAGTCTCAAGCTCTGATATCCATCGACAGAAGAGTGTATCCCAGCTCCAGGAGAAAGAGAGAGCTTCACCTCTTTCCTCTGTCTTTTGTTCTTTCCAGACCCTCAGCGGATTGGATGATTCCTGCCCACACTGAGGGTGGGTCTTTCACACCCAGGCCACTCAGACTTTCATACTAATCTCTGCTGGAAACACCCTCATGGACACACCTAAAAAGTTAGCTTTACCAGGTTTCTCAGCATTCCTTCATCTAACCAAGTTGACATCTAGAATTAACCTTCACACTGTGTTTTCCAGTTTTTCAGAATTGAGACCTATCCTTTTGGTAAAGCGAAGATATGATATAGAAATATCGGGGAGTGTCTTTTCCTTCTACAGCGCTCAGCTCGGGGCTGTGCATATGCCAAGAGCCTATGATGAATTTTAAGCTGAGTCCACAATGCACTTAAGGATGAGGCTTGGGGTCAAAACAAAAGACCCCACCAAAGGAGAAGAGAGCAGCAGAGTCCTCCCCCTTCCAGCCTCCCCTCTTGTCCCCACCTCTCCAGTGTCCAGGCGGCCATGGGTGGGAGGGGTGGGCATGGGCGAGTCAAATGGAAGGACGAGGAAGGAGGAGTGGTCCACACAGGCCCGGCAGCCTTCTCTCCCCTCTGGCCACACCTGATATCCCCAGGATTCTCCTCAGTGCTCCTCACCCTCACATGAGCAGCATTTTCTGCCTCAAGTGTCCTCTTCCTTGTCTCAGCTGACAAACTGTTATTCAGGCTTCAGGCCAGGCAGAAACGTCTTCTGCCCTCGGATACCTATGCATCCTGCCCTGTCAGGTGGCCTTGCTAGAGGCTTACCCAGCACCTGGTGCTCACTCATCTGGGGACATTCATAAGCTGAACTGTTGGTCCCAGTTGGCCAAGAGACCCCTGAGAACACACTGTACCTTACCCAGGAGAGGCCTGGCTGGGAGAAGATGGGCCACCACTGCTCGAGGAGCGAGTGATTCCCAGTGGATGTGTTCCTTGGGGCATAGCTGCCCTTTCTTCTTCTTCCCCCCTCCTCTCTCTGGTTTGCATTTTGTCTCTGCCTCTCCCATTTGTGCAGAGCCAATCTAGCTTATGAAAAACAAGCTGTCATCTTAGTGTTTTTTATACCCCATTCCCCCTACAGCTGCTGTGTTTCCAGATGTTCATTACTGCTGTATTAGCAGAGGTTGTTAATGACACTCAGGCTAACAGAATATAAATTGATTTTCAAAAGTTATGCTGATTGCTTAGGCATGTTTCTTGCATCAGCTAAGCAAAATGGAAAAACAACAGCAACAACCAAAAAAAACCATGTCATGTGGCACATATGGTTTTTGATCCAAGGGGCTCAAGACACATGTGAGCCAGATACCAGAGGCATTACATGGACTGGAGTAGGTGCAGATAGGGATGCGTTTCCAGGGAAGCTTTAACTGGGATGAATGCAAAGGGAGGTAATACCTGGAGGCAATGCAGCTCTGAGATGTTTTTTAGTTTCTGGCTTCTGCTGTGGGCAGAGAGAGGCCTTGTGAAGTGCAAGAGTATGGATCCTGGAGTCAAATTGGCCTGGCTTGAATTTCAGCATTGCCACTTACTTGTGGAGTGAGATTTTTGGAAGGTCATTTACCCTGAATACCTTCCTCTGCAAAATGCAGACAAGGATATGTACTCCTCAGGTGGTTGTGAGCATTAAACAAGACAATACATACAGAAATGGAGAGAGATATGATTATATGGCAATGAACTACTAGTCTCACCAGCTCCATTTGTAGGAAGGGCAGAAACTCTTCAAACTATCCAAGAACATGGAGCTGGTCCTACTTCCAGACACCAGGGGAGAGAGCCGGAGAATCCAATCAAGCCAGAGGCACTGTCGTTTCTGTTTCTGCCACAAGGTGTTGCTGTTGAACACAAGCTCTGCACAGTGCGGTGGATGCCTGTCCACCACTTTGGTGAGGGCCTCATTCCAGGTCCCCACACAGGCTGTACTGCACCCCACCCATGGGCTGCAGGGTTGTGAGGTCACTACTTTCCCTCTTAGAGGCCTTGTATACAACACAGAAAACAAAAGGTCCTCTGATAGACTTTCTTGGGGGCAAAGGTACTTTGCTGAAGTCATAACTGGTCAGGGCCTACTCTTGTGATTTCCCAGGAAAACAAAAATGCACTTCAAGGTGACTTGTCTCTACTCCTAGACACTGGAAGCTGTCTTGGCTTTTAAAATCCCAGCTTATCAGCACCTCCTCACACATAAACCACATGGCAATTGGTCAGCTAATATAAACTGGCTCCCTTTCTTTCCAGCAGGTCACAGGTTGCATCAAATGCCCTGGCAAGTGACTTGGTGTCCAGGATATTTATCTATTGATTATCCTGCTGCCCTTACTCCTGAGAGACTGTGGGGGTAGCAGATGGAGGAGACCAGGTCTGGGCATGACGAATATGTCCCCCCCCCCCCCATGCTCAGAGCTTGTCCCATTAGGCTGAGGTGGAAAGGCCGGGAAGTTGAGCACGTGAAGTTGGCTGCATAGACATGGTGCTCAGAGCACTTGTTATTTGTGTCCTCAAAGGGCACACCTGTGCTGGAGTGGTTCAAGTTGGTAGCGGCAGAGCTCTGGTGTCCTTCCTGGACAGTTACTGAGAAGGTGGGACGGTGATTGGAGGATCCACAGCCAGAATCCCAGCCCTGCCACACATCAGTCAGGGGATCCTGATGTATCTCTGCCTCTGCTCAGTTCCATGTTTTCCCAAAGACTCATTGTTGAGGAGTCCCGGAACTTAGAAAGGGATGGTCCTTGGAGGTTATTCTAGTTAAATTCCTTCTTTACTTTATCCCCCTTCTCCAGCGCCTCAGGGCAGAAACCAAGGCCTGGAAGTTGTTTTCTTTCTCATGAAGCTCTGATGAAAGGAAAGAATAACAGTAAAGGACTCTGCAGAGCTTTAAGAGAACAAACAGGAGGAAGGAGTTTCCATAAGACAGTTTATCTGACCACTGAACCGACGAGCACCTTGATGGGACAGCCTGTAAAATGGCTCTGTTCTCAGCCGGGAGAAGGGTATGGGGTCTTGTTCAGGACCCAGGACACACCCACAGGGCCCAGCTGGTGTGGGCTGCAGCCAGAAGGAGTAGGAATCCCAGAGTTTCTCTCGTGTTGTGTCTTCCCACATCTTATGGGGCCTCTCTCTCTATCTCTCTCTCCTCCTACCTTCTCTCCTCTCTCTTTTTCTCCTAACAGCTCATGGTGTGTCCAGCCTGTGGATGTGTTGTGGAAGGGGGTCTGGAGTTCTGGAGCAGGGCCCCACTCACAGGGGTAGGTTTGGAGGAGGCTGAGGTTCTAGGGCTGGGGCGGGACCTGAAATGCTGGGTGAGAGAATGGATGAGGGTAGGTGTGAGGAATATAGAATAGTTTAGTCAGGCCCCCTGCCTCAGGTCCCGTTGGGGGTGGTGCAGCACATTCTTTGTAAACAAGTTGTGTGTTGGTGGAGTTAGTGTGTACGTGTGCCAGTGTATCTTTTTAGTTTTTGCTATTGTGTGTTCTTGAGTTTGTGAAGCAGTGGCTGGATGGCAGAGCTCACGTCTAAAAATAGAGCATGTTTACTTTGCTGGCAGCTGCTCAGTTTTTCTTTGGACTTTGCCTGTAGCAGTTGAGTTTCTGAGTTTCTCTTTGGACTGCCTAGCTCTTAGATGTGTGTGTGTGCTGCATAACGCTTATTATTTCTTTAACCAAGGCTCCAAGGACCTTTTTCCTGTTACCTAACTCATAGACATGTGTGTGAAGGGTTTGTGACCCAGTCTGGACAATGGGCTTGAGGGATCTGTGAGCTCCAGACCCAGCCCTAGCTCTACAGTGTGGCTGCATGAGTACAGGCTTGGGGGCGAGGTGGTGAGTAATGACTGTACTGTGCGTGAAGGCCAGAAACAAAAAAGTTTGCTTAGAGGAGGACTGGGAGAAGAAGAGAGAGGAGGAAAAGGGGAGAGACCCTCTTTCCTGGAACTCTCTCTGCCCACTTGTCTGGTGAACCCCTCAAGTTTCAGCTTAAATTCCTCCTCGCTAGGAAAGTGCTCCCTGTTATCCAGTCCCAGACTAAGTTAGGTGCACTGATTGCAGGGACTTTCAGCCCCACATGCTTTTTACCACCGTTTATATGAAGTAACTATTTGTGTGTTGATTTGTATGACGTCTGAGCACCTAGCACGGGGTCCTGCACACAAGAGAAGCTTAATGGACGTTGGCACTGGCCTCTGGGTGGAGAATTGGGGTCTTGACTCTGTCGAAGTGAGAGGGCGCCGGGAGAGCCCTGATTCACTCCCAGCGCGGTCACTAAGATGCTCGGTGAGCTCGCGAGCCCATTCCCGCCCTGCTTTCACTTTCTCTTCTGTGAATGCAGAACACACGATTGCAGCAAATTATCTCCGAGTTCCCTTCCAGCTGCAAACTTGTGTGGGTCGCGGTGGAGCGGTGCCTGGGAGGGTCTGTGTGCACCGGGGGCCGGGCCGCCCCTCCTTCCTTCTCTCTCTCTCCTGTTTCCCTCCTTCCCACAGGCCGGGAGCTCTGCTCCGTGCTCCTGCACCTGCTCCTCCACCGGGGAGTGCCGGGCTCCCGGGAGGACGACTCAGCTCCTGCCCGCTTGTGGCGAGTCTCAGCGGAGCTGGCCCGGAGCGGTGACATCGCTCCCTGCTCTGCGAGGCAGAGGCTGACTTGCTTCTTCCTGCGGGCTCTGGGCCTCCCGTTCCTCATTCCGGGGTCCACCTTCGGGGGGACGTGACTGAGCAGGCCGGGGACGCTCGCTCACACGGCCACATCTCCCACAGGTGGAGCTCGCCGGTCCGCAGGCGGTTACTGGATGTTGACGACGTGGAGCTGGAGGGCCGAAAGCGATGTCTTTCCTGATCACGCCGGTGCATAGGACCAATGACTGGGTTTCCTGAAAACAGCGCTGGTGATTTCCACTGACGTTTGTGTTATAGAGAACCCAAACCAGATTTTGCAGGTTTTTTGTATTTGTCTTTGTGGGATGCGTGGCCTCATTGCTGATGACAGAACTACGCTTTTCCCGTAGCTGTTGTCTTGGCAGAGGGCCACTCTGAAGAGATGAGCAAAGGGGCACAGGGAGTGTCCCTTACCATGGAACTGGCCACATCCAGGCAGGGGCACAGGGGTCCTTGTGTCTTTGCACGAGGACCGAGGTGGAAGTAGCTTGGGAGTCTGGCCAGTGGTCTTACCTCTGCCTCTGCGTAGCCCTAAAGTAGCCTGAGTGCAGACTTTGGAGTTTGGTCCGGATTTTATTTGGAACCACCACTTAGCAGCTATTGATCTCAGACAAGTGACTTAACCTCCCTAAGCTTTTATTCCTTTTTAAAAAAAAAATTTGTAAAATGGGAATACTAATGGTATTTGGCTTTTAGGGATGTCTGTCTATTAAGTGAGGTTAGGGACTTAGCACAGACTGGTGAACATTAACTGTAGTCACCAGGACTGTCCCACCTCGACTCCATTTCTCTTAGGGAGGCTGGAATCAGGAAAATGACCAACTGGCCATTATATGGGGTCCTGGGAGAGGCTGAAACTGCCTTCTTTGTGCTTTGTCTCAGAGCTCCAATTCTACCATTAAAACAGCATACTCTGGTTAAGACATTGGTTTGCAAACTATTTCTGATACTATTTTTTGAATCATGTGCTAAGCGTCTACAAATATACTGCAGGGATGAGCTTTAGGTAAGAGGGACTGTGGTGGGTAAGCTCTGTCCCACTCCTCCCCTCTAACGAAGGCCACTTTGCTTCTCAAACTTGCCTTTTTTTTTTTTTTTTTATAAGGTGACTGGTAAGGGGATCTTAACCCTCGACTTGGTGTTGTCAGCACCACACTCTCCCAAGTGAGCTAACCAGCCATCCCTATATAGGGATCCGAACCTGTGGCCTTGGTGTTATCAGCACCACACTCCCAAGTGAGCCACGGGCCGGCCCTTCAAACTTGTTTTTAAATATTGAGTTCCACTTTAGATTTCTTTAAAATACATGACACATAGTTCAAAAACTTTGAACATGAACATAAACATTTTGACAATAAGTTTTTTTTAAAAGTTTGGATGCCAGTATGTTAAAATGACATTGTCACCATCATTATCATCACCATTTAAAAAATGAAATCATACAGAATACTGCCACAGGCCAGCCAATTTTCTAAATTCTGGGGGTAGAAAGAGGTATAAAATCATGTCCCCTGCAATGAAGGAGAGAAATCTGCAGGTTCTCATATAAATTGCTTTCAGTCTCATCTGTGTGTTCATCAAACCCATTGGGGTTGCAGATGAGGAAACTGAGGCTGAGCTCTAGTAAGTGGAACTTTGCATGCCCCTCCAACACCTTCTTCCCACTGAAGTCACACAGCCACTCCTACAGGCTTACACATAACATCAGTAGACACTCGGACACATACACATACACACGTGCACATACACACGCACCCCTCCCGATTGCCCTTGAATCTCACCATGAGGAGCAGGGAGAACGCACATCAGCTCTGAGCCTGTGACCCTCATGTCTACCCCACCCCTCAACTACAGCCTCCGTCTGCTTTATTCTAATGTCTATTTTAGTGGGGGAGATTTTCAGACAGAGGCAGCAAGCTGCAATTCTGTGGGCTGTGTCCACACTTGTCATTAAGAGACCTCTTAGCGTTCCTGGTGTGGTTCTGAATGAGGGTCCCTCAAGGTGTTGCCGGGATCCTGACATCTCCTGGAATTGGACTCTGTCCTCCCCTAGCCAGGTCTAGGTCCTGCCGGTGGGCGGTCCTGGGGGCTCCGTGCCTAAGAGGTTTCCATTTATGGGTCAGTCTGTGGCTAAGCTTGTAAAGTCTGAGCCCTGTGGTCAGGAGAAGCATCATGCTCCGAGGTCAGACAGAGCAGAATGGAGTGGAGGTCACAAGTCACCTGGTGACCTGGGGCAGTCGCAGCAGCTCAGTGTCCTTCTCTGGTGGTGGTGAGGATTAGAAGACTGGGCATCCACAGGGCCTGGAGCACCAAGATGCTGCGGACTCTGCAGATTTCATTCCTTTGTGGGCCTGTAGCCTTGGGCAGGATTCTTTAGGAAAAAGTAGCAGAAGCTGTGGCTGGTCAACTCAAGGGAAAGGGAAGTTTTTGGAAGACTGTGGGGTGGCCACCTAAACCGAAGGATAGGTTGAATTGAGCCAGGACAGGAGCCAAAGCAGAAGTCCCAGGACAGTCATCCTTGGGTCCTGGCAGGATGGGTGACCTCCAGCCTATGCTAGGCTTTGCGAACCCACACTAAGAACTGGTCCTTGGTTGCTGTCCTTCCAAGACTGGATCTAGTGAGGAGGGGGTTCCTCAAGAAAAATTGGGGTCCTGCAACCTGGAGGAGGAGAATGGACATGGCAGGCCAAGCCCAGTCCCCTCCTAGCTGGCCTCTTCTCACATTATGTTCTCTTCCCATCTGTCTTACAATCTTCCTTAGCTGCCATGTGCATCAGGTTCTTCTCCCTCAAATGCCTTTGGAGGGCTGAGGTGGGGGCCTGGACCCTTTGGGAAGGACTGAGCTCTGCCCACCATGCTTGTCTGCTGCTCACATTTGTCCACTGCTGTCCTGTCCCTCCCCCCCAGCTCTGACCCTGACACCCCTCAGCACAGCTGATGGCTCCTTCCCCACCTTACCTTCCACCAAGGCCAGCTCAAAACAGACTTTGTTCTGGGGAGTTGCTGGAATTTTACCCTGGCTAGAACCTGAGCCCCCAGATTGGAGCTGATGATGGACTGAGGCACTTTATCTTATCTTGTGGGATTGCTATTTCTCTTTGGTTTTGAATTGTAACCTTGCTATCTCCATCCTTTCCAAAGTCCAAGGTTCGTTCCTTTGAGGCCATCATTTTGGCCATCAGTTTCTTCCAGGGCAGAGAGCATGTCTTCCCCTGCTCCCTGTTTCTCCCCCACCTTCCTGCCCCCGGCCTCTCACCCCAACAGTGCCTAGAAGAAGGGCCCCATAATCACGCTCAAGTGCACATCTATGGTCTGTGCAGTGAGGTTGCTGGGGGAGGGTGTGTGTGTATGGAAGTGGGGCTCAAGAATATGATGGTGTAACTGTATGATGGCAAAGCAGGCAGCCACTAAAACCATGTTTAGGAAGAAGTGATAACGTGGGTAAATGCTCATGAAATGTTAAATGAAGAAAGCAATATTTTACACAGAATGTACACATACAAAAAGCTTAAAAAAAAACAAAAACAAGAAAATGCACCAAAATGTTTATGGTGGTTGTTTTTGAATACAGGAATTTTGTGTGGATTATATTTTCTTCTTTATACTTTTCTGCATTTTAAAATTTCCTTCAGGGATTATATATTACTTTCATTTTAATGCTTGTATTGCTTTTACAATGAAAAAAGTTTTAAAAAATTATTGAACTCATTTGGTTAGAGCACAGCCTTATAACACTAAGGTCATGGGTTTGGATCCCCGTATTGGCCAGCTGCAAACAGACAAACAAACAACAACAAAAAAAACAAAATAAAAAATTATTGAAAAGTAACAGAACCTCTGTATTTTGAGGTTATGCTGCCCAGCTTGACAGAATGCAAGTGTGATTCAATTTTTTCCCTTTAGCCAGGTGTTCCATTATTTTGTAGGAAGGTAAAGGGAATTTTAATAATAATAATAAAACACACACACACAAAAAGCCCAAAACCCCAAATTAAAAACAAAACAAAACAAAACAAAACATATTTCCCCTTCTGATCTTTGGATTCTATAGAACAGTGTAAAATCAGGGGGATCTATCAAGTTACCTCTGGGAGGAGGATCTGGAGACACCCTTTGCCATGATTCCAGGAATGTACCTGAATGTGAATAAAATATGCACCCCCTCCAGTGTTGTGGGGAGCTGATCCAACTCTGACACTGGAATAAGACAAAGTGGTGTTAAAATCTTGCCTCAGCTGTTGACCTTAAGCATGTCATTTAATCTTTCTCATCTGTAAAATGGAAATGATGATAACTTCCCGGCCAGGCTGTTGTGAGGATAGTAATCATGTATGTAGTGTGCCTCGCCTGGTTCCTGGCACACCGTAGGGGTTTGATCACATTTCATTCCTGAAAATATCTCCAAGCAGGCCCCAAAGACAGAGAGCTCACTGTGTCCTCCCTTGTTTCTCCTGCTCTGGTGGGGCTCACCCTCCATGGCAGCTCTCACAGCTTCTTGGGGAGGCACCTAGATACCTCTGTCCTGAATGTCCCAAGAAAACCTACAGATGCCTGATAAGGGGCCAAGGGAGGGGAAGGGAAGGGTAGTGAAGAGACAGATGTGCATGAAAAAGAGAAAATGGCAATTGTGTAATTATAAAAGACAGTATAAATGCATATTTGTCTCTTTTCCCCTCTTAGCTGATTTAAAAAGCAGTTTGTATAAAATAACATGTTTATAATATATTCCAGGGTGTGTAACACACAGAAATGTAATGTATTTGCCAATAACAGCACAAAGGAGGTGGGTGGGAGCAAAGCTGCACTGGGCTGAGGAAATGACGACAGATAATAAAGCAATAATTATAACCATGTGTTGTTGGGCTTATAACATTAATAGATGTAACATGTATAACAATAATACCACAAAAAAGGGAGGAACAAGAATTAAGCTGTATAAGAATAACATTTTATACATCACTGAAATTAAGCTAGTATAAATCTGAAACTGATTTTGATGTTAAAATACACATGGTAAGAACTAGAGCAATTAGTAAAAACATGGACCCCAAATATAGTGAAAAAGTTGACAAAGAAGTTAAAATGCTGTAGTAGTCATGTGCCACATAATAATGTTTCAGTCAATGACGGACCACATATGTTACAGTGGTTCCATAACATTATAATGCTGTATTTTCACTGTACCTTTTCTATGTTTAGATACATTTAGATGCACAAATACTTACCAATGTGTTACAATTGCCTACAGTATTCAGCACAGTAACATGTGGTACAGGTTTGTAGTGTAGGAACAACAGGCTATTCTATATAACCTAGATGTGTAGTAGGCTATACCATCTAGGTTTGTGTAAGTACACCCTAAGATGTTCACACAGCAATGAAACTGCCTAATGATGCATTTCTCAGAATGTATACCTGTTAAGTGACACATGACTGTACTTACTTAATGCAAAAGAAAGCAGTAGAGGAAGAATAGAGGAAGACAAGAGATGTGAGACATAGAAAATAAAAAGTAAAATGGCAGATGTCAATGCAACAACATGAAATGAATGGGTTAAACAATCCAATCAAAAGGTAGAGATTGTCAGACTGTATAAAAAAGCACGATCTAACCATATGCTGTCTACTTTAGATCTGAAAATATAAATAGATTCAAAGTAAAAGGATGGAAAAAGATATATCATGCAAACAGTCACCACAAGAAAGCTGGAGTGGCCATACTAATATTAGACAAAATAGACTTTAAAACAAAAAATATTACTATAGACAAATAGGATATTTTATGATGATAAAATGGTCAGTCAGTTAGGAAGATACAGCAATTACAAACATATATGCACCTAATAACAGAGTATTAAAATACATGAAGCAAAAACTGACAGAAATGAAAAAAGAAATAGACAATTCAACAATAGTAGTCAGAGACTTAAATAACCCACTTTTAATAATGTATTAAACTAGACATAAGATTAACAAGGAAAAAGAAGACTTGAATAATACTATAAACCCAAAGACCTAACAGACATCTACAGAACACTGCTCCCTACAACAGAATACACAGGCTTCTCAAGTGTCCATGGCACATTCTTCAGGATCTACCATAGGTCATAAAATCATCCTCAATAACTATAAAGGGATAAAAATAATACAAAGTATGGTCTCCAACCACAATAGAAGGAAATTAGAAATTGACATTAAAAAAAAGTTTGGGAAATGTGCAAGTAAATGGAAATTAAACAACACACTCCTAAATAACCAATGGATCAAAGAAGAAATCAAAAGTAAAATCAGAAAATACTTTGAGATGAATGAAAATGAAAACACACATCCCCCCGAAATAAAACAAAGCAGCAAAAAATAAGAAAATGAAGACATGACATACCAAAACTTACGCAATGCAGAAAAAGAAGTGCAGAATGGAAATTAATACTATAAATGCCGGTACAGGCATCCTGCAGCATCTGTGGAGGACTGGTTCCAGGGCCTCCTGTGGATATCACAATCCACAGATGCTCAAGTCCATGATATAAAATAGTGTAGTATATGCAAATAACCTATGCACATCCTTCCACAAATTTTAAATCATCTCTAGATTACTTCTAATACCTGATACAATGTAAACACTGTGCAAATACTTGTTACATTGTATTGTTTAGAGAATCATGACAAGAAACAAAGTCTGTACATGTTCGGTACAGATGCAATTTAAAAAAATATTTTTGATCCGCAGTTTGTTGTAGTTTTCAGAGTGTAAGTTTTGCACTTCTTTTGTTAAATTTATTTCTACATATTTTATTCATTTTTGAGCTCCTGTTATTCACCCCAGGATCCGGGGTTCTGATCTGGGAGGAGAGCCCAGTCCGGCTCTTCTGGCCTCTGGAAAGTCCCCAAAACATCCTGGTACCTTGGGAGCTGAGGTCCTAATGATGGCACCACTGGATTAAGTGAGCTCTGGGGAATCCATGAACTTCCTCAAGAGGCTGAGATCCAGGCCCTGATCAATGTTGGACCTCCACTCATTTGTCAGTGATGTGAGTGGCTTCTTTGTTGAAAGGGATAATAATTTTTCATACTAGAAGACTGTTTCTTTTTTTGCACTGTTCAAATGGTAACACCTACAGACGCAATACACTTTCAAGTGTAATCGGCATTTTTAGCATTTCTCTATCACTAAAACCAATAATATTATAAGCCAAGCCCACACCTGTGGCACTTGCTGACTTATGTAGTGTTAATACTCCCACCACGGTCATTGAATGCACCGTTGGGAAGAAAAGCTCAGGGGCCGGCACTATAGTGCTGTCACCACACAGGTCCAGTTGACGTAAATAACCTCAGCAGCTTGGATAAAGTAGTAAAGCAATTTGGAAGTGGTGCATTCTGTGTATGTATTGCCTTTGTCTTAATATAATGTGTTTAATTTTAAGTTTATATCATTTAGTTTTTAACAGTGGCTGTGTTTAATCACTAGCTCACACAATTCCTGAAAATGTAGCAATGGGCTCTCTTGAGCCAGGTATAAGCTGGCTCCAGCACACCACAGCGTTTTGGTGACTGTGGGCAAGTTAGTCACCCTTGTTGAGATTCCCTCTCCAGCCTGTAAATGGAGACCTGTAAGAACCACCTCCTGAGGTTGTTAGAGGTGGCAGCAGGGTGGTGTGCCCAGCGTGTGGCAAAGACTTGTGGAATCTCTGTGAATGTTGGCTGCCCACCAGCCCTGGCAGGGTGACCCTCCTTTTCTCATGGAGAAACTGCAGGACTGTCTCCTAACTTAAGTTGGGTGTCTCAGAAACAGACTCTGAGGTGGAGGATTAGGGGTGACGGAGGGTGCTTTTGGGAGGTACAGGCATGAGAAGTGAGAGACGGAAGAGGAAGTGAACACAGTGTGGTTGCCACCGTGGTCTCTGTCCAGTTGCAGCACCATGCAGTGCTGGCTTTTGCGCTTGCTTTTTCTTCTGCCCGGACTGCCTCTCTCTCATCGTTCTGGGGCCCACACCTCACTTCATTTGGGTTCAAAGGTCCCTCCCACAGAGTGGAAGGTGACTCTTGACCTCTTCATCAGAGAGCTTTGTTCCTGTCTTGTCCCTCCTCAGGGATGTCAGGTCATCACTGCTGACCTAATAAATGGACAGGTCAGCTTAGTACAGTCAGGTCCTTGTTCTGCTTTGACCAGTTCCTGCATCATCACAGTCCCTTGGACAGCGCCTGGCACATAAAGAGGCTCAGTTCACAGTTGCCGCTGAATGAGGAAGGTGCTCCTCCAGGTGCACTGTCACAGGAAGGCCGGCAGTAAGAACACAACTTTGACATAACTGTGTGACCTGTGGGACCTTGTGCAAGTTACAGTATCCCCTCCCTTGAAGTGGGAGTAATGCTCAGGTCTACCTCTCAGGGCATGCTATGAGGATGTCTGACTTTGGTGAGTTAGCTGGAAGGATCCTAGAGCACTGAGCATGTGCCTGGAACTTGGGGGGCACCGTAGAACTGTGGTATTGTGATTGGCTCTAACACTCCCCGGGCACTAGGCCGTGGTGTGCGCTCCGCCACATGTGCACTTACTGTTCTCTCCACTCGCCATCCCAGCCTGCCGTGGTAAGCTTCACAGATGAGGAGGCTGAGGCTCAGATGCTAAGTCAAGAACTCGAGGACAGGTGTTAATGTGCAGTCAAGCTGGGATTTGAAAGGAGGCCAGTGTGTTCCCCAAATATCCTCATAGCTCCCTCCCACCTCCGATGTCCCCTTCTCAGCAACACTGATCACTCTGTTAAATTGATCCTGCCCCTTCCATCCCTGATGCCTGCTTTAATCTTCTCCATAGCACATCTCATTGTGTTACATACTATCTATTTTAGTTGCTCACTTGTGGGATCTGTTAGCTCCACAAGGACAGGAACTTTGCCTGGCTATGAGGAATGCAGGAAGCCACAGGAAGGCTGCAAACTGCAGTGTCTGTAAGCTCAGAGTCTGCAGTAAGAGTGCACCTTCCAGATACATCTCTCACAAGCTTTGTGGCTTTGATGATTTACTTAACCTCACTGTGACTCAGTTTCCTCATCTGCAAAATAGGGATAGTAACAATACCTGCTTCTCCGGTTGAGAAGATTAAATGAGATGGTATCTGTAAGGTGCTTAGCAAGGTGCCCATAACAAAGCAAGCCCTCCATAAACATACATGTGAACAAAATAGCTAGTGTGGCAGCTCTTCTTAGCTTCCCTTGGTCATTGAGGATGAAGAGCCTCCAGAGTGGCTACTCACTGGGTCTGCATTCAGCCAGAGAGAAGAGAGAGAAGATGCAAGGAGAGACACAGCCCTGCCCTGTACAGACACAACCTGGAAACTGGACATCACTTGTTAACATCCATTGGCCAGAATTAGTCATGTGACCAAATCTGCTGCAGGGAGTCTGGGAAATGTTTTTCTTACTCTAGATGGCCCCAAATCCAACTGATGGTGGAGAGAAAGGGAAAACATACTGGGGAACTAGTAACAGCTCCACCACATAAGTTTATTATGTTTGATATCTCTGTTCACGAGCACCCCATCCAGGAAGACTTCCCCAATTACCCTCCCCTCCCCCATCCCAGGGCTCATTTCTCTCCTTTCCCCTTCCCCACACTTCTTTATCTTAGCATTGGTCACACTGGATTTAATCGTTCATGTGTCTGACTCTCCTCTGGATGGGGAGCCCCTTGACCTTACTGGCACATCTCATGCTCCCTGCAAACACTTGGTAAGTAAGTGAATAATAAACAAACAAAGCCAGAGTACTTTTTGCAAGGGACTTCTTACCTACCTCCTGTTGTCTAACCAGGACAATGTAAAAACCTCACAGCAGGATCATGTGATTGAAGGAATATTTTTAAAAAACAGATAATGTAAAATGAAGATAGGGGAGGAAAGGGGGAGCCCAGGGCCAAAATTGCAGGGGTGATTGCTGGAAGGGGGACAAGTGTCAACACTGACCAGTGTCCGCTCCACGCCGGGCATGGGATAGGAGTCTACAGAGAACAGCCTCTCGACTGCCCACTGCTGCCTGCCCCTCAACTCATTCCTCTCCCTGCATCCTGGGTATGTATTTTAAGAGTCAGTTCTTTTTCTTCTATTTAAGACAACTTCTTACTCTTCATAGCATATGAAAATCTCAGATAACCCAATAAGGTGAAAAATGTAATAGAAAAATGAGCAAAAGACAGAAACAAGAAATTTTTAGAAAAATTAACATGCCTGGCCAATAAATGCCTCAAAAGCTGTTCAACCTCATAATAAATTGAAGTAATGGAAATTAATACTAAGAAATAATTTTTTTAATAAACTTTATTTTATGGAGGAGTTTTGGGTTCATAGCAAAATTGAGGGCAAGGCACAGAATTTTCCCATATGTCCTCCTGTCCCCACACATGCACCGCTCCCTCCACTATCAACATCCCCCACAGAAGATCATTTTTCATCTATCAGTTTGGTAAAGATAAAAAAGGCACTCTTAATGACAGTGGTATTGCTTTTCTTTTTTTCTGGGGGAAAATATGGAAATTATTATTAACATTTCAAATATCATTACCATTGACCATAATGCAATTTGTAAGAAAGAACTTGTATTGTACCTGCACAGATGCAATAAATATGTACAAGAATGTTTATTTCAGCAATGCACAGAATAACAAAAAGAGTGGAAACACCCTAAATCTACGTGGTTAAAGGGATAATACAATAAATAATAGCCCATGAAACAGTGGAATCCTTTGACCTTGTTGAAACAATGAAATTGATTATTATGTACTGATGTGGAAAGCTGATCATTGTTAGGTATAAGAGCAGGGTGCAGAACAATGTATGTAACGTATCAGTCTATTTTTGTTATAAAAAAAAAGATGTAGAGAAAAAAGTCTGGAAGGATCTACACCAAGCTGTGGTTAACTTTAGGAGGCAGAATCGAGGGGAAAAATTATAGTCTATTTTATACATTTTCTAGATTATTTGATTTTTTTTTTAACCAGTATGTTATTTTTGTAATCAGAAAAAAACAATAAAGGCATTTCCACACAAATACACACACACACACACACACATACATACAAAACTCAAACTAGAAAGACAGACCTGATTAACATTTGTAATTTGCAAATATTCTTTGTGGAGAGAAGATGTGTAAACAGGAAGGATTAGTATTATGGACTCAGCCAACTGTGGAATGGCTGAAAAACAGTGAATCAACATTCCACATTTGCTGGTTCCTTGTCCCCTCCAGGATAAAGTCCCAGGCTCTTCTGCATAGCACGTGCCACCCCTGGGAGACAGCCCTGACTTCCATGCAGACTGTTTTCCCACAGGTGGCCCCTTCCTCCATGCATCCCATTTATTCATCATCCCACAGGAACTGCCCTTTCTCCCACCACTCATTGAAAGCGAGCTTGTCACAGTCACCAATATCCTCCAGGTTGCCAAGTCTCACTTCTCCGTGCTCCTCTTTACTTCTTGCAAGCATTGACAGCCCTGCTCTGCCCTGTTCTTGGCTTCTGGGCAGCCCCCTCACGCCGAGGTTCTGTTTGCTCCAGCTGCCCCTCTCAGCTCGCCCTTCTGCTCGGCTCAGTCTGGACATGGTCTCTTCCCTTCCTTATGTCTACTCCTCCCTAGGGGACCCCAGCTGGGCCCTACCACTGTCCATCTTGGCAGGACCCCAAAGCCTGATTCCCCTCCCATGTTTTATACTGAAGAGAAGAAAGAGACAGAGATGGGGATTCTGAGCAAAGGTTCTCCAAAGGTAAGCAAGCCTGTAGGACTGGACCCTCCTCTCCCCCAAAACTAGGTAAGACCAGACAAAGGGAAAGGTGTGAAGGAAGGCGAAGCATCCTCTGGACAAGAGAGGCAGGGTCAGTGGAAGCGGGCATGAGTTCTTGAGGGGAAGCACTCATTTGTGGGAGGAAGGGCTCAGAGGGTGCCATCTGCCCAAGTGTTCAGCCCCTGCCACGAAGCCCTGGGGATGGCCTGCTTTCCGATGGACCTGGATGTTTGGTGGTAGGCACCTCGGAACAGAGGGACAGGGCCTCAGAAAGAGGTTTAGAGGGAACCTTCCCTACCCCCACCCCAGCTGGAGCAGAAGAGCATCGGTTGGGAATGGACGGCAGCTGCGGCCCCATGTTGCAGGTATTCCAGGCGTGGAAATAGATTCCACTTGCCATCGACACCTTCATCAACACTTCTAACTCTGTCCTAACCTCTCTGCTGAGCTGCAGACTCATATTCACTTGCCCCTGTGACATTTCCACTTGCATGTCCAACAAGCACCAGCACCCACCAGGCGAGGATTAAAGGCATAGACCAGTTTCCTCCTTTCCCTCATGTCATCCACCAGCAAGTCTTCGGGGTATGACCCTGGGCCAGTCTTCACTTCTCTGTGCTTAGATTTTTCATCAGGAGAATGAATGTAATGCCAGCCCTGGCTACCAGGGTTTGCTGTAAGGATTTGTATGATGAATCGTGTAAAGCTCTTAGCCCAGGGGTTGACACAGTCACTAACCCAGGCTGGGGAGGCCTTACTTGCTATGAGATTCAAGGTTCTGAGGTGAAGCGGGTGGCTAGCTGAAGGACCCTGCTTTGCCCTCCTGCCTGAGGGAGGTTACTCCAGGAGGGGTGTTTTGGTCTGGGCGTGGACTCAGTCCCTGCCCCACCTGTCAGTTGTTCCCTGCAGTCTGTGTTCAGAAGCCTTCTTGGGGCTTCCCTGTGCATGGTCCTGTACAAATGGCCAATGCAAATGGCACCCCTGGGTTTGGCAGCACCATCCTGGCCTCTGCTGACTGTGGTTGGTGGCCTCTTCCTCCTAACCCTTTTCTTTTGGTTTATTTCCTCACCATGGCTCTTCAATTCCACTGCATAATGGAACTAAGCCATCAGAGCCAGTTTGGGAGGGATAGGGGCTTAGCGGCATTTGAGAAGGACCTGTGGCAGGCACTCTGTCAGCCTCTACAGCAGTCAGCCCTCTCCTCGGAAGAGCTGCATGAATCCTGCGCTGCCACCCTGACACTGAAGGACATTAGCCTGTCTCGTGTCTACCCTCTGGTGAGATTCGGGAGAAATATTCTGCCTGATTTTTTCTCCTGAGCTGTGCTTACTACCCTTTTAAATCCCACCAAATGATTCCTTAATGTAATAGCAATTGCTAACAGTCTGCCCTGAGAAGGCCTCCCAGCCTTTCAATTCCTTGCTTCTTCCCCTGCTTGAGCGAAGACTTTGCAGATCCTTCACTCCCTGATGCCATGGCTTTCTAAGGAAACTAATCAATCAAACGAGGCAGAATAAACCCATTTAGACCAAACATGAATTATTTGTGAGCCAAACCCAGTGAAGTATTCTGGCCAAGGTATTTGGAACGTTATTTACTTTTTTTAAGTGCAGGCATCTCGATGCTAAGTCTCACACCAAGGACAAGCTCTCGAAGCCCATCTCTTCCTGCTGGGGACATTTGCCTGTGGATGCTGTGTCTAGTTGGAGATCATCTGCCTGTTCCACAGACAGCTGGGCACTCTGGGTTCATGTGCTCCCCACGGCAGGATCAGCTCTCCTTGCTTTCTGTGGTCCCTACTGCCTTGCAGGGACCCAGTGCATTTGGCCCTCAGAAAATGGGGCTGTGCATGGGTCAGCAGATTTACAATCTAACTGGGGAAGCAAGAAGCATGCTGCTTTTCTTACGGTTATTTGGGGTGCCTGAGGAATTCCACTCAAGATGCTTCGTGAGGGTTTATTTTGTGTAGTCAGCAGCAATGAGAGTCCAGGGCCTGGGCAAGGAACAGCTTAGCGCTGAGCCCATCTGTTGTGGACTGAATGTCTGTCCCCCAGATTCCTATGTTGAAGTCCTAACCCCCAATATGACTGTTTTTGGAGATGCGGACTTTGGGAGATAATCTACTTTAGGTAAGTTCATGAGGGTGGGGCCTTCAGGATGGGATTAGTGCCTTTATAAGAAGAAACATGAGAGAGCTTGCTCTTTCTTTGTCTCTCTCCACCGTGTGAGGACACATGGAGAAGGTGGAAAGAATCTCAAGGGATTCCCCTTCGCCATCAGCCAACTTGTGAGAGTTAGCCCAGGACACACATCTGCTGCATGCCGCTTCTCACAATAGGACGCCGACTCTGTCAGGGAAATCCCTGACCCAACTGGGTCCGAGCGCTTGCTGCTATATGATTGCCAATAACACTCGCCAGATGGTACTTAAAGGAAAAGCTCTTTATTACACAAGACGTCAACCAGGAGACAGAGGCTCTGATTGCCAGGGAAAGGGAGATTTTATGGGGTTTGGGGATTGGGGCTGCATGCAAGGGGCCAGGTGCACAATCTTCAAGTGTGACAGTCAGCCACCTTCTGAGGTCATCTGTGGCGGCAAGGCTCCCTCTCATTTCTGTTCTCCTCCTTGACATTATCTTAGGATCCAGATGACCTTGTCTTAATCCCAGCTGAGCTGGATTCATGTGACCTTGCTGTGCTGTGCTTTAATCTTAGTTAATGGCTTAGGGCTAAGTACAAAGCAAGAAAAATAGTTATTTTTCAAGAAAGCAAGCTACAGGGCATTTTTGAAAGTGGCTATGATTACAAAGGCAGCAGTCTGCAAGCCGGGAAG
Organism: Cynocephalus volans; assembly: GCF_027409185.1. NCBI lineage: Eukaryota > Metazoa > Chordata > Mammalia > Dermoptera > Cynocephalidae > Cynocephalus > Cynocephalus volans. The sequence continues at coordinate 61,546,483 of NC_084460.1, forward strand.
AGAGCCCTCACCAGAACCTGACCACAGTGGGACCCTGATCTCCGACCTCCAGACTCCAGAAGTGAGGAGAAATATAGAAAATAAACGCCTGTGGTCTTTTGTTATGTCAGCCCAAGTTCACTAACTCTCTCTCAGGTTTCTGCGCCTCTGGTGGCTCTGCCTGCTGCTTCCTCTCTCCTCCTGCTCACTCATCTCTCCAACACTGTCAAGAGGATGGCTCAAGCTGGCTGGCCTCAGCACTCTTTAAGGAAGAAGTCTAGCTTTGCCTCCAGCTAAACGGTAACTTTCTTCTGGGTCTCTCAGGTTAAATCCTGAGAGGCGAGTTTGCACAGCTCGGCCCATCCCTGCCCGCGGGCACACAGGTCCCTGCTGCGTCTGCACCGCCCGCACTGTGCCGGCCAAGAGCAAGCCCTGCGCAAGGGGGAGTGGAGCTGCCGCTCGGCCTGGGGTCTGGCACGCACTCTGTAGGGCGGTGAGGGCATCATGAAAGGTGCCAGCGTGGGAGGCGGGTGTGATGGGTGTCCGCAGGGGGGGCTAGCGTGGGCGTGGGGGGAGGATGGACAGCTGTGACCGTCTACCCTGCAATCGTTGTCTGTCTTCATGCATTTTATTTAACCTTCAAAGCCACCAGGAGGCCGGCATCAATGCCATTCTACAGAGGGAGGAACCGGGTTAGACCCGAGGCGGGGGCGGGGCAAAGAAGAGGCCCCGCCCAGGGGCGTGGCGGCCCAGGCCCCACCCACGCCCCAGCCGGGCCGGGAGAAGGCGGAGGACCCGCTTGAGGGCTGCCGCGCGGCGGGACCTGCGCCCGGGGCCTCGGTGCGCCCCGACGCCCGGAGCACCAGCCTGGGTGAGCTCGCAGGGGAGCGCGCGTCACTCTCGAGCTCCGGGACCGCCAGCCGCGGAGGCAGGGACCCGCCTTCTCCCCAGGGCCCACTTGCGAGGGGAGCCTGGGTGCTGGCCGCAGGGGCGGCGCCACCGAGAAGGTTTAACGGGTTTATTCGAGTGCGGATTAGACTCCTTGAATGAAACATATCTCCTCCAGGCTTTGATCTGGATGCAAACACCCAGGGCGGGTTACAGACTGAGCCATTACCAGCAGCAACACCTTGCATGAATTTTATCACATCTTTTCCCACTAGATTGAGACGTAGTAGAGAATAGACTTTTGGGAGGTTTTGGAGGGAGGGGAAGAATCTCTTGGAAAGCGCCATCGCCCCTAACGGTCTTGAGCGTAGAAAAATACATGGGTGATAACCATGGCCACATGTGTTAGGCTTCAGTGCGCCCTCTCGGGAGCCAGCTGCCTGTGTTCCCGTGATGGCTTCCCCTCTTCCTGGCTGTGTGGGAAAGGCCTGCAGCCTTCCTGCACCTCAGTGCACAACAGCACCTGCCTCCCAGAGGCAGTGCTCAGTTATAAGAACACGAAGTAATACCTACTGTCAAACGACAAAATTACAGCAAGTTTAGTTTAAAGATCTTAATTGGCTTCATTGCGAGTCTAGAATCTGGCAGCACTTCATTCCACAAAATAGAATGTGTTCCAGTGAGTCAAGCAGAGGAGGTTGGCTTAATAGACAGAAAAAGGGCTGAGGAAAGCGGGAACAAAGAACAAAACGCGACTTGGTCATTTCAAAGTTACTTTCCTTGTAAGGAGGTGTAGAGCCATGCTAAGCGACAGATAAGGCTAATGTCTGGAATTCTGTCAACACTGCCAATTGTAGTGCGCTTAATTCTGTTTGTGATGCTAATTGTAAAGCTACTCGACCACGCCAGTTGTTGGGCTCTTTTACCTGCTGGTAATTCTGCACCAGCTGAGCCAATTGCGGTGCTCTGGCTTGGGCTAGGGCTGGAGCTCATAGACCCCTCAAACACTCTCACAGACTGGGTCACAAACCCTTCACATGCCAGGCTGGGTCCCCAGACCCCTCACATGCCAGTCTAAGTCACCAGACCCCTTACACGCAGGTCTGTGAGCTAGGTAACTGGCCAAAAGGTCCTTGGAGCCATAGGTTGGAAAGCATGGCTGTGCCGGGCGGATGCCCAAGGCAGATGCCCATCCGCCTGCTTCACTAAAACTCAATCTCTCTCTCTCTCTCTCTCTCTCACACACACACACAAGAATAGCAACAAAACTAAAAAGATACATTGGCGCACATGCGAATTAACTCCACACAAACACACACACACACACACACACACACACACACACACACTCACGCACACAATTTGCTTACAAAGGATGTGCTAAAATCACACTCAACTGGACCTGAGGCGAGGGCCCTGACCAAACTATTCTATTTTCCCAACAGGAGGCAACAGGCAGACAGAACAACAGGAAGATAAGTGATTGGTTAACATCAGGTTGTTTCAGTTTACTCTTTGTTGTAAGGATTACAACAAAGGGAACTTTATTATTATGCCCATCGAAGATTGAAACTGAAACTGGCATGTTTGGGAAATTAGGCTATCTCTCTCTTCTGATTTCTTGGAAGGCCAGATAACAACTCACTTTTGGTTTTGTGAGCAGGGGTGACTGCATTCTAATTTTTAGTCTGGTCTGTTGGGCCTAGTGTAGGAGCTTAGTCCAAAACAGTGGCCTTCTATAATTTTTGTTTAATACTAGTATCTACAAGTCAATTTGCAGGCTGAACGGCTCTTTCACACATGTTTGAATTGCAAACAGCTCTGGAAGTTGTTTTGACTCCCATTTTACAGATGAAGAAACTGAGGCTCAGAGATATTAAGAGCCTGGATGTAAATGGTGGAGACAGGAGTCAAACCCAAGCCATCTGATTCCAAATCTGCAGAGTCTTGAAAGACCTCAGTCTTCTGGGGTGGTGGGGCTTATGGTTGAGCACTGGTCTGTGAGGAAATGGTCCCTGATCCTCGCTTTACCCACCCGTTCAATGGGGATGCTGCTGTGGGCCTGCAGAGTTGCAGGCAGCAGCTTCCTGTTGCGGAGATCATCATCGTCATCAAGGAGGGCAGCGTACATCCAGCAGGCACAAGTCGACCTCACTGCTATTGCTGTGGATGTCTGGGCTTGGCCTGTCTATGAAACGATAGCACAGACCTTGAAGTCTGGGAGTGGGTCAGGAAAAGACAAAGCACAGCCCATAGGCTATCACCTCAGCTTCAGATATCAACGTTGGCAGACTTTTCTGTGTGTGGGGAGGAAAACACTGAAACTCCTGCCAAGAGCAAAAACTGATATGCCCACATGCGGTCCAGCTCTCTGATCTGTCCTTGGAGACAAAATAAGGAAACTACCTCTTTGATCCAGATCTATTTTTATCTGCCTCTGAGCAGTGCTTATGGGGCATTATGCGTTTCACAGGGAAAGGGGCTATCAGCAGGCTGAGATAACCATTTCCCTTGGCCTAGCCATATAAATGGGCACCTTTTGTCTTCTCTGACAGTGCTGCAGGGCCCAGGTTTAGACCACCTGCTGAGAAATGGTGTCTGCATGTCCCCGGCTGCTTGGTGCTTGCCAGATGGTGAAAGAGGCAAAGGTTATCCTGAATGAGTGTGCTGCTGAGTGAGGAAGGCTGGGGTGGGTGTCTCTGCCCACTGCTCTGTGATCTCTCCTCCTCTGCCCTCCCATTCCTGGCTGGGCACCCAGCTCTTTGTCTTTGTGTCATCCATCCCTCCTCCATGAGGAGCCAGCTGGATGCAGGCTGCTGGGCCTCAGTTCACCCACAGTTTTCAGCAGAGACTACTGCCATTAGCCCTGCCTGCCACCTTTTCTGGGGAGGGGGATTCAGATGGAAATGGTGCCCTTGTGCTGGGCCTGGAGGACGAGGATAAGCCACAGGAAGAAGGAGGGGATTGAGGGCAGGGGGGAAGCCTTCTAGTAAGAACCTGGAGAGAGAGGTCAGTGTAGTAGGATAATACTCAGACCTTCGCACTGTTCTCCCAGAAATGGGGCTTTCCAGGTGCCCCGCCACCAGTGCATGGAGGCAGATATGGCCTGGAACCAAGTGTGATGGTTAATTTTATGTGTCACCTTCACTGGACCACAGAGTACCTGGACATTTGGTCTAACATCATTCTGGGTGTGTCTGTGAGGGGGATTCTGGGTGAGATTAGCATTTGAATCAGTGGACTGAGTAAAGCAGATGGCCCTCCGCAGTGTGGGTCTCACCCAGTGGGCTGAAGGCCTGGATAGCACAAAGAGGCTGAGTGAGAGGGAGCTCCTCCTGCCTGACTGGCTTGAGCAGGAGCATTGATCTTTCCTGCTTTTGGACTCAGATTGAAATATCAGCCCTTTCTGGGTCTTGAGCCTGCTGGCATTTGGACTTGAATGACACCATTGGCTATCGTGGTTCTCATGCCTTGGGACTTGGACTAGAAGTCCACCGTCAGCTCTCCTGGGTCTCCAGCTTGCCAGCTGCAGATGTCGGGACTTGTCAGCCTTCATGATCACGTGAACCAATTCCTTATAATCTCTCTCCCTCTCTCTGTATATACTATTGGTTCTTTTTCTCTGAAGAACTCTAACTAATATATCAAGTGTCACATTTTGACTTAGATTCCAAAATATGTCTCTAAAACACATAGCAGAGATATAGCCTTGAGAGCTTAGGTTTTTTAATGAGCAAGACTTTCTTTTTTGAGAGGACTCAGCACATATAGTTTGAAGCATAAAGACAGATTGGGAAGCCTTGCCTGGTGATGTAACAGCAGTGTTCCCGTCCCAAGGGGGTCATGTCTTGGTGGGTAAGATGACCAGATGGATGTGGATGGAGCCTAGAGAGCAGGGGTCCCTGAGAAAGCCTGGTGCCCTGTTCTTCCATTGTTTGAGCTTAAACAGGGGCGTTGATGAAATGCAGTGGGTCATGGGGTGGGGTGTTAAGGGCCGAGCAAACATGTGCTTGACCCTTCCTGAGGAGAAGGGGGACAGAAGCACGATTTGAATGACTATTTGCCCAGTTGTTCAAATCAAATTTTCATACTCCACATTTTTTTTCTAGGGTCAAGAGAGTTACCCTCACAAATGTTGACTTTTGAAGCTCTTAAATAAAAACCGGTTAGGTTATAAAATTGTTCTCAGTTCCTCCCCACCCCACCCCACCCTGCATTCTCCACCCGAAGGCTGCTTCTTTTCAGGTCCCAAGATTGCAGGCTGTAGCATCTAGGGATACATGAGTCATCTTCTTTCATGTCTAGCAAGAAGGAGCCTTGGTTCTGGTGCTCACAGCCATAGTAGTCTCTGTCATGAAAAGCAGAGGCCATGTGCCCATCTCCACCCCACTTACTGGAGCTGACACAGGATGCACGGACTGGCTGAGGTCATTACACAGTCTCTACGCCTGGAGGCTGAAGAGGAGTCACTTCTCTGAGACCCCATGGGTGGCCAGGTGGGAATCAGAGATGTTGGGAGGGGGAAGGGAGTGTCTAAATGCTGTGGAAACAGCCACAAGTGTCCTCTATAAATGGGATCCTGCATTTCCACTCTGTATTAAAATTCGTTTCTGTCACCCCCTCCCATAGCTTTTCCGCTAATTGGTGAGGGATCTTTCATCTGAGAAGAAATTGCTAAATTCTCATCTGCCAAGTAGGAAGTTTAGTGAGGCTCATTGTTTACCTGTGGTTAGGGGCTGGCTCCCAAATTGAGGGTCCAGGCCTTGCCTTGTTATGTGTGGGAGGCTGCAGAGACTCAGGCTGTTCATCTGTAAAAGGCAAGTGGTGATTCCTGCTTTGCCAGGCTGTGTATGTCCTGCACCATGGTAGGCGGGTGGTGGGTGGGAGCCACTCTTAGGATGCACTGTCAATTTGTGGAAATGCTGTAAAGGCTGCTCCCTGCAAAGTGCTGTGGGAGTCTTGGTGACAGATGGCAGATCCAAAGGGTAAAGAGGAGGACAGAGGCAAGAGTGGAACTGGAGCTGTCAGCCAGTGCCGCAGGAGGGGGTGGAGGGCAGGGCACTGTGAGGGTGCGCAGGCAGGCAGAGGGCCCCTGAGTCATCCCTGCTGCTCCTGGTGAGAACTTGATGACCTGGCCTCAATTTACCATCCAATTAAACGAGCGTTATTGAAGGTGGCCATCCTCATGAGTGATCACTTCTGGCCTGACCACAGGGGCCTGACACTAATGTGTCCTGATCGCTGAAGTAGCTGGGGAGCCCTGTAGGGCTCTGTCCAGGACATAGTCTTAGTGTCACTGCCTGGGTGGGTCTTCCAGGTGAACCCATGGTGCAAATATATACTTGAAGCTGCAGGACCCTAAGGAAACTCAGAGCTGGTGTGGTGTGTTAGGGAGGTGACACTGGCAAGTAATGTGGTAGGGAGAGCCCTATTCGCCCACCAACTACCTCCAACCCCCAAAGATCTGGGGTTGGGAGGTCCAGGGTTCTAGTTTTGCCCGTGCCTTGTACTAGCTGAGTGGTCTTTACCCAGGCATTTCAGTGAACTATGCTTCCTCATCTGCACATGACAGGGTGGTAAACAGGACCTTTGGGGGCTTTGGGGCAGAGATGCAGAAGGTAGAGAGTGACACTGTAACCATGTTGGAGTGAGCAGGACTGGAGACCTGTTGGGACCTGTGGCGCTCTGGCTAGTGTTGGAATCCTGTTCACAGTGCCAATTGTGGGAGCTCTTTTACCTTCCCGTAATCCTGTCGACTGGGCCAGTTGTCGTGCTATTCAGGCTAATGTTGGAATCCTGCCAACATGGCCAATTGTAGCACTACTTTTAACTGTTTGTGACACCAATTGTCAAACTAGGGCTGGGTCTGGAGCTCACAGATCCCTCAAACCCGTTCCAGACTGGGTCACAAACCCTTCATACACCAGGCTGAGTCACCAGACCCCACATACGCCAGGCTGGGTCCCCAGACCCCTCACACGCAGGTCGATGAGCTAGGTAAGTGGCAAACAGGTCCTTGGAAGCCGTAGGTTTGAAAGCATGGCTGCATGTGGCACAGATGCCCGAGGAAGCAAACTCCAGCCAAGGTGGTGGCACCATGCAGATGCAGTAACTCCACCCACACACAGCCTGCCCACAAAGAATGCTGCACCACCTCCAACCTGCCCCGAGGTGAGGGGGCCTGATTAAACCATTCTATTTTCCCAACAGGACCTAAAACCGAGGGCTCTAAAAGACTTTAAAAAGATGCAGTTTTTTTTTCTTGGTGTGCTTTTCTCTGCATTCCCTCTTTCCCATGGTTATTGATATTTTGAACCTTGGTTACAGGACAAGATGACATTATTTACATAAATGTAAAGTTCTTTTCCAGTCAGCTTGGAGCTGCAGACTTGCTACAAGACACATACTATTCAGACCCTGGGAAACCAAGGAAGATATCAATAAAGCTATGCTGATGCCACCTCTCCAGCAGGACCCTGAGATCACAGCAAGGAGGGGAGCAGAAACCAGACTGAGCCTTGGGGATACTTTGCACCTGGCTCCTTGCATGGAGCCCCTGTGGCTCACGTTCCCCTCCCCCAGCTTTTCATTTCCCAGGTTCCATTCCCTCAGCCCCCTCTTTAAAAATCCCTCAGTAAACCTGAGTCTTTGAGATGGCTTTAGTCTGGCCATTCTTCAGGCTAATCAGAGAGATGGGTTAGGCTATCATCTGTCCTCAGGTCACCGGTATTCCTGAATAAAAGCTGACTTCCATTTTCACCAATATTTGAGTTTTGGGTTGTTCATTTTAGTTTGGGGGCAGGCAGCCAGACTTGGGTTAGGTAACAAGATTTGGCAAGCCTCAGCCGGGAGCTGAGTGCTCCCCAGTATCAACCAGGCATCGTTAGCATGGGACCCTCTGTCTACTCTGGTTGTGATGCCACAGCACAGAGGACTGGTTGGTGGATGGTACGTGTCCCACACTTGAAAGTGGAGGCCAGGTTACCCAGGTGGGCCTTGCTTAGTCACTGGTGACCCTGACTTCACAGCCCTCAGACAAACACCTACATCAGGTGCTCCTCTCAGCCGGAGGCCTGGCTCCACCTCGGACTCTGTTCTCTGTCTGTACCTACTCCATTGGTGGCCTCAGCCAGGCCTGAGATTTCAATGCTTCCCATGGCTGAGGCCCTGTGTATGTCTCTAGCTCTGGATTCAAGTGGCCCCCTCCCACCATCCCACCTGCTTGACTTCTCCTGAACTCTGCTGAAATGAAACTGCTGGCTTCCATCCCTTCCAGCATAGCCTCCATCCTTCCTGGCTCAGGTAACCGCAGCACCATCCTGGTTGCTCAATTCAAACTCCCTGGGCTTCTCCTGGCCTCTTGGCCTCCTGGCTTTCTAGCTCCACTTTCAATGAAGCAGAAAATCCACTCAGCCCAGTCGGGAAAATCTATCCTGACTGAGACTCCTTCTCACCACTTCCACTTCCGCTTCTGGGGCCCAAGCCCCCTAGACTGTTGTGTGAGCCCCTGATGGGTCTCCACATTTCCCCCCTGCTGACCCCAGACTGTCTGTTCTTAACACCAGGGGAGTGATCCTCTAACATGGAAGGTTGGGGGGGGGTGTCACTTCTCTGCTCAGAGACTTACAGCGGCTACTCATTCCATGCCCCTAGAGAGTGGCAGGGCTGCTCCTTGTCACCTCAAGTAGGTGAGAGGGTCTTTAAGGGTTGGAGCAGAGCATCTCTCAGGTGAGGGGCCCATGGCCAGATATGCCTGGACACCCAGAGGCTCCTGCTGGAGCATCCACCAAACACGACAGTCATAATGAGTGCTGATGGCCTCAGCTTTGCCCCTGCAAGCCAGAGGCAGCAGGTGGCAAGGATGGTCTGGGGGCCTGCAGAGAGGACACCTGCAGGAGGAGACGGAGGAGCTGATCTCCATCCTGCCTCCTCCAGTGGCTGTTGGAGGGAGAAGAGGCTCCTCTCAGCCAAGTGTGGGGCTCTGCCTGTGACATAGACAGGCATGTTAATTATGGAAGTAATGCTGCTTGGGAGTGAAAGTGACAGGAACACGTTTTATTATATGAGCAAGACCAGGAGATTTGTAGGACCTGCTTGAGGTTTCATCCAGGGAGCAGGGCTTGGGGAGGAGAATCGGGTCTGAGGCTAAATTTGCAGGGGCAGTGGGAGAAAAGAGTGAAGACCTGCTGCTGTCCCCCAGTTCTGGTTACAGCTGGGCCTAGTTCCTGCAGCTCGCTAAAGCAAGATTGTAGGCCACATGCTGAAGACACCCTAAGAAACGCATTAGTCCACATCCTGCCTCTGGGCGGTGTGGGTCTGTGAAGGCCCCAGTGTAGAAGTGTCATCTGGCAGGGGGCAGGTGGTTGCTGTGTGCTGTGCCCACCACTCCCAAAGGGGTGGGGAGGGGGTGCCTTGCTCTCCCCAGAGCAAGCAAAAGCTGGCTTCAGGAGGGGCTCTTGGAATAAGCATGTGATTTAGGGGATGCAGAGACTGGGGTCTGACTTTGCTGGGTGTATCAGTCAGGATAACTAGGTTATGCTGCAGTGACGAGCACTTCTCAAAGCTAAGAGGCTTAACACCATGTTATTTCTTTTCCATTCTTGATCCTTATCCAGCCTGGGCTGAGGGAGGTTTCTGCTCACACAGTCACTTGGACCTTGGTCAGCTCCCGAGCTTCTACGAGGGAAGAGAATCAGGGAATTGTGCCTTGGCCCTAAAAACTTTTTCCCCAAGTGGCACAGCTCACAACTGTCCCCATGTCACTGTCCAAAGCAAATCACTCAGCCACAGCTTTGAAGAGGGGTGTGGAAGTAGACCAGGAGTGGAATGTTACCATGTGCCTGGAAGATGGGCCCAGAAACACTAGGAGGCCATCACTAGTGACTACCATGGCACCCAGAAGAGGTTGTTGGTGGAGGAGTGGGGCCTGCTGGGAACAGGTCCCCTTCCACCAACAGTGGATAGAGTTGTGTGCCCAGGACCAATAAGGGTTGTCCTGAAAGGGGCTGTAGAGGATAGTAGTGGATTGAATTATGTCCCCCCCAAACTCCCCAAAACTTGAACTGTGTTCCTTAAGTTTTATTTATTAGAAACTTAGCCCCCACTGTGGCTGTTAAGAGGGCAGGAAATCCTATTAAGGTAATGGAAAGGTAGAGGCTTGAAGAGGTGATTGGATTCTAGGACTATGCAGTAGTGAATGGATTAAAAATGGTGGTCAAGGGCATGGTTCTGAGGGCTTTAAAAGTAGAGTTTGTCTTTCTCGCTCTCTATGCTCTCTCTGCTTCCACCATCTTGCAAAATGAGACCCCTGGGTCACTGTTGCCACCACCAGATGGACTTTGGACTTCCCAGCGTTAGAAACTGTAAGCAATAAATTTTGTTTTTCTTTGTAATTACCCAGTTCTGTATATTTTGTTATAAGCAATGCAAAATAGACTAATACAAAAAATTGGTACCAGAGAAGTGGGGTGTTGCTTATAACAAATACTTAAAAATGTGGAAATGGCTTTGGATAGGGTGTTGAGGAGGGGTTGGGGGAATTTGGAGGAACAGGCTAGAAAAAGTCTAGATTCTAGTGAAAGTTTAGAAGAGAAGAAAACCAGGCAAAATTTCAGAGATTGGTTAGATGGTGGTGACCAGAATGCTCATGGACATATGGATTGTAAAGACAAATTAAGGAGGTGTCAGATAGAAATAAGAAAGAGTGTTTTTGAAACTTGGGCAAAGATCACCCTTGCTGTGAATTGGAAAGGAACTTGGCTGTGTTGTGCCCATGCCCTGGGACTTTGTGGAAGTTGGAGCTAAGGAGTTGTGAACTGGAGTATTCAGTGGAAGAAATTTCTAAGCATCAAAGCATTAAGGAAGCTGCATGGCTGCTTGTAACAGCCTACTCTGAGTTATGGTGAAAAAGGCACGGCATAAAGCCAGAATTTAAAAGGGAAGCAGAGAGTAAAGATTTGGAAAATTTGCAGCCTGGTCATGTGGTAGAGAAGCAGAGAATATTTTCAGAAGGAAAATTCAATGGTACTAAGAAGATTAACACAAAAGAACAGGATTATCAGGAGAAGGGGAAAAAGGTCCTGAAGGCATTGCAGAAACCTCTGGGGCCAACCATTCCATTTCAGGCCAAAAACCTAGGGAAACAGAATGATCTTGGGGAATGGGCCTGAGGTGCCCTCTGTGGGCTCGATGCCCAGGACCACCTTGGGAAGCTGCTTCCAGCACCAGCACCCCAGCTGCTTTGGCTGCTCCAGCCATGGCTAACTTGGCCCAAGGTGTGGCTGGACACACAGCTTTGGTAGATACCAGCTGGAAGTCTTGGTGGCATCCATGTGGTGTTAGGTCTGCAGGCTGGCAGAATGCCAGAGCTGGGAAGGCTTGGGAGCCTCCACCTTGATTTCAAAGGATGTATGGGAAAGTCTGGGGGCCCAGGAAGAGCTCTGTCCCAGAGGCAGAGTCACTGAAGACAACCTTTGCTAGAACAATGCTGAGTGGAAATGTGGGGTCAGAGTTGCAGCAGAGATAACCCATCAGTGCCATGTCTAGTGTAGCTGTGAGAGCAGGACTGACATGGAGACCCCAGACCTGTGGAGCTACCCCAGTGGAACACCAGCCTGTGAGAGCTAAAGCATCTCCTGAGACCAGTAAAGCCATGGAAGCAGAGCTGCCCAAAGACTTGGGGACCCAACCCCCACACCAGTATGCAGAGGAGATTGAACATGGAATCAAATTACCTGATTCGCCAGCTTTGAGATTTGATGCCTGCCCTGCTGGGTTTTGGACTTGTTTGGGACCTGTTACCCCTTTCTTTTGGCTTATTTCTTCCTTTTGGAAAGGGGATGTATACCCTATGATTGTCCCACCACTGTATCTTAGAAATAGGTAACTTGTATTGATTTCACAGATGGGACTTTGAACTTTGAGTTGAACTTTGAACTTGAGTTAAAACAAGTTAAGACTTTGGGGATGAAACGAATGTATTTGTGTGTGAAAAGGACATGAGTTTTGGCAGGCCAGGGGTTGAATGTAGTGGATTGAATTATGTTCCCCCAAACCCCAAAGCTTGAACTGTGTTCCCCAAGTTTTATGTATTAGAAACTTCACCTCCCACTGTGACTGTTAAGAGGGTGGGAAACCCTATTATGGTAATTGAAGGTGGAGCCTTGAAGAGGTGATTAAATTGTAGGACTGTGCCATAGTGAATGGATTAAAAATGGTGGTCAGGGGAGTGGTTCTGAGGGCTTTAAAAGAAGAGGAGAGTTTGTCTCTCTCTCTCTGCTCTCTCTGCTTCCACCGTCTTGCAACATGAGACCCCTGGGTCACTGTTACCACCACCAGATGGACTTTGGACTTCCCAGCCATAGAAATTGTAAGCAATAAATTTCGTTTTTCTTTCATGTATTTTGTTATAAGCAACACAAAGGAACTGATACAAGGACCCAGCAGAGGGGTGGTCCCCGAAGCCCAGGGGAGAGTGGAATTTGAAAGTAGGCAGCCCAGGAGGGCATTGCCTATGCTGGAATCCCAGCCAGGGGCCACTGAGGGACCTACCAGTGTCCATGGGACAACTGAGTTCAGCTGAGCCCATCCAGTAGACCTTTCCTGTCACCTTTTCCCCCAGTCCTATCCCCCAAGCCCTCCCCTCCATAGCCTGGCACTGCCCTGAACAGCAGCTGCCAGCAGGGTGGTGAAGGAGGAGAGGGGAGCAGACCCCAGCTCCCTGGAAGGTGTCCAGGCCGGAGCAGGCCTGAGCTGGTGGAGGGGAAGCTCTACCTGCAGAGGGCTCGGGGTTCCCACATGAGACTGGGGTGAGCTGGAATGAATTATGGGATCAGTGGCCCGGGCCAGCCTTCTTTCGTCCTGGAGAGGGTGGGAAGCTGCAGGGCCTGCCCGAGATTCCCCCCAGTGGGTGGGGAGGACAGACTCATGGCATGGTCTGAAGGGGCAGCGGGAGAAGGAGTGTGCTGCTGCCCTCTCTGAGACGCCAGTCACGTCTCAAATGGGGAGCCATCCACGCCTGGCCACCTCTCAGAGAACCCTGGGCTCAAGTGGCATCATGTGTGGAAAGGGCTTCAGCACCCTGCACTGAATGGATAGGCAGGGATGGGTGTGTGCAGCTCCGAGGGCAGGAGGCTCTTGTGAGGGGCCACAGGACACTTGCAGGGCACACTCCGTCTCAGGACAGCTCTCTCTCCCAGCCCCAGGCTCTCGAGGTCCTCAGGTCTCCATCCTTCCCTTTCTTATTCCCCCTCCCCCCTTCCTTTCCTCTTTCCCTCCCTCCCTCTTCTGTACCCAGACTATGCCCTGGGGCTCTTGTGGCCTATAGAGGGAGTGAGGGAGCGACATTCTCACTGATAAGCCCACTAGGGTGGGCACAGAGCCAAGCCATGCAGGGGGATCTGGACACTAGGAGAGTCAGGGTGAAGGGGTGACCCAGGCCTGCAGAAGAGCTGGGGCCGTCAGTGCTGGGTGTGGTGTCTGTTGGGGGTGCATGGGAAGCATGTGAGCATCAGGAAATGGGGGGTGCAGGGGGCTGGCCAGCCTGGGGCTGGGACTTCCTCCTGCAGCACCTCCCTGTGCTAAACACTGTTCTACGTGAAATCCCTGTCCTCATGGAGCTTCTGTTAAGTGAGGGGGGCAGATTATGACCCGACAACACGTTGGAGCATGCTGGACGTTGGCACATGCATGGACAAGAGGGGCCTCCCTGAATTTGGGCTGAGGTTGGAAGGTGTGGGGGTGGGCATGGGGAAGTGTAGGGCATGTCGTCTCAGGCAGGGGAGGGGACGCATGAGGCCCTGAGGGGCATGCGTGTGGCTGGGGCGGTACAGGCAGGTCCTGCAGGTTGTGGTCCCTGTGGTGGCTGCCACCTAGTGTAACGTGGGAGCCTTGTCGGTGTTGAGCAGAGGGTGACAGGACCTGATGCTGGTTGTACTAGGACCCTGAGGTGGGTGAGGGTAGAGCAGGGACCATGGGGGAGGCTGCTGCAGTCGTGAGAGGTCACCATGGCCCGGACCAAGCTGGGTTTCAGGGATGGCGAGAGTTGGATTCTGGATACAACTTGAAAGTTTGGCCAAGAATATGTGTGTGTGGGGGCCAGAGGAGCGGAGTGGAAAAGGGAAGGGTTGAGAATGAAGCCAAGTTTTGGCCTGAACAGATGGAAGGATGGAGCTGCCATTTGTGGAGATCAGGAAGGCTGAGGTGGGATAGGTTTTGGGGAAAATAGACCAGAGTCTAGTTTTTGGACTTGAAAAGCTGGAGATGACCATTAGGCTCCGACTCACCATGTGGAGTAAGAGGCTGGACCTGTGAGACCCGAGTCTAGGGGAGGGGCCTGCAGCAGAGGTGTGGGCTTTGGAGCCCCTGCTGTACAAACCATGATGAGGGAGGGCGTCACTGTGGGAGTGAGTGTGGACAGGAGGAGATGTGCTCCAAACCCTGGGCTCTGGGCAGAGATGCGAGACACCGAGGAGGAGTCTGAGAAGGAGTGGCATGTCCTGGAAGGAGTGTTGGACAGGCATGGAGACCACTAGGGGGCTGTGCAAGTTGGAGGCTGACCTAGGTGCTAGGAGGATAGACAGTGTCCCTCTGCAGGGGGATTTTGAGCTCCTGCAGCCCCAAAGGGTTGGAACACCATGTCAGCCTAAGGCTGAGACTGCCGTGACAGCAGGGTCCCCCAGGCTTCCTGGGCCTTGCAGCCCCTGGCTTGGTCTCTGGGCGGGCCAGCTACAGAGGTTGGGGCAGTTCTTTTGAGTGGCTCTGGGCTGGGAGAGGATGCCAGAAGGCCAGGGGAGGCTGCAGTCAGCACCAGGAAAAGGTAGGCAAGAAGGCCAGCGTCCTTTCCAGGCCTTCCCGCATTGCTTCCCTGTGGAGGGGGAGGGGACAGACTGCTATCTCCATTCTACAGATGAGGAAACAGGCCGGGGAGGCCATGTGATTTGCACACTGCCAGTAAGTGCAGGGTTGGGCTCCAAGGCCAAAACTCCTCGCACTGCTGGCCATTGCCTACTTAGAAGGTCTTATGAGAACAAACTGCAAAGCCAGTTGCAGAAAGCTGCAGAGGTTCAAGGCTATTTAGGTAAGGTTTAAAATATGCAAAACAGTGCTCAGCATTGCTCGGGATGTAACTGCACACAGACGCGTTGTGGGAGGATAAACTCTAATCCAGGAGAGTGGCTACCCTGACAGGGGTTATATCGTCAGTTTTCTGTTGCTTATAACAGAATATTTGAAACTGGGTAATTTATAAGTAAATAGAACTTGTTTCTTACAGTTTTGGAGGCAAGGAAGTCCATGGTCAAAGGGGCACATCTGGTGAGAACCTTCTTGGTGGGGACTCTCTGCAGAGTCCAATGGTGATCGTCACATGATGAGGGGTGAGGGGCAAAAGCACTCTAACATGCTTCTTCCTCTCCTAAGAAAGCCTCTAGCGCCACTCCTGTGACAATCCCTTAAACCATTAACCCATTAATCCATGAATGGATTAATCCATTTATGAGCCACCATGGTCCAATCACCTCTTAAACGCCCCACCTTTCAAATGCTATACTAGGGATTAAGCTTTAACATGAGCAGGGAGGGACATTCAAACCATAGCGGGTGGTGGGAGTGAGAAGGGGCCACTTGATCTGATCTTGTGGCATTTTATGTTTCAGGCCAGGTGCTGTTGTGCTGTGCTAATCTTCAAGCCTCTTTACATGTTTCTGAATAAGGGAAAAGAAGATGCTGTGGGCTGGACAGAGGCAGGGGTGGGGGCTCCTCCTGGAGTTTGCAGCCCTCCCTGTGACCCACCTGCCCAGGACACAAGGAGGGGAAAGGAGCCCAGAGGCCGGCTGCTCCTGGCTAGTGGGAGCAAGGCCTCCTGGAGCTGCCCTTGTCTTCTTGCTCCCTTGGCTCAGGGGTAGGGGCTGTCACCAGGGAAGTAAAGGCAAAGGGTATAGCCAGGCACATGTCACCTTGTCCATGCTGCTCTCTGGCTGCAGGCAGCTGCCCTTTCCCCTGGGTGGTCTCTCCATCCCTCTGGGGAGAGAGCCAGCAAAACCCACCTGTGAGGGCTCCTCTTCTCTTTGGCTGTGCCCTGTGCCAGCTTGGAGAAGTGGCTTGGCCTCTGAGGCTTCAGTTTCTCCCTGGTTATCTGATGCCAATACTGTCTCTTCATCACCTCCACTGCCAGAGATGCGCGTGTGGCTGCCTGCGCGGGGTGGGTGCTGTATCAGTGACCACCTCCAGCGTTTGGGCCAGCATGGTTTGATTGGGGACTTCTAGCAGTTACTCGGAGATGTCTTTCCCTCCCCCTTCTCCATTCAACACCACTGGTCTGAAGATGGGCATGTGGAGTACAAAGAGAACGCCACCTGCAAGACCCTTGGTGACAGAAAGAGCCACCTCTAGTGTCATCCTGGCCCGGAGTGCAGTAATGGGATGAGTGTGTTCTCAGGGGTCCCAGTAGCATCCCAAATAGACTTTGTTGACCCAAGCACAAGAGCTGGGGCTCTAAGGTGGGAAATGCTGGGAGGATGTTGGCCCCAGGGTGTGGGAGATTCTCCCAGCCGTGTGCAGATATGGACTGTGGTGCGATGAATTTGCAGAACGTGGGCCTCACTTGCAAGTAGAGGACAGACCCTGGCCACGTGGTTGGGTTCAATAGGTCCTAAATCCAGAGCTGTTACTCTCTCCTGTCCAGTCTGCACAGGGCCTGGCTTGGTGCTGGACACCGGTAGGGACCCCACACTGGCTGCCGCACTGAGTGGCTGTCTTTATGACTCCAGAGATTGCTCTTTCGTTAAGCATGTGGGTTGTAAAGACTTTACTCACACACACCATTTATTTACTTTTGCATGATTTAGTGCATTTTCTCACTTTAATAATTCTCATTTTACAAAAGTGGCACCTGAAGCGCAGTGAGGGGAAGTGACTTGCCCAAGGTCGCAATAGCACAGCCAGAATCTGAACCCAGAAGGGGGTCACCCAGGACCCACAGTCTCACCACCTCTCCACACCAGGCATCCCTAAGCAGCCAGTGAAACCGTAATCAGAGTTGAACCTACCCATGGAACGCAGCTGGAGCTGCCCACTCTTTGGCACACTAGAGATTAGTCTCAAGTCTAAAGCCCCAGAAAATGGGGCCGATGCCTAACCTGCGGCAACAGGGCTCCCAGCACAGCACCCTGGCATTTTGATGGATGAAAAATGTTTCATATTTTCCTGTAAAAATGTCTGCTGTGGAAAGATAAGGAAATGCTAATGCACGCAGCCCCGACTTAACTAGTTCATGCAAGAATGGCATGCTTATTTTAGCCTTGGGGCCCTAGGCAGCAGCTGAGGCGATATGCCAGCCCAGATCCAAAAGGCAACAAGGGCAAGGCCAGGGCTGGTGTCTGCCAAGATGCACGGGCTCCAAGGACCCTCATCTGAACTCTGGGGGCCTCGTGCACTGGCTGTGGGAGCAGTTGAGGAGCCCTGGAGACAATTCAAACTTGGGAACCTGTGGGCCTCTGTGTCCTAATTCCTGGGGCCTGGCAGGGCCATGCCTTCCCTGTGACCTCAGGCAGCCCCTTTCATCCGTGCAGTGGGAGGAGGGGTGAGATGAGTCCAGCAGTCGGGGGCCACCAGCTGAGAAGGGGCCATCCCCTGAGTGAGCGAGATGGGGCAGAGTCCTCACCTCAGTCAACTGCTCCATTGCTCCTCCTTCATGGGGGACCCTCATCGAAGCTCCACCTGGGTGCCCTAGCAAAGTGGTTTCCTCATAGAAGGAGCCTTGTGTGCCCCCCGATTGGGAGGGGAAGGTCTGATAGGGAGGGCTTGTGTTCAGCACGCACGATGACCTTAGCGGGCTGGGGTGAGGAGAGGTGTGAGCCGCCCCACCCCGTGCCCCCTCGGGCTCGCCTGGCTGCGCTGCTCCACTCCCAGCAAGCCACTGCCTCCAGTCAGACCCCCTCTGGACCTCCACCGGTTCCATCTTCGTTTTTGCTGGAACTGTTGGTTGGGTGCCTTGCTCCTCACCCCAGACTGGGAGCCCTGCGGGTGGATGATGATGGTCACCTCGGGTGCCCACGGCCACACAGGGCTGAACTGCAGGCACCCAGTGGGCTGGGGAGAAAATGCAGCGGGACTGGTTGTCCCGGCCGGGGAGAGAGGGCAGAGACCCCGGGAAGCCTGCTGCCCCTGGTCTTCAGGGATTTGCTATGACTCTGAATGCTCTCCCACTCTCTCCTAGCCCTGACCTTCCATGTTCTCTAACTCCAGAGGGCTGTGGGCTCAGGTTTCTCTAGCAAGTGGCTTTCCTTGGGGACTCCTTACCCTCCCCTCCCACCTCCAGGCCTGTCTTGTCGGAAGGGACCTCTGAGCCCTTGCTCCGGTCTGCGAAGCGTCTTTCCTCCATTCTCAGGGTCGGGAAGCCCAGCATCTTCTCCTCCTTGTACCAGCCACGCCTGTTGGCATCCTGGCCCTGCACACCATCCAGGAGGCTGCTAGCCTGTGTGAGACAAGACCTCTCCCTCCCAGCTACCCCCCGAGATGGGAGTGCTCAGGAGGAAGGAGGCATGGGGACAGTTTGGGGGATCCTCATTCACTGCTGATGGGCAGGCAGATCAGATGCTGACTATCTGGGCACTGAGCCTTTCGCCTCACCTCTCTGGGCCTCTGTGGCCTTCTGCAGCAGATGAGAGGCAGGGTGATTGTGAGATTCGGTGAGCTGCCTCAGTGCTCTGAGCACAGTGCTTGCTCACAGCAGGGACCCCCGAACAGAGGCTGCCTCCACTCAGACCAACTGCACAGCATCTGGCAGGCTCAGATTTGCTGGAGGGCAGATGGGTTATGCTTTCCTGGAGTTCAGTGGTTTAAGGAACCTCTTTCTAGGTAGGAGTTTCCTTTCGCATATGGGGGTGGAGGCAGTGGCCTCAGTGGTCTCTGGATGACCCAGTGCAGTTTGGAATGGTGGTGAAAACTCCAGGCCCCAGCCCAGATGGGGGCTAAGCACCTCCCCCGGGGCTGGCACAATCCTGCTTTATGATTCTTGGAAATCTCTCTCTGAGAAAATGCAAAATCCATTTACCCTTGGGAAGCCCTTGGCAGAGCTGGGTTACATTTGGGCCCATCTGTGCAAGGGCCCCATATTCCAGCTGGACACTAAAGTCCACTCTGAATGTGGTCATGACAAATAGGGAAGAGAAGCAGATTCAAGATATATGATCCCTGATTAGCACGATTACAGGGAGCAGTGCTCCAGGTCCTTGTGGAGAAGACAATAAATTAATTGCACATAATGTGGGAGAGATTACTCTCTGAATTTCTGTGCCTGGCCCTGCTGCAACCCATGTATGTAAAGTGTAATTGCATTGTATTGTCAAGAGAGCTGTGGCAGGGATTCAGTTACACTATAAACATCTACCAACCCACTTTCTCATCCCTGATTACACTAGGCAAGATGGTGCATTCTTAGGCCCTGTGCTCAGCAGAGGAAGCACCAACAGCCAGGCCACACCCATGGTCTTTATCCAGCAAGTGGACTTTCCACCTCTGTGCAGCCAATGCCTGTAGGTGGTACTGTCTACACAGATGACCTGAGGCCTTCTCCCTTGTCCTACAGCTGTCTGAGGCCCCACTCATGTCATTCCTCGGTCCCTGCAGACTCCGTCAGAGCCCTTTATCTTTTATTAAAGAGCTGTTTGAAATGAGAGACCCATTTCTTTTAGAGTATTGGATATTTAAAAAGTGTTTTCCTTTGGTCTTTCCAGCAATAAGTGCTCTTGAAGCAGGTTTCAGATTTCAGCTTTAAAGGATGGGCGAGCTGAGACTCAGAGGTGTCAGGGAACTTTTCAATTCAGTAAGTATTCTCTGTGCCAGATACTGTCCTGGGCACAGGACAAAATCCTCCAAAATCCCTGCCCTTGTCAAGCTGCTTTCTAGAAGGGAGGAGACATAATAAACTTGGGCATTGTATAGTGTGTTAGAAGGAGATGTTGCTTGAGAAATTCGAGCAGAGTAAGTGGGATTGGGATTAGGAAGCCTGAGTTGAGCGAGGGTGGGAGGTTGGTTGCAATTTTATATGAAGTAGTCAGTCAGCCTCAGTGACAAGCAGATGTTGAGCAAAGGTTTGCAGAAGGTAGTTAGCATGTGGATATCTAAGAGATGTATGTTCCAGGCAGAGGGAACCCTGCAAAAGCCCCAAGATGGGACATGCCTTGGGTGCTCCAGAAGAGCGGGGAGGCTGGTGTAGCTGAGCAGAGTGAGTGAGTTGGGGAGCAGTAGCCAGTGTGAGAGAGGCTGCACCACACAGGGCCTCAGCGGTCGTTGTGAAGACCTGGGCTTTGCCTCTGGAATGGGAGCCATGGGAAGGTTAGAGCAGAGGAGTAGCTCTTTACTTCTTCTTTTGATCAGAACTTTATAAAATAAAGTCATTGTGACTGCTGCGTATGGAGCAAGGGTGGGGCATGTAGAGTTCTTGGGAGAGGTGTGGGAGGTGGCGTGGCTCATGCTGGGCCACAGCAGTGGAGGGGACTGGTCAGATTCTGGATATACTCATCTTTTGCGTAGTAAGTCATCAAGATTTCCCGATGAATTGGGAGTGGAGCGCAATGGAGTGGATGAGTCAACAATGACCCTGGGTTTTCACCTGAGCAATTGGAAGGAAGGAACAGGGCTGGGGAAGGTGCAGGTCAAGCAAGCTGTGGGAAGAATGCTGACTTCAAGCCCTGGATGGGCGAGTCTGAGAGGCCCATTAGATATCCACCCGGGACTATTAGGTAGGCGGGAGCCCCAGATCCCTGAGTGCAGGAGGGGTGAGGCTGGTGGAAGAATTCAGATTTCTCTGTGTAAGCCTCACTCTATTATTCCATGATGGTTTTCTCTCTTCCAGTAGTTTTGGAAACTAGGCAGGAGAAGTGACTTATGCAGCAAATGTCGTATTTGCTTTGGGATTTGAAAGCCAGAATTTCCCCGATCCCAGGGGACCTTTCCTTGAATGCCTTGAGTGGAGCCAGCAGCTGCCACCAGAGCACTGCACAGCCCTTTGAGCAAATATGCATTTGGCGTGGGCAGTGATTTGATGTTCATGCCTCTCTCTCCCTTAGACTGTGAGGTCCTGGAGGACAGGGCTGGTCTTGCTCGCCTCTGGGCTCCCATCCCAGGCTCTCGAGACAGCGATAGCTGTAGAATTTAGTGTGAGACTGGAACACTAGGGCCTCTCAGAGACACCTGCCTTCACTGGGGAAGTCCTGAACATCTTTTCTTATGGGTATTACTCTTTTGGTTTTCCTCTTTTTGTGAATTGTTCCTTCATAGTGTTTGCCCATTTTTTTCTATTAGGCTGTTTGTCTTTTGCTTTTTGATTTGTAGGAATTCTTTATATATGTTGGCTAATAATTTTTTGCTGTTAAGTAACAAGTAATTTTTCTCAATATTGGCTTTTGTTTTTCTTTTTCATATTTTTCATTCATAGAATTGAAAAATTTTATTATAGTCAAATTCATTAATATTTCCCTTTACAATTTATTCTTTTTGTGTTCTTTGAGAGATCCTTCTTTAAATCATAAATGATATTCTCCAATATTTTCTTCTGAAAGTTTTATTTTTCATATTTAGATTTTTAATTCACTTTGAATGATATTTTTATGGTACAAAGTAAGGATCTGCTTTTATATTTTCCCATATAGGTAATTGGTTTTCTTATGGAAAAATACAGTTTTTAATGCCAACTTGCTCATACACTGTTTTCATATATTGTATGCATGGTCTATTTCTGGGCTCTTTATTCTGTTCCACTTTCCTATTTGATGGTCACTGGGCCAACATCACACTGCTTTTATGATTATAGCATTATTGTAACTTCTGATGTAAGTCTGCATTTTTAATTCAAATTTTTTGATATTCTTGGCCCTTAATTCTCCAGATATATTTTTGGAATCAAAACTTTGTCAAGTGGTCTGAAATACATTCTTGGATTTTAATTTGAATTACATTGAATTTATAGCATAATTTGGGGAGAATTGATATCTTTATGATGTTGAACCTTTCACACATGAACATAGTAAAAACTCCATTTATTTACATTTACTTTAATTTTTTTTCAATGATGTCTTAGAACTTTCTTTTCTAGTTTTAATGTCAAGGTTACACTAGCCTTACAAAATGAGCTGAGGAACATTCTTCCTATTCATTGGAATAGTTTGTATAATACAGTTATGCTCCCCATAATGACTTTTTAGTCAATGATGGACAGCATATACGACAGTGGTCCCATGAGATTTTAATGGATCTAAAAAATTCCTACTGCCTAGTGAGATTGTAGCTGTTATGTCATAGCATAAACCATTACTCATATGTTTGTAGTAATGCTAGTGTAAACCTACCATTTAAAATCTTTTATACCATGTTTTTACCGTATCTTTTCTGTGTTTACATATGTTTAGATACACAAATACCATTATGTTGCAATTGCCTATAGTATTCAGTACAGTAACATTCTGGACAGGCTTATAGCCTAGGAGCAATATGCTATACCACATAGTCCAGGTGTGCAGTAGGCTATACCATGCAGGTTTATGTAAGTATACTCTATGATGTTTGCACAACAACAAAGTCACCGAACAATGCATTATGCAGAACTTATCCCTGTCATTAGGTGATGCATGGCTGTGTATCCCATGTCATCAAGTGATAATATTATCTATTCCTTGACTACTTTTTAGAGCTCACCCTAAAGCCATTTGGCATCTGAGCTTGGTCTCTCTCTCTCTCTCTGTCTGTCTTTCTCTGTAGATTTTAAAGCACTGATTCGATTCCTTTGATGGTTGTGAGTCTGTTTAGCCTTTCTATTTCTTCTTTAGTCAGTTTTGGTAAGTAGTATTTGTTAAAAAACTACCTAAATTGTTTAACTCTGCATGAAGTTTCAAAGGGTTCTCTGATTTTTAGAATTTTAGTCCCATTTTTCATTTCCTTTTCCACCAATTTCTGCTTTTTGTGGTTCCTTCTTTCTACTTCCCTTGGGTTATATCGTTGTTTTTTTCATTGAGCTGGGTGTCTTGCTCATTAATCTTCAGGCCTTTTTTCTTATGTAATATAAACATCCAAGACTATAAGATTCTGTTTAAATACCACCACAAATTTTGATATACAGTAGTGTTATTATTGTTCAATTTTTAGTATTTTCTAATTAACATTTTGATTTTTTAGCCCATGAGTTATTCATAGGTATGTTTCTACATACTCAAATGCACATTTTTTTTGTTTGTTTCTAGTTACTGTTTTATTATTGATTTCTGATTTATTTGCATGGTACAGTATCTGAAATTTCATGAGACTGGTGTTTGGCCTTGTATATGATCAATTTCTTGTTAGAATTCCACGTGCTATTGAGAATTATGTATATTCTTTGATTGTTCAGTGCTGAATAGTTGTCCAATATATCAAGCTTTGTTAATTATGTTGTTTGAAGTTTCTGTATCCTTATAATTTTTTTATATGCTTCATCTGCTAATTACTGAGAGGTGACTTAAAATCTCTTAGTAGAGTTGAGGATTTTTCTCCCTATAATTAGGTCAATTTTTGCTCTATAATTATGAAGCTATGTTTTTAGTTGTATATACTTTAGAATGTTTACATAGTTCTAATACATTTTTCCCATTATATAGCATCTCTACTTCTCTTAATAATGCTTTTCTTTTGGTTAGTATTTCCATAGGATATGTTTTTTAAAAAAATGACTTATTTATTATTATTAATATTATTTTTACATTCTAAGATGTTGTTGTGGAGCAGTTGGGGGGAGGGGGGAGGGGAAGGAGGATAGGGTGGGGTGACGAGGAAAAGCACCCCCTCATTCTGGCATCTCCCATGGCACCCCCTCATTCCGGCATCTCCCATGGCACCCCCTCATTCCAGCAGGGGAGCACCAGGGGGCTTCTGGCAGTGGCTTGGTCATGGCTTGGCTGGATGTGGACATTGAGGGAGACATGGCTGAGGCCCTCGGCCCTCCACTGCCTAGGCTTAGGAGCCTGGGGTGCTTCCGGTGGTGGCCTGGTGGTTGTCTCTGGGTGACCTCTGAGTGGCTCCTTTTTTCAGTTGTTGTGGCTCCTTGCTCCTATGTGGGAACACTGTTAGTGGTCTTGCTGGCCTGGGGCCACCAAGGCCCTCTTTTCCCTGCAGCTTCCAAGCAACTTCATATGAAGGGCGCAGCTGCGGCTTTTGTCAGATCTTGCTCTGTGTGCTCAGCAGGGCCAGCCTTGAAGTGGTCTGGGCTCAAAATGGTCGGAGCAGTCCTCTCTTCTCTCATCATGGCTTCTCCCACCTTCATGAACTCCGTCAGTCTCTCCTCCTCTTCCCCTGAGCTCTAGTGGCCCCAGCTTGGCTGTCATCGCTTTTTAATCCTAGGGACATGTTTTTAACATTCCTAACTTTTAATTTTTCTGTCTCCTTATGTTTTAGATGTGATTCCTGCAAACAACCTATTTCATGAGTATTCTTTACTTTTATTTACTTATTTATTTTGAGTGTTCTTTTAATTCAACGCAATAATTTCTTTTTATAAAAAATTTTAAGCAGGCAAGTTTAGTCAATCTATATTGTGGTCACTGATCTATTTAGGTTTCTTTTTAGTGCCTTACTGCACCTTACTTTGTGCTCTCTATTTGTTCTGCATTTTCTATGACTTTCATCTTTCTTGTTTTTTATTGGCATGGTTGAGTTTTCTAATTCCTCTTTTTCTTCTCTACTTGTTTGAAAGCTTTGCATTGTATTTCTGTTCATCTCAGAATCACACACAGATCTTTCTTTTTTCTTGTTAAAACTTTTTAATTATGAAATATTACAAACACACAGAAAGTTAGAATAACATAACAGATATCTCTGTACTCACCACACAACTTTATCAGTTCTTTATATTCTGTCCTATTTGTTTCAGTTCTTTTTAAGAAAAAATAATTATGCAGTTGGAACACTCTTTCCCCAGTATGTACCCCTTCCCTCATTCTATTTCTCTGTTTTTGGAGGCAACCCCCATTCAGAATGTATTGTTTATTTTTGCCATGCATTTTAATGCAAACATCATATATCATATACACTATTGTGTTGTGTTTTTAAAATGATGTTTTACTATAATGGTTTTGATGCAATAGCTCTTATTTATTTTATTTGATGTATTGTATTCTATTGCATGAACACATAACACTTATTTTATCCATTCTGTATCATATATTTAGATCACATTCATAATTGTTTGCAATAACAATACTAGAGAGAACATTCTAATACCTGTTTCCTGTTACATAGAGTTAAGAATTTGTGCAGACACATACCTAAAAATGGAACTTGTGAATCAAAGGATAGGTGCATCTTCAAGTTTACCATATTTGGCCAAATTGTTCTCCAAAGCAGTTGTCCCCATTTACTTTCCCATTAGTAGCAGATGGGAATTCTCACTTCTTGGTATCTTTACCAGCACTTTGTATTATCCAGCTTTTTAATTTTTGCCAATTTGAAAATGCAAAAGATATTGTTTTTGGAATATGCATTTCCCTAAACACTAGCAATGTTATACATATTTTCAAATGCTTCCTCTGTTATAATTTTCTCCCATGTCACTCACTTACTTTTTGCCTTGCCTATTTTTCCTTTATTGATTTCCATGCATTCTCTAGAAATTCTTCTTTAACATCTTTTTCCCCTCTCTGGTAAGCAAATTCTTTAAAATTTTAAATTAACATATAACACACAGACAGAAAAGTACATAGATCATAAGTGTACAGATCAGCAAATTTTCACAAAGGTAACCAGTGGCCACATCACAAAATAGAACATTACCAGCATCCAGAATATCTCTTTTTGTTCCCTCTTCCAAGGGCAGACACTATCCCAGCTCCTAACACTATGCATCATTACATAGATCTTTCTTAACCTTTTTTTTCAAACATGTAAAATTTTAACATGTCAACTTAACATGCCCTAAAAGTAATCAGCCCTGTACCTTGTCCTCAGATACTACAAGGGCCCTAAGAGTGCCTTAGCTCTGGTTATCCTCCCTCTGCTTAAGTTATTTACTTATTGCTTGTTATCTGTCTCATCCCAGTTGATTTCCTGGTAGCAGGTACTTTGGGTCTGGTTCTCTGCTATATCCATAGTGCCCAGAACAGTTCCTGGCACACACACAGTACCTCAGCAGTATGCTGAATGGACATCATTGCTATCATCTTTTAAGTCCATTTATTTTATTCTTCCCACATTAGTTATTGTTGTTATTATTATTTCACATTTTTATTGAGTGGCTGCCATGAGCTGACACCTTCTTTTCATTAAGAACACAGCAAGAAATATTTTTTTTTCCACTACAAATTCTGCATTTATAAGCAAAATGATATAAAAATATGAACCTAACAGAACCTTTACAAAACCCTATACCCTCATCTTTGTTGTTATTGGTGATGGTTAGCTTTGTTTTGCTTTTTGCTTGTGGTTTTGGTAAAAATTTTTTCCGTGGAAGAAGGCATCCTGTGCCGGTGGCTCTGGACTTGCTCACTGCCTGCAGTGTCCACAGGACAGAGCAGAGTCTTCCAGTAAGGGAGGGGACTTGAGGTCAGCCATCCCCACCTGGAAGATTGGCTGGTATGGATTTGTGCTGGGAACTACATAGACCACAGACTCTGCTGAGAGGAAACCACTACAAAGGAAAAGTCATCCTGAATCCTTTGAAGCAACCTGGGTGAGCACAGGTTTGTCCTGCTACACAAAACTGCTTGGCTATAAAGAAGGCAAAATCAGATATAAACAACTAGATCTGGCCCTTGGGCTGGACAGTCACAGCCACTGCCCAGCCCAGGCCCCTGAGCACTGCTGGTATATTAGTCTGTAGCACTGCTAAAAGCCAAAAGGAGAAAAGTCAAAGTCAAGGTTAAAGGCATTTGTGTTGCTGTTTGGGTGTGACAGTCTGGTTTCCTGTGCACACTCACTTTAGTGCCACGTGGCTGGCTCTCCCCTCCCCCATGTCCCTCCTCCTCTCTGAGACCCCTTTACTGCCCCCTGCACAACCCCTCCCTGATGTCTGGCATCTGGCATCAGATGTGGCCCCGGGATGGCTTGAGTGGTGGTGACACTGATGTTGAAGCAGGTGACCATCACGACGTGGGCCTCAGCAAGAAATATTTTCAATAATGGCAGTATGTTCTCTCCCAAACTAGAGTAAGCCTTATGTTTTGATGAGTCATGGCCCTGCATCCCCAGGTTACTCATCCAACAGCTGTGGTTTCTTCACCTCAAAGGGCACCCTCCTTTGGGGCTCCTCAAGAATTCCGCAGCTGGGAGGAGTCTCAGCAATGACGTGTGCTGTTCCTGGATCCTCCATCTGCCAGGAGGGAGAGTGAAGCTCTAACATGCACGCCAGAAGTTCCAGTACAGGACCCCACTTTCCTCTTTTCCTGCACCATCACCCCCTGCCACCCTTGCTATTGCATCATTCTCATCAGCATGCAACTGTGCTGTAATTTCTCCTCTCTGGGAAACAACCCTCCCTGATGCTGCTTCCTCTTCCAGACACTGCCAGGAATGGGTACATTTCGAGCTAGAACTGGCAGGGCTGCAAATGGATTGGCTACCTCAAAGGGGACAGTGTTAAGGCTGACACTGGGGCATTTGGTTTTCTCTCTTTGCTCTGCAGGGATGTGCAGGCTGCTCCGTGGGAAACTCGTGCTCCTGAGCTGGGACAGGAGTAGAAAGGATCGCAGCAGGGGAAGGATCCAGGCTCCTCTGGCCATTAGCTGTCCTTGAAAAACTCAGGGGAGCCTGGAAAGTATCCTCACCTGCTCTCTAAGATAAGATCTACTTTCTTTGCTACTGCCCAGTCTTGGGGTCTGCTGGGAGGTGAGCACAGTGGGGAGCCTTTCTGGGATACTCCTTGGACTGGGAGAAGGCACGCCACTGAGGGACATCAAGTCTTGGATGGCCTGAGATTGGCAGAGCAGTAAGAGGAGGGGACCTGGCTCAACGAAAGGGGTGTTGACCCCAGAGGCAGGTATAAAAGGGCCCGTAAAACAGGCTGCCAACAACTGTTGCTCTGTTGATCTGCCACAGCTCCAGGTCAGGCCCACTCTCATTGCACCAAGGCTCAGGGGGTCTCTAGAGAGCCAGGGTTTCACTGTTGTTTCCTCAGCAGATCAGGTTCAGGAAGCCTGGGCCTTGGCCTCCTTTCTAAGCTAGGGGTGGCAAGCAGTAGGGACAGCTTCCCAGGTCCTGCCTGATCTCAGCTTTGCTGTGGTGTGGCCTCCCTGTGTCTCCCCTCCCTCACCCATCCTGTGGGGACACCTCCTCTAAGAAGCCAGGAGAGTGAATAAGACCACGTGCAAAAAATGCCTGGTGTCCGACAGGCACTTGTGAGTACAGGTTCTCAGTCCTTCCACCTTTGCTTGTCATCTTAGCTGAGTTGGTTTAATCATCTGCTACAGAGAGTTAACAATCCCAGTTCTCCCAACTTCCCAGGACTACTGAGAGAAACAAATGGAAGCGAGGACTTCAAAATGCTTAATCCAGGCCTGAGGCCTGCCGAGGCCCCTGACCCATCAGGCTGAATGGCATTTCTCCTCTTTCACCTGCTGAGTTTTGGAATCCACTGTCCTCTTTACTCAGATGACTGCATTTGGCTGTTAGGAGCCAGCACATATGTCACCTCCCTTGTGGAGGTCCCAGCCTCTCTCCCCCCAACAACACTGGGTGTAGGCCCCTCCCTGTGCCTTGCAGTCCCCATGCCCCTGTCACCCCAGAGCTTGTCACTCTCTCTTTGCTTCCTTGTCTGTCCTCCCAGGCAAGATCAGACCTGAACCCTTGGACTCAGCACAGGTCTGAAAAGACACCCACAATGGCTGTTTAAACAAAGGGATACACAAATGGATAAGTGAGATAGCAGATGAGCGGTGAATGGGTTCCCCACGTTGGCCTTGAGCCCCTACATTGTCAAATCCATGCTCCCCATTATCTCAGCAGCATCACACCAGGCGAGCCCCGCCCCAAGAAGTCCTCCCCCTCTCTTGGCTTCTGTGATCCCATTCTGTCCAGCTTGCTCCTCTTCCTTCTCTGACTCTTTTGTGAGGCTTGTTCCCATCTTCCCCAGATCCCCGTGCCCTGCCAGGTCCTCACCTTGTCTCTCACAGGAGCTCACCCGTGACCGTGGCCTTGAGCACCGTGGCCTGTGCGTGTGTGTGCACCAGGACCGCTGTAGATATTCACTAGCACAGCTCAGGGGCCACCTGATTCCTTCCCTTAGATGTCTCAGAAACCTCTTGAATTTAATGGCTGATTTTCCCCTTGAAGTCTGTTTTCTCCTGACCTTTCTCAGTTCTGTACATGGCACCTCAATACCGAATCTTAGGAATCATCCTGATTACTATTATTCCCTCAAACTCCACGTCTATCCATCAGCAAGTCATGCTGGTTCTGCCTTCACATGTACCCCACATCTGTTCATATATCTCCATTTATTATCTGGGTCTCCTATGAGATGTAAGCTCTGTTAAGTGCAGGGACTTAATTTTGCTCCCCATGAGGTACTGTACCCCACATCTTGCAAAGTACCTGCCCCAGTATATTGTTCTAAGCTCACCTTTCTCGAATGAATGACTGACTTTCATTTCATCTAGCAAGGAGCTCTGTGGAGTAGGAGGAGTAGGGGTTATTACCCTCACTTTAGAAGAGGGGTGCAGAGAGAACTACCAGCAGGCCACACCCTGAGCCCTGGGTGGAAGTGGGACTTGGACACCGCCCTGGGCTGGAGCCCGTCTGCTGCATCTGTGCTCCTCCACCGGTCTTGCTTATGCATTTAGCGCAGGCCCACAGGCAGAATATTTTGGTTCCAATTCCCCTCCCCCACCCTGCATTCTTAGAGTTTTTGTGCCTCAGTTTCTCCGACTGTAATTTGGGAAGAATCATGTTGCCATTTCACGGGGCTGTTGTGAGACTGAATGCATGCGTGGCATGCGCTCAGAGCTGTGGCACTGCCAGCACTCCTGGGGTGCTGGACGTTTACAACTATCACGTTAGACAATGAAGAGTTTGGCTTCACATCTCTCAGCAGAGCTGTCCACACATGCTGTCTCTGCTTCATTTCCCTTCACTTTCACCCACTCCCATCTGGTTCCCCCCAGCCCTCCACCAGGACTTGCTCCCCAGGGTCCTCAGGAAGAGCCACGTCCGTTAAGTCCAGGCACACTTGTCACGCATCTGACCGGATTTCACAGAACACTAGCTCCCTCCTTTCTGAGACAGTCTGTGATCCTCCCAGTTTTCCTCCAGCTCTTGAATTTCTCTCTCTCCCCTTTGCTGTCTCTGCTCCTCCTCCTCCACTGGGCTCTAAGGTCTGTCCTCTACGTGCTCAGCCTTCCTTGATCAGGGTCGACTCTCTTCCTAGGAGACCTTGTCCACCCTCTTAGCCTCACTGGCGACGTCTCCCCCTGCCCAGCTGGTTCCTCTTGCTCCCATTCCAGATGTCTGCGTCCACCCGACACCTGCCCTTGGGGTCTCTGGGCACAGCCACTGAGTAAGTTTAAGCTGAACCATGCTCTTCCCTTAAACCCACTCCCAGTGCAGGGCACTGTGACCCCCCACCCAGTCCCCAAATCCGTCATGACCTGTTCGCTCTTCTCCACACTCATGGCCCTGTGTCCTTCCACCTGTTTCTGTTTCTAGGCTTTCTCTCCTTTTTCCATCTCTGCAGACGCCGCTCATGTCCAAACACGTCATTTCTCACCTAGATGGATTACTTTGCCTCTCTAATCCATTTTCCACAAAGCAGCTTAAGTGATCTTTTCAAAACTCAAATCGGATCACGTCACTCTTCTACTTAGAACTCTCCAATCTTTGCCCGAGGTCTGGTGGTAACATCCCAGGTCCTTGGTGTGTTCTCACGCTCACTGTGCTCCTCACCACCCAGTTGATGTGCTCCGCCTTGAGGTCATGTGCTGACGCTGTCCTCTGCCTTTGCCCGGAGCTCCCGCCTGGGTCTCACCTCATGTGCTTCCCCGAGGACACCCTGCTGTGCCCTCAGACCAGGTCAGGCACCACCACTGCCCGGCTCAGGGAAGCTGCTTCTGCCAAGCATGTTCTGTGACTGCGCTGAAGAGCTGTATGTATGATTTTGTGTTGCACATCTGTGGTGATGCTGGTTTTCAATTCCACACAAATACTGATGCTTCCCAAGTTCCTCTCTCCAGCCTTGACCTCTCCTCTGGGCCCTCAGCCTGGACACCTGACTGCCAGCTGGACAGCTCTGCTGGGATGTCCAGCAGGCAGCTCAGATAAAACATGCCTGAAACCAAATTCCTGATCCTCACCCTGCCCAGCCAGGTCTGCTCCCCCTGCAGCCACCCCTGTCCAGGCCTCTGTGTGCTCAAGGTAAAGCTGGGGACACACCCTTGACTTTCTTTGTCCTCACACTTGTAGTGACTTTTCACCTGTTGGCTCTTTTCACCTTCAAAATAGATCCCAGATCCCAGTGGCATTCTGGGCATATTTTATTCCTGGAGATGATAATGTTTTTCTAACATCTCCCTTGCTATGGACTGACTGTTTGTGTCCCTCCAAAATTCATGTGTTGAAGACCTAACCCCTGATGTGGTGGTGTTAGGAGGTGGGACCTCTGAGAGGTGATTGGGTCATGAGGGTGGAGTCCCCATGAGGGGATTAGTGCCCTTATAAAAGAGGAGGAGACACAAGATTGCTCTCTTTTTATGCACAAACAACAAAAAGCCATGTGAGGATGTTACCAGGAAGAGGCCCCTCACCAAAACTTGATCATGCTGGCACTCTGGTCCCACACCACCAGCCTCAAAAACCATGGGAGTAAATGTTTGCTGTTTTAAACCACCCAGTCTGTGGTAATTTGTTATAGCAGCCTGAGCTATATTCAGTGATAGTCACAGACTAAAACAAAGAATAATGATCAGAAAAGCAATGCAGAGTGCAAATTTTCTTAAATTGAGCTTTGTACATATGATTATGCCAATAAAAAAAGTGAATTTTAATAGAACAGAATCGGCCACCACAAGAGGTCCGGTTTAGGCCATTAGTAAAAGATATCACTGTTGTCACATTATTTCCTCGATTAATTCTTTAGTTTTAAAACAATCAATTAACAATAGTAAAAGGCTAAATTTCAATTTGAAAGCTGTTTATGATCAATCATATTTCATGTATGAACTAAAATACGTACTTGTCAAACAAAAATGTTACGCCTTGCAGTTCACACTGTTTCATTAGTGTTTTAAATTATAGACACAAATAAACATTACAAGTGGCTGCATAGACGACGACGGAGTTGAAGTAATGCATATTCTATTTCCTTGTCTCATAACTGCTGGGCCTTCGATGTTCGTTTAAAGTTGCCTGTTTAAAGGTGGACTTTGGAGACCTGACCTCCACCCTGAGTGGCTGGTGTGATTCTGAATCTGTGAACTTATGTGAGACTCCATCCTGTCCCCGTGGGGGGTCACCTGTGCAGCTGGGAGTTCTCTGACTTAACATGCATGTGGAACACAGTGTGGACAACAGGAAAAGTAACAAAAAGCCATTGACTGGAAGTTTACAGACCTGTTATTAAAACTCAGCAGTGACTGCAGCAATTGCTGAGAAATTAGATAAACAAATATTTTTTGAGGGAGAAGTATTTTATCAATAATGAGATTAAGAATTGTCTGTGTGTGATGATATTAGAAGCGGGCCAACTTATAGTGGGTGTTAGTGCTGCTGTTAAATTCTCCATGGATGGCTACCCCTTACTGCCCTCACCTGGGAGGACTATTCCTGCACCCTGCGTTGGTACCGACCTGCATCTCTGACCCCTTCCCACCATCTTCCTGCACTGGGTGACCCTAGTCGCTATGTCTTCTCCTGGGATTCCTGTCATTGTCACCGTAATGGGCTGAACTGTGACCCTCCCAAACTTATATATTGAAGACCTAACCGCCACTACCTCAGAATGTGACTGTACTTGGAGATAGGGTTTTTGAAGAGGTGATTAAGTTAAAATGAGGCCATTGGGGTGTGCCCTAACCCAGTGTGACTGGTGTCCTTATAAGAAGAGGAGGTTGGGACATAGACACACACTGAGGGAAGACCATTTGAGGACACAGGGAGAGGTGCTCCCTACGAGCCAAGGAAAGAGACCTTGGAAGGGACCAACCCTGCCCACACCTTGATGTCAGATCTTCAGCCTCCAGAACTGTGAGACAGTAATTTCTGCTGTTGAAGCCACCAGTCTGTGGTTTTTGTCATGGCAGCCCGACGAGAGCAATATGGTCCCCTGAGGCTCGCGTGCCCCTGCCCCTGCCTCCCTCCAGTCTCTCTCATGGCAGCAGCACAGGGATTCTCTACTCAGACCAGGTCCCACCTCTGCTCAGACCCCTCCAAGGGTCCCCAGTGCCCTGGGTCGGAACCACAGGCCCTACTGGAAGGCATGTTACCTTCCCACCTCCTCCCCGCCTGGCCCCACTCCTGTCCCTGGGCAGACCCCAGGCTTCCTTGCTGCTCCTCAGACACTCAGACCCTCCTGTCTCAGGGCCTTTGTCCTTGCTGGTCACTCTGCAGGAATGTGCTTCCTTAGTACCCACGTGGCTGGATCCCTCAGGCACAGATGCTCCTCAATTTACAATGGAGTCATATCCTGATAACCCCCCATAACACATATACTGAATAATGCTGTACTGGAAGTGAAAGGCAGAATGGCTGTACGGAAACTCGAAGTACAGTTTCTACTGAAAGTGTGTGGCTATCCCACCATCGTAAAGTCGAAAAATCGTAGGCTGAATCCTGGTGAATTGGGACCGTCTGTACTCCTATTTTCAAGAGCCACCTCTTCAGTGAGGCCTTGAGGAGGGTCATGTCAGCCCAGCCCAGCACTCCCGCCCCCTCCCTGCTGCCCCTCCCATGGTGCACCAGCTCATGCCCTAACGCGCTGTTTCTAGGCCCTTCTCCTGGTAGGACAAAGGTCTCCTGTGGGCAGGAGCTCTGATTGTTCACCTCTGACCTCAGTGCCTCAAACAGTGCATGGTGTGGAGTCGGGGTCCAGTAACTCTTCCTGGAAGGAGCAAATAATGCTGGCCCGGCGTCCATCTGTGAGAGCAGGGTGCAGGCTGACCTCCCAGTGGCTCCATCCCTAGGGCCTCGGGTGACAGCTGGCTCGTCTAAATTCTGAATTTAAATGTGTCGATTCCCTTGGATTCCACCATGCTCTCTGAGCAGATTTACAAATACACCTAAGGTTGCCAAATTAGTCCCCCAAGACTTGGCTCTTTCAACAGAAGGGAAATGGAATTTTAGAGAGGGGGGTGGTGGGGTGGGGTAAGAACTGAAGAAGCTCAAGGGGCTGTGGCAGGGACTCCGGGTTAGTGGAAGTTTCTGAGAGTTTCTCCACCTGTGCAGACATCCAGGAATACCTCAAATCTAGATGGAAAGGTTTGGGGTGGGAGTGGGGCAGCCCTAAGTCACTGCCCATGTCATTTGAGGGTACACATTCTTGATTGCTTCACCAGGCACGTCTGGACACTGTGCCCCCGCCAGGCCCCCATGGGATTACATCAGCAGCCTCGGCTTCATCCTATCCCTGGCCTTTTCCCATGAGCCCTCCTCGGGGTGACCACCACCCCTCTTGGGAGGGGCTGGAGACTTTGAGCCCAGGCCGGGCTAAGTTGCCAGTAGTCTGGGAAGGCCGCTTGAAGAGGGTGGGCTCTTTCAAAGTGTCATTTCAGGCTTCCTGGGAAGAGCTTTGCAGTCAGCCTCACAGGGTCCTTCTCCTTGTGATGACAGGCAGGCTCTTTCCTTCTGAGCCTCCATTTGCTCAGCTGTAGCCTGAGGAGGACCTGGCAGGTGCAGGTGACAGTCAAGTACAGTGCATAGGAAGCACATGTCCTGCAATCTGAACTCTGTTAGTACCGGGAATGGCACTACCCCTAACAAAAGTGACAGCAACAGCGACAGCAGCAGTGACAGTGTGGAGGAGGTAAACCCATCTCTCCAGGTCTGGAGTCCTGGCTGCTTGAGGCCAAATGATCAGAACAAGGATTGGCACCCAGCACTGCTGCTTCCTCCTTCCTGCCAGCCGCTGTGTCTGACACCCCAAGGCCTGTGATGGCTTTGGGGCTCTGAGGTCCCCAAGTGACTGGATGGCTCATCAAGCATAGGGCCGTCAGACTTGCCCCTAAGGACTGAGTGCAACTGTACTGAGATGTCCTGATGCCCCTGATTCTCCTCTCCCAGGATGGGGTCACTCTCCTCTGGGAGCGAGGGGACTTCATCCTTCATTTCACGGGCAGTTTGCCTCTTCCAGACCAAGGGCCCACCATCGAAACCTATTTCATGCAGATTGCCCAGTGTGTGTAATGTATCTGTGCTGTGCTTCTTTAAAACCTTATCACCATCTCCTTTTATCAACTTCAGAGCGGGGCTGAGGGAAGGGAGCAGGGCAGAATTCCCTTTTAGCAGCAAATTCCACTAGAAGTGAGCACATTCTCTCTTGTTGGTGAAACGGTTCTGTACGCTTCTTGGCTGACACCTGACTATCAGAATGGCCTGTCCAGGCCTGTGAAACCTGGACAGACATCTGACCCAGGCCACAGGGTCATGGTGGAGCCCTTGGGCAGGGACCTCAGAGGGCCATGGGCGAGGCAAGCATTTCAGTTTGCCTGCCCCAGGTTTAGCTCTGAAGTTCTGGTGACCCTCACGTAGTCTGGCTCCTGCACCTTTGCACGATGATGCTCATTGCCCCTGCCACCACGCAGGTGACAGCTAAGCACATCCCTCCTGGCCCAGATCTGTCCTCTCTTCTCTCCTCCCCTGACAACATTTGATCTTCCTGACCAATAACAAGGTCAGGGTGAGGGCTCCAGGGACCACGTCAATCAGGCCATGGCCAGGACTTTCATGCCCCCTGACCCCGGAGTGCTGCGGGAGCAGGGGGTGTGGAGGGCAGGCATCCCAGGGTTAGATAGTTTCCAATCAACCAGAAGGTGGTGGTGCAGCCTCCAAGGGAGAGGAGCCCTCCTCCAAAATCCTGGGTCATTTACACAGAAAGTTCTAGATCCTTGGGAGAAAAGCTGTCATGTAATTACTGCTGGATTAAGGAATTATCTAGTGCACTTCTTCAAATCCCACCTCTATCATTCTATGTGTATAAATCTCAGCTTTTTGCTCCTCCTAAATAGAATTCAATGCTGTGTGTAATCTGGTGGTACATGAAATTTTTTTCCCTGATAAGATCTTGCCCACATCCCCCATGTCATTGCCTGCCCCTTTGGTGTAATTGTGCTGACTGATGCGTGCCATTCCACTGCGTGGATGTGCTGCTGGGTGCTGCCATGAACATTGCTGTCCATGGACCCCAGCACACATGTGCCAGAGTTTCTCTTGGGTACATTCCTAGGTGTGGCATTGCTGGGGCTTAGGGTATATGACTGATGGTCCACTTTGATATGCCAATTATTTTCCAAAATAGCTGTCCTAATGCACACTCTCACCAGCAGTGCTTAAGTGTCCATATCTACCTCCTCTCCCTGACCCCTCAGTGTTTGCCAAATGAGTGTAAAGTGGGATTTTACGGGGGTCTTGATTTGCATTTCTCTGATCATTGATGAGGAACAACATCTCTTCTTATTGTATTTGTATTTCCTCTTCTGTGAAATGCCCATTTGTGTGTTTTGCCCATTTTTCTGTTGAGTTGTTCTTTTTTAAAAAAATATGGGTCTGTGAGAGTTCTTTATAGACGCCCTTGTCAGCTGCTTTCTCACCTTCTGTGCTTCGGTTTTCTGCATGGTTTTGATTCAACTTTCTTCTCCAATTTACAGGATCCAAATTAGACTGTGGGTCAGGGGAAGTTCACACTCCAGTTTCTGGTTACAGGAGCCACAGGAGTGTCTGCAGGCAGGCACCCAAAGCTTCTCCACTCCTCAGGTATCACAGTGAGGTGAGGATGTGAAGAAAGGCAGAATTTTGTGGCTATGCAGTGAGGGTGCATCCTCCATCAATTTACTAATGCAGGGACTGTGCACTGGGTAGAAAAATCTATTTACCTGCTTCAGTGTGCTAGAGACAGGCCCCTTATTTTTATTTTTACTTTCTGGTGACTGGTTGGTTTGGGCATCTGAACTGTTAACCTTGGGATTATAACACCACACTCTCACCAACTGAGCTAACTGGCCAGACCATAACTCTGATTTTTTTACAAAAACATTTCAATGTGTATTTTGAAAATCTCCATGTGAAAACTTCTAAAAATCTTATTTAATTAAAAATATTTTGTCAAAGTTATGAATATATTAGCTTTAAAGAGTTGAATAGCACTGCAGGGTTTGTTAGGCAAACAGCAGTCCCCTTGCCCCCCGTCCCCCATAGTTTGTGCTTCCCCAGAGGAGGCCAGCGCCCCCTCCAAGGTGGGGACAATCTTCTCTGGTTCAGTTCCCCCCCCCCCTCCCAGCAGTAGGCAGTCCCACACACAGCTTCACACATTTTCCATCCCCCATTGTCAACACTGTAGTTAACATCCTAATTCTGGATGGATTGAGAATACAAAAGTTCCCACACTCCTAGGAAAAGACCCATTGTTCTGTAGCCATGGTAACAAGTAGTGGAGAACCAGTTTAAAACCCTTTCAATGGCCCCAGGGAACTAGTTTTGAAGCCAGCCAATCAGTGTCAACCCCTTGCAGAAACAGCCAATCAGGGAATGGACTCAGTCAGGTAAGCCGATGAGTGCCAGCCAATCAACCACTGTCTCTCTCACGCAATAACCTTCAAGGGATGGCAGAAAGTATATTAATCCAATTCCCCATGGCCAATTCCCCATTTGTTCTAGTTCCTGGTGAAATAACTTGTGCAATGACTGGTTAGTTTGAACTTCTAAGCTTTTATTGAGGATAATTATCAAGTGTTTGCTGTTAGAATTAGTAGCAATTTCTAAAACCTCAAATGGAATGGCAGCATTCTGAGATTAGGCTGTTCTGTACAGGCAGGCAAGCTCTCCTGGCAGCCCCGTGCTTAGGTGAGAAGGGCTCAGTCTCCCCTGGTCCCCAAGGGGCATCCCATTGCATAGGGCTGTCCCCAGGTTCCCAGGACTCTGTGTGCCCAGCTTGCTCTGTCGTGTTGAAGCAAATAGCCACCGGTCTAAGCATGTGTGCTGCTCACAGAGAAGAAAGGGCGGTGAGGCTGGGGGGCCTGGGAAACCCTTCTGTGGATGGGTGGGTGGGGTCTAGGCAGTCTGGGGAGTGACTTCAGAGAGAGCCTAGTCGGGATTAAGGTGGCAAGGCCATTAGGCAGAGCAAGTTGAGAGTAGAGGAGAGAGCCACAGCCTCCAAATCCCTCTGCAGCAGGAAGCCCTTTTCCCTTCCTCCAACTCGGATGCTCTTTCTTCTGAATTTAATGATATTTTCCTGCATTGTTCATTCACTAGTTAAATATTCCTGAGCCCTGTTCTGATACCTGGATGGACAAGTTCTGGCCAAGGCCCTTACTGTCCTGTGGAGGAGACAGAGCTATGCAGATGGACATCATGTGATGTGTTGGGAGCTATGACACAGGGAGGTGAGAGGTTGTAGTGGTGGAGTCTGAGGAGGGGCACCTAATCTAGGTATGAAGAGAGGCAGGAAAACTTCCCTACAGGAGACGATGCCTGGTAGGATCCATAAGAGATGGGGAGATGGTTGCTGGAGAAGGTGGTGTGGGATCAGGATTTGAGCTAGGGTTGGGAGAGGATGGTGTTGGGACATGAGGTGAGAAGCAGATACAGATGTATATTGAGATGGTGAGGGTTTTGCTGATACTCTTGGCGAGGCAGGAGGGGTAGAAGAAAAGACTGGAGTCTTGCAGGACCTAGGTCATGGAGGAATTTGGGTATGAAGCAGAGTACTGGGGAGTTTAACCCAAGGGCTCTGGGGATCCTTGGAAGAGTTTATAGCAGCGAGGGAGTGATGAGATTTGTTGTCAGGTAGGGGCACTGGGGGCCTGTGTTCTTGTGTGGGGGAGCTTTCACAGAAATGTCTGCCTTCCTAGTCCTGTCAGCTCTGCTAAGCCTCCTGGACCCTCCAAGGCACCACTGGCTGGCCTCCCCCCCACCCCCTCACTGCACCGCACTGCTGTGAAGGACTTCAGCTCAGACCCACTCCTCTCTCAAAATTCATTAAAAAAAAATCACACAATCTAGTTTTGGAAAGTCTTCTTGTAGAAAAATATTTTCACTTATTAACTATGGGCTCATGGATTTCTTGGAAATGCAGTGAGAAAGGTGAGCTCAGCATATTGTCTTTTTCCTAAAATTCTCCATAGGTTTAGGGGACCATTGAACACGTGAGAATGTACACTTCTGTAGAATGACTGCTGGTACTTTTTTGTTTTGTTTTCAAAATTTTTATTATGAGAAATTACAAATATACACAAAAGTAGAAGAAACAGTATAGTGAACTCTTATTACCCATTATCCTCCCATCTGAAAAAACTAAAAACTGGACAAAGCCTATGAAACAATGGTTTTCTTTTTTTAAAATTAAATTTTTTCTCTTTTCCTTATATATGTCTAATTTCTTTCTCTTCTTTTCATGTATTTATTTATTTAGTGGCTGGCCAGTACAGGGATCTGAACCCACAACCTTGGTGTTATAAGGCTATGCTCTAACCAACTGAGCTAACTAGCCAGCCCACGAAACAGTGTTTTTCAAATACTGGTCTGGGATCCCTGAAAAAGGGTAAACATATGAGGTTACCCCACCTGCCACCTGAAGAGAGTTTCCAGGCCATAGTACAGGGATGGGGAACCTAATGGTCTTCCTGAGTTGAAGGGACAGAGTTGGGAGTCTGGGAGGCCAAGGAAACTAGAGTTTTCAGAGCAGGCTATTGGGGAGGAGAGAGATCAAGATATCTACACAGGGCCCCCTCAAGTCTTTAGCTGAATACTGATCACCATCATATATATTAGGAGAAACCAAAGGCCAGGGAAAGGACAACTTGAATGGAATAGAGGAAACAGTCTAGAGCTCACATACGGCTGGGAATAGTTTGTGTTCCCACCAGCCAGGAGAAGCCATGTAATTCATGGGGAAGGGGATAGAGTAACTATTAGGATATTTTCACAGAAACTGAAAAAAACTAGCCCCAGGATAATGGTTGTTCTAATCGTGCCTAACAAAGCCTAATGATAAGGCTTGAAGGAATTAAACTGTTTCCAAGTAGCTAAACTATATCTTGAACAAGGTTCAACAGTATTTAAAGATATAGAAAAATATCCAATGCCCAACAAGGTAAAATTCACAATGTCTATCATCCAATTGATAATTACCAAGTGTTCAATGAAGCGGGAAAGTATGACACATAATGAGAGAAAAATCAATTAATAAAAACATACTCATGAATGACACAACTAATAAAATTAGCATACAAAAGCAATAGAACAATTATAACTTTATTCCATAAGTTCTGGTAGGGGGAGGAAAGGTGGAGCATGTTAAGTAGAGGTAGAATATGTAAAAAACACAAATCAAGATTCTAGAGGTGGGGCTGGCCCGTGGCTCACTTGGGAGAGTGTGGTGCTGATAACACCAAGGCCACGGGTTCTGATCCCATGTAGGGATGGCTGATTAGTTCACTGGGTGAGTGTGGTGCTGACAACACCAAGTCAAGGGTTAAGATCCCCTTACTGGTCATCTTTAAAAAAAAAAAAAGATTCTAGAGGTGAAAATTAAAACGTCTAAGATAAAAATTACAGTGGATAGCGTTAATGATAGGTTAAGTACTGTCAAAAAAACTAGTGAAATTGAAGAAATAGCAATAGAAACTATCCAAAATAAAGCATGGGGGGGGGGGGAAACAGACTGAAAAACTATAATGAGCTGTAAAAAAACTTCAAATGGCTTAAAATATGTATAATTGAAGTTTCTAAAGGAGAAGAATTGGGGATGGGGGAGGGTGGGGGGGAGTAAAAAGTTTGAAGGAATAATGGGCAAAATTTTTCCAAATTAGATGAAAACAATAAAGTCATAGAATCAAGAAACTCAATGAATCCCAAGCACTAAAAACATGAAGAAAACTACACCAAGGTGTATCATAAGCAATTTGCTTAAAACCAGTGATGAAAAGAAAATCAAAAGCAGCTGGAGCAGAAAGACATATTTATATAGAGAAGAACAAATGTAAAAATGAAAGTAGACTTCTCATTAGAAATAATGCAAGGCAGAAAACATGGAGAGACATCTTTAAAGTACTGAGAGAAAAAAATCTGTCAACTGAGAATTCTATGAAGACCTGCACTACAAGACACATTAAAGAAAGTCCCCCAGGCAAAAGGAAAATGATTCCAAATGGAAATGTGGATCTATGCAAAAGAATAAAGAACATCAGAAATAGTAAAGATGTGGGTAAATATAAAATACTTCAAAAAATCTTTTAATATGGTAATTGGCTGTTCAGTACAAAGATAATGGTGATGTATTGTGGGTTTTATAACACTTGTATAAGTAAAATATATGTCAGAAATAGCAAAAAGGTTGGGGGGGGAGAAATGGAAATATGCTGTTGTAAGGATCTTCTGCTCTGTGTGCAATGCATAATACTACTTATAGATAGACAGTATACTATAAACTCTGAAGTAACCACAGACACATGCAGACACACACACACAGAATTATGGCCAATAAGCCCACAAAAGAGGTAAAGTAGAATTATTAAAAATAATCTAAAGGAAGGCAGGAAAAAAATAAAAAGAAAAAAAGGGAAAAAATAACAAATAAGGCAAAAGGAAAACAAATAGTTAGATGGTAGATTAAAATCCCACCATATCAATAATTACGTTAAATATAAATGATCTAAACAGTTAAAGATTGTCAAATGGATATCAAAGTAAGACCCAACAATATGCTTCCAATAAACCACATTAAATATAAAGGTAACAAATAAGTTAAAAGTAAAAGGATGAAAAAATATATTATGCTAAAAGTAATCAAAAGAAAACTGTAGTGGCAATATTAATATCAAAGTAGATTTTGAAGGAAAACATATTACTAGTGACAAAGAGGGTCATTTTAGTGGTGAAGAGGTCAATTCATCAAGAGGATCTTATAATCCCAAATCTCTATGTGCTTAATAACAAAGTTCCAATAAATGTGGAGCAAAACCTGTTAGAACTGCGAGGAGAAGTAGGCAGCTCCACAATTAGAGTCAGAGATTTCAACACCCCTCTTTCAAAAATTGATAAACAAGTAGACAGGAAATCAGTAGGGTTAAAGAAAACTTGAAAAACACTATCAAACAACTTGACATTATTGGCATTTATAGAACACTTTACCCAGCAATAGCAGAATATTCACCTACCATATTACCCAGCCATTTCAGTCCCAGGTATTTGCCTAAGAGAAAAGAAAGAATATGTCCACAAAGATTTATTTTTAAATGTTCATCATCCACAAAGATTTACTTATAAATGTTCATAGCACGTTTATGTGTAATAGCCAAAATCCAGGAACCCCCAAATATCCATCAACACATGAAATGATAAGCAAACTGGTTTGTTTACACAATGGAATACTACTCAAAATATAAACAAATGAACTATTGATAAATGCAGCAATATGGATGAATCTCAAGATAATTATGCTTACATTGAAAACTGTAAAATATAGCTGACAGAAACTGAAGAAGACACAGCCAAATGGAAAGAGATCCTGTGTTCATGAATTGGGA
This sequence comes from Cynocephalus volans, assembly GCF_027409185.1. NCBI lineage: Eukaryota > Metazoa > Chordata > Mammalia > Dermoptera > Cynocephalidae > Cynocephalus > Cynocephalus volans. The sequence continues at coordinate 61,589,028 of NC_084460.1, forward strand.
AAATTAATATTGTTGGAAGCACCCAAAATGATACTACTACCCAAAGTCATCTACAGGTTCAATGCAATCCCATCAAAATTCCAATGGCATTTTTCACAGAAATAGAAAAAACAATTCTAAAATTCATATGGAACCACCAAAGACTCAGAATAGTCAAAGCAGTCTGGAGCAAGAAGGACAAGGCTGGAGGCATAACACTACCTGGTTTAAAAATATACTACAGAGCTATAGTAATCAAAACATGGTTTTATGTTACTAGCACAAAACCAGATGAATAGACCAATGAAACAGAACAGAGAGCCCAGAAATAAATCCATGCATGTATAGTAAGCTGCTCTTCAAAAAGGGTTCCAAGAAATAAAATTGGACCCTTATCTCACACCATATACAAAAATCAACTCAAAGTAGATTAAGGACCTAAACTGTAAAAATACTAGGAAAAAGACATAGGGAAAAAGCTTCTTGACATTGGTCTGGGCAATGTTTTTTTTGGCTATGACTCCAAAAGCACAGGCAACAGAAGCAAAAATAGACAAATAGGATTGTTACCAAACTAAAAAGCTTCTGTGTAGCAAAGAAAACAATAGAGCAAAGAGACAACCTGCAGAATGGGAGAAAATATTTATAAACTGTACATCTGATAAGGGGTTAATATTAAAAAAAATAAGAAACTCGTTTCAACAGGAAGAAAACAGATAAACTGATTAAAAAATGGGCAAAAGACTTGAACAGACATTTTTCCAAAGAAGATATACAAATGGTTAACAGGTACAGGAGAAGGTGCTCAACATCACTAATCACCAGGGAAATACAAATCAAAACCACAGTGAGATACCATCTCACACCTGTTAGGAGGGCTATTATCAAAAAGATAAAAGATAAGTATTGGTGAGGATTTGGAGAAAAGAGAATATGTGTACACTGTTGGTGGGAATGTAAATTGGTACTGCCATTATGGAAAAGAATATGGAGGAGCCTCAAAAAATTAAAAATAGAACTACTATATAATTCAGCAATTTCACTTCTGGGTATATATCTGAAGGAAATGCAGTCAGTATCTGCACTCTCATGTTCATTGCAGTACTTTTTACAACAGCCAAGATATGGAACCGACCAAAATGTTTATTGATGGGTAAATGGATAAAGAAAATGTGGCATCTAAATCTATAGCTATATAATGGAATACTGTTCAGCCTTAAAAAGAAGGAAATCCTATCATTTGCAATAAAATGGATGAACCTGGAGGACACTGTGTTAAGTGAAATAAGCCAGTCACAGAAAGACAAATACTGCATGATCTCACTTATTGTGGAATCTAAAAAAAGTTGAAGTCAGAGAAGCAGAGAACAGAAAGGTTGTTTCCAGGAACTGGGAAATGGAGAAAATGGGGAGAAGTTAATCAAAGGTTACAAAGTTTCACTTATGCAGGATGATTAAATTCTGGAGACTACAATTAGTAACATTGCATTTCGTGCTTGAAATTTGCTATGAGAGTAGATCTTAAATGTTCTCACCGCCCCCCACAAAAAAAGGTAACTAAAAAAAATTATGCTGAGTGAAAGAAGCCAGAATAAAAAAACACCTGCTGTATGAGTTGATTTGCAATTGTAGAAAACGCAAAGTAATTTATAGTGACAGAAAGATCAGTGGTTGCCTGGGGACAAGGAGGGGGTGGGAGCAAGGGATTGCCAAGGGACAGGAGAAAACCTTTGGGGGCAATGAATATGCTCATGATCTTGATTGTGGTGGTGGTTTCATGGCTGTACAGATGTGTTAAACTTGTCACCAGTCTTTCCAAATCCAGAGGGAATTATGTTTATACATTTTTAGCTTTTTTCCTCTTCTTATTTACACATCTCTTTCTTAATAATGTTCTTATACTGTTAGAGTTTGATCAATATAGGCTTTATCTGTTGACCTCTTCTTATGGAAGGTGAGCGTTTTCTCTCTCTTACCTCTCTATCTTTTTTCAACCACACCCTCCGCATTTCCCCAGTATAGTTATTGCCATGTTTTCTCAATTAATTTTCTGGATTTACAGTAATATGCAGTGGCAAATATTCAAAGCAGAGCCATATAATATACTATGATTATATAGTCTTCCTTTTTTTTCACTGAAATTAATAACTGTTTTGTCTTTATTTTTCATTCGCTTAGTTTTCTCTGTACTTATTCTTTCTATACATTTCCATAGTCTTTCCATGACATTTTCTGCAAGGTCAGTTACATCGGGTTGTCTAACAGTTCTAATTTATATCTTGGAGGTCTCCAGTCTCCCTCTCTCTGGGCTGCTTACTCTCCAGGCCTGCTGTGTAACTGTCTTCTGGGGAGTTTCCTGTACTCTCATCCTTGGACTTTTCCTGGGATGGAGCTCCTGTACCTTGGAGCCCAGATCCCTCTTTCTTGGTTTATTCCCTTGGTTGGACACCTCCTCTGGAGGTTTCATCAGGTTCACTAGAGGTAGAGTGTCAGAGGGCAGGTGACGGCACCTGCACCATGTATGTCTCTCAAGCTGCCTTGCTCCAGTCAGAACTGGTTGCCCTCTACTGCTGGCAGAGTTGCCAGCTCAGGATCTTCCTTGACCTTTGGCCTGGAGATTCCCTTCATATTTCTCCTGTGTGGGATCTCCTGTATCCTGGATTCCATGTCTGCCTATTTCTTGGTTTACTCCCTTGTACTGGTTGGTGTATGTCCTCCAGTCTTCTGAGAAGGGAAGTGTAGGATGAATATTTTGAGATTTTACTTACCTGAAATTATCTTCATTCTACTCTCACAGCTTGTAGATATGTGCTTGGGTGTAGAACTTTGATTGGAGATTATCATTCTTTAAGAAAGTATTGCTCCCTGTTTTCTAGCTTCTTATGTGCTTCTGTGAAGGCCAAGGGCATTGTAAGTCTTAATCCAATGTATGTGACCTACTTTTTCCTTTCCCCAGGCTTGTAGAATCTGATTTTATCCCCGTGTTCTAAATGGTCACAGTGAGATGACTTGGGTGGGTTTGTCTTCATCCGATCTGCTGATTTTCCTGTTTATTTGATTTCATCCATTATGTTTTTATTTTTTCCCTCTTCAGAAACTCTTATTATCTGGATATGCACACTGTCCTGGGTCAGATTCCCGAGAGGCAGACCCTCACGTGAGGGTTTGTGTGCAGTGACTCCAAGGGACATGGGCGAGGGCATGGGGGAAGCAGGAGCGGGAGGAGGAGGTGAGATTTCAGGCGAAGGCCCGTGGAGGGGCTTCAGCGGGTGCAGCAGGAGACTGCAGTGTGTAAGCTGCTCTTCACAGTTTTCCCACTCTGAGGCGAGGGAGCTGGCTTTTCATACCCACCGGGGGAATCTGGACTCCTGGCACGTCTGGTCCCTGTGGCTACAGGAGGGCGCAGCTGCAGATGCTGAGCAGGACTGGCCACCGCTGGCGGAGGGCAGTGCAAAGATGGCAGATGAGGATGGCACACTTGTACAGTTTATTGACAGTGGTCCCTATGTGGTCTCACTAAATAGACAGGTCCTCTATTAAAATTTTTTCTGCCTTGCTTTCTAGCTCTTTGCTTTTTCCTCTCCTTGCTACACAATGTCCTCAACTTTTTATTCCATTACTTCTATTAATTTTTAAACCCTTACAATCATATTTTTTATTTTCAAGAGCTCCCTTCTGTTTTCTGAATGTTCTTTTTCAGAGCATCCTTTCTTATTTCATGGCTGCAATATCTTCTCTTACCTCTCAGAGGCTATTCCTGATAGTTTTATTGGCATTTCTTTTTCTGTGTGGATTTCCTCCAAGTTGCTGGTTCTCTGTCACGATGGAGGCTTTCCTCAGATGTCTGACACTCCTTGACCCAAGAGTCAGGGACAAAATGCTGCTTGGGAACTGTGAGTGGGCAGGTGGGGCTTGTGGAGCTATCTGGAGGGAAGACGATCTTGTAGGGGACCCCTGTGTCCTTTTCTTTAGGTCTTTCCTCTTTACATTTTTCCAGTAGGACTTCCTCAAGCTTGGATACCCTTCTCATCTCTTGCCTGAAGGGTAGAATGTCTGGGTGCCTTGCGTGTTCTGGAGCCCAGCTGTGGAGCCTGGCATGCAGGTGGTTAAAAGCCCAGTGTTTAGAAAGGCACTTATGGTTCCACTGTGCCATCCCTGGTCTGAGACTCTCTGTTTTACCATCTTCAGTTTCACCTGAATCTTGGGCACCTCCCTGTGCAAGGTGCAGGGTGAAAAAGGGGATTTAGGGGGTCTTACCACTTCTCACGCTGCTTTCAGCCAGCTCCCCTTATTCTAAACCCATGGTCACTCCTAGTTCTAGAAGTTCCTGGTGCTGCCATTTTCTGAGCTCTTTGAGACTTCTGCAGGGTAAGTTGGGTTGATTCTTTGCTTACCCTACTGTTAGCTTTAGGATTTTCTTCTCCTAGTTTACTTTCTGCCTTTTAAAATTTTGTTGATGTTGCATCTTCTCCTGTTCTTCTTGTCCTTGTGGATTTATGCTTTTTTAAAGATTTCTTCAGTGTGTTCTTTATTTTTGGAAGAGGGGAGTTGGGAGGGAGTGAAATTAGGGGTGCATGCTCAATTAGCCATCTTAAGTAGGAAGTCTTTCTGTCTCTTTGTCCTTCAGAGGCCATCTGGCCTCTAGGAGAGCAATTGAGGCACAAGCCGTGTGTCCGTGGAGTGGCAGATCTCAACGCAGCTCTCCCCTACCACCAGCTAAGCAAGTCCCAGATATTCCTGGCCCACAGACATGGAAGAGTGCATGAAGGCTGCGACTGGGCACCATGCTGTGAAAAGTGCCTTTTTGATGGTGTCGTTGGTTGGTGGGCTGGAGGTACACATTTATGCTGGGGGAGGGAGGTGGTGAGAAGATGCTCCAAAGAACAGGAGTGGTTCAGAGACTTCTGGGGTGGGTGGCTGTGGAAGATCAAAGAGTGATTTAGACCCCTTTCCTGAATACATTGGTTGATGCCTATATGACACCTCATGATCAGCACATGCTCGTCTGCATGATTTCTCACTTCATTTTCACAGTAACTCGGTGAGGTTTTTACTGCTACTCTCCTTTTAAAATGAGGAAGCTCAGACCCAGACAGGTGGGTCAGTGCATCTAAAGTCACAGAGCTAGAAAGTGAGGAGTGTCATGAGTCCTAACTTCACACGTGAGTCTTTGTCACATCTTGGGGACAACTTAGAGATAGAAGTAGCATAATGGCAGCTGCATGTGGGTGTTCATGATTAGAATTTTAGCAAACTGTTGAGTTATCTTCGTGACTTTAAGCATTTCTCCCAACTTTCCTTTGCACATCCCTGTAGTGAGCATTTGTACTCTGGCAAAAGAAAAACTCAGAGAGAGAAAAAATTTTGGAAAGATCACAGTGACTGCTGGGAGCCTGCATGGGTTTTTAAAAAACAAGTTGTGGCTTAATGACATTCAGTTTCATTGGGCAGATACACTATGCCATAGACCTGGTCCTCTTAAATAAAGTGCACCATGACTTCTATGAAATATTTGACAGCATTTCTCTTTCTGTCACCGTGGACAAATGGAACATTGGACTGAGAGGGGGTGATAGCAACCAGATGGATGTGAAGCTGGCTGGGCTCCTGTGCCCACAGCTTGAGTGGGGACCCTCATCAGATTCCAGTGCCCTTTCTATACCATGGCTGCTGAGCTCTGTTTGTGGCTGTGACAGTTCATTTTAGTCATGGCCGGCACACTTATCCTGTGCAGATGGAGCAAAAGCTGGGACAGAGAGCTGCTGTGTTGAATGAGAGGCTCCAAGAAGTCATTGGAATGCTGAGCACACCAGGCTGGTGGGGCCTTGAAGGCACAATTGTAGGCATATGTGCCCACATGGAGGTTAAGCTGTGGTTTTTCATGGGTCTCAGGCACAGGGAGAACTACGTGAAGTGTAAGCTTTCCCAGAGGTTCACGGTATATCATAATCTGTCCTGTTGCTTAGACTGCAGACAGACTTCTCAGGTCTCAGAGAAGTCAATCCCCAAAGCCCAGGATGGAGCTTTCCTCTTTCAAACTGATCCCTCCTCACTGTTCGCTCATTCATGCCCCTGCTGCCATCTACCCCACCAATCAATCCACCCACTGCCCACTTACCACCCATCTATCCAGCTACCTATCCATCCATCCATCCACCCATCCAATCATCCATCCATCCATTTACCCACCCATTTATCCACTCATTATCCATCCATCCGTTTATCAATCTACCCACCCATTATCCATCCATCCATCATTCATTATCCATCTATCCATTCACCCATTCATCGACCAATTATCCAATCATATATCCATCCACCCACCACCCACCTGTCCATCCAACCATCCTCCTATTCAGCATCCTGGGCACTGTACTAGGTGCTGGAGTGCTAACAGGTGAACTTCGCAGAGCTTGTAGCCTATTGGTGGGTGGACATATGTGTGGATGGGAAAAACAAAGGAAATAGAGTCATAGAGGAAATTTATGGTGGGAGGTTTTTGGTGTCAAGTGAAGGGTGAAAAGAAAAACCACTGAGGAGTTCAGCAGGAAGTACCGTGGCAAGATTCACATTTTAGGACCATGTCTTTGGCAGCTCCTGGCAGGATGGATTGAGGAGAGTGATGAGAGGGTGGATGGTTGGCAGTTTGTTCCCACGGCCTCCATGAGGGATGACATGGCCCTGGGGAACAGGAGTGGGAAGGTGAAGGAGGGCCATGTAGCAGGATGCTTTGCTCGTATAGGCTTAGGCTGGGGACTTGTATGTCTAATGTTTAGGACTGGTTGGATATTTTAAAGTGTGGAAGCAGAGATCAGGCTGAGGCTCTGGGCAGCTTAGGGGCTCTGGAGGCTAAGACATCATTATATTCTTATTCTCCGGCCTAGTGCCCCTCAATTCTTCCTCCTCCTACCGTCCTTACTTCTCTTGACCCACTCTTCCCTTTTCAAGAATTACGAGAGCTGACAGCGGCCAAGGGTCAGGAGAGAATAAGTGAGTTTCCTGCTTGTAAATCACTGGAGGAGTGCAGAGGGTTCTTTGCAGTTTCATCTTGACCGGCAGCCATTTATCTGGATAATGCATTTATTTACTGCTGCTGCACAGCTTTGCATTGAGATGTATGTGCAAACTAAAGTGCAAGTGATTTGCTTGCAAACATCAAAGGTAGGAAAAGAAAATGAAATAGGGCATATTAGATTATTTGGGATTGAATTCAATGTCTGTAGCTCCACATTTTTCTCTATCACCTGCCTTTCCTACAAATCAATTTACAAGACTTGCTGGAAACATTACTTAGTATCAAAATCTGTGGGCAAAGCCCAGCTGCAGTGATCATTCTCCTACTAGAAGGCAGTGGGAGGTTGAGCAGCAGGGCTGTGGGCTCGTGTCAGGGTAGCAGTGCTGGACAGACCCCCTGCCTCCACCCCTCATCTCTCATGGCCCTGGGCACAGAAGCACAGACACACACATACATCTGCACATGTGCACACACACATGCAAACACACACACACACACGGAAGCACACATGTGCATACCCACACACATCATGATCCAAAGTCACTTGATAATAGTCCCCCCTTATCCACGGGGGATATGTTCCAAGACCCCCAGTGGACACCTGAAACCATGGATAGTACCGAACCCTGTGTATACTGTTTTTCCTATATATACATACCTAAGACAAAGTTTAATTTACAAATTAGGCACAGTAAGAGATTGATAATAATAACTAATAATAAAATAGGACAATTATAACAATATGCCAGCATCACTACTCTTGTATGTAAGGGCCATTAGTGAGTAAAACAAGAGTTCCATGAACACCAGCACTGCAGTACAGCGACACTTGATCCAATAACCAGGACGGCTACTGAGTGACTAACCGGTGGGTACTGAATGCAGCGCGGATACCAGATGATTCACGTCCTGAGCAGGATGGCATGAGATTTCATTACGCTACTCAGAATGGCACGCAATTTAAAACTTAAGTATTGTTTATTTCTGGAATTTTCCATTTAACATTTTCAGACTGTGGTTGACTACAGGTAACTGAAACCACAGAAAGCGAAATTGCGGATAAGGCGGGACTACTGTATTGTGCGGTCTGTGACTGAAAGTCATAAGGAGGGGCTCTGGTTCTTCCTGAGGAGAGACGCAGGGCGAGGCACCTGTCTGGGGGCGTGGGAGGGCCAGGGCTCACCTGTTCACTATAGTGGCTCTCCCTGCCCCGTGCTCTTCCTGGTGGAGGCTTGTGTGGGCCAGCCTGGGCTGACATTGCAACGTGTCTGGGAAGGTTGTCACAGTCCAACCGCCTGTGCGGCAGCCACCTCCCCTGCAGCACGTCCCCAGGTCCCCTCACCCTGTGGGGCCTCCACGCCCCGCTGCCTCCCTGCTGTGCTCTGGCCAGTGAGCCCTCAGTTTCCTTACCCCTCCCCCCCCAGTGATTTCTCCTCTACCCCAGGCTTGATGCAGTCACAGCAGCACATTACCCCTATTAAGTTTTACTCTTTTTAAAAATTGCTTTCATAGGAAAGGCCACCTGGCAGGGGAGAATGACATAGGTACCAGGACATGGGATATTTAGGTTCTAACTGACTTTGTCTCCATCTGGCTCCACAGCTCTGAGCAGGGCCCTTTCAGGGTCTTAGTTTCTATGTCTGTTCAACTGGGTAATTCTGGCTCATTTCACCAGGTGTTAGGATCACATGAGGAAATGAAAATGAGAATACCTGCTAAGTTACTGAACTCGGGGCCCAGGGCTTCCCTGGCCTTGGCCTGATCTACTAGCTGTGTGACCTCAGGCATGTTGCTCAGTCTCTCTGAACTCAGGATTCCTTGTCTGTAACACCTCAAAGGTTGCCCTCATGAGGGGTGGCAGGAAAGGTTAACTGTGACCTGGTAGCCCCATGCTTCACTCAGGGCCTGCCACACACTGAGTCCTCAACAAATGGTAGGAATTATTATTCATTTTGAAAAATGAATAATAATTTTTTTCCATTAAAGCAAGTGGAAGTTGGATGATTGAGAAAATATGATTACTTTATGAATCAGGAAGGAATTCAGAAAAGCTGGGATCTTGGGGGGAAAGAGTCTTTTCTTCCATGTGGAATCTCTCATTATGCTTTTGGGGTAAAATGAGCAAATGAGTCACAGGAGGGAGGCTGGAGATATTCTCAGGAAGAGGACAAGCCCTGCCCATTAGGCCCCATTGCCCTGTGCACAGCTTGCGCCCTCTTCTCTGTGGTCTTCCAGCCTCAGAGACCATAGCGGGCAGGTGGGTGTGCAGAAGCCCATGGTCCCTCCTGCTCTCCCAGGACCTGGACTCTGTGAGCAGCCCCCATGCACGGTGCCTCTCCTGCGCAGCCGCCTGCCTCCTCCCCTGCAGCCCTCCCCTGTTGCCTGCAGGAAGCTGGTGTAATGAGGGTGCTGCGCTGTCTGCTGGGGCATGCAAAACTGCACCATCAGCATTTTTCCAGCTTCTAATAAATTCACAGAAAAACTCCCTGCAGACAAAAGCTCAGCACTGAGGCTCTGCTTAGAGAGGCGTTTCCTCCTGAAGTGAGAGTGGGAATCAGTCTCCAGGCCATCCCTCACCCCTTGGTGTCCTTCTGGGAAGGAATGTGGAGGGGCTGAGGAAGGAAGAGGGCCACCAGAACATTCCAGGCGTGCCTTTGCCCTGCACTCGGTCTTTCCCTCCCTTCTCCCCCTCCCTCCCTGAACAGGGTCTGCATTATGGTCTAAAAAGCTCGAACCTCCATCCTCACACCCTGTGCCACAGAACGAACCCTGGTATTTTGTCGGTGCAAAGTGTTTCAGTTCCCAAGATGGTACACCTAACATTCATGGCTTCTTTACATGTTGCCACTTGGTTCTGGCTAAAAACCTTGGGGTTTTTCTGGAGTCAGATAGATGCGGCTTATGTTCCCAGATCTTCCTCTTAGTGGATGCGGACATGGATACTTTCACATCCATGCACACAAAAATGCCTAGCACACAGTCGGCACCTAATAAAGGCACGGTATTGCCCCAACTTGCATGTGTCTCTAGACTGTCTCTTTTGGACATTGGAGATCGTTTGATAGTCTAAGGTAGTGTCAAAGATCAACAAAGAGCACAGTAATGAAATCAGTGAAAGCAGATTTATCCAGTAGCTACTGACAGGAGGGGAGGAGCTGAGCACCATGCCAGCCTGTGCATAGGGACCTGGTGTTCTAGGGGAGACTGAGGGAGGAGGTTGGTCAATGCCAATTCAATTCGGTGAGCTGCATCTGCTAACAGTGGCACCCACCTCACTGCCATGCAAAGCTGGCACCAGAGAGGTCCCAGAGACCCCGTGTGCTGGAGCCAGGCACAGCCTACATCATTCTTCCAGATGGGGCCCAGGCCTGGCCCTAAGGCACTTCAAGTCAGCTCCGTGGTGACGTGCTCACTAGCCAAGTGGGGCAGCCCAGATCAGACAGCGGCTGCTACAGCCCAGACCGCTGTAGGCTGAGCTCCAACATGCTCCCCGATTGGGGCCCATGATGGGACCACCCTGTGAAGGACATGGGATACCCTGTGCCCTGCCCCTCCCACACTGGCCTGCGACCTTGGAGCTCCCACATGGGGCTTTGTGGGAGGCTTCCGTGAGCACCTCCAGCACTTCCTTCAGCTTCTGATAAACTCACAGAAAAACTCCTACCCTCCCACAGAGACAGAGATAGGGTCTTTGTCCCTCTTGATGCCTACAGTGAGAGGAACAGCCTGTGGGTCCTTGAGACACTCCTCAAGGGCAGGGGAGTATCCCCAGCTGCGTCCTCTGGAACTCGTGGTGGGCACAACAAGCTTCCTAAAGTGGCTGACCTAAGAGGGGGTCAGGGCCCACAGCCAGGTGTTGGCTGGAAGAGCCAGTAAGGGCTTTCAGCAGCTTTGAGCTTCCTCCGGCGGGCTCTTCCCAGGGACATGGATTTAGGCTGCTAGAAGCCAGGTGAGAGTCTGTTGATGTCTCTTAGTGTGTGGGCCAGGGACAGGATGAAATCCGTTGTGCCGAGAGTCATCGTCCGTACAGGCCAAGGCTGAGGCTCATCTCATCAAGAAGAGCGCTCAGAGGAGCCTGGCTAGAGGTTGGTCAAGGAGAGAGTCGTTGTCAGTAGGAAGGCCAGGAGTTGTTATCCCTCCCAATCTACTGAGAGATAGGCTGAGGCTGGGAGGGACCTGCCCACCACCACGCATAAGTGAACCAGTGTCCACGCTGTTGCTCTGTGTTGGGCACGTCCTGGGTTTGCCCTGTGGTTGGAGGGCGGAGGTGGTGATTCCATTTGACACTCGCTCCTTTGCTGCCTTGTTTCTTCCCTGAGTGGGCTTGTTTTCCTTGCAGTGGGTTCAGGCCAGCAATGCAGCCCCTGTCTTCACAGGGAGGTGGCTGTGTGCTTGTGGTCTGGTTTGGGCTGCCCCACTTGGCTGGTGAGCGGGTCACCATGGAGCTGACCTGAAGTGCCCTTGGGCCAGGACTGGGCCCCATCTTGAAGAAGGATGGAGCAGAGCAGAAGGGGGTGCTGAGGTCTGGGCAAAGGGGCCTTCCAACGGTGGACCCCAGGGCTGGGCCAAGGGGGTCTCAGGCTGCTGCTAGGCCAGCAGTCCAGGGTCAGGTTTTCAAAATCTGGCAAACTGGCAAGAAATTAAGTACATCACATCTCAATTAAACAGAGCTGGACCAGGATCAGGCAGAAAGGGCCGCTGAGGGCACAGATTTCCTGATTAAATGGGAATAACCCAAACTGTTTTAGACTCCTTCTAGTTAGAGACATTTTCCCTGGCTTCTGAGGCCTTTTCCTGACTCTGTGTCCATTGATAGGTGCTCTTGGGACTCCAAGCACCTTTTGCACAAAGCCCAGTGCCCACTGACTGGGAGTGTGGATGCAGGGGGAGAAGGCAGCATCACACTTCGCCCAAGGCCTCCAGTGGGTTTTATCACTTGTTATTCCTTCCTGCCCAGAGTGATGGCAGGGAAAGTTCTGGATCACTAGTGCTGGGGAGCTGGCTTTCCAGGGTAAGGAGAGGGAGACTCCCATTTGCTGAGCATTTGTTAGTTATTGTTTCTTTCTTCTAGTTGCTGGGGTACAGCATAGACCCCTCCTGGGCTTCCACTCTGAGGGGCAGGCATGAGTTTCCTGCCTTCCACCAGGTTCTCATGGATAAGAAAGAGGCCGTGCCAACCAGTGTTGTCCACAAGCAGATGCTGACTTCAGGGTGGGAATTTCCCTGTCTTGGGATTCACTCAAGGTGTGGCACGGCATCTCTGCAGATGCATTGGGTACAGATGGGAGGTCGCTAATTCCCGGACACCTGCATCAGAACCGCCTGTGGCATTGTTTAGAATGTAGACCCTCCAGATCCGCCAGTTTGGGCAGTGTGGCCCCTGATCCTGGGAATGTTCCAGTTTGAACCTAGCCCAGCAGGGACATGAAGGGGCTCCTTCCCAGGCACTGGGGGTGACATGGATTGAACTGTGTCCCCCAAAGTCCATGTATTGAAGCTTAATCCCTACTGTAACTGTTGAGGGTGGGAAATCCTATTATGGTAATTGAAAGGTGGGGCCTCGAAGAGGTGATTATATTGTGAGGACCATGCCCTAATAAATGGATTAATAATGGCGGTCATGGGTGTGATTCTGGGGGCTTTAAAAGGAGAGCACGTGAGAGTCTCTCTCTCTCTGCTATGCCATTCTTGCCATGTGACATCCTGCATTGTTTTAGAGTCACCTCACCAGATGTGGTCCCTGGACTGTGGACTTCCCAGCCTCTAAAACTGTAAGCAATAAATATTGTTTCTTTGTAATTATCCAGCTTCAGTTATTTCTGTTATAAGCAACAGAAATGGACTAACACAGGGGGTGTGCACAGAAATTGGGGAGCCACATCTTTCCTTGAGTGTTTCTCCAGCAGGGCTCTGGCTGCTCCCAGGCCTGCCGGGCTGTCTGCCAGGGCTGACGTCTGCAGAGCAGCAGCCTGTCTGTCTCCATTCCTTTCTGTGTCTCTTAAAAACATCATTCTTTTCAGAGGAAGTTATTTTGCCCTCAACATGTTGATGGTTATTCTTCTTCTTTTTTTCTAGGGTTCAGGCAGGAAACCTCTCCTTCCCTTTCCTAAATTTGGAAAAGTGTCCTGAGGACTATTAATCCATGACTGGATTGGGCAAGGGGCCCGGCGAGTGCATGTGGGCTGGCTGGGGAGATCCTGCCTGGACCACCCGAGGCGATCACTTGTGGTTTCCTTCCCAGCCCTCTGATTTTCCTCTTCTTGTGCCCAGGGCCAAGGGCACAGGTTTTAGGCCCAGCTCCATGCTGGCTGCCTTTGGACCTTCCTTTCTCCCAGGTCAGTTTCCCCAGGTGTGAAATGCAGGTCAGGCTGTGCTTACTCTAGGAATGGGGACACCTGAGACCCCAATGGCCCCCTCTGGGAGCCCGGCTTGGCTGGCTTTCCAGCCTCCACCATCCTCCTCCGAGTCTGGACTCTGCTGTCCACCCCAGGTCCTCCCTGGGCCTTGCTGCAGGAGAGGATTCAGTTCTGTGGCTTTGGGGTGAAGCCTGAGGCCCAACATCAGGGCACTGAGCAGTGAGCCTTGTGTTCCCTGGGAGTGGGAAATGGGCCGAGGTTTGATGAGGACACAGCCAGCCAGCCACCACTTTCCCATGTTTGTGATGTGATCTCTTCCAGGAGGCCTTGGAGGGGGACCTGGGGGTGGGGTGGGGGGAGCTGGTGAGATGCCACCTTATACCTGGTTTAGAAAGACTGCTGCTTGCTGGCCTGAGCCTTGAGAGGTTGCTCCTGGGTCACTTCAGCTTTCCTGACCCAGCACTGGAACAATAAAGCAGCTCCCCCAGGGTGGTGGGATTCCAAGTGCCTCTAGACATCAGGGTGTAGGTCAGGGCCCAGCGTCCTCCCTCCCAGGAAGACACTGCCCATTGTTAGAAAGGCCTTTTGTATGGGCTGACACGTTCTTGCAAAATCTACCACCCTTACCCCGTCTTGCTCTCCTGCTCACCTGGCAGCGACGCAGTGTGGTGAGGAGGAGAGGCCACAGCGTCGGGACAAAGCCAGCCTGGACTGAGCCCCCACTGCCACCCCCAGGGTCACCCCAGGGCTGGAGTGTGTCTGTTTTGCTCACTTGAGTATCCCCAGCTGCATCCCCTGGAACTCGAGGTGGGCACAACAAGTACTCACTCACTGCACCAACAAATATGCATATGGTACCGGTGCCAAAACAAATCAGTAACAAACAAAAACCAAGGTAACCCCCCAACCTCCCAGCGCCTCTTCCTTGGGCTTCTGCCAGCCAGCCCTCACTCACCCTGTGTTTGTGCATTGATGTTTTAACTTTCAGGGCTTAACTCCAGGCAGACAGACGTCTCATGGGACAGCCACTCAGGAAGTGTGGGGGGCTCCTGCCTGCCCCCTCATTGATCTGGACGTCCCTCCCCTCTGCAGTCTGCAGAGGGGCCTGAGTGAGCTGCACCATCTAGGGCTGGCACTGCTGGCTCCCAGCTCTCAACAGCCCCTCAACCTCAGCCCAGACACCCATGCAGCGAGGCTGGACGGGGCTGTCACCTGTGCACAACTAGAGCCCTGGTCTTGTCGGCATGTGGTTCTGGTATCCCCTGCCCCATGCTCTACTTAAGCTGTGTCCGCTGCCTCCCGTGGCGCTGTGTCTATCAGGGGAGGTGCCGTGAGCGTGGAGCACAAGCACCCACTGCTGTTAGAAACCACACCCGGCGGTGTCCTCGTGAGCTGGCACGGAGATGCTGGGGGCTTCACACCCTGGCCATAGGAACACAGCTTCTCACTTCTGGGTGACAAGAGGTGATAATCGGCCTCTTCCAGCCCTTCTAGAAACTGCTGCCGTTCCTTGTCTCCTGACCACATCGCTCTGATCCCTGCTTTCATCATCGCAGCGCTTCCCCCTGATGGACTCCTCTGCCTCCTTATAGGGACCTTGTGACTACAGGTCGTTTCCACCTGACCACTCCAGAGTAACGCTCCCCACTCAAAAGCTTTAATTTAATCACATCTGCAAAGTCTCTTTTACCATATAATGTGACATACACACGTTCCAGGGATTAGACTGTGGGCATCTTTGGGGGGGGGACAAAAACTGCCTGCCACAGGGACTGTATAATTTTTAAAATGCATCTAGTGTTGAGACAGCAGAATGTAAAGAGTGAGAGTTGGAGTTCAGACTGGTTGGAAGTGTGGCTGTCCCACATGTGTGACCCGGGACAGGTGACCTCACCTCTCTGGGCCTTGCTGTCTGGGGCAGGTCTCAGTTTCCACCTTCCTTCAACAAGCAGCTGGCTTCATGCTTCTCTGTGACTTGAAATCAATGGAGTGTCTTCATTCTGGGTGGGAGGGAGATAAGAGGCATCAAGAAATGAAGTACCGAACAGTCAGGACCTTCATTTCTCAGCCCAAGACAGTTGCTGCTCATTAGTCTGTGCATTGATTCCAGAAGTCAGAAGACCAAGGGTGCTCTTTTGCTCACCACTGTTCACAAATGCCTGCCAGTTGCTGCTAAATGACTTGTAGTCTGCTGCAGGTTGGGGTCCCAGGAAGCTGACTCTGAGATACGGATTAGCTTAGCAGGTGCTGGGATCACCACGTGGGGAGGGAGGGGGACGAAGGGCAGAGGGCCCATGTGAGGACATATCAGAAAGGTGACGTCTGTGAATGAGCAAGTGAGTCCTCACCAGACACTGAATCTGCCAGCACACTGATCTTGGACTTCCAGCCTCCAGAACTGTGAGAAATAAGTTTCTGTTACCTATAAGCCATACAGTCTATAGTATTTTATTATAGCAGCCTGAGACAGCCAAAGCAGGCTGTGAGTTAGAATCACCTGGAAGTGCTGCTACAGTGCAGATTCCCGGTCCTCTCTGATCTCCTGATCTGGGGTCTCTGGGTGAGGGAATAGGACATTTATAGATTTAGAAAGTTCCCAGGCCACTCTGGGGCCACTGGCTCAGCACAGCCTGCAGACTGACCCTTGGGATCTACAGCCAGGACAGGCGAACGCCCCAGCTGATTGATCTCGGAGAAAATGTGACATTAGTTATGCTCGACAGTGTCACCTCCACTCCTTCAGCTGGTGACCTTGCTGACTAACAGTAAAGCTAATACTGACTGAGCCCTTACTGTGTACAAGGCCTCTAAACCCCATGAGTTAGGAAATATTATTGTCCCCATTTTGCAGATGATGACATGGAGGCACAGAGGGGCTTGAGGAACTGCTTCAAGATGCCAGGGCTGTAAGGTGGCAAGGCAGCACTGGAGCCTGGCCTGCTGACCCCAGCTCCTATGCCCAAACTAGATTCCCTCTGTAAGCCGGCGTGTCCTGGAGTACTGTGGGCATTCTAGGTTCTGCTGCTACAGGCCGAGTGTCCCTGGATGGTCGTTCCCTCCCCAGGCGCTGCTTGCTGTTCCAGGCTGCAGGGCTGGTGAGAGCTGGGGCAGGGCCTTGAGACTGCCCCTCAGGCCTGAGCCTACATTTGCTTACATCTGGTTTTGTGGTCCCACAGGGAGCCAAGCTGTTGTCCAGGTAAAGAGTAGACAGCCACCTTGGTTTCCCTTTACACTTTGGGCGCCCACCTCTAAAAAGCAGAAACATCCTTCCTGCTTCTTCATTTTTTAGAATACGTTTTTAACTGAATTTTATCTGATACTGCACTTACTGTAGTAAATTTGGAAAATCAAAGGTGTAACAATGTGGAAAACTCACCCGCAATTTTCCCATTCACTGTTAACATCGTCACATTTTTCTTTCCAGTATTTTTAAACTTGCTTTCTTGCTTTTCCTAATTGAGGTCATACTTTAAATAAAATTTTGCATTCTGATTTTGGTTCAATATTATATCAAAAACATTTCTCGACACCATTAAAACAGCTTTTTGTAAGCAACGTTTTCATCATTGCATAATATTCCATCAATATGAAATTTATTACTTCACTGCTTCTCACATTGGGTTGTTTTCAGTTTCTTGTTGTGACAGGAAGCTTATGAACAGCTTTGTGTAAATGTCTTTATCTGTATCTCTGTGAGACTTTGCAGAAGCAATAGCAGCAGGTCATTACAAAGGCTCCTGATACAAATTGCCAAATTACTTTCCTGAGAACTTGTGCTAACTCATCTCCCTGCCCTTGTGAATTAATATTTGACCTCACAGAGATGCCAGGAGTCCTCAGCTGTGAAATTGGGGCAGAAAGAACACGGGGCAGCCCATTTCTCCATGACAGTGGCCTTGGGGGACTTCCAGCCTCTGTTAAGGGAGCGTGTGCTCTGTTGGAATAGGAGGAATAAAAACTCTTCTTCAGGCAGTCTAGGCAGTTCTTATTTTATTTGCCTGTTAAACCTGTTATTTGTGATAGATCTCATTTTTAAAGATCCATTGCCAATATAATGTCTGATAATTTTACATAGAAATGGCTTTTATATTTTTATATGTTTTTGCTCAGTCACTTGGGGGAGTTATTTTTTAAACAGATATTTTTGAAATGTTCCAAGTTTTCCATACCCACTGCACCTGCCTCCCTTCCCAGGACAAACTTATCAATCAACCCAGCATCATTTTTCTGCTGGACCTGACACTCCACCCAGAAGCTTTTGTGACATTTTACCCCAGAAAGTCATTGCCAACCAAAATAAATCAGGCACAGAAAGTTGAAACTCATTTTTCATCCCCATTTAACCCCCAAACGATTGCAGCACACACCACAGGGTGCTGTGACTCTCTCCCCGCCAGTCCGTGAGCCTCTTGAGGGAAGGCAATGAGTGCGTGGTGGAGTTTAGGAGGCACTGGGCGGTCTTTTGGGGTGCAGTGGTCCATATGGGACCTTTCTCATTGACGCACTGCATCATCCATTCACACTTGAGCCAGAATGTCCTGACCTCAGCTTGAGCTGCTCATAAAGTATCTGTTTTTGTATCACTGAGAACCATCGCTCATGCCTTCTCTCTTCTTGCTACCTGTAGTAGGGCTTCCTTCCTTTTCTTTCTTTCTCTTTCATTCTCTCTCTCTCTCTGTCTCTCTTTCTTTCCCTTCCACTTCTTTCCTCTCTCCCTCCCTTCCTTCTTTTGCTATGGGTTCCTCTAAGGAGTCCTTTTCCAAAGGCAAACTTAGGAGGCTAATAGGAACTGAGGAAATCTTTGAGGCCATGGAGACAGGTGGCAGGTGGCCTCAGGGGCTGAAATACCCCCACCTTCTGCTGCTCCCACCCACCCTCCATTGACCTCTGTCCTATAGGAACCCAGAGCCATTGGCAGCAGCAAGTTGGGCTCTGGCCACTGGAGCCTGCTGATGCCTGACAGAGTCACTCTGCAAAAACGTGCAGGCTCTTCATTTCCAAGGCCTTCTCCCTCCATGGACTGTGAACTCCTCAAGGGTGATGACCCTGTTTCTCTCCTTGGTGCTGACTCTTTGTAAATGCATAGATGATAATAATCACTTGTTTCTCATTCACCAAATAGTTATGGAGCGCCTGTGATGAGCAGGCACTGTTCTAGGTGCTTGGGATTCCTGCCCCTGTGAGTGTACATTCTTGGGGAATGGAGAGGAACTAAACAATGAACATAATGTGTTTTGTACTTTATATAGCATGGTGGAAGGTAATTAAGTGACAAAGACTAGGTAGAGCAGCGAAAGTGGACTGGAGTGCCGATTGTAATTTTAAACAGGGTGTCCAAGTTGAGCCTTGATGGGCAGATGACATTGGAGCAAAGACCTGAAAGAGGTGGGGATGTTGGCTTGTGCAGATGTCTATGGAGAGAACATTCGAGGTAGAGGCAACAGCGAGTGCAGGGTCCCTAGGGCAGGCGTCAGACACAGTGGGGCTGTGTGTGAGGCTCAAGGGTGTGGTGGGGGGACAGCCTTTGGAGTGGGCTGGAGTCAGGGGCCCATGAGCTTTGGGGAGGACTTGGGCTTTCCCTCTGAGCGAAGCAGGAGCCTTGCTGGGATTGTAGGAACAGACTGTGGAGACCGTCTGGAGGACTGCACAGCAACCCAGGCCAGTGCTGATGGCAATGGGACATGTTAGCTGTGAAGGTGGCCAGAAGCGGCCGATTCTGCAAGCATGTTGAAAGGCAGGGCTAGCAGAATTTCCAGGATGCGGGGTTTGAAGGAAAGATGACTCCGAGAGTTTTGAGCCCAGCAGTCAGAAGCGTGGCGCCGTCATTGCGAGGGATGGCAAAGGCTGTGGGCGGCTCGGGCTTTGGACAAGCGGCGGGCTGATGAGCAGTTCAGGCAGAGCTGGAGGAGCCCCCCAGACGCGCGGGCCCGGGGATGCAGGGCGTGGGCGAGCAGGCGGGCAGGGCGGCCTAGGAAGCGCTCTCCTGCCGCTTCTGTCTCTGGCTGAACTGGGAGGTCCCCGCCCACAGTGAGCACGGGGCGTGTGGGGAGAGAGGGGCAGGTGCTCCCGTGAGGTTCCTTGGCATGAGTCGAAGGGCAGGGTCCGTGGGAACCGCCGCCTTTGGCTGTGTGCGCTCAGCTCTGGGGTTAGACTGTGTCAGTGCTGTGCTTGGTGTCCTGTGCAGGGCGAGTGACGGGTCGCAGAGGGAGGCCGGCGTGCGGGGTCCAGACTTGCCCCTGCAGTTCCCTCTCTACAGAGCAGCCAAAGCGATATTTTAAAAATGGGCGTCAGATGATGTCATTTTCTTGCCAAAACCACCCCAAATCTTCCCAGTTCTCTTGGAATCACATTCAACACCCTTATGATGGCCTATCAGGCTCTCCAGTGCCCAGCCCTGACCCCTACCATCTAAAAGATTACCCCAGGGCAGTCACACTGGCCAGGCCCCAGGGCCTTTGCACATGTTGTCCCCCACCTGGAACAGTCCAGATTCTGCAAGATCACCCATCAGAGAGCCTCCCCTCATCACCTGTGTAAAATAGTCCTGATCACTACCTATCACTTTCTTCAGCTTTATTTCTCTTCATAGCAGTTACCACTGCCTGATAGTGTATTACATGCAGGTTGAATACCCCTTACTGGAAATGCTTGGGACGACAAGTATTTTGAATTTAGCTTTTTTTTTTTGGATCTTGGAATATTTGTATTAGGTTCAGCATCCCTAATCTGAAAGTACAAAAAATTTCAGATTTTGGAGTTTTGGATTAGAAATACTCAACCTGTATTTACTTAAGCCTCTCTTCAACACCAGAATAGAAGCTGCGTGGGGCAAGGATTACTCTCCTGTGTCATGAGGATTCAACTTGCAGTATGCTTTCAGTAAATGAATGAGTTTACAAAAGCTAAAATATTATCCCTGCATGAATTTAAAATAAGAAAACTTTAAATTCTTCTGCAGGTCAAAGAAGACCTGAGAAGTAAAAATCAAATCATATTGGACAGCAAGACTCTAAATTATAAAGAAGTCAGGTCTCCCTATATTTATTTATGAATGCAATGTAATCCTAAAACACTGATGAGTTTTATTCTAAAGTTTTGAGCTAATTCTAAAGTTCACTTTGGGGTGGGAGAGAGCATATGAAAACAATAGATAAGAATGCACATCTGTGTGTGCCTTTGCTCCAGGACGGCTCTGACTGGTGGGTAAGGTGGATGTGGGAGGAAGTCATGTGGGGAAAGGCTATTACTTTCTTTCCGTTATATTTTCTAAATGGTAGTTTTCTACATGGAAAAGAGCAGATTATTTTTGAATATCAATTATATACCAAGACACTTTACTGAATTCTCTTATTTTTCAATAATAATAGTTTTTCAATGGGTTCTCCTGATTCTTTCAGGAGAATAATTTTCCTTCTCCCCAATTTGTATATCAAACCACTAAGAACTGATTGAATCTATATCATCAAGGTATAGAATTTGAATGCATATTTAAGCTCTTCTAGAATTTAGAGAAAAGGAAAACTTTAAAATTATTTTATGAAGTCAGCATAAAATTCACACCAAAACCTGACAAAGGGAGCAGAAAAATGAAATCTCACATCAATTGATGCAAAAACTCAGAATACAGTGTTAGCTAATTAAATCTATAAACCTATTTAAAAAATATTGCACTACAACCAGGAGAGGCTCATTCCAAAAATGCAAAGATGTTTTACTATTAGGAAACAATTAATATTAAAAAATAGTCAGAAAATAATTTCCCATATGTAAGGGTCCCAAGAGACATAGAGAGAGAAAGGCTGTGATTATCTCCATTAAAGCCAAAATGGTATTTGATAAAAGTGTACAGACACACCTAAGGCAGGAATAAATACTCCCTTAATGTATCAAGAGAGCAAACTCATACAAGAAACCAGCTCTCTATTGAATAGGGAAAAAGAGCGTGCCATTAGAGGCAGAAATACAGCAAAGACGATGATTTTTACCACTATTTGACATTGTGCTGAAAGGACTAATTAATAGAAGTAGAAAGTAAAAAGGCATAAGATATAAAAATTGGGAAAAGGGAGCAAAATTATCATTATTTTCAGGTGACTTAAACTGTGTACCTGAAAGAATTAGGAGAATCTAGTGAAAACTTCTTGGAAAAATAAGGAGATTCAGTAAAGTATCATTATAAAATTAATATACAAAATATTTTTCTATGGTAATTCATCCACTATTTTTTTCTGTATTCTATGTATTTTTCTTGTATTCATATTTTCCTGGAAAGTCATCCATTTCTTCCAGGTTTCATATTCATTAGCTTGGATTTGAGCAAAATATGCTTTGTTATGTTGTATAATTTTTTTCTGATTTAATTGGACTAATGTGCTGCACATTCTTCATTTGCTCCTCTCTGGTCTATTTCTCACCCATTTCTGCCCTGTTCCAGGCCCCAGGAGGCTGACCTTTAAGTCTGTGTCACCCGAGCAACCTTGCCACTGGCTAGCCTCCAGGTGGGTCCCAGGGCAGAAAGACGGGGGACTAGAAGGCAGGTGGAGAGAAATGCCAGGTGCTCACTAGCTCACCTGGCTGGTCACTCCTGCCTGCAGCTCCTACTCTTGCTAGGCTCCAGGCAGTGCGTCCTCTCCTCGCTTCTTCAGCCCTAGGGTGGGCATGGCTTCTAGCTGGTGCTAGTTTCTGATGCCTCAACTTCCCTGCCTGGTTCCCTTAACTCTGCCCACTCCTGCATAAGTAGGTTGGCCATTGAGGTCTGGGAGGCTAGTGTTTGTAAACATCCCATCGGCATTGGAAAGGAGGTGACATTCTGTTTGATGCACATACTTTGAGACATATTTATTCATTTTGTTACATAGACCCTCATCCTTAATCTTTTGTTGTTGTAGCTGTTTATGTGATTGATTGGTCATAGGCAGAGAGAAGGGAGTTAAATCTTTATGCTGCTGTTGTGTTTCTATTTCTTTTTGTACTTACTGTAGCTTTTCCTTTTATAATTTGGTGGTACATTATTTGGCACATAAATTTTCCTGACAGTTAGAACTTTATTGTACATTATACTCTTTATCATTGTAAAGTGCCTTTCTTTCTCTCCAGAATGCATTTCCCTTGAATCCCCTTGGCTGGTATCACCATCTCAGCCCTGGCTTATCTTTGTCTGCTTTTGCCTGGGGTGTCTTTGCTTCTCCACTTACTTCCAGGTTTCTCAGTGACTTTGTGTTTTATGTATCTCTTTGTTTTTTCAAAAGTAATCTTTAAAATGTGAGTTTATCCAGTTATACACTTCTGTTAAGTTTGGTCTTAATTCTATCATCTTTTTCAAGTTACATTACTGAGGTTATTTTTTCTAACTTTATTGTGGTATATTTGACAATTAAAAATTGCACATTTTTAAGGTGTACAACTTGATGATTTGATATACATGTACATTGTGAAATGATCACCACAATAAAGCTAATTAACCTGTCCATCTTTTCACCTAGTTACCCTGTATGTGTGTGTGTTGAGAACACTTAAGATCTACCCTCTTAGCAAATTCCAAGTATACAATATTAACTACAGTCTCATTGTTGTGCATTAGATCTCCAGAACTTATTCATTTTATAACTGAAAGTTTGTTCCTGTTGACCAACATCTTTCCAATCTGCACCTTCCTTCCCCACCAGCCATTGGTAACCACTGTTAGTCTCTCTGCTTCTATGATCCCACATATGAGTGAGATCATGCAGTATTTGTCTTTCAAGTCTGGCTTATTTCACTTAGCATAATGTCCTCCAGGTTCACCCATGTTGTCTCAAATGTCAGGATTTCCTTCTTTAAGGCTGAGTAATATTCCATTGTGTGTGTGTGTGTGTGTGTGTGTACCACATTTTCTTTATTAATTTATCCATTGACCAATATTTAGTTTGGTTCCATTCCTTAGCTATTGTGAATAAAATTGCAATGAACATGGGAGAGCAGATATCTGTTCAAGATACTGATTTTGTTTTCTTTGGATTGATACTCAGGAGTAGGATAGCTGGAACATATGATAATTCTATTTTTAATTTATTGAGGAGCCTCCATACACTTTTCTATAAATGCTTTACCAACTTACATTCCCACCAACACTGTGTAAGGATTTCCTTTTCTCCAAATCTTTGCCAACATTTGTTATCTTTTTTCTTTTTGATAATAGCCAATATTTTTAGTGTTTGCGTGTTTAAGATTTCCCATTGCTCAACTTGGCTTAGTACAAATTTTGGGGGGGTCAGGGTTTATTTCCCATGTTTGAACATTCCTCTGTGGTTTTCTGGAATCTAGTGGTGCTTGGGGAAATCAGAAGTCAGCTTGACTTCCCTCTTTGTAAGGAACTGGCATATTTTTTTTGTCTGAATGTCTAAAGAATTTTTTCTTTATACTTGATAAAGCTTACCAGTACATGATTTGGTGTTGATTTCCACATAACATTTTCTTCTGGAGTACGATGTGCCCTCTCAATCTTTCAAATACTTTCTTCTCATTTACTTCGAATATTTTATTTTCCAGTTGGTATGTTCCCTATTTTAGAGATACCAATTATCCATAAGTTGGATACCTGTTTTTTGCTTTTCAAATCCATTGATTTCTTTTTAATTACTTTAGTCACTTTGTCTTTTCAATTTGCTTTCACTTTGGTTATATTCAGTATTTCCTTTATGCCAGAAATTTGGTAATCAGGACATGTCTTTTCTGTATTATTTCTAATTTATTTATTAGTTCTGCAGAGTCCCTCTATTTTTTTTCTGTAGCTCTTTAATCTGCCCTTGTTATGCCATTCCAAAATTTTAATCATTTAAGAATCTGTAAATCCTTTGTAGTGTACAGAACCCTTCCACATTTGTTATCTCTTCTAATACTTATGATAATTTTGAAGAATAGGTCTTATCTTTTTTCCTCAACACTTTAGTGTAAAATTTTCCACATATAGAAAAGATGATAGAATTTTACAGTGAACCCCCATCTGCCCCCACCTAAATTCTACTACCAACACCTCACTGCACTCGTTTTAACACCATCTGTCCATCCCTCTTTCTCTCCCTTCCTCAATCCCTCTTATTTTTGATGCATTTCAAAGCTGCATGTATCAGAACACTTTCCCCAAAATACCTGAGCAGAATTGTCTACTTTTGAGTTCTTCTTTCATTGCCTCTCTGTACCATGTAAGATCGTCTTTAACATGAAGCACTCCTGGGGAATTTTCTACTGATTCTTGTCCCCCCCACCCCTCCACCCAAGTGGAATATTCAGCTCTTTCTGCCTACCTAGCATGTTTTAAAATTTTGTATATTTATTTTTGTGTTTTCATATTTTCCATAGCTGCTAAGCTATCCCTTTTCATTTTAATGTATGTAGCTTGATCAAGACTTCCTATCTGTTTCAATATTTGTTTCTCTTGGCCTTGTTCTCCTTATTTTAGACTCTTTTTTTTTCTCCTTTCAGAGTTTCAGTTTGAGGGCTGGACACAGGTTGTAATTCCTGTGGCTGGGCATGGAGTGGGTGCTGAGGGAGGCAGGTGAGCTGGGTTGTGGTCAGCTGAGGTTGTGGACCTATGCTTGCCTCTGCCCTGCCATTCCCTTAAGAGGTTTGTTACAGGATTCTCTTCCTCTAGAGGATGAACATGTCTTAATCTGACTTTAATTCAAATCAGAACCCCTCTCTCCCAAGGCTCCTCTGCAGCATCCTTCTTCTATCTCTTCCGCCTCTCCCAGCAGCTCTCTTTGGGTGGGGAGGAGCCAGGCAGACCCAGGGATGCGGACCTTGCCCTCTACTCCTGGGTGCCTCCAACCCCTCTGAGGACCTCCTCTTCTCTTTCGTCCTCTGCTTTGCTAACACCATGTTTACTTATTGGAGGAAATCAGCCTTTGGTGAGAACAATCTCTCCGCTGCTTCCTCCAGATAGCTCAGCAGATGCTGCACACAGGGTGCTTCCTCCTGGCTCTGGGGTAGGGTATCGAGGTGCTGCGGAGGCCCCCTGAGAACTCTCTGCAGGTCCATCTCCCCGTGGCGGGTCTGGGGAAGGAACTGCGCAGAGCTGTGCCAAACCTCGCCAAGATGATTCCAACTTGCCTTGTCTCTCTCTTTTTCTACTGTTACTTTCTGAAATTTGTGTTGAGGATATCTCAAATTCATAATAAGTTAAACCAGGTTTTATTCACTTAAGAGTTATCAGATGCGACATAAGCCATTCATGGTGGCTACACTGAGTGAGGCTGGGATGGCCAATGGGATCTGCTGCTCACCTGCCTGTTCCAGCACTCAAGACTCCTCACATGGGCTGGATGTCCACCATTGCACCTTATCTGAAGAGCCAGGGATGGGGCAACCAGGCCCAGAGCTCCAAGATCGGTGGAGCTGTCCTTCCATCTCTTGTCCTGAGCCCGCTCAGGACACTGCTTTACTGTGAGGAGCAGTGTGATTTCACAGTGGGACCTGCCCGAGAAAGAACAGAAAATGAGAAAGGGCACTGTCTGTCCTAGGGTCAGGCATGAGCCTCTCATCCAAAGAGAGCACCGAGTAAGAGAAAAAACAAAGAACCCTGGAGAAAAATGGTTACAGGACCGGACTCCACATTTCACAGAAGACAAAATACCTAGTGGCTGATATGCACCACAACATATGCCCAAGTGCCCTGGCTAGGGGAGTGCCTGTTAACACTACCCCAGAACACCACTAGACAGGGCGTGACAGTGACAGGAAGGACGAGGGTCTCTCACTGCTGGGAGGAGAGTGCCTCAGCTCTGCCTTTGGAGGTCAGTCGAGCCCCAGTGAAGCTGGATAAGAACAAACTAATAACCCAGAGACCCTACTCCTAGGTGTTCTCTCCATGGGCACAGGGAGATGTGAACAAGGCGGTTTGCTAGAGCATTGTTTATAGTAGTGAAAGATTGGGATGACCACCAAGGAGGAACTGGATGAATAAATTATGGTATATTCCTATGCATGTATCTAACAGCGATTAAAATAAATGAACCAGATTTATGAGTCAACTCCAAGGCTGCTTAAAGCTACAATGATGAGTGAAGAAAAGACTTCGTGTAAATAGTAAAAATAAAGAAAGCCTGGCTATATCCTCTTGTTGGGTTCATATCCATAAAATATGTGTATGAGTCTGTTTTGTGTTGCTATAACAGAACACCTGAGACTGGGTAATTTATAAAGAACAGGTGTTTATTTGGCTTAAAATTCTGGGACAGCTGTATCTGGTGCAGGCCTCAGGCTGCTTCTACTCATGGCGGAAAGCAGCAGACAGCCAGCAGGTACAAGCAGATCACATGGCAAGAGGAAGCAAGAGAGAGAGAGGGGAGGTGCCAGGATCTTTTAAACAACCAGCTCTCATGGGAACTAATAGAGTGAGAACTCACTCATCAATCCCCCCACCAAGGGAGAGCATTAATCCATTCATGAGGGATCCACCCCCATGACTCAAACAGCTTCCAGCACTGCCACATTGGGGATCAGATTTCCACATGAGTTTTGGTGGGGACAACACATCCAAACTCTCTCAGTATTATTCTCAGGATAGGAAGAAGACATACCAACTTTAGGATGGGGTTTGCTTATTGGGGCAAGGAAAGGGAATGAGACTGGGGATGGGTACAGAGCAGACTTTGGTTGTAGCTATATTATTTTATTTCTCAAAAAATCTCCTAGGCACTTGTGGAAGTATTAACGTGTTTATTCTGGGTGGTGGGTACACAGACATTTATACATATCTATAATTTTTTATATTCTTTAAATATTTCATTATACGTTTAATAAAAATCTCTTGAGACCCCAACATGGTACCATGGGAGGTAGAAACGCACAGAAGTTCTGGGCAGCAGAGCTGGCTGCTGGGTTGCTGGACACCTGCATGGCCCCTGCTAGTCCTGGGCAATCTATTTCTGATTCCCTGGCCTGGCCTGGCCTGCACAGCAGCTGCCCAGGTGAAGTGTCCTCTTTTCCAGCTTGTTCACTCCTGTGTGCTGGTGCCACCTGGGGACCTGGCTCAGAGGGGCCATCCATACATCTTTTTGGATGGATGGAACAGGATCCTGCAGAGGGTTGGGGCTCCTCCTCTTGGGCCCCAGCCTAAGATCACTGTGCCTAGACCAGGAGGGGCTTTACCAGGGAAGGGGAGTTTACCAGCCCAGGCAGGGCACTGACAGGGAGTGGGTATTTGCTGACAGTCTTGTCTGCTCTTCCCCGGACCCAGGCCTCCATGAGACACTTCGAAAGGGATCAGTCACAAGACAGTGAGTCTTCCCTACCTGCCTCATGGATGTAGGAGCAGAGCTTCAAGGTGCTTCAAATGCCTCCCCTGGGCTTAGATTTTTGAAGGAAAGATAACAGCAAAAACAACAACAACAACACAACCTGTAATTTTAGCTGCGAAATTGTTCACAGCTGGCATCCAGGTAGCTGATTTCATAAGGGGATAGATGAGAGATGAAGAATATGTGCCTCTGTAGGGAGTTGGAACGTAAAATGTGAGCGCCTTTGCCCTGGAACCCCTGGAGAGAGCTGACAGGTATTTGGACAGGTGGCTTTGGGCAGCTGGAAGGCGGGAGGAAAGCCACTTCTCAGGGCTCTGTTTGTATTTATGGGTTCTGATTCTGATTTTAAAAATAGTCATGAGTCTTATTCATTCATTAATTCCTGACGTAGGTGTCTATTCTGTGTCTACCTTATGCCAGGCCCTATGCTGGGTGCTGGAGGGCTGCAGAGATCATGGGAGGGGCTCCCCATGCTGGCCAAGCCCCCACCTCTGTGGGTGTGAATTCTACTGGTGCAGCCATGTCTGAGCATGCAGCTGGAGATAGATAAGAAAGGGGCAGCTGGAGACTGGAGGGAGGGATCCCGGCGGAAGGACCAACTTGTGTGCACTCAGGGACTTGCAAACTTTTGGAGTGTGTGCATGCATGTGTGTGTGTAAGTAAATGAAAGTGTGTGTGTATGTGATTGTGTATGTGTGTATTCGTGTGGGTGCATGCAGATCTGTGTGTGCAGGTGCTTCAGTGTGGGTGTGTAGACATGTGTGTGTCTTTGTGCTTGTGAACATGAACATCTGCGTACTTGTGTATGCAGTTGCACACATGTGAGTGTGTATGTGTGTACTTGTGTCAAAGTGTGTGTGCAGTGCTTGCTTGTGTGTATGAGTGTGTGCATGTGTTCGGGAGGGGTGTGTAAGCCCGCTATGAGGATGAAGGTGTAAGCAGGGGACAGAGCTTAAAGGAGTTTGGTGTCCCGGGCAGCGAGGCTGGCTGTCTCCTGTTGGTGGGGGCAGTCAGTGAGGAACAGGGAGGGTCAGGCTGGCTACGGCGTGTGGGGCGAGGGTGGTGATGGGGTGGACATGAACCCTTGAAAGGTCAGGGCACTGCCTCCCTTCTTTAGGGGAGGTGTTGGTGGCTGCACCCAGACAGGCAGTGGGTAGAGGTGGCTGGGCAGGTTGGAACTCACCTCCAGGTCACCATTGTACCCAGGCAGCTTAGGCCTTCCAGTTCTGGTGACCATGGAATTGGTTCCTTTTTGTGACTTTGAAAGTGGGAAGGACAGAGGCACAGAGCAAAGTAAAGAGAATGGACTGGCTTGGGGTGGCCTACGAGGACCCGTTCCCCTGATTGTCCTTTGAAACAGGCTCATTTACTTGCTGCCAATCATGTGTCTGTCACAGGGGACTGCAGGGTGCTGAGAGGGGGCCCAGCAGGGAAAAATCATCACCAAGTCAATGAGCAGGTCTCCTGTTGGATAGCTACTGAGAGGGGCACTCATTTTTTTAGTTTTAGTGAGACCCTCTGCTTTGATGAGGGTCAGGTTTTGGAAGTGCTGTGTGGAGTGAATCAGTGCTTGGTGGAAAAGGCAAGCTGAGAAATGTACGCCTGCTTGTTGAAATCCAAATGCATTACTCCAGGACCGAATTCAATAACGGAAGAGACTCCTACTCAAATAAGTAATTAGATTTTGAGGATGGAAATATAAATCTGGGTCTAAGTGAAGATAACCATGTTAGCTTTTATCTATAACACAATTTAAGTTTACTATTTAAAATAATATCAATTCATTGCTTTGTTGATATTTTTATCTTATTTTTCATATTTGGGCACACAATGTGATTTCACCACCACTGTCCACAAAACACGCTGAGGTGGCATGGGGGTCAGTAAGATGTCAACAAGTTTCAGACTCGGTTTCCAGTCCTGCTGCCTGACCTTGGGCAAGCCCATTCATCTTACCTCAGTTTCCCTTCAGGTAAAATGATGGGGCTGCACCGGGTAACCTATAATGTGTGGCCCAGTTCTAATATCTGAAGATGAACTATGCCACATGCAAGAAGCACCGGATGTATGTGAAGCGACACCTGCCTGTGTTTTGCCACAGAATAGACATAAAGAATAAAAATAAGCATAGATAAGGAATAGAGAAGTGATACTAAAATCCATTAATCTTAAAAGTTTGCACCTGCTGTGTCTATTTTTCTTTTAAAGAAAATTTGCTGTCAAATACTAGCATTATTAACTTCTTGATTTTCCACTGTGCCTGGCTTCAGTAATATGCTCTGCTTTGTATCAAAAGCCTAGAGGCGTGAAATGAATTATCGCTTGGAAAATTGGGAGATGGGTCTATTATTCTACTGATTATAAAAGTTATATAGTCTAATAGGGAAAATTTAGAAAATATAGAAAGATTTGAAAAAGTAAACAAAATCACCTATAACAGTATCAACCAGAGGACAGCAACATTAACGTACTTCTTTCTATACTTTTCTATGAGATATATAAAGGCAAATACAGAAATCTTAAAGTTGTAAAACTACAGATACAACAAGCACCCATATATCCACCATATAGATTTAACTGTTAATATAGATTACATTTATTGCAAGTCTTTTTTACTTTCTAAAGAATTAAAATATAGCATAGAATTGAGGTCCCCTTGATCCCCCAACCCGGGCTCATTTCAACAGCTGTAGTGATTTGAGTATATCTTTCTAGTCTATTTTTGGGGAACTTGTATATTATATACTGGCATTCATGAGTGATTTAGAAGATTTGTGTCTCTAGGAATGTGTATAAATGATATCATACTAAAAGCTTTATTTTGTAGCCCTGTGTTTTGATTAAACATTATATTTTTGAGAAATATTAATGCTGATCTATAGAGATCTAGTTTTTACTTACGTACTGAACAGTGTTTCACTGAATGAATGTTTTATTTGTCCATTCCCTGAGTAGTAGACATTTAAATTGTTTCTAATATTTTGCTATTATAATGGTTCATGTGATGAATATTCATATATATGTCTTCTAGGAATTCTCTTGAGTTTCTACCCAGAAGTGGAATCATTGGGTCATAAGATAGGCACAGTTTCAGTTAGTGTGTATATTTTGAATCAGTGGACTAGATTCTCTCTCTCTCTCCCTCTCTCTATATCTATATGTGTTTTTACATTACACTTTTTCAAGAAATATGTCATAATGACAATTCTCCTGTACCACTGACAATTGTTTATTTTTCAAACTCACAGCTAATATTATATACTGACAATTCTTTAAAAAACGTCATTTTTGAATAGTGAATATTATTCCATTTTATTGATGCAGCAAAATTTATTTAGCCACTAATTGTATGGTCTGGCACTGCTCAGGAGAATCCATGTGCTATCCAATACCATGGACCCACATGAGTATGTTTGCGTTCAAGGGAATCTCTGGCATCATGGAATTCAGGCTGACCAGCTTTGCCTCTTACAATCTGAGGGACGTTAGCAAGTTCCCTAACTTCTGGGAGCCTCAGAATTCCCACCCAGACTGGGGGACCGTAATAATATAGTCAGTTGCTAGGGCTGCTGAGAGTATTAAATGCAGGCATATCACCAATCGTCAACATTGTTCATCATGATTGGGGTTATTATTGAGAGCTGTT
The DNA here is from genome assembly GCF_027409185.1 of Cynocephalus volans. Taxonomy (NCBI): domain Eukaryota; kingdom Metazoa; phylum Chordata; class Mammalia; order Dermoptera; family Cynocephalidae; genus Cynocephalus; species Cynocephalus volans. The sequence goes on from NC_084460.1 coordinate 61,620,300, forward strand.
GAGAATTAGGTTTGCTTTCTAGGACTAGTTTTCTTCTGGGAGCCTTGGAGCTACAGGTGCTTTGTTTGGGGATATGTATGTAGTCTAGACCAAAGCTTTCAAGCTGCAAGGTACACATGCATCTCCTGGACTCTCACTGAAAGGCAGATTGTGATCAGTAGGTCTGGGGGCTGAGGGAGAACCTGCATTTTGAAGCATCTCCTGGTAACCTTCTGCTGCTTCTGGTCTGCGCAGCCAGGGTTTGTATCATGTATGCATCTTCCCAGGGGCTCGCTCACATCTGGGATGTTTTCTCCCATGTCTGTTGGGGGTGGCACGTGTGTGTGTGGAGGCTGTAGTTAGCTGAGGCCACAGGCAGTCCCTCTCTCCCCATGGGGTCTGGGGCTTTTCGGCTGTGCTATGGTTGCTGGGGAGTGCAGGTGCTTTTATTGTTGTCATGGTGATTATGGGGTTACCGAAGAAAAGAACTTCTGTTTTTTTTTTTTTTCTGTAATACTCCAAAGTCAATTAGTTTTTGCAACCAGGGACAAGAAGTGGAAATAAAAAAAAAACAAAAAAAAACCAAACTTGGCCTAATAAGATATGTCATCCTGTCCTGAGTTACTAACAGATATTCTGACTTAAACTGAATTCACTAAGCATTATGGTCTGATTGTCTGTGTCCCCCAAACTTCATTTGTTGAAGTCTAACCCCCAAGGTGCTGGTATCAGGAGGTGGGCCTTTGGGAGGTGATGTGGGTGGGCCCTTGTGGATGGGATTAGTGCCTTATACTAAGAGACCCTAGGGAGCTTGCTTCCTCTCTCTGCTCTCCACCACATGAGGACGTAAGCCAGAGACTGACAGTCTGTAATCTGGAAGGGGGCCTTCACCAGAACCTGGCCAAGCTGGCGCCTTGATCTCTGGCTTCTAGGCTCTAGAACTGCGAGCAAATAAACTTCTGTTGTTTATAAGCCACCCCAGTTTGTGGTGTTTTGTTATAGCAGCCTGAACAGACTCAGACACTCAGTAGACATTATGATATTATTTAATAACCTGAAGGTGTTTTTGACTACTTATTAAAAATAAAAGAACAAGTGTAACTTAGGAATCTTGGATAAAGGCTGAAGATTGTGCCTGCTGGATGTGACAATACCCGCATGAGGAATAAGACATTCAGTGTGCTGGAGAATCAAGTCCTGCCGCCCACATGTGCTGGAGGTGGGGGAAGGGAGGGGACCTGGCTGCCTCACTTCCTCTCCCTTCTCCCTCCCGCCCCAGAAGGACCCCAACGCAAAATAACTTAGCCCCAAATTGCTGTGTGCTCCCCAGTTGTCTAGATGCACCGAGGTGAAAAGTGAGTCCCTGTCCCCACTCCTTCATCTTGTGTTCCACTTTCACCTGGAGATCTAGGTGGCCGGAAGACCCTGGGCACAGCCTGGGCCCCTCCCTGGTGACCTGCCTCTAGCCTACCCTGCTCCTTCTGGACCCGGTTCCTGAGCTGTTTCTCCCCATTGTCGCAGCCCACACCACACACCCGCAGAGGAGAGGGCAGGGTTGCCTGAGGTCTGGGCCCTGTCCTGTGCCACCTCAAGATCATCACGCTCATCCTGAGTGCAGGTTCCTTTCCCCTGAGGCCCGACCCCTGCCTCTCCTCCTAATTCACCAACCTCAGATCGCCTGATCACCTCCTGACATGCTCCCAGGAGATCCCAGTATGTAGGCCCCGATCCTTCCGAAGCTGGCTGTGGAACTCCTAGACCCCTCAGCCCCAGGATTCCACTCCCCACTGCCTATAGCCAGCTCTCCAGCCTCACTGCCGTGTCCTCCAGAGCTCCCAAAGCTTCTCCAACCTGCCACCCCCCCAAATCCCCTGGCTTCTGAGCCAGGCCCGGCTGCTCCTCGAGCTCCTCCGTCACTGGCCCCTTCCGCTCACTGCTGCGTCACCCTGCAGATGCCCCTTCATCAGTGCTCGGGACCTGCTCAGCTCCCATGTGGGGATCACTGAGCATGGCTCGGGAAATCAAACCTCCACTGTGCAGGGTGCATCCCCCGTGATTTACTGGCCTCCAGATGCAGAGAGGCTGCTGCACTCCAGGTGTCTGTGGCCATGTCCTCATGTCCTTCATCTCCTCAGGACCCTCCTCAGCTCCCATCCCCCTCGCTCTCGGTGGGTAACGCTGCCTCCTTCTTCAGTGTGTTAAGTGAGGACACCAGGAGCTCGCCTTCAGCTCTGGCCCTCTCCCCTCCCGCTTCTCCATGGCCACACTTGGCTTCACCCCTGCACCCTCTGAGAGGACGAGGATCCTGCCATCTCCACTCAAAACCACGTTTCTTGTGTCTTGGCCCCAGCCCCTGATGTATGACTGTGTGTTTAGCATCTGTCCCCTCCCCTCACAGACTACAAGCTCCAAAAGACCAAGGATCATGATTTTGTATCTAAGGCTTACTCTTATTCCAGAATTTCCTATTCTCATTCCATGCCCAGGTGGCCCTCAATGAACATATGCTCAGGGAATGCATCAGATGAGGACTATTGCCTCTTAACAACAACATTGCTAAATCTGACACCTTCTTCTTGCTGGCTCGTATACTAGCTAGTGTCATTGGGGTGTGCCACGAGCGATCTAGACCCAATGTGTTTAAAGTTGAAGCCGTCGTCTTCTTCCTGAGATTGGTTGAGTACAGGTCTCCCATGGTCTGTCTGCCCAACCTGGAAGTCTGAGTGGTTACCGATGTGTTGTGGTTGAGTGAGCATCACCCCCACTCAGTCACATTCCACATCCCACAAGTTATGTCCACTCTGTGCCTGTCCCTAGGACTCAGCAATGGGGTCCAGGCAAGACTGGTTTGGCAGATGCTGGTTCCCAGATACCTGCTTCATGGATCCAACACTTGGGCATGGGCTGCTTTGTTTCAGTAACAGAGCCTCAGGCAAAAGCCAGGTCAGGTGCCCACCCTGCCCCCACATCTCAGGTTGCTTTGACAGATAGGTAAAGGTGGTGGGTGGATTCCACCTCCATCTGGGAGTCCAGGTTTCCTTATTGCCAGCAATAATTTGGCAACTAAAAACTCCAAGCTTGCTGTGTAATTTGTATTGTAATAATAACCTGTTCTAGACACTGCTGCAAAGTAAGAAACAACAATTCTACAAATTAACAGAAAATAATGATGACAAAAGCTGTCTACAGAACATTACACAAAAATTTTGTGTGTAATATTAGAAAAAAGTTGTCTGCAAAAGGATCTACCATGTTCAAATGATAAGATGTCAGAAGTGGGAGCATAAGTCTTTGGGAAGTGAAGCCTTTTCCCTCATCCTTAATGCTCTTAGTGAGGGATGTCCAGGGTACTAAAGCAGACAAACAAATAACTCACTGCCCCCAAATTTAAACCTAATATCAGGAGAGAATGGGAGAGGAAATCCTGGACTCCGTCCTGGATTGTTATCGTAACGGATTTTAGAAATATGAAAAACAATATTTTATTCCTGACCAAGTTGGTAAGCTCATTCCCCCAATTTAATGAAAATCAAATAAAGCCGCTAACAGCACCATTAATCAAGTCCAGAAAAATGGACGGGGTTTGGGGAAGCCGCTTCAGAGCTTGGGCGTGGAACTCCATTGGAGCAGCCCATCGTCAACGTGCAGAGGGAGCGTGCTGTGAATAATGCAGGGCAGGTGGCATCGCCCAGGCCAACACCTCTGCTTTTGTTTTCTAAACACTCACATAATTGTTGCCCCTCAGCCAGGGGCTCCCACCAGAGCTTGTTTTGTGTCTGAGCTCATGAGACAGCGAATCAAGGACAGGTGCTCATTGTGGCAGGGACACTCTCCTCTTCACCTGAGAACTGTCCCGTATTCCCCAGGGAGTGTGCTGCACCCAGAATCCAGAGGGCGGGTTTACTGCGGGTCCCTCTCCTTATGCAGCAAGGTTTCCACAAAGTCCAAGCAAAGTTGTTGGGAGGTGGGAAGTCCCAAAAGATTATCAGATCAGCTGCAAGCTCCTTCAATCTGCAGGACCAGGAGAGCACCGCGTGAGGCAATGCCCCCCTAACCCAAGCCCGAATGCAAGCCTTCATGCCAGGTGTCACGGCATGAGGCACAGGTGGCAGTGGAGGGTGGCTGCCTGGATGGGGGCAGCAGTCGGACACTGGGCATCTGACAGTGGCCACTGAAGGCCTTTGGACAGCATTGTGGCTACAGTGCTCCTTTCTTTGGGCAGTTCTCTGCACTGACAGCCACATCTCCCTTGGCATGGACAAGGGGATGGTATTTACTTTGAAACCAGACCACTCTGTTCCCCCAAGCTCTCCTGCCACCACCCCTTGTGACTTCATTTACATCCTTGTTATCAACCCCATAGAACAACACTGCACAGAGGACTTAAACCTCAAGTACAGTTTGAGCTGACTTGACTCATCCTTCAGGACTCAGTTTCATGCCACCTCTTCTGGACTGCCTTCGTGACCTCCTGTGGCCAGGTTAGGTGCTCTGGCTGTGGCTGCCTCAGCTCCACACACCCACCCTCTGAAACACTTGGCATGGCAGCCTTGAAAGCGTTTGTTGAATCATTTGTCTTCCTCCCACACCAAAGTCTCCGCAAGGTCAGTGACCTCTTCTAGCCACTCAACCGTGGAAGGGCTACCCATTGCGATCCCCCCACTTCGTTCTCCCCTGTGTTGCTATAGGAATTGGGGTCTGAGGCACAGGGGTCAGTTGCTCACCCTTGTGCTTGTCACAGGCACTCTGGCAGGCCAGGCCAGGCCAGCCAACCAGAGCCTTACTCACATGGGGCCTGGGCCAGCGTCTTGGCCACCTGAATGGGAAGGACTTTAGAACCAAGAGCTGGTCAATGACACCGGGCAGTCAAGTCTCCGGGACCCTGGGGAGGTGACTCTTAAATACAGAAGAGGGGCTCAATTGCTGCCGTTGGCCTCTGGGGATGCCCTGGGTGGAATGGGCTCACCCTGGTGGAGGAGAACACTGAGGCGTTGGGCTGCGCCTGGGTCTGTGGCTGACTGGAACATGCAGGTGCATCTGAGGGTGGGCACATGCAGGCTTTGCATCTATCCCACGGCCCCTTGCTAAGGAGCTGTCCGAGACTGTTCGAGAGGGGTTCTACCTCTGCTCTGTTCCAATGATTTATTTGTCTGTCTTTATGACAATACCACACTGTCTTACAATTACTGCAGCTATATAGTAAATCTTAAAGTCAGGGAGTGTTGGTCCTCTGACTCTGTCTTTTTCAAAGTTGTTTTAGATATTCCAGGTCCTTTGCATTTACATATAAATTTTAGAATCATTTTGTCAATATGTACAAAAACACCTGCTGGGATTTTGATTGGGTTTATATTGAATCTGTAGATGAATTCGGCAAGAATTGACATCTTAACAGTGTTGAGCCTTCTGACCCATGTACCTGCTATATGTCCCCTTTAATTTCTCTCAACAGTGTTTTTTAAAAATTTCTTTAAATTTTTATATTTTACTTTATTTTTAATTGAAAATAACTGATTATACATATCTGTGGGGTTCTGTGTTGAATATCAATACCTGTGTGCAATATGTGATGCTCAAATTAGAATAATTAGTATATTTGCCATTACACAATGTAATCATCTTTTGTGGCCCTTTACCAATTTCTCTCAATAGTGTTTTGCAATTTTCAAATCTTTTGTTAGCTTTATCCCCAAGTGTCTCATATTTCATAATGCAATTTTTAAAAGTATTTTTAAAATTTTAGTTTACAATTTTTTTATTGTTAGTATATAGAAATTGGTTTTTTGTATATCACTTTTGTGACCTGCAAACTTGTTAGTTCTACTCTTACTTTAAAAAACGATTTCCATTAGATTTTCTACATAGATGATCATGGCATTTGTGAACAAAGATAGTTTTACTTACTCAATTCCAATCTGAGTACCTTTTATTTCTTTTTCTTGCTTTCTTGCACTGACTGGGTCCTCCAGTGCAATGCTGAATAGAAGTGGTGAGCAAGCAACACCCTTGCTTGTTCCTGATCTTAGTCTTTCACCATCAAGGAGGATGTTTTTGAGGGTTTTTTTGCCAGTGCCCTTTATCAGGTTGAAGAAGCTCCCTTCTATTCACAATTCTCTGAGTGTTTTTATGAAGAATGGATGTCAAATTTTTTCAAATGCTTTTTCTGCATCTATTAAGATAAAAATTTGGTTTTTGTGTTTTAGTTTGTTGATATGAAGATTACATTGGTTGACTTTGAAGTGTTATACCAATCTTGCATTATTGGGATCAACCCCACTTGGCCACAATTTACTGTTCTTCTATATATTGCTGGATTTGATTTACTAAAATTTTGTTAAGAATTTTGGGCCGGCCCGTGGCTCACTCGGGAGAGTGCGGTGCTGATAACACCAAGGCGCCGGGTTCGGATCCCATATACGGATGGCCGGTTCACTCACTGGCTGAGCGTGGTGCTCACACCACCAAGTCAAGGGTTAAGATCCCCTTACCGGTCATCTTTTAAAAAAAAAAAAAAAAAAAAAAAGAATTTTTACAACTATGTTCACAAGGGATATTCATCTATAGTTTTATTTCCTTGTAATGTCTTTCTGGTTTTGTTATCAGGGTAATGGTGGCTTTATACAATCAGTTGGGAAGTATATGTTCCTTTTCTGTTTTCTAGAATTATTTATTTTGCAGAGTTGATGTTATTTCTTCCATGACTGGTTGATAGAATTATTGAATTTGTCTGGTCCTGAAGTTTTCTTCTGTGGAAAAGTTTTAACTGCAATTCTGTTTTCTTAATAGATATAGGGATAAATAGGTTATCTATTTCTTTTTGAGTGAGCTTTGGTCATTTGTTTCTTTCAATAAACTTGCCCATTTTATCTAAGTTTTCAAATGAATTGACATAGATTTGTTCATAATTATGTTAGCTTCTTAGGGTATTCATAACAAATTACCATAAACTGAGTGGCATAAAGCAACAGAAATTTAATGTCTTTCATTTGTGGAGGCTAGAAGTCCAAAACCAAGTATCATCAGGCTTGGCTCCTTCTAGAGGCTCTGAGAGGGAATCTGTCCCATGCCTCGCTCCTAGCTTCTGGTGATTGGCAGGAATCCTTGGCATTCCTTGGCTCTTAGATGCTTCACTCCAATCTCTGCCTGTATCTTCATGCAACATTCTCTCTGTGTGTCTCTCTGTGTCCAAATTTTCCTCTCATATAAGGACACCAGTCATTAGATTTAGGGTCCACCCCAATTCAGTATGACCTCCTCTTAACTAGATTACATCTTCAAAAACCCTGTATCCAAATAAGGTCATATTTGTAGGTTCCAGGTAGACATGATTTTTTTTGGGAATACTATTTAACTAATGCAATAATATTCCCTTGTCATCCTTTTAATATCTGCAATAATGTCACTTCTCTCATTCATGATTTTAATAGTTTGTGACCTTTCTCTATTTCTCTGTTTTTCTGATCAGTCTGGCTACAGGTTTAACAATATCTTTAATCTTTCTAAGGAACATCTTTTTGGTTTCATTGATTTATTTATACATATATATATTTCTGTTTTCTGTGTTTCTATTTCTATTATTTCGTTTCTTCTACTTACTTTGGGTTTAATTTTTTCTTGTTTTCTGATATCTGAAGGTGGAAGCTGACTTTATTGATTTGAGATCTTTCTTCTTTTCTAATATAGGTATCTAGTGCTATAAATATACTCTTAGTACTCCTTTAGTGGCGTCTTACAAATTTTGATATGTTGTTTTCATTTTCATCCAGTTCAGAATAATTTCTAATTTAACTTTTGATTTCTTTGTTTCAAGTGTTATTTAGAAGTATGTTACTTAGTTTTCAGATATTTGAGAATTCTTCAGATATCTTTCTGTTATTGATTTCTAAGATAATTCCTTTGTGATCAGAGAACAGACTTTGCATCCTTGAATCCTCTTAAATTTATACATATTTTGTTTTATGGTCCAGAATATGGTTTATCTAAGTAAATGTTCTGAGCATACTGGAAAAGAATGTGCATTTGCTTTTGTCGCATGAAGCGTTTGTTCTATAAATATCTTTTGGGTCAGGTTGGTTGATAGTGTGGTTCAAATCTCATATTCTTAGTGAATTTCTGTCTAAATATTCTATCAATTATTAAAAAGGAGGTATTGAAATCTAGAACTATAATTGTAGATTTACCTATTGTTCCTTGGAGTTCTATTTGTTTTTTATTTATGTAATTTGAATCTCTGCTATGAAGGGCATAAATGGGTAAGGTTTTTATGTCCTTGTGATGAAATGACCACATTATTATCATGAAGTAAGCTTTCTGGCCCATGGTAATATTTTTCTGCCCCGAGACCTTATTTTATCTGATGGTAATATGGCCACTCCAGCTTTCTTTTGCTTAGTGTCTTCAGCATGGCTATCTTCTCTCCATCTTTTTGCTTTTATCTTATTTGTGTCTTTATTTAAAGTGTATTTCTTACAGGCAGCATATAGCTAATGTTAAAAGAAGAACTTTAAACAAATTACATTTAACAAAGTTTAATTGAGCAAGAAAAAAAAAAGATTCACAACCTCTAGAATCAGAACAGATTCAGAGGGACTTTGTGGCTTTGTGGTCGGTTAAGATTTATAGAAAGAAAAGGAAAGGGAGGTACAGAAAACAGAAGGGAGGTACGGAAACAGCTGGATTAGTTACAGCTTGGCATGTGCCTTGTTTGAACATGGCTTGAACAGCTGGCCACCTGTGAGTGGTTGCAGTATGGCTGCTGTGACTGGCTGAATCTCAGCTATTGTCACAAGCACACTTCTAAGTTAGGCTTTCAATTTATTTGCTTACTAAGTTAGGTTGTGGTTCTATGTAAGAAATCAAGACCATGAGTATGGATGCTTTCTCAGGCCAAATTTTAGTCTGATTTAACATTGGGTATTGCTTTTTTATCCAATCTGATTATATTTACCATTTAATTGGGAGTATTTGGTTCATTTATATACATATATTTTTGAATATAAATTTATTTTTTAATTATAGAAATTGTAATTGTACAAAGCAAAATGCAATATTACAATAATTTGGTAAATTTAGATGAAGCGAAAATATCATCTGTAATCCCAGCACACTGATATAACAGTGACCGTTTTTTGGGTGTCAGCATCTTCTCGCATATGCATATTCTGACAGAGCCTTAACAGCCCATTATGTTTAATTTTGTGCTTTTTAAAAAGTTTAGTAGTATAGAAATGTATTATGATGAACTCTTGAAAACAAAAATGTTCTTAACTATTGAAAGAAAGTGAGCCGGGATGCCGGGTACCGTTCAAGCTTTATTAAAAGAAAAAATCTGCCAGGCTGTGCTCAAAGTGGGGAACGACCTGGCACATCCCTGAAAATGGGAGATAGCACCAGGTGTGGGGGTGGTAGACCTTATATAGTGTGCCAAGGGCTCGGTGATACCATCAAGGAGGGTCATTATACTAATGTGGATCAGGGTGGAAAACTGGGTCCTTGTGGAGGCAAAAGCAGTTTCTATTTAAGTCAGGAGGGAAAGGTGGAGGGAAGGGGAGGAGGTGGGTGGCACCATTTTGTACTTGCGCTTGTCTAAAGTGGCGCTGGTTATGCTGCAGCTCTATTAACTATCTGATTTAGAAAATTCAAAACCGTCATAAGAGATGCAGAAAAGAAATAAAGAAAGGAAAAAAACTTAGATTATAATGAGAAATGATTTCAATTTCCCCTAACAAAGTCTGCCAAGGAAAATGAGTGATAGTTACATATTTAACAAGTTGCGCAATATATATAAAGATTATTATACCCTAAAAGAATTATGTAAAGTTAATGTTTGACTAAGATACATCAATGGTGCTTTGTAGACTGCTTATTAATCATTTTCTTTATTCTTTAAATTAAATCAACAAAATTTGCAGATCTTTATCTGGACTGACCAAGAAAACAAGAGAGAAGACAGAAATCAATAAAAGCAGAAATACAGCAGGGGCATCGTTGCTTCTTCCATTACACTGGAGTGGGCTTGGAGGAGAGAGACGTCCTCTTCTTTTTCTGGTCTCCACTGGTGATTCTCCTCGTGTCACTACAGTCTGCAGGCTGCCTGCACTGTAGCTGTGGCGACTGCTGTGGCGTTGAGCCACTTTCATGGCAGCTGTGGTTGTGGCGGTGGCTGTGGTGGGCCACCTGTGAGGAAAAAGCTGTGTTTCCGAGTGCTCCTTGCCAGCTTCCCGGCGGAACGGGCTGCCTTCTGCCTTAGGAGCCCAGGCACGCTCTGTTTCTTGCCTGTGTGATCCCGGTTGGGAGTGGAGGGGGCTGGCCCTCAGCTCTATTTATATTTAATGTGATTATTGATATTAGTAGGTTTAAATCCATTATCCTGCTATTTGTTTTCTGTTGGTCCCACTCATCCTTTGGTCTCTTTTTCCTCTTTCTCTGCTTTCTTTGGGATTAATTAAATACTTAAAACAATGATTTTGTGTTATTTATTTTGTTGTCTTTGTTTTATGTTTATGGTTGCTCTAAGTATATATCTGTCACTTATCATGGCCTAAACTTTATCCCGGAAGCCTCAGAGTCTGTGCCTCCTGAAATTTTGTGCCCTAGGTGCCTCTCATGCCTTGCCCTAGGCCTGGCTCTTGTTGTATGTCCTTATCTGCTAATTCTAATATTGGTTTCAGTTGAGGGTTAGTTTTGATAGATCGCTTTATCTCTTCACTGTCAGTTCTATTTTCTTGCTTCTTTGCATATGAAGATAGATGTGAGTTTTGACTTTTGATGCTAGACATTAAGGGTTTTACATTGCTGGGAGCTGGATATTTTTGAATTCCTAGGAGTATTGTTGAGCTCTGTTTTGAGACGTAGTTAAGTACTTGGAGACAGTTTTATCCTCCTGGATCTTGCTGTTAAGACTTATTAGGAGTATTGCTCATTCTAGGTCTAGTATTGACCAGTTACTAAAGGCCGTGAATCTTAAGGTTTTTGGTATGGTTGGTTTTTACAGTGGTTCTTTCCTAGGCCTTGTTTCCTCAGCAGCATGCATGGATTATTTTCAGCTGAAGACTTGAGGCAGATCCCCTGAAGTTATGAGGAGTTTTTCTTCTCAGCAGCTCTCTCATGCTCTGTTCTGTGGACTCGAGGGGTCTTGGTCTTCCTGGACTCTCAGCTCCATATCCTCAACTTAGGGAGTCTGCCAGGTTCCTCCCGAATTTACCCTCCCTGTGTTTTGTCCTGGAAACTCTCTCAGGACAACAAACTGGAGCAATTTTAGGGCTTGCCTCATTTTCCCTCCATCTTTCAGGGATCATTATCTTTCATTGCCTAAGGACAGTGTCTTGCAAATCTTAGTTTCATTTGTTTTGTCAGTGATTGTTGTTTTGTTTTGAGTGAGAGAGTAAATGCAGTTCTTATCTTCGCTGTAAGTAGAAGTCGGTCCTGTCTGCTTTACAGCCCTGTTTTAAGCATCCATACAGCTTGCAGGGACTGCATGGAGAAATTAAAATTCATACTCTCTTCAGTTTGTCCCATCAGAAATACGCTGTCATCTTCAAAAACCCTTTAAACTCTGATTTTGTTACTTGAAAGTCAGAACATCATTCTTCCATTGAGATTTTAAATGTTCTTTCACCTTTAGTACAATTAATTTGTCTATGAGTCATTGCAGATTCCAACTAGTGGTTTCACCACACATGAATAAAAATGACCACTTTTGTAAATGTTTTATTTATAAACTATAAATGCATTGTACCGTGCACTTCTAGTATACACACACACACACCATACGTCACATTTAGAAATTTTGAAAAATAGAATGAAAAATGGGTAGAGTTTTGAATAGGACAGACTTGGCTTTTTTGAATTCAGCTATGTAAACCAAGCTTTACTTTCCTCTTAACCCGTATTTTGTAAGCATTAAATGCTGTCTTTGAAGTCCTAGAATACTTAGTAGGTGTTGACAGCCCTCCTCACCCGACCCCTCCCATCCTCACTGGAAGCCACCTCTTCTCCTCCATTTTATATAATTTCTTTCGGCTGAAGTAAGCCACAAGCAATTGGGAAATCAGTTTTTTTTTTCCCTGAAATACATCGAAATCCTTTTATGGGGTGAGCATTGAGTGGGTAGACTAACAGCATCTTGTAGTCAGTTTTTTGGGCAGTGTTTTGCCATGTGGAGTTGTTCAGTTTCAGGGAACACCCTTCCCCCAGGGGTGGATCTGAATCCCCAGCACGTTTATGGCGTCCTGGCTCCTCGGGGGCGCACAGTCCTGGAGGGGATCAGGAGATGGGGCAGCTCTAGCTCCCTGTAGAGTGAGAGGGAGGGCTGAGCGGGCAGAACTTGGGCAGGGGTGGGGTGGGGGTGCTGGGGTGGGTGGGTGTGAGGTGAGGGGAGTGACTTGCTGGGGCTCGAGCTCAGGTCCCCTGGTTCCTGATGCTCTGCTTGTTTCTATGCCGTCAGAGTTCTGCCTTCGTGGAAATGTGTTTTGCACAAATGACAGGAATTATTTGAATCATTGGGGGTTCATTTGAGCTGTGACTCAAGTAGTGGGGGACACAAAAATCCTTTCATCACAGTCTTAACTCTGTTGGCGGCAACAAAGAGGATGAACAGAATCGCCTGGTTGTGTCCATTCTCTTCTCAGGTGCAAGACAAAGGCTGCCACGTTAAACTACGTCCTCTGTCCCTGTTGCTATGAATTCATAGATCAATACCTCCTTTCCCCAAGATGCTGTGCCCATCATTGGAAAAAACACACATTTCTCTACTAATGAACACTTGAAAGCCGGAGTACTAGAAAGAAGAATTTTAAAATCTCGTGGTCCTTCTTAACAAAGACAATCACTGTTAACATTTTGGAATGCTTTTTTCCATTTTTTTAAAAAAAAAATTCAGGTATGATTTTTTGCTTTCTCATCTTTTTTTTACGTAGTTGTGACCATACTCCATATGCAACTTCATATTCTTCAGTCTTCATGCTACATTATAACAGAAGTTTCCTCTCCCATGTTTATTATAAATTCTTTATACAAGTAATTTTAGTGGCTGCAGAACATCCTATTCAGGTAATGTGCTAGGGGACTTAACCAGTTAGAAGTATAACTTTTCCTATTACTGAATTCTAGAACTGGAGGTTTAAAATGTTTGATAACATATTGTTTCCAACATCAAAATAATACATGAACACTGTAAAAATGTGCAAGAAAAGCAATCAAAAGCCCAAGAGAATAGAAAATAAGAAGCAAATTTCTGCACCCAGCACTTCAGCACCTCTTGCCTCTTACCCTCTTCAAACCATTTATAGTGTTTGTTTTTCTGGAAATTGCCTCTCTAACTGTAAATAAGAGTTGTCAAACATTCTAAACCCTTTTTATAGTAATTTTAGTCCTAGAATTCAGTAACGGCAAAAGTCATATGTCCAGCTGGCTAAGTACCAAATAAATCGCACGAACAGGTATTATGCCACCACTAAATTATTTTTATAAATATTTTGTAATAAACATGAAATCAAGTATGCCTCTGTTCTTGATTTATCGACTTAAAAGCATGTATTCCATCCCCAGTATTAATCTGAGGAATGTAGCTCATTTAAAGCATCCAGTACCTCTTCTCGCCTTCTCCTGCACTCAATTTTTGGACATGCACCACTGCCTCACATTGCCAAGATGCGACGTTTGCGTTTGTCAAGCTTTTAGTGACGGTTACTCCTGACCTGAGATGGTTTGGAGGGAGCAGTGACCAGGGCAGGGAAGGACTCGCCAGTACAACACCTGAAGGGAAGATGGGGGCGGAAGAACCCACCCTGCTGCATGATCATGTCCCATGAGAGGTGCTTGCCCAGCACCATGGGCCCAATCACAAGAGGGCACAAGTTATAGGAGCATTTGCATGACTCCCACTGCCCAACATCTGGAAGTCTCACGCTCCACTTGGCGGCCACTGGGGTAAGGAGGACATTTGCAGGGGCTGTCCTTCCTCCTCCTGCCCTCCCCACCAGTGCTGGAAAGCACGGGCTCCTCCTTCTGCTCTTTCTCAGGGGCTGTGCGGATGGTCATGAATGGGGGCTCTGGTATGGCCGCTCCCAGGGGAGGGGGGCAGGGAGAGTAGGAGCGGGGGCCCACCCCACTGATGACCCCTGTGGTCCAGGAGAACTCCAGCACTGACTCTGCCACAGGCTGTTGGGTGCCTCTTGCGGGGAGGCTAAGTGGCTTGGATCTTCACGTTCTGGTCTGGAAATTGGTGGAATAATACCTCCCTCTCAGAGCATACTTGAGGGGATGTGTGTGGGATGTGTCCCTGGTGAAGCCTGGTGTTATAGACTGCATGTGTGTCCCCCCCCCACATTTGTATATTGAAGCCCTAACCCCCAATGTGAGGGTATTTGCAGGTGGGACCTTTGGGAGGTCATTAGGTCATGAGGGTGGAACTCATAAATGAGATTAGTGCCCTTACAAGAAGAGACATGAGAGGGATGATATTTCTTTCTCTCTCCCCTATATCATGTGAGGACACAGTAAGACAGCAGCTGTCTGCAAGCCGGGAAGACAGCCCTCACCAGGAACCAGGTCTGCCCACAGCTTGGACTTCCAGCCTCCACACTGAAAAATAAATGTCTGCTGTTTATAAGCCACCCAGTTGATGGCATTTTGTTATGGCAGCCCAAGTTGGCAGACATATGGCAAAAAGTGGGGGCTGAAAGCTTGAGCAGAATCCTGACCTTTGCCAGCCTTGGGTCCCCAGGCCTGCAGGCATCCACACCTCCTCCTTTGCATCCTTACTGAGGTCTGTTTCTCCACATTGCAATGACCAAAATAGACAAAAATCTCCGCCCTCAGGGAGCTGCCAGCAGGACATGAGCAAAATTAGCGCCATCAGTTGTGTGGGGTGTTAGAAGGTGGTGAGTGTGACGGAGACAAATTCATCAGGGAAGGGCTGGGATGCAGGGGGTGGGCCCAGCCCCATTAGGCTGGATCCTGCCTGTCCTGGCTCGGGTGTCAGTGCTGGGCTCTGGCCTCCCTGGTTGCCCTACAGTCCCTCCTTCCTACGTCTGAACCTCTTCCAGTATTTCCTTGCTCCCGATCCCTGCACATGGATGCTCGTGGTGGTATCCTGGGGGAGGGGTGAGCAATAGTGGCAATGACAGGAAAGGAAGAGTTTTCAGGGCTTTCCTCAGGTGCTGCCGGGCAGGGACGGAGGTGGGGGTAGACAGAGAGGACAGCATGGGCATGAAGCTGTTCTGGTGTCCCTCAGCCTCTAGGAGGGTCCTCCTGCCTGGGTTCCTGCCAAGAGCATCAGACAGAAGGAGCCCCTGAGCAGGTGAGAGCCTGTGTTGCATGAGACAGGTCATCATCATTCGCATGGGGAGAGACTGCGGGGGGGTGGGGGGAGAGACCGCGGGGGTGGGGGGAGGGCGGTCTCAAGGTAGGGGCTCTGGGAGCGTGCCAAGGAGGAGGTGGGCTCAAGCTTCCCTGGCAGGTGAGGAAATCAGATAGGGCTTCAGCCGGGGAAGAGGAGAGAAGCCCTTCCAGAGAGGAGGCTGCCCTGTGCAAGCTCGGGATGGGGATCGGGCACCAACAGGGAAAGGCATGGAGCCCTGTGGCCACGCCGCTGGCCTGAATGCCGGGCTGCACAGACGCCGAGTGGGCCAGGGCGTGTGGGATGATAGGAGAAGAGAAGAGAGTTCTTTCCAGGACAGCTGGGGATGTCTTTTCATTATTCTTTTGCTCAAAAATAGAATTATCTTTGGAAATCAAATTTGACAGGCAGCCTAGGCGTTTTGCCTGGGCTGTCTGGAGGAACTAGCTTCCTCGCCTACAGATACTCTTTTTCCCTTCCAAGGAAGAGGGAGGTAGCTTTCTGCTGGTTTAACAGAAAGTGGGAGGGAGGGGGGAGAAGTACAAGTTGATGGGTTTGGAAGGGTGAGACAGGGAAGGGTGGGGCAGAGGAAGCCAGAAAAAAAGCCAAAGGGCAGCCCAAAGCCAGCGCATCCCCAGTTAGATGTGCAGAATCCACACTGCTGGAGGGAGCGTGCTTCCCAGGACGGCACTCACAGCACCTGGACTCTGCTCCTTCCCCTGGGCAGGTGAGGGTGGTGGGGCAGGGCTTGTGGACCCCTGGTCCCCTGGGATGCAGCCCCACAGCATGGTCCTCTAGCTGACAAGACATCTGGCCCACGTGTCTGATTCTCAGTGGGAACAGACACCTGCTGCTGTGAAGAACAGAAGAGAATTTATTGTGCAATCCAGCGGGGAAAGGAAAGGGCAGCATGGAGGAGACGCAGCGGGGGGGCATGGGGTGGAGGGGAGGGTGCTCAGAGATGATAAGAGAGGGGCCAGCAAGCCAGGGAGCAGGGCCCAGGCCTGACTGGCCGCTGCCATCCTCGTTTCCCCATCTGGAAGCGTGGGTGGTGTGGCCCTTGGTGTCCTCTGCAGCTCTCTGCCCCTCTTCCTCTACTGCTCTCCACCCCATGCAGCAGCCTGGCCCTGTCTGCTCTTCCTCCAGTGTTGAGTCACATTGCGTCCTGTCTACCTGAGTCCCCCTATTACCTGGCAGAGGGCCTGGCCCATGCAGTACACCTGATATGTGCCTGGTGAATGGATGATTGTATCAACACAACAATTAAAAGCCTTTAGGGAAAACTTTATAAAAGGCAAGAAAGGGATTTTTTTTACACATGGAGAATTGAACATAGGCAGTGTCCTGTCTCCTATCAAAATTTCACTTAAATGACAGTAAAGGAGTAAAAAGGGAATCAACTCATGAGGACAAAGAGAGCCAGGGAGGACATAACATTAGACAAGAGATCTTTAGAAAATTCTGGAAACCTGAAAGTGGATGGATAAATAGTAAATGACTTTGTAAATCTGAGGAAGTTGAAAGTGAATTATTTGTTAATTGGTACAAAACCTTGGAAGGCTCGAGAATCGAAGGTAGCAGTTGCCCAGAGGAGGGGAACTGGGGTGGGACTGGAAACGAGAAATGAATAAAAGTTCTCAAGGAAAACCCACCCAGGTTCAAGCCCTGAAAGTGGGCCCTCCTTGATTGGCTCTGTGCCTCTCCTGCCCCTGAAGTAACAGACTGTGATTTATGTGCACTGTGAAGGCTCAGAAGAAAGGCAGCGCGTGGTGAAGCCCTCAGAATCTGGTGAAGCCCGTGCTGCAGAAGCCAGACTCCAGTCGTCAAGCCTGGCTGCAGCCCTCTCATCAGCATGTGGCTAAGGGACTGCACCGTCCCCACTGTGATGGGAACTGCCTTCCCTTCACCCCCCCCAGCAATGTGGCCCCAGGGTCAGCCATGTAGGAGGTCAACAGAAACCTTAAGGTGAGAGCCCAGTGGTCGCTCTGTGGCAGGTGACGCTCCTGCCTTTGCAGTGTCAGTGGGCACTGAAGCAGCTGCTGGCTCCAGTGTGCACCTTCCCCTGATGGCAGATGGCTTTGTCACGATGTGTTAGACACAAGCAGGACCACTCGCCTTTTTCCTCGGGCATGCAGCTAATTGCCAGAGTGTTTCGGCCGTTTCAGCCGTCGCTGCAAAGCACTAAGCTGATTATGGTAAAGTGCAGAACATGAATGTTCTCACGGAATTGTCAGTAGAGATAAGCGTTTGCTGAGACTGAGTGTGCAGTGAACTCAGCATTCTCTCTTGGCCTCATTTATCATGGCCCTGGCCCAAGGAGCCTGTTGACCTCTGCCAAACAGAACCTTGGTCTGTGTGCACTAGGTGCTACCCCGGCAGCTGTGGCTGGCACCTGCCTCTCCAAGCATCACCTCGGTAACAAAAGGTGGGCGATGTGGGGCTGGCAGAAGGAAGAACATCTGGCCCTAGAGATGTTGATCTCACAGGACCTCCAAAGTTCACCCAGCTGCCACCTGTTCTGGAAGGCTCAGAGAGGTGAAATAGCTCTCTCAAAGTGCCCCACCAGCACACAAACCTGGTGTCAGTGATCCCCGGGCCCCAGGAGGGGCTCAGAAAACCATGCATTGGAGAATAGCTGTCTGGTCCAAGTCCCATAAGGAGGCTGCGGTGGGCTCCAGGCTGACAACCAGACCCTAGCCACTGGCTTCTAGCAGGGGCTTTCTGCACACCCCATGTGACCCCATGATGGCCTTGGGACCTGACAGCACCTTGAGGATCTCTTAGGTGCTGGCAGTGGATTGCGTAGCTTACTGAAAGCCACCTCTGTCCTTCGTGGTGCATGTTGGCAGCCTGGGAGTCATCCTTGCTGCTCTCTTCTCTCATTCCCTGTATTGGCAAATGTATCCAGGAGTGCGCCTCTCCTCCCATCTCCCCTACTTGCCTCTTGTCCTAGTGTCTGATGTCTCTTGCCTGGGTGACCACTGGGTCAGTGCCCTAGAATTGCCAATGGCCTGGCTGAGCACTCACCACAGGCCACAGGGTGTACTCGGCAAGTGCCTGCCTGGTCACCTGTGGCCAGCAGCCTTGTGGTCTAGGCCATGAGGAGCTCCAGGCGTGTGGCCATGGGTACACGCCAGTGACAGCAGACCTAGCTCCTCACCACACTGCAGACCACCTTTCGGATCCAAGCTCAGGCTCAGGTTCCCTGGCTGAGTTACCTGAGCTCTCTTAGCCTCAGTGTTCTCATCTGTAAAATGGGGATGATACATCTCCCTCAGTAATAGGAATGCTGATGTACAGATCTCCAAAGTGGATGAGGCAGCAGGATCAGCACTCTTATCTCTGTCCCCAAGTGCCACTCTTATCTCTGTCCCCAAGTGCCACTGCCCCATGAGCTTTCTCTTTTGGATTCTGGGTGACTCATTTCCCTGATTCCTGGATCATGGACCACTTAATACTCTGGTTTGTAAGTATTCCTGACATATCCATTCCTGAATTCAGTGGAGATGGGGTGAGATGTGCAAAATCAGTTCCCTACAGGCTCAGAGCTGGCCTGATATGATTTTCCTAGTCACAGCTGACATGGAAGTAAGAGCACCAGGGCCTGGTGTCTCTCTCACACACCCTGTGGGGCCTCTGGCCTTTTCTGCTTTTGACCTGCAGAAGACCAGGGAAAAGCTGGTGCTGGGTACTCCTCCCTTGCTCCTTTGCCCCCTTGCCTTCCTGGGAGGTGGCTGCCTTCCCAGCCATACTCACTGGAGGAGCCAGAGTCATGTGTAACACCTTTCTTGGGGGCTTTCTTGGGGCACGCAGGCATCTCATCTCTCAAGAACCTATTTCCGTCACATACCTCAGTGGCGTTTGCAGGCTGCCCCTTCTCTGAGAGGTGGAAATGCGAATGCAGAGCTCTGAGGTCCGAGCTTCTGCTGACTTAGCTGGGCAGGGTGGGCCTAGAGGGTGTGCAGAATTGGTGTCCTCTGTCAGCCTTTGGGAAGGATCACAGAGGGCCCTCCTTCCAGGCTGCACACTGCTGGGTGGTGGGACATGCCACACCCAGCAAAGAAAGTGTGAATGGGACGGCATTCCATAAGGGGGGCTGTCCGTCTACTTTGCCCACATTGGAAGCGACCCCTGATCTGTGTGCGGGACAAATGCAGCCTTGTTCTTTGAGTTTTGCAGACTGCGTGGGGCTCATGCGGCTGTGGCAAGAGTGGCCTTTTATCTCCTTTGTCCAGCATGAGAGGTTCTTGATGGGCATTCAGCTGAGACTGGAAAGCACCAGATGACACAGGGGCATAGAAGCCTCTTGTGCCACGTGACTAAATGACCTTCCATTGTCAGCTCTCACAGTGTGGCTCTTCTCCTAGAGCCTTGTGAGGCCCAGGAACAGCATTCTGAAGATTCAGAGCATCCCTGACACAGTGTAGAGGAGCTAGGATGGGCAGGACAAAACTCCTGGGTCCAGGCCAGGGAGCCCTGAGCAGCCAAGGGGAGGAGGGCAGTGAGTTGTATGGAACTGGGTTCCAGACCACTCTCCTTAGGGCTCAGCTCACACGGGGCCTTCTGCAGCCTGGCCGCTGGCCACTCTGGTGGTCCTGTTCCATTTTCTTTGAAAGCCACTCACTGACCTCCACTGGGCCTTGGTTGAGCCCTTGGTCAGTGAAGGGGACAGAGAAGTGGATGGGCAGGTTCTGTGCTGTGTGATGGAGGCCGTGATGGGAGATACAGGTGGAGGGTACAGGAGGACAGTGCAGGGTGTCAGCCCAGTCTCAGAGGGCTCCAGTGGAGGTTGGGCATGGGGCCTCCAGAGGAGCTGACAGTGAGCCCAGCCAGCTCAGAGCACAGGTGGCAGTGGTGCAGACAGATGGGCAAAGCAAAGACCAGAAGTGTGATCTATGTGTAAGCCACAGTGGGCAGCAAGGAGGGTGCATGGACCTGGGAGGGGGACACG
Source organism: Cynocephalus volans (assembly GCF_027409185.1). Classification (NCBI taxonomy): domain Eukaryota; kingdom Metazoa; phylum Chordata; class Mammalia; order Dermoptera; family Cynocephalidae; genus Cynocephalus; species Cynocephalus volans. The sequence continues at coordinate 61,640,570 of NC_084460.1, forward strand.
GCACACAGGGCCCCCCTGGTGGGGTGCTAACGAGTTTGGATTTTATCTTGTAGAGAGAGGGGGGCCATTGGAGGGCTTTAAGCTGGGGAATGATATGGTCAGATTTTGATTTGATGTTGTGGAGTATGGAATGGAGGGAGGGTGGCTGGAGACATGGAAACCAGGAAGGGGGCTGTGGCAGCGATGATCTAGCCAGAGTGAATGGCAGCCCAGCGGTGGGGAGGGGGTGCAGGATGAGCGGAGAGCTACTAGGGAGGCACTAAGGTTTGGGATGTGGCCCTGATTGGACATGGAGGACAAGCCAAAGGGAGGAGCCCTTTGCAGCAGGGATGGGAATAAGGCACACTTGAAGCAACCCAGCTGAGCCCTGCTGGGGAGCCTTCCCTGGGTGGGGCCCAGGGTAAGGGTGGGGGGTGGCCAGAGCCTCTGGGCCTGCCAGCTTGGAGCATTCCTGTGCTGCAAATCTGGCAGGTGAAGTGCTTAGATATTCATCACAAACAGAAATTGATGTTGGAGAACTAAATTCTCCAAAAGGAAATTGAAAGGAAAGCAGGGTGGCACCACTGAATCCTAGTTTGTAGCGCCCGGCCTCTGCACATTTCATTAACTCCTCAGAGCGCGGCAGGACCAGATGTTCAGGATGTGAGGAGGTTCTGCTGTTCACACTCCAGTGCTCCTCCCCAGCAGCAGCTCGTCATTCTGGGGCTGTGCGAGGAAGGTCAGCTGCAAAGATACTCAGAGAGAAGGAAGACTGAATGAAATCATGATGGACGGGGGAGGAATGGTGTCAAGTTGCCGAAGGAATAGTAAGATGCGAGAAACAAGTCGAGAATTGAAATGAAAACCAGGAAAAGGCAGCAGGGTGTTTCTAAGAGCACTGACTTTGGAATCAGCCAGATCTTCATCCTTTTACCGGTTGAGAGCTTGAAAAAAATTTCTTTATGTCTCTAGACTCTGTGAAGTACAGATAATATGATCTATAGTCATCCTCACCATTATCACCAGCATCACAATCACCATGACAATCATCATCATCATCACCATCATGATCATCACTGTCATCACCTGTCGTCATTATCATTTTCCTCACGTTGACTACTTATTGCGTGCCTGCCCCATGAGCCGATCTACCCCTCAGAGCAACCATGTCATTATTATAGACTGCTGTCATACCCATTTCACAGTTGAGGAAACTGAGGCATAATAAATTAGACCCAAGTTGACCAAAAGCCAGTAAGTGACAGAGCTGTTTTGCCTGACAGCACAGACATCTCCTGGGTTGAGGGTTGTTTTGAGCATTAAATGCAGTAATATTTGTAAACTGTTGGCTTGAAGCAGGTTTCATTACATGGCAATTCTCTGGGTCTTTGTTGTTTAAGAGCAGCTATGTTATGGTCTAGTCTAGGGGTGGTGTGAGTCATACTGAGCCCTGTGAAGCATAAACAAACTCTACGACATTGTTAAGACTCTCCAATGTGCTGGGGACTATTCAGGCAAGTTCTGGGCCATGAGGCCCTTTAGTGTAGCACCAAGAAGCAGGTCTCCACATCTCTGTAGCAGGTCAAGGAGATGTCTAATCTACACGTGGGGCACATGCTGGCTGGGCAGAGACCCCCTGCCTGCTGCCTAGTGAGCTGCTGCCCATGGCTGCTATGTCATCTCCCAGAGGCAAGGCCTGAGAGACAGGAGCTTGGCCAGCAGCTGCAGCGGTGCTGGCAGAAGCCAAAGACCCAGCCGCTCCTGCTCAGGTTCCCAGATGGGTACGTGGTGGCAGCACCTAGGTCTGGGTTGCTGGGCAGAAATGGCTTTTATCAGAGAATAGGGCTTTAACATTTTGAGAGCAACTGGCTAATGGATTTGAGTACATTTTGATTGCTTTAATAAAGAACACAGACAGAATGCATTTTAAGGGTAGAAGGGAGGAGAGAGGGGCCTTGCAATTATTCTACCCCGCTGCATAATTTATTTCATGCTCTGTAGAGTCACCTCAGGCATTGAAAAGTTGCCTATTGGGCAAAAGGGAAAACTAGCAGAAGAGGGAGACTTTTTTTTATTGGGTTGTCTTATCCACCTTATTAAAGAGTCTTAACTTATTTCTAAAACCCAAGTCAGTCTCACCTCCTAAAGATTAACTGACCATTTGTTAATATTTTGTAAATGCATCCTTTCAGTATTTTCACCATTAATATTTTTATTAGAAATGGAAAGAGAACAAATGGCAACAATTTAGAGTTAAGTGTTTGGGGGAAGAGGCGCCCTCAGGGAACCTCAGGAAGGTAGTGCGAAGTCCTGGAAAGTGGGTTGTTCTGTGGATGTGTAAACGCAGGTTACAGCCGCACCTTGCCTGTAGCTTTGAGAGATACGGAGTTTCTGTGTCTCAGTCTCCTTGTCTTCAATGTCAAGGTCACAGTATCTAGCTCTCAGGCTGTGTGTGAGGTTAAGGGGGGTGTGCTGAAGGAAGCACCTGACACGCTTCAGTTGGTGGTCAGCACGTGCGAAGTCTCTTCCCTTCCCCTTTCTGCCTCTGCCAAGCAGGGGCTGCAGGTGCACAGCTGCAAGAGGCTTGGAACTCTGGGTCACACAGAGGAACATGCTTTGTGCTCCATAGAGGTGCCTGGGATCAATTCTTTACCCCAGCATGGACGAATATACTGTGCATGTGCAGGTATGCTTGTGAGGGTGCAAAATGCATATGCCCCTGAGAATGCACACATGCACACACGACTGTAAGGATGCACACATGAACATGACCTTGAGGATGCTCACATGCACATGACTGTGAGGATGCACACATGTGCATGCCTGCGAGTATGTACCCATGTGCACACAGGGATAAAAAGGTCTGCTGTAGATGCAGCTAAGGAGGGCCAGAGGACCCTGCCCACCAGGCCAGGAAGCACTCCTGAGGCAAGGAGTGTTTCAGTACAGCACGTGCAAGCCCTTGTTGCTGTGGGAGTTTTGTTTGCTGTAGCATCCAGACCCTCCATCTGTCCCACTTTCCTTTGTGGGCATTTGGGGAGGGGAAGCTCCACCACTGTCATAGGTCCCCTGGAAAAAGCAGAGGCCTGATGAGGAGACCCCTCACTGCCACTTGGTGTGCTGGTCTTGGCTGCTGCTCTCCTTTCATCCAAGGCTACAACCTTGGCAAGGACCTCAGCTTCAAAGGCCCTGTGAAGCTCATAGACAGCTCTTGTGATGCTGAGGACCATGTACTTGGGACAGGCAGAATGCCTTTACCTCTAGAGACACTTGGAATAAAATGAAAGCTGTGCCTGGAGTATGTTCCAGGCTCTGAGGGGCCCTGGTGATGAGCTTCCAGACTTGGCGGTGAACATGTGTCCCGAGTGTGGCCCAGACACATTGTTGTCTGTCTGTGCGGCCCCAGCCTGAGGCGGAGGCAATGCCAGTGCACGCTTTGCGCTGGATTTATTCACTCTGTGGGTGCTGTGGGAAGGCCACACCTTGGGAGGCCCTGCACAATATGCTGGGGGTGCAGGTGGGTGTGGAAGGTGGAAGGGGCTTGTCTTCTGCACCACTGCTTCCTCCAGGAGGGGCTCATTTCTTTCCCTGTGGACCTGGGCTGGCCCTGGCCACTTTACCAAGAGGGAGTGCAGAGCGTGAAGCTCGACCAGTGCAAGGGGCTTAGAGTGTGTCTGGTGGATGCTGGGATAGGGGATGACCTGGCCCCGGTGTGCTTGATCCCACAGGCGTGCCTCCTTACCCCGCCATGCCCCTGGGTGACCAGGAAGACTCGCATCTACTGTCTTTGAGCTCAGGGTGTCCTAAAATTCCAACATCATCATCTATTTCATAGGCCACGAACCCGAGGCCCACGGAGGCGGGGGACTCATCTAGTGCCCACCCCAGAGCTGGTGTCGTTATAAAGCAATTCTCCCTTCCACCCCAAACCATGAAGGGGAGGAAATGGGGATTTGAAATGTAAGAAATAAAGAGTCAGGGCAGGTGGATGAAAAGGTGAGCTGTGGTGGGGTGGGCGGTGTGCACATTGCAGGGGTCCTGGCTGCTGGCGGGCTGTGGGGGTGGCTGCAGAGTCAGAGCGGTGGTCTGAACACTTGCCTCTTCTGCATCATGGGCTGTGGCAGTCCTGGCCACAGTTTCAGAAGTTCTACAGTGTGAGCATGAACCTGTGAGTATATGTGACTGTGTGAGTGTGTCTGCAGGTGTGTGTCAGAGCGAGGGTGTGTATCTGTGAGTGTCTGTGAGTGTGTACCTGAGGGTGTGGGGACACGGGGGCCTGCCTTCTCCAGAGGCAGTTAAGTGGGGACACTGGGTGCTCAGGGCCAGCCCAGCCCTGCAGGCCCTCCTGGGTTCTTGTGCTGGGTGTCCCACTCAGGGGATACAAGGGCGCAGGCAGCGCCCACCAGCGGACAAATGCAGAGACAGACACCACTGACTGGAAACTAACAAGAGCGTCGACCCAGCTACAGCCACGGGAAGTGCCACCCGTCAAGACGGAGAGCCTAGGGAGCCTGGGGAGGTGCCCAGCTGCACGTGCAGGAGGCGGCACCCCTGGGAGACTGGCAGGGCCAGACTGTGGAACTTATGGCTGCCTGAGAAACTGGACTTCTCTGGGGGTGTGCATGGTGCTGCAGGAGCCCTCAGGCAGTGGTGAAGGGCAGATTCGTGACTAAAAACTGGATCTGTCAGCAGTGGGGGTGGCACCAGGAGCCAGAATCAGCAGTCACGAGTGGGTGGGTAGAGGAAAGAGACTAGAAAAATTGGGAGGACCCATCTTCGGGAACTGGTGACTGAGTGGATGTGTGTGGCCTCCTCCAGGTCAGTGTGGGCGCCATCTCCCTGCACCTTCAGAGTTGAGACTAGACAGAGAATGCACACACCTTCCTCAGGGCCCTGCAGGCACACACACCCTCCTCTGAATACAAGCCAGACCCTCTGTGACCTCAGGCCCCCGCACTCCTGTGTGGGCTGAGTATGCCCTGGGAAGGTCAGTCACATCCACCTGCCTCCAGGCCCAGCCTCCAGCCTGCAGAGGACCAGGTGGAGGGCCGGGGTGAGGCAGGATCAAAGCTGGGCCTGCGAGCAACTGCATGCTACCCGCCCTGCTGCATGCTACCCCTCCTGCTGAACTGTGGCCCCTCTTGGGATTAGAAGCACCCTGGGAGGATTTCTCCCAAGATGAGCATATCCCAGTCCATTTCAGGAACAGGGAAAGGGATGTTAAAGGGGAGAAAGTCCCAGGAATATTTTGTTATGACTTATCACAGGAGAAATTGCAAGACTACCCTTTGTGACACAGGCATGTACTGGACACCTGCTACGTGGCCTCATGCAGCTCAGAGGTTTAGTGACCGTCCAGCTGCGGTGTAGCCAGGCCCTCTCTGTGGAGGCAGTCTCCAGTGGGGAATTCAGCCACAGAGCAGTTTTGGAAGCTGACCTGCCAGTGAACTTTAGGGCTGGGAGGTCACAGGCAGATTTCAAGTATCTGAAATCTATGTGTGCATTTCTGGAAGAAAGAAAAACAACCACCCATTATCCGCCCGTGTTGCTCACAAGTGAGCTGCAGTGAGCTGAAGCAGCTGGCCCCGAGGTCTGAGCACCACATCACACCCCTTGGCTCTCGTCTCTCTCAGAAGCCCCTGGCCAGCCAGCACTACAGCACCTGCTCTGGCCACCCTGGTCCCATGTTGTTCCCTGGAACTGCAGAGCCAGCAGGCTCCTGTCTGGGGCCCTGGCACTCGCTGCTCCCTCCACCTAGACACCCTGCCCCAGACCCCAGGTATACGTGGTCCACAGTTTCTTCCGGGCCAACCTCTCTGAACAGGACCCCCACCCACTCTTGTACCCCTTACTCTGCTTTATTTTTCTTCTTGACAGTTCCATGTAGCCGACATACATTTATTTGGCTATTTGTTTTGTTTCTCTCTCATCCCAGGAGAATATAAACTGCTGAGTACTGAAACTATATCCCCAGTGCCTAAAGCAGTGCAAGCCTTGGTGAATATTGAATGGATGTCTGAATGAATGAACGACTGAGGGAAGGAAGGAATGCCACACATTTCGGGGATAAGCTCCTCAAACACAACTCCAACATCAGCCAAGCTGGACAAGAAGATTCTGGACTGGGGCTCCCCTCTCAGGCTCACTGCTTCCTGAGGATGGTGCACATGGCTGTGGCTCCTTCTGGAACTGACTCCAGGTGCTGCAAGCAGGAGGGCATGGCTACTCCCCAAGGAAGAAGAAAGGCATTTTTAAAAAAGCCGGCTGTGTCAGCACCTCAACCCCACCGCCTCAACTGCAGCCTCCTCAGGCTCCTCAGCTTGCTCATAACGTTGGGGACCGAAGGAAAAAAGACACTCTGTAAATATGTTCTCACAGATTCAAAATTAAATTCCACATTTTCCTGAGCTCATGGGAATTGACACTGCCATTAGTCTCTAATTTGTTTCTCAAAATTCTTCTATTTTAAGAAGTTAAGCAGGAGGAGCAGGGGGTGGAAAACAAAGGGAGGGGTGGGGCTGGGAGGAAATGAGGACATCCCAGAGGCAGACACAATGCGGGGCGGTGGGAATAGGGGATGGGGGAGGTGAGAGACGCCTGAAGCCTGTGCTTCCTGTCCTCTCTCCCCCCGTGGTTGCCACAGAAATTTCTTGGCTGACAATATCTTTGATGCCCAGTGCTGTGTGGAGGCCCCAATAAAAGCCCAGGCATCTGCAGTGGCTTGTGGGGAGGACTTTCCTCAGCGGGGTGTGAAGTCCCAGGCTTACCCTGGTGCTCACCAGTAGTGCAGAATGATCACATGGGCACCCGTGTAAGGGGATCAGAGCCATTTAGCCCTCCCCACCCAGAGCTCTGCTGAGAAGAAAATAGAGCTCTGGGTCTCCTGAGTCCCCAGAATGCCTGTTGGGGAGGTGCTTCTGGGCACTGGGTGGTCACATACACCACAGGCTCTTTGAAGGAATGTGGGATGGTGGACCCTCAGGTGAGAGGGGTCAGGCTTTCCTGGTGAGTACAGATGTAAGAATCCACAGGTGTAAGAAGCTGCTGGTTCTTGACAGCTCCCACATTTTACCCAGGAAACAATTCTCCTAACTCCAGTTAACCTTAAAATTGTTTCCATGAAAAAGAATCACCAGGGGCGATTGCAGCATGCCACACTGGGCCACCTGTTCTTGGTTCTCATATCTAGGTGACACAGCCACCACACCTGTTGAGGATTTAGGAGCGCATGGCTCTGAAACCTGCTCTCCATAGAGTCACATTGCTGTCCTCAGTTCCTCCATCACCTCCTGCAGCCCTAGACCACGCACATCCTGAGCCTTCCCCCTTGTTCCTTTGCCATGAGGAGGTCCCTCATGCCACACTCAGGGACGCTGAAGACGCTTGTCAGCTTAACTGCTTTCACATCATCAAAACTGACCCCGTGTTGCATGTTCTGAGCTTCAGCTCCCTCACTGGAGCAGATGACAGTCACAGGGACTGATCCTCCTACTGTGACTTGCTGCTCATATACATCAGCGGCCGCACAGCTGCCCTGGGCCCACCGTGGTGGGGAATCCCCATTCTGTCACCCCCCAGTTCAGTGTAAGCCCGGGCAGGGGTAGCAGGATGGCCTGATACTCTCCCAAAGTGGTTGATTTTCCTCCTGCTCTGAGCACACACTCCTCAGATTACACTGACATTTGGGGCTTGCTTGGGTTTCAGCCACATTTTCAAATTTTTCTCTTCATTTGCGGAGAAACCTGAGCAGCCTCTGTGGTCTGATTGCATCATTAATCATTGTGTGACTCTGCGCTTGCATGCCCAAATGGGAAATCTGTTCTTTGTGTCTTTTTTCTCTTTGGATTTTCACTCTCTCCCTCCGAATGAGGGTCAGACACGCCCGTGCTTCTGTGTTCTGTGCAGGCTCGCATCAGACACCAGCTCCTCCCTTCCACTCCCCATCCCCTTCTGCATCCATCCCTCCCTGTCTTGCTGTGCCTGTCCCCATTCTACTAAGTGGAGCCAGCAGTGGTTTAGTGAATTTGTATCCTTTCTTGTGGCCCAGGGGAGGGAGTGATGGTGTGCATGCACGTGCGCATGCGCGCGCACCCCCACAAAGTTTCTTTGTTCTTTCCTGAGAACTGGTTAGCTTACTGCAAAAGTGCTAATTAATCAGGGCAAGATTCAATCACCAGGGAAAATTACACAATGGAGATAAATAGTTTTGTGGAGGAAAATGTCAGAATTGCACTGTCTGTATTTCCCCCCTTTCCTTTTCTACCAAAAATTTCAGTGAAGAGGAGACTGAGTCCCTGGCTTCCAAAGGTGTCTGTGCTTTGACTTTCAAGGAGCTACTTAACTCAGTATCCCCATCTTCTGGTCACGACATCTGTCCTATCCTGGTGGGCAGTTGTTCACTGCACGGGGGCTGGCCAGGGCTGACACCCAGCTTCCTCTTTTGTCTCTGGGTTGGCAGGATCTCACCTCCTGTCCTCTAGCTGAGACCTGACCTCCCCACTACAGGTCAGGGCTGCCTACCCTGCTTCAGGGATCTCTGCCTGCTACAGTCCAGAGCAGACCAACCCTTCTCCCAGAGAGGGTGCAATTCATTCCCGGGACCCACCTTCCAAACACTCACCTCCAGCCCTAGGCCCAGCTCATTCCTGACTGAGGTGTGGTGGGAGTGACTTGTCTTCTTGTTAGCAGAAGCTCTCCCCCTCCCACAGGCCTGGCCTGGTCCCAAGACCCCGAGGAAGCAGTTATATCCATCCAGAGTCCTGTCCCCTCCTCTGGGTCTTCACTCCATCATTAATAGAAACACACCCAGGGCCTTTAGCCTTACTGAGCTCATTGGGGAGAGGATCCCAGACTCTCTGTCTCTCTCTATCTTACACACACACACACACATACACGCACACAGCTCTCACACACACACACACACACACACACACACACACACACACACACACACACACACACACACACACACACACACAGAGCTTCTGGGTCTGAAGCCTCTGCATCCAGAATGAGTCTCTGCATTGAGTCTCCCAGGGCAGTGGGCGGACCCTCATGGTTCATGGCCTGAGCTTCAGATTTGCATAACTAAAAGTTTGCATAACTAAAAGAGCCACGCAGGGGTTTTGCCTAGAACAGAGGGGCAGTGTCACTTCCAGTTAATTTCAGTCTCCTCTCCAAATGCTTTTAGCTCCAAGTGTTCATTGTAGAGAGGATCCTGATGCAAGAGGTGAATGTCCTGGGACTGGTTGGGACCAAAGCCCAGAGCGATCAATGCATTTCAGACAAGATTTGCTTTTTGTCCTCTGTTCTTTGATGACAAAGAGCTGGAGCCCAGCATGGCTCTGAGGTGTGTCCTGTGGCTTCTTTGTACAGGAGAACAAGGAGTGAACCCCGGTTAGGGCTCCTTCCCTTTGGGGAGCTTGGTCTGGTCATTGGCAAATAGCCCAACCTTGGAATTGTCATTTACTGGCAGTTGGGTCCGAAGACTTGAATTAAGGTCCTGGAGCCCAGAATGGACAGTGCCAGGTCATCGATCATGTTTGGGGCTTGATAAGGATCGAATTGTATTCCCAAAGTTTTATGTATTAGAAGCTTAATACCCGCAGTAACGGTTGAGGATAGGAAATCCTATTATGATAATTGAAAGGTGGGGCTTTGAAGAGGTGATTAAGCTGAAGGTTTATTTGGTGGTTGTGGGTGTGTTTCTGAGGGCTTTCAAAGGAGAGCAAGTGTGAGTCTCTCTCTCTCTCTGCTCTGCCATTTTCTGCCATGTGAGACCCCTACATTGCTGTAAAGCCACCACTAAGAAGAACCTCACCAAATGTGTTCCTTGGACTTTGGACTTCCCAGCCTCTGAATCTGTAAGCAATACATTTTTTTTTCTTATAAATCACACAGTTCTGTGTATTTTGTCATAAGCAGCAGAAATGGACTAATACAGGGCTGCTCCGTGACTTAATTGCCTGGAAAGAAGGAGAGAGCAGGTGAATGCAGATGATACCTTAGGGGTGTACCTCTGGGGTCTGTCCTGGATCTGAGCCAGCACCAGCTACCCTAGACTTGGAGACAGGAAATTTGTGACCTAAACTCCCAGGCAAGTGTGGGCACACCCCCAAAGGAAGCATTTCAGTACAATGACAGCAAAACACTTTATCTGTTCAAATTACTTCCTCTTTCCCCAGCAATTTATTTCACACACAGGTCCATGTGGCAAGTGCCAGCAGGGGACCCAGTTTCCATGCCAGGAGGGCCCCAGCCAGCCCAGACCCTCTGCTGAGGGTGAGGATAGCCTAGCCCTCCCATCCGCAGGCAATCTGGCCCTTCATTCTTGCTGCAGGAAGGGGCGGGGCTGACGTAAGGGCTGGGGCTGGAATTATCTGGAGGCCTTAGGAGAAGCAGAGAAGACCAGGACGTCCCACAACCCATGTTTGATAAGGCTGCACTTAGGCTGTCATGGCCAGTGTCCAGCTAAACAGGTAGAGCCTTATCCCTTTCTCACCAGATTCTAAATGATTGCCAGTGAGTCCCAGCCTGATCCCCCATATTCCAGGGAGAACATTGTCCCAGCTGTCAGTGGGGAGTGTCCAGGCAGCACTGTACAGGAGCCAGTGGGATGGGGGACAGTTGGAAAATACACAATTCTTCCTCTGCTCCTGATATTGTCCCTACTGTCTCACACTCAGCCAGCAATTCCCTCTACTGCTTGGAAAATCCACAGCCCCATTGACTCTAACTCCACCCACTCCCTGTCTCTCCCAGTGCAGCTAAAAGCTCTGTAGGAGGCACATAAGTCTGCCAGTGTCTCCCTGTCCCTTCCTGCATGCTCCTCTCTGTTATTCCCGTGGAAAGCAGCTGATGGCTATGTCTGGCAGAAGGCATGGGTGGTGGGTCAGGGCACCACCTTCCCCCCACACAGCAGCACCCATGGATTTAGCCTTCAGTCCCAGCAGCAAAGCTCTGCTGCTGCCTTCATCTCTGAGAGCTGCCCTCCCCCATTGCTGTTCCAGAAAGCCAGGCCCCTACTTTTGGCCATTTCCCTCTGACTGGTGGACACCCCTGCATCTCCTCCCCCATCCACTGGCTTTCCATATCCTTTAACTGCACAGGTGGAGTGACCTGTGCAATTTTTATAGCCAATTGTGTACCTTAAGCTCTTTCATCTCACCCATAAAAACCCATTTCTATCATCCACGGTGCTAAGGATCCTCTGGAGCAAGCTTAGTGGTGTCTGGAGAGCTTGCAGCATCTGTTCCTGAGGGTGGACTCCTGGTGAAGGTCCCTCCAGTGCTAACCAAGCACCCCAAGGTTGTGGGCTGAAGTTGGATTCTGCACATGTGTAAACTGTACTATCTCTTCTTAAGTGTGTTAAAGCAAATTGCAGGCAATGTAAATGTGAGTGTCACATGGGTGGCTCCATTTTTACCTTCAAGTTCTCACGAGTTCTCCTGGGAGACTGTGTGTGTTTGTACATGTGTGTGTATCTTAGCCGTGCATACAGAGGATGCCTGCAGTGAGCCATGTAGCTTGGCCCCTTGGCTCTCTGGGTGAGCTGTGTCACTGGCCGGGCACAAGGGCTCTCTCTGAGCTCCCAACAGGAGGGAGGGAGGAGGAGAGGCGATGGCAATTCTCTTACCCCTGGGGCAAAAAGAATGTGTTCCTGAGGTTCACTGCTCTCTTCCAAAACTGACCTGACCATCTGTTCTGCCTGATTTCACGGAGAAATAGGAATGCAGGGAGAGGGCACATCATGTGATGTTTTCCATGTGAGGAAGGCTGAGGACCACACCCCTATCCTAATGCTCCAGTGAATCCATCTGAAAAATTAGGGGGTTGGACTCAGATCTCCCCCAGCGCTGACAATCTGAGCATATGGTTGGTTGTGACGGTAGTGTAGGTGTTGGAAGATCTGTGAGTGTTGGGAAAATGGGCTTCAAAGCCAAGAAAGCAAAAGGAGCTCTGAGTGCTAGGTGTAAAGGCTGAGCAGAGCACACCTCCCTTCTGCTCTCTGGTGCCTGAGCAGTACCCCTTTTCTCTGGGAACCTGCTCACCTTCTGTTTCTCCAGTGAATACATTTGCAACTTTAACGTTACATTCCCTGGAATCTGCTTGGTTCATTAAACAAAATGATTTACTGCGATGGGGATGGTTTGCTGCTTGGCTCCCCATGACAGATCCCTGAGTATGTGCCATCCTGGTCCTGCAGGGAGGAGTGAGAAGGGAGCCCCCTCCTCTTGCAGTCACCACCCATAAGACCCTATTCTCCTGCCCCAGATTGATTATGCTTGTGATGGAGACACTGACGATATAATTCTGACCAATGCATTCACCTTTAGAGCTTTGATTTAGTAATGCCCATGAAGATATGACAAATGGCTGGTGTGTAATTTGGTTAGCAGAATATACGCCCCCAGAATTCAATAAATTTCTTACCCTCATACAATTTAATAGAGGCCAGTGTGAATTTGCTTGAGACCTAACAATATAACTCAGCTTGAGTTTTATAGTTAAACTCTGGAAACAGTGATTGTCATGTCAGGGCTACAGATGTCCAAGTATCAGCTGTGTGAAGCAGTTAGGAATCAAATACAGACGGTCCTCCACTTATGATGGTCCGATTTATAATTATTTGACGATACCATGGAGCAAAAGTGGTCCTCATTCAGTAGAAACTGTACTTTGAGTTTCCACACAGCCATTCTGTCTTTCACTTTCAGTACAGTGTGCAGTAACTTACATGAGATGTTCAGCACTTTGTGATAAAATAGGCTTTGTGTTGGATGACTCTGCCCAACTGTAGGCTAAAGTGAGTGTTCTGAGCACATCTGAGGTAGGCGAGGTGCATTAACTGCATTTTCAACTGACAATATTTTTAACTTTCGATGGGTTTATTGCGACATAACCCCATCATAGCTCGAGGAGCACCTGCAGTCTGCCTTTTCGGGGGTGGAGGGATTGATCTCAGCCGCCCGTTAGTATTGTTAGTCCTCACATGTATGAAGGAGGACATGACATTTGGGAGGTTGGGGCCAACATCGTGGCTCACCCCTTTGGAGATCCTCCTCTGACAAGGTCTGTCATCTCTTAAACTCCAGGGCCAGTTTGCTTGTACATCAACCAGACTGAAAGTCTCTTCATGAGCTATGAGGTTCTTGTGAGTGGGGACAGTCTGTTTTCATCTTTGTTTCCAAACCCTGACCCCTAGCAAGCGGTCTGGCCAAATAGGAATGGTGTGTTGACCACTGGGCATTGAGGAAAGCTTTGCTGCTTGCTGGGTCCTGCCAGCTGCAGAGCTGAAGCATCTGTCTACGACTTGCCTGATGACAAAAATGACATAATGGGTCTGGCTCGCATGGCCATGGTGTGGTGTGTGCGTTAGGCCAGAGCCAAGAAGGAAGCAGCCTCATGTGACCAAGACCCCATGTAGGTCTCTGAGTCCCTGGGAAGAAGAGAAGGGCTCCCTGGTGATACGAGGCTAGGTTCTCCCTAAATGGGTCCCCTTTTACCGCTTAATTTTTTTTTTTAAGCACTTTTTTCATCCTGCCCAACTAGATATGAAGACTTTTCCAGAGGCACTGAGTTGAATTCTATGACTTGGACTGTAACAATAGCTAGCACATGGCTGGCACTTCCTAAATGTTTAATAAATAGTAATAATTATCCTAATGATAGGCCTTCTGCCTGCTGACAGCTCCTGTCCTCCTCCCTCCCACGTGCTGCCAGCTCCTTCTGAGGGTTCTTGACATCCCCTCTGCCTGCTTCCTTCACAGCTCGGTGGCCACAATTCTGAACTGGTTTAGACCTTGCCCAACCTCCTCAATATATTTTACCTCTCTGGGGGTCTCTTCATAACTGCCATAGACAGAAACAACTCCTTTCCTTCTCCATTTCATGTTCTTTCATTTGTGTGTACCATAGGGACCCTTGCACAGTTTATGAATGACCTTGAAGAAGAATCAGTCTCCTTTACTGTGGAGCCTACATGGGAGAATATTTTCTAGTATGTTCAGTGCAAGTGCATCTCTGAGCACCAGGCAGATGCCGAGCCATAGAGAAAAACAGAACCTGTCCCTGTCTCCTGTGGGGTCACTGGCACGGTGGGTAAAGCTGACAATTATCCACAGTCCAGCTGCCTTGATTTGAAAAAGACTGTACGAATAGTTTGTAAGTAGTAAGTTCGTTGCTGATGGTGCCAAAAGGCTTAGGAACTGTGCCTTCTTATTTCTGTCCTGAGCAGAAGCTCTCTTCTTGGATTGAGCAGTGGGAGGCTCGTGTCAGGGTTTGTTGAGCTATCATTTTGTTTCTAAATTTTTTGGAAACTAATAAAGTTTTAAGGGAAATAAATGTAAGACTTCTAAAAATTTGGCAATTACTTGAGAAATAATGCAACTTTTGCAAATCATGTAAACTTGTTTTCAAATGAGCAATTCTTTATGTATTTATTTAAAAATGTTTATGAGAGGCTATAGGTGATAGTTCATTTTATGTATCAACTTGACTGGGCCATGGGGTGCCCAGATATTTGGCCAACTGTTATTCTGGATGCTTCTGTGAGAGTGTTTCTGGATGAGATGAACATTTGAATAGGTAGACTGAGTAAAGCAGACGGCCCTTTCTAATGTGGGGGGGCCTCATCCAAGCAGTTGAAGGCCTGAGTAGAGCAAAGGCTGAGCCTCCCCAGAGTAAGAGAGAATTCTGCCTGATGGCTTTCAAACTGCGATATCGGCTTTTTCTCCTGACTGATGGCCTTTGGACTGGGACATAGGCTCTTTCTGTTTTTACAGCAGTTTCTGGCCTTCAGACTCAAACTGGGACATCAGCTTTATAGATTTTGAATTGCTAACCTCCATACTTGTGCAAGCCAGTTCTTTATAATCTCTCTCTCTCTTATCTATCTATCCATCTATTTATTTTCTACCTTATTGGCCCTGTTTCTCTGGAGAACCCTGATTAATACACTGTGTAATATTATGGAAAGAACTTTGGACTTGAATGAGACCTCCAGCTCCACTATTCAGTACTTGAGACTCTTGGGTAAGTCACTGAGACTCTCTGAGCTTTAATTTTTATAATCTGGAAAATGAGGGACTCATCTTATAGGGTCATTGTAGGGATTGGTGCTCAGATATGTGCTAGTGGAATGCATTAATGATCACACGTGCCTGGCACAGAGGGGCACGTAGGAGAGTAGATGGCCTTCTCATCACTGAATACCTTCTATGTTTCAAGCCCCATGTTAAACATCAGGGATATAGGGATTAATTAAACCCAGATCTTCCCCTACTGAGGACACAGACCCCCCCCTGCATCCCTGCCTCTTTACCCCCAGCAGCAGCAGCCACAGACACTTCCCACATGCCCCCTTGTGTGGGGAACCCCTTCATGGTGCTTCACACCTCTATTGGGAGACGTTCCTGGGCGACCCAATGCCCTTGTTATCCATCCTTGCATTTCACCTGTCTTTGAACTCTGGGTCCCAGCCTTTTGTGACTCTGTCCTCTACTCTCTAGGTAACAACTGGCTAGTTCCCCGGGCCTACTCCTCAGGAAGCAAAGGAAAGCTCCTGCTCCCCCAGAGACCACCCACGTAGTGTGACCCCTCACCTGTCTGCATCACTACTGATGGGCACTTAAGAAAAGGGAGGGGCACGGCTTCTCTGTCCACTGCACTGCCATGCCCCACCCCCAGTCCAAGCCCTGCCATCTCTGACCTGGGTCTGCAACAGCCCCTGGTTGGTTCCCCTCCTGCCTGCTCTTCTCTGCTCCCAGTGGTTTTCTATTAGTTGCTGGAGCCATCCTGAAACAATGCGAGTGTGGGCATGTTATTCCCGGCTTAAAACCATCCGTGGTCTCTCTTGCTGGCAGGGACAAGGCCAGCATCTTTAGCGAGGCCTGCGAGGCTGGTGAGGCAGTGTGGGGGACCCACGCACCCCATATGCCCGGCCTGTGCAGGGACTTCTCACGCGCCTGCACCTCGCTCCCCCACTTCATAAAAACCCAACTTTCATTTCTTAAAAATTGGTATTCTGTAAGCGTTTACACCTATAAAAAGGTGTATGCCATCCATGCAGATTCTGTCATAATCAGCGCGGGAGACCCGCCCGCAGCCAGCGCGCCGCCTGCAGCTTCTGCAGCTTCTCGGTTAGTCGCCTTCACTCCCTCGCACAGCTCTCACCTCCCCTACTCCTCTCTCGCTTCACCGGGTCCCCTGGCAAGCCCCACTCCCGGATCAGAGCCCCTCTCCACAGCTGGGCTCTGCAGGCCTGCGCCTGCGAGCACCAGGCTGGAGACAGCCCACAGCGGCCCTGGCGCCCCCCAGGCCGCTCGCGCCTCATTTCCTGCGGAGGTCGCCCACGCTCCTGGCGGACTGCCTCTTGCTCTCCCCTCTCCTCAGATCACCTCCCGGCAGCTGATGACAGCCATCGCTTCCCACTTCTCTGAGCCACACTGCACCGCCTCCTCCTGGCCTGCGCCCCCACCGCTGCGACGACGTCTCTGCTGCTTCCCACGTTTAACAAGACCCCATCCCCTCCCGTCTGTGCAAGGACCTCCCTCGGCATTTCTCCTCTGTCTCCTACACCATCAAGTTCTCCTCACATTTAAAGCAAACGAGCACATGCAAACTCTCTCGTGTGTCCTTCCCGGGCTTCCTCTCGCCTTTGCAGCACATCTTCTCAGCCCGTGGGCCGTCGTTGCTGTCTCCAACTTCTCTCATTCTTTCTTGAATCTGATCCAATCAGGACTCCGTGCCCTCGACTGCCCCAAACCTACCCCGATCGACGTCACCGATGGCCTCCACACGGCCAAATCTGAAGGCTGCTTCTCAGGTGTAGAACAGCTCATTTGTATTGTCTGGGGGGTCCTGGTTCTCCAGTTGTTGGCCATGGGACACTGGCCTGCCCCTGCACGGACACCACCGCATCCTAGTTATTCTAATTTGAACATCTGCTCTCTGGAAGGTCTGTTCACACCATCTTATCTTGACTACCCATGGATGGTCCTTCTCCATTTCCATTTAAGAATAACCTCGCCAAGTTCCACAAACCTCACTGTCAGGAACAAAAGTGACGTTGAATCCACAGATCACTTCGGATAAAACTGGTGGTTTTGCGTTGGGGACTCCTGATCATCTGGGCCTGGTGTTTTTCTCTATAAGATTTTAAAGTAATGTTTTTATTTTTATTTTTATTTTTAGTCATACAGGCTTTCCCTAGGCTGTCTATTCTTTTTGAGTCTATTTGGTAAGTTTTATTTTTCTAGGAACTTATAAATTGTTCATTTGCTTTACTCCTTTAAAATTTCTGCTGTATCTGTAGTTCCGGCCCATTATCAATCATGACGTTATTTATGCCTTCTCTTTTTTATTCTTGATTATGCTTGCCAGAAACTTGTCTATTTCATCAGCTCTTTCCAAGAAATAACTTTCGGATTTTTAAAACATATTCCGTTTTCTATTTTCTATTATATTAATTTCTGTGGTCATTGCTCTGATTTCCTTTCTTCCTTTTTGGGTATATTTTGTTATTTCTCTAACATCTTTGGTTGGACATTTGGCTCCCTAAATTTATAACTATTTTTTTTTTATACAAATGGTAACATGCTAAGTGTATCCTACTTCAACTTGTTTATATTTAGAAGTCAGAGTTATTGATGTATAATTTCCAGACAGTAAAACCCATCCCTTTAAAGTACACAATTCATTGAGTTTTGACAAGTGTATGTGATTCTGTAACCACTACCACAACCACGATAGAGAACATTTCTGTCACCCCAAGAAGTTTCCTCCCCACACTGCATGCAGTCAGTGCCCTTCCCCTAAACCAGCCTCTGGCAACCATTGATCTGACTTCCTAACCTTTTATCTTTTCCAGAATGTCATAAATGTAAGGTTATGGTATTATTATTTTGTGTTTGATTCCTTTCACTTACGATAGTGTTTGTAAGATTCATTCGTGTCATTGCTGTGTCAGCAGTTCATTCCTTTACATCGCTGGGGAGTGTTCCCGCGTTTGCCTATACCGTACCTAGTTTCATCAGTATGAACGTATGAGTTGCTCTCACTTTTTGGCTATTATGAGTAAAGCTGATATTCATGTGGACATATTTTTTTTTTCTTTTGAATAAGTTCATAGAAGTGGAATTGCTGGGTTGTATGGTAAGTGTATGTATAACTTTATGAGTAGCTGCCAAACTCTTTTCAAAAGTGGCTGTACAATTTTTCATTTCCACCAGCAACGTTTGGGAGTTCCAGTTTCTCCACATTCTTGCAAGTATTTGGTATGGTCACACTTTGAAATATTAGCCATTCTAGTGCATCTGTAATGATATTTGTTTGTAGTTTTAATTTTATTTTTCTGACTAATGATATTGTGCATTTTTGTGTGCTTGTTTGCCATTTACATTTTTGGTGAAGTGTCTGTTCAAATCTTTTGCCTATTTTAAAAATTGAGTTGCTTATCTTCTTATTATGGAGTTATACATATTCTTTTAATATTCTGGAAAGGTCTCTTATCAGACATATGGTTTGAAAATGTTTTCTCCAAGTCTGTGGCTTGACTTTTCATTTTTAAAAACAATGTCTTTCAAAAAACAAAACCTTTTAATTTGGAGGAAGTCCAATTTATTAATTTTTAAAATTTGTAGTCCATGCTTTCTCTGTCCTATTTTTTTTAAATTTTTTTATTTTTAAAATTTTTTTTATTTTTATTTTTTTATTTATTATTTTTTTTAAATTTTATTTTGTCGATATACATTGTGGCTGATTATTGCTCCCCATCACCAAAACCTCCCTCCCTCCTTCCTCCCCCCTCCCACCCAACAATGTCCTTTCTGTTTGCTTGTCGTATCAACTTCAAGTAATTGTGGTTGTTATATCTTCTCCCCCCCCCTTTTTTTTTTTTGTGTGTGTGTGTGTGTGAATTTATATATTAATTTTTAGCTCCCACCAATAAGTGAGAACATGTGGTATTTCTCTTTCTGTGCCTGACTTGTTTCACTTAATATAATTCTCTCAAGGTCCATCCATGTTGTTGCAAATGGCAGTATTTCATTCGTTTTTATAGCTGAGTAGTATTCCATTGTGTAGATATACCACATTTTCCATATCCACTCATCTGATGATGGACATTTGGGCTGGTTCCAACTCTTGGCTATTGTAAAGAGTGCTGCGATGAACATTGGGGAACAGGTATACCTTCGACTTGATGATTTCCATTCCTCTGGGTATATTCCCAACAGTGGGATAGCTGGGTTGTATGGTAGATCTATCTGCAATTGTTTGAGGAACCTCCATACCGTTTTCCATAGAGGCTGCACCATTTTGCAGTCCCACCAACAATGTATGAGAGTTCCTTTTTCTCCGCAACCTCACCAGTATTTATTGCTCTGAGTCTTTTGGATTTTAGCCATCCTAACTGGGGTGAGATGGTATCTCAGTGTGGTTTTGATTTGCATTTCCCGGATGCTGCCATTTGTATGTCTTCCTTAGAGAAATGCCTACTTAGCTCTTTTGCTCATTTTTTAATTGGGTTGCTTGTTTTTTTCTTGTAAAGTTGTTTGAGTTCCTTATATATTCTGGATATTAATCCTTTGTCAGATGTATATTTTGCAAATATTTTCTCCCACTCTGTTGGTTGTCTTTTAACTCTGTTAATTGTTTCTTTTGCTGTGCAGAAGCTTTTTAGTTTGATATAATCCCATTTGTTTATTTTTCCTTTGGTTGCCCATGCTTTTGGGGTCGTATTCATGAAGTCTGTGTCCAGTCCTATTTCCTGAAGTGTTTCTCCTATGTTTTCTTTAAGAAGTTTTATTGTTTCAGGGTGTATATTTAAATCCTTAATCCATTTTGAGTTGATTTTAGTATATGGTGAGAGGTATGGATCTAGTTTCATTCTCCTGCATATGGATATCCAGTTATCCCAGCACCATTTGCTGAAGAGGCAGTCCCTTCCCCAGTGAATAGGCTTGGTGCCTTTGTCAAAGATCAGATGGCAGTAAGTGTGTGGGTTGATTTCTGGATTCTCTATTCTATTCCATTGGTCAGTGTGTCTGTTTTTATGCCAGTACCATACTGTTTTGCTTATTATAGCTTTGTTGTATAGCTTAAAGTCAGGTAGTGTTATGCCTCCAGCTTTATTTATTTTGCTCAGCATTGCTTTGGCTATGCATGGTCTTTTATTATTCCATATAAATGTCTGGATAGTTCTTTCCATTTCTGAGAAAAATGTCTTTGGAATTTTGATGGGGATTGCATTGAATTTGTATATCACTTTGGGTAGTATGGATATTTTCACTATGTTGATTCTTCCAATCCAAGAGCATGGGATATCTTTCTATGTTCTTGTATCCTCTCTAATTTCTCTCAGCAGTGGTTTGTAGTTCTCATTATAGAGATTTTTCACCTCCTTGGTTAACTCAATTCCTAAGTATTTTATTTTTTTGGTGGCTATTGTAAATGGACAGGCTTTCTTGATTTCTTGTTCTGCATGTTCACTATTGGAGAAAAGAAATGCTACTGATTTTTGTGTGTTGATTTTGTATCCTGCTACTGTGCTGAAATCATTTATCAATTCCAAGAGTTTTTTTGTAGAGGTTTTAGGCTGTTTCTCTGTCCTATTTAAAACTTTTTTGTCCCCTAATCCAAGGCACAGATAGTTTTCTTCTATCTTTTCTGACTTTTAGGTTTTTGTTTTATCTTATTTTTATGCTTCATTTCAATTAGGTTTTTTTAATTTTTATTTTTTTATATATATGATAGAGCTAAGATAAGGGTTGTCGTGTATTTAGAAAATAAAGATGCCCACTTGTTCCAGCATCTTTGTTGAAAAGTCTATCCTTTCCCTATTGAATTGCTTGGCATGCTGTTGACAATCAATTGATAATATATATGTGGGTCTATTTCTAAACCCTCAATTATATTCTATTGATCTCTATGTCTTCCTTATACTAACACCACACTGTCTTGGTTGCTCTGGCTTTATAGTAAGTATTTAGGTCAGATGTGGAATTCCTTTGTCTTTTTTTCTTCCAAATTATTTTGGTTATTCTAACATCTTTTGCTTTTCACTTAAAATTTTAGAATCCACTTATTAATTTCTGTCAGAGGTCTATAGGAAGAAATCTTAACGGGTTTGCATTGAATCTATAGATCAACTTGGGGAGAATTGCCATCTTAACAATGTTGAGTTTTCCGATCCATACGCAGTGTATTTCTCCCTGTATTCAGGCCTGAACGTGGAGAGCTTTCTAAAGATTCTGTGTAGAAGAGGACATTGGGCTATTGACTGAGACCTGAGTCAACTTCTTTTTCTTCGTTTGGGACAAAAGGAAATCCTGTTTTGAGACTTATTTTAAGCAAGTTTATTACAAATACAAAGATTGCGTGGTGTTCCGTATTTTCTGAGATTTGCATTAAAATCCAGCATCTGCAGGAAAATAATAGCCAGACAAAACAGTAGCACAAATGGTGGCCCAGAGAAGAAGGCTTTTCAATGGAAGAGGCTTCTCATCAAAGGAAGAGTGTCTGAGCCTTGTATCCCATCTTTTCCTTTGCACTATTCTCTCTGGTGATTCCAGAACTCAGGTCTCAGAGCCATGCTGAGCTCATCTCCAGGCTGTTTCTCCTGCCTGACCCATGTTCCTGCTGCCGCTCTTCCTGGGCCCTCCCAACCTCCAAGTCTTACTGTCCTTGGATGATGATGGGGCCTGGCAGGGTGCAGTGTACCCTCATGTTCTATACCCCCCTGGGATCAGCATTCTGTTGAAATAGTCTCTCAACACAACTGTTTCCCCTCCCAGAGGAAGGAACGGCCTCCATCACTTCTGGGTTCCTGGTACATCCACAGCACCAGGTACAAATCAACTCTTCTGGATGGAAATAAAACATTAAAGGGCAAAAGTGTTAAAGACCTGGTTGGACAGGATTCCTGGACTCTGAATACCTCCCTGCAGCAATCAAGTATGCTCCTGGATGTGCTTTGTGTCCTTCCAAACCACAGAGCTTGGACCTGGTTGCAGGAGGCTGGTTTGGATTTGGGCACACCCAGAGAGCTGTAGAGGTGGCCTTCAGTAGTGAGTACGCCATCCTCGGATGTGTTCAAGCAGAGGTTTGATGAGCACTTGCTGGGAACACTGGAGAGGGAGTTTTTGGGTTTGCAAGTAACTGAAATAGTCCCTGAAAGCCTTCCCAGACCAAGCATTCTTATTCATTTCTATGAAAGGCTAAATAATGGCACCAGAGGTGTCCATATCCTAGTCCCTGGACCTGTGAATGTGTTAGGTTACGTGGTAAGGGGGAGTTAAGTTTGCAGATGGAGTTAAAGTGGCTAATCAGCCAACCTCAAGAGTGGGAGAGTCTCCTGGATTATCTGGGTGGCCCAATGGAACCACAAGCATCCTTATAAGTAGGAGACAGAGCAAAAGGTCAGAGTCGGAGTGATGCCATGTAAGGAAGACTGGACCTGCCACTGCTGGCTTTGAGGATGACAGGCCAAGGAATAAGAGATGTGGGCGGCCTCTACAAGCTGGAAAAGGTGAAGAAACAGATCCTCCCCTTGAGCTGCAGGAAAGAATGTGGCCCAGCCGCCTCCTTGATTTTAGCCCATTGAGACTCATTTTGGACTTCTCACCTCCAGAACTGTAGGGTAATAAATTTGAGTTGTTTTAAGCCACTAAGTTTATGGTAACTTGTTACAGATGCTATAGGAAATGAATACAGTTTCATTTCCCATTTAGTTAGAATTTTGGTTTTAATGGGAAAGTAGCAACACCTTCAAAACCCACAGCTGGGACAGGTATTTCCAGCAGCCAGGCAAGAACAGAAGAATTACAGTAATATGACGAGCAGTGAAGGCTGGAAGCTGCTCTGCTGTGGTGGCTTTGAACCCATTCAAAGCCCCCTATTGGTAAGCTTTACAAACAATTTAGTAAATAATAAAATAAACAAAACCCACATATTGGTTGTTGAGTATAGGATGATGAATAATTCATGATCCAGCCTGGCAGCTTTTAGCAGGGCCCCTGCAACGTGGCTCTATGATTTGGAATTAGGACAATAGAGTCTCAGGGCAGGACTTTGCTTTGTCCTTTAGTCTGACATCTTAGCCCCTGCACAGACTTTTGGATGACCACTGGAACACCAGTCTTGCCATGTCCTGGTGAGGGATGTCAGGCAAGCCACTGAGACTCTCAAAGCCTCATTTTCCTCCTAGAAAAGGAAAGGGGGATAATGACAGCCCCTTCTTCATGTGGCGATTGGGGGTGTCTCCACAGTGACATGTCTGAAGTGCTTGTCAGCTCCTAGATCACCCAGCAAGGGCTGCAGAAGGGTGGGCTCCAATGCAATCCTCCACAGACCCTGCAGGAGAGCCCTTAGGATTGCAGCTTTGACATCCAATGGCTGCAGTGTGGTGGCAGCAGATGTGGCGATGGCTCACCTTCAGCGTCTGCTCCCTCCCCGCACGGCCAGCCCCTGCACACATCTCCTTGCACATCTGCAATAGGATGCAAGGCAGCTGGTGGAGAGTTTGGGATCTGTGTCTATCTGTGTCTCTGAGACCCAGAGAGCCTAATACAGGGATGCCTGACACCACGGCCATGACCTCCCCTTACCTGAGCAGTCAAAGCAGCTCCCTGGGCTCAGTAGGTGAGTCACCTGTCTAGCTGGACAGGGACTAAGACTCCTTCTGCATATAGAAAAACAAGGCTGTTCATGGAGAAGAGATTCCCTGAGATCATGGGGTCCATGTCAGAGCCAGGACCAAGCCTAGGCTTGCAGATCCCTGACCTGTGTTCCATACAGTACGATGGAGACCTGACCAGGATATCTGTGTTCTGGATGTTGCATCCCAGTTGTGTCCAGTGCCAAGGATGGGTCTTTTACCTTCCTGGTGAATAAATGCACAATATCATCACAGAGTGCCCTGCTTCCCAGGATCCAAGTGCCGATGGTGACAGGAGACTGGCAGTGTCCACACACAGCCATGTATCCAGTGATGTGAGCACCTCTGATGAGTGTGTGAAGTGGTGACTTTTTATTCCAATACCTGGCTGTACAAGACATTCTGGGTCTTAAATCGAGTCACCATTGGACTTGGAAATTCCCTGGCGAATGGAACAGCATATGGCCAGAGTCAGGAGAAGCGAGGCCTGTCCCTGCTTGAGCTGCCACATCACAGGCCAGGCAATTGCCCATCTGTACCACCTGCATATGGGTCAGCAGTCCCTGCCCTCACTCATGCATAGAGCTACTGAGGATCATGCACCACTTTGGGCAGATGCCACGTGCTAGACTCAGAGAGGAGAGGGAGAGAGAGAGACTGGGGAGAGAATTAGGGCATTTGTGGGAGCAGGGACATAGCTAGTGAAAATCTTCCATTCACTTTAAGCCCACTGAATGTTTGATGCTTTATATAGGCTGCCACCTATAATTCTCTCTGTGCACTAGAGCACACTATCTCTACTTCTCAGGTGAGGACCAGAGACAGACAGAGATTTTCCCAAGGATACACAGCAAGTGAGTGGTAAAGTTGGGGTCTCAAGCTCAGGCTTATTTCAGGCCCAGGATCATGCTTATAGCCTCTCCCCAACATTAAGGACTGCATTGTGTTCCCCCCAAATTCATGTGTTGAACCCCTAATCTCCAGTGTGACTGTATTTGGAGATAGTGTCTTTAAGGAGGTAATTAAGGTTAATGAGGTCATAAGGTAGGGTCCTAATCTAATCTGACTGGTGTCCTTGTAAGAAGAGAAAATGACACTGGGAAAAGGCTATGTGAGGACACAGTAAATGGGTGGCCATCCATAAGCCAGGGAGAGAGGCCTCACCATAGCCAACCCTGCTGGCTTCTTGACCTTGAACCAAGTCTGGAACTGTGAGAAAGTAAAGTAAATGCCTGTCATCGGCCGCGAGAAAGTAAAGTAAATGCCTATCATCCGGGCCGCTCAGTCTGGTCTTCTGCTACACTAGCCCCAGCAGACTAAGACAGCCACATCCTAGGCCGAGAGGTTGAGTGATGAGGATGCATGGGTAGGTAGAGGCTGAACCAGAGGCCTTTGGATGCCACCTGGACCCAAGGCTCAGGCTTTCTAGAATGAGCTGAGCCAGAATGCCCCAGGAGCTTTCAAAATGACAGACTGACAAGGTTTCCTCTGAGACCTGCTGAATCACAATCTCTGGAAGCAGCAGGAAGAGCCTAGGGCAGGAGTTACATGGTAGTGTCTGCATCTGTGTTAAGTTGGGAGTGACGTGCTGAAATCTGGTTTCAGAGGATCATTCTGGACAGAGTGTGAGCCTAACCTAGGAAGCTGTGTGGTCCAGGCCTCTCGTCCACCCGGGCAAAGATGTGGCTGGATCCAGGGAGGTTGCCATGGGGATTAGTGAGGGGGATGTTCCCAGGCAAAAGTGATAAGCTTGGAGTCAGGTTTCAGTTACAACGTTTATTTTGTTTTGTTTTACTTCAGGCAGAAATGTGTTTTTTTTATCTTGAATATTTTTAAAAATTTTAATTTATCAGTATACAATGTAGTTGATTTTCGTGTCCCTTTACCGATTCCTTCTTTTTCCCCCTCCCTCTCTCTCCATCAACATGTAGGGTGGGGGTGGGGGAGAAGACACAACAATCACAGCAATTCCTTGAACTTGTTAAGACAAGTGAACAGTTACAATTTTTAACATCTGATACTTAACTCTTGAGTGAGTTTATGCACTCTCCTAATGCCAGTGTCCTCAACTGTAAAATGAGGATAAAAATGTCTCTGGAATGGGACTGTCATGAGGATTAAATGAGGGACGTGTATTTAAAGGGTGCAGGGTGGTGCCTGGAATTGAGGAGTTGCTCAGTAGATGGTGGCTCGTGCCACCTCCATTAAGTACTTTTATCTGGTACCTGTGGCCATTGTCAGATTTTTTTTTATCTTAGCGATGTGGGTTCAGGCACTGGAATGGAGATGACAAATACAAAGTGCATACATTCCTGCTCCACACTCTCACCTTCCAGACAGTGTAAACCACTTAGATCATCCTCTCCTACTGAGCCCAGGCCTGGACAGAAATCTTCTCCATGCAGCTTCCTGGAAAGCCACTGTTACTGCCAGAACAGACCTACGATCTGGAGCTGGGGACCTTGGCCAACCCAGTACTAAATCTTTCATCAGACTAGTGGGCTTGCTGCTAGTATCTTGCTTCCAGGTCAGTGTTACAAGGGAGGCTGGAAGCCCACAAGCTGCATTGCCCAGACTGACGTCTCAGCTGCCTTCCAGCTTAGCTTGCCAACGGGAGGCTCTGGCAGGAGGCTGGAAGGCAGAGGGAGAGAGGAATCATTATCCTCCCCACTCCCCAATCTGCTGGTGCCTCTGGCAGCTGTAACAGTATCCTGGGTTCCTCGTCAGGCTGACCAATCCTGGCACGATATTGCTCGTGGGCTCTGTCCGTGGGAGTGAGGGCACCTTGTTTGTTGCTAATTTGCGGTGTTGGTTCTGGCAGTAACAGTAGAAGCAGCATGTGCTCCAGAGCATTGGAAACACAGTGGTCATGAGCTCTGGGGTGTACCATTTTCTCCTTTGCTTCTCTAGCTCTAGGGGTATCAGCTACTTCCCATGTTTAACAGTCTCTGAGTAACTCCACTGCTTCTTCTAATTTTCCAGCCTTCCAACAATTTTCTAGCTGGTTCTCCAGACTAAATTTCTACTGTTTGAAAGACCTAGTTGCTGTCCATCTGACTGGACACTGAATGATATAACCAGTATAAAACACAGGCTTTCAAATTAGACAGAATTGTGTATAAGTTTGGACTCTGCCACTTTCTAGCTGTGACACCTGCTACTGTAACAACTAGACCCCAGCAGACACAGACTCAAATAAGGCCGAGTTCATTGTCTCTCACCTGACCATCCAAGCTCCTGGCCAGCAGGTGCCTCTGCTTCGTATGCTTATTCAGGGACCAGGTTCCTTCCATTTGTTTCTTCCTCACCTCCTTGGCCAGTGATCTCATCTGCATGATCAAGGTGGGTCCCAGGTTGCTCCATGTTCGGGTTCGTAGGAAGAGGAATGAGACCACGGAGGAGGTGAGCCCCCGTGTGAAGGCTTTGGTCTTCTGCTCCCGCTGGGCTATGCCTGACCACCGGGGAGGCTGGGGTATGTGGTGTAGCTATCCAGCTGTGTGCTGGGCTGCAGTTCTGTTATTAAACAGGAAGGGAAGCATGGATTCTGGTAGACCCATGCCTATCTCTGCCACATGAGCTTCATGAACACATCACTCATCTGTGATGCCTTCCTTGTGGGGTCGTTGCAATGAGTAAAGGAGAATATGTGAAGGTTCTTATCATGGCGCTGACATACCGAGAAACCCTCAACCAAGGTCAGTGCCCACTGTCTACGCCAGACCCAGACCCCATGGGTCCCAGTGCCTGTCGAGTGAAGGTGGGCTTCTGGGGAGGTCACAGATGTGCCTGCCTCTGTGGCCTCCCTCTGACAGTCACAAGTGCAGCATTCTGTGTGAGCACAGAGGTGATGTCTCCTTTTGTCTATTTACCCACAGTCTCCCTTAGCAGCTTTTTTGGTTTTTAGTTATGGGCTGCTTTCAAGTTGGAGTTCAGGACATGGAAATTACATCCTGTGATAGAGCAGATGGTGGGTGAGGACAGAGGCTTTCTCGGTCCATCACTGTGCTTGGACCAGATCTTGACAGGTGCAATCTGTCATTCCTTTTAAAGGGCTCCTGTTCCTGTGTGGCCGGGAAACTGGGGGAATACGACCTCTGGAGCAACTTACAGCAAGTTATCATGTCCCAGGATGGCTGAGGAGTGGTTGTCATGGCAGTAGATTTGTGCCCCTTTCTTGCTTTCAAAGAAGTGGGAGCTGCCCAAGGAAATGATGGTGCCCCCGTCCCTGAAGGTTGGAGGCCTTCGTTCCCTGCTCTGCCCTCCTCTCCCCCAACCTCCCAGAGAGTGCATGAGACCTCATTATGCTGCTTCTGTCTTTCATGTTATGATGTGGACAACAGAAGAGAGGCTCAGGATGCATGAGAGCCATTTCATTTCTGGCATCATGGCCAGAGCATGAACTTGCTTCTCAGGCTGTGATTAACTTGCTCAAGAGTTAGCTCACAAAGTCAGGTCTAATTTTACTCCTGTGCATGAAAGGGCTCTCCCATTTTAGCAACCAACACCCTGACTAACTAACTAACCAGCTTTCCCCCCTGTCCCTCTCTTCCCCTACACTCTCTCTCTCCTCTCTTCCCTCTGTCCCCACATCCAGCCCCACACTCCCCTCCCTCCCTGCCCCTGCCTTTCTCCTTCTCTCCCTCCCCTTCCTCCCACCCTCCCTGTCTCCCCGCCTCTCCCCCTCCCCCTCCCTTCCTTTTCCTCCCCCTGCCCCCTTCCTCCTTTCCTCCTTCCTTCCTCTCTCCCTCTCCCTCTCCCTTTCTCCTCCTCCCTCTTCCCCTCTCTGCCTCTCTCTCCCTCCTGCCCTTCTCCTCTCTCCCTCCTCTTCCTCCCTACCTCCCTCTCCTTCCCCTTCTCCCCTTTCCCTCCCCCTCCTCCCCCCTCCTTTCTTTCTTCCACCTACAGACATCCATGAAGCACCTCTGTGCTGAGCCCCGCTCTGGCTGAGGTTATGGAGATACATAAATAAGGCATAAGCCTGATCTCAAACTGCTCATGACCTACAGGCGTGCAAAGATGCACTTACAACAAGAAGCTGTAAGTGCTATGATGGAGGCTTGTGTCTCCCTGGCTGCTGTAGGGATCCAGGGTGGGCAGGGCCAAGTGCAGCTGAGGGAAGGTCAGAAGGAACCCAGGAGCTGAGCCTGGGGTGTGAGTGCCTGTCTCCAGGAGGACCGGAAGGGAGGGTCTCCGGGGGAGCACGGGGTGCCCAAGGAGTGGGGAGGGAGCTATTGGCAGTTCCAGCGGTCAAGGAGGGTATGGGATGAGGCTGGTTCCAGTCAAGGGGGGGTTGACAGGCTCCAGCTCCCGGAAGGCCCAGTGGTTCAGCAGAAGGCATCTGGACCCTAGCCTCATGGAACTACAGAGCCACTGAAAGAACGTGGGCCAAAGAGGAGAGCTGTGGTCAGATTTCATGGCCATGGGGAAGCGGGGAAGTGGGACTTGGAAGGGCCGAGACTGGGAGTCTGGGGCCAGGTAGATGAGGTGGAGGAGATGATAAGGAGGTCGGGGTGGTTGGGGCCAGGATGGGTGAAGCGTGTTCCTTCTCCCTCTGCTCATTCATCCAACAGAAATAGGCCCACACTGGGCCCCTTACTCAGAAATTATATAATTTAACCCTTTCAGCACCTGAGAGGAGGTGAGAATGGTTATCCCCATTTTTAAGATGAAGAAACTGAACTTTGCAGAGATTGAGAAAAAGCAATTACACAACTAGTGAATGGCAGGTAAGTATTTCCCCCCAAAGTCGGTGGGCTGCATGGAGAATGGAATTTTCCATGGTACAGCATCCATTCTCAGCCAGCGTTTGCTGCAGAGTTGGGATGAGTACAAGGATGAGTTCTCTGTGGCCTGAGTCAAGACCCCCAAGCCCCACAGGCCCTGGCTCCTGCCCCCAGCCTGCTGAGCAGGCCCAGCCAGGCCTGCCCTGGACAGCCCGAGGAAGGGCGTGTCCTGCCTCTCCTTGCCCTCCATGAGGCCAGACATATCCTCCTGAGGGCCTCTGATTTTAACAGTGCCTTCAAGGAGTTCTGGGCTAATTCACAAAATGTAGGAATGTCTGACTCTTTTCTTTTTCTTCCCCAAAGATAACAATTTTGAGAATTAAAATGCCTCTGGCTCCAGAAGGCCCTGAAGGCATGAGGCTAACATGGGAATTTCAGGATGTGTGATGAGCAGGTGGGTCTTCTGGCTCACTCTTTTCTGCTTTTCTACTCTTTGCACTGTGCTGATGTGGTTAATGTCATCTTAAACCTTACCACAACCCAGAAAGGTAGGTACAGTGAGGTAATGTACAGCTGAGGGTCACCTGCTGATGGAGTTTGGATGTGTTGTCCCCTCCAAAACTCATGTGGAAATTTGATCTCCAATGTGGCAGTGTTGGAAACTGATTGAGTCATGGGGGCGGATCCCTCATGAATGGATTAATGCTCTCCCCGGGGGAGGAGAGGTAGTGAGTGAGTTCTCGCTCTATTAGTTCCTGCGAGACCTGATTGTTTAAAGGCCTGTGAGACCTGATTGTTTAAAGGACCCTGGCACCTCCTCTCCTGCTTCCTCTCTCTTGCTTCCTCTTGTCATGTGATCTGCTTGTACCTGCCGGCTGCCTGCCGCTTTTCCATTATGAGTAGAAGCAGCCTGAGGCCCATGCCAGATGCAGCTGTTCCAGAATCATAAGCCAAATAAACCTCTTTTCCTTATACATTACCCAGTCTCAGGTATTCTGTTATAGCAACACAAAACGGACTAAAACACCTGCTATTAAGTGATGGCATTCAATCTGGGACCACAGAGCATTGGTGCCTGGGCTGACATTAACTCCACCCCCTGCATCTATGTGGCTGTCACTGCAGGTAACTGCTTGGTTGGTTTCCTGAAGCACCTGCAGTCTGGGGCCAATTCCAGCACCTGGTGCTACTGCAGGTAGATGACTCTACTCTGTTGCATTTGGAGTCCCACTTCTCACTTCAGAGGCCAGCTCTGTGAGATCAAGCCCAGGTTTTCTTCCTCCTGGCTGTTTCCTACAGGGCCTAGCAAAGTCTGAAGCTGTCTAGCAGGTGGTGATAAGGACAGCGTTACGTAGAGCTAAGCTGCCCAGCATGACACCCAGAGAGGAGAGGAGTGGGAGAATCCAAGGTTACAAAGAGATTCACAGACACATTTGGTTGAGTAACATCGGGCAACAGTGGGCTACCATTTCCCCCTCAATCAGCCAAGTGGGTAAGAATTGTCCCTGAGACCCTCGCAGCTCCCCTAGTCTGTAGTTTTAGAGCTCCATATTCTGAATGGCCATCCAGGGGTGAGCTCATCCTCCCCTGCCTGCAGACAAGACTGTACATATTCCCTTTCAGGGAATAGGATTCGATTTTTCTGATTTCCAGAGCAGCTCAACTGCTAAGGAGTAGTTGTGGCACTTTATCACTACCAAAAGAGGGTAGACGTCCAAGTTTACCACTGGCTTTATTTGACAGCCCAGAGAGGATAGGGCTCCTCATTACTGATGGGTGGGGGTAGCACTTTGGCTCTCTCTTTTTTTTATTACTATTGCTATGTTTATCATTACACAATGTAATCATTTTTTGTGGCCCTTTACCAATTTCTCGCTAACCACAACCTCTCACCCTACGTTTCCCACATTAGTGGCCTCAGTTCCATTCTCTCCTTCTGGAAGTTCAATGAATTATTGTGGTGGTTGTATCTTTATTTATTTGTTTGTTTGTTTGTTTGTTTATTATTTATTATTATGTTTTAGTTCCCACTTATGAGTGAAGACGTGATATTTCTCTTTCTGTGCCTAGCATTTCACTTAACATAATTTTCTCTAAGTTCATCCATGTTTTCACGAATGGCAGAATTTCATTCCTTTTTATAGCAGAGTAGTATTCCATTGTGGGTATATACTGCATTTTCCTTGTCCAGTCATCCATTGATGGACATCTAGATTGGTTCCAACTCTTAGCTATTGTAAATAGAGCTACAATAAACATGGGAGTGCAGGTATCCCTTCAACATGATGATTTCCATTCCTTTGGGTATACACACAGCAGTTTGATTGCTGGATCATATGGTAGTTCTATCTGTAGTTGTTTGAGAAATCTCCATACCATTTTCTGTAATAGCTGCACCATTTCACAATCCCACCAACAGTGTAGGAGGGTTCTCCTTTCTCCACATCCTCACCAGCATTTGTTATTCTTTGTCATTTTGATAATGGCCAGTCTAACTGGTGTGAGATGATATCTCAGTGTGGTTTCAGTTTGCATTTCCCTGATGTTGAGCATTTTTTCACGTGCCTGTTGGCCATTTGTGTATCTTCCTTTGAGAAATGGCTGTTGATCTCCATTGCCAATTTTTAATTCGGTTGCTTGTTTATTTACTGTTAAGTTCCTTGTATGTTCTGGATATTAATCCCTTATTGGATGCATTGTTTGCAGATATTTTCTCCCATTCCGTAGGTTGTCTTTTTGTTGAGTTAACTGTTTTTTTGCTGTGCAGAAGCTTTTTAGTTAGATATAATTTCATTTGTTTATTTTTTCTTTTGTTGCTTGTGGTTTTGGGGTCATATTCATAAAGTCTTTGCCTAGTCCTACTTCCTGAAGTATTTCCCCTATATTTTCTTTCAGGAGTTTTATATTTTCAGGTCTTCTGTGTAAATCTTTAGTCCATTTTGAGTTGACTTTGGTATAAACTTTTGGGTCTAGTTTCATTCTTCTACGTATGGATGTCTAGAATCATTTATTGAAGAGGCAGTCTTTTCCTCAATATATGTCATTCTTGCCTTTGTCAAAGATCAGTTGGCTGTAAGTATGTGGGTTGACTTATGGGAATAATTCTCTACTTTGTTCCATTGGTCCAAGTGTTTGTTTTTATACCAGTACCATGCTGGTTTGGTTACTGTAGCTTTGTAATATAAGTTGATGTCACATAGTGTTATGCCTCTCGCTTTATTTTTCTTTTCCCAGAATTGCTTTGGCTATTCGGGGTCTATTGTTGTTCCACATGAAGGTTAGGATTGTTTTTTCTGTTTCTGTGAAGAATATCATTGGCATTTTGATGGAGATTGCATTGAATCTGTAGATTGCTTTGGGTAGAGTGGACATTTTTACAATGTTAATTCTTATAATCCAAGATTAATTCTTACAATCTTTCCATCATTTTGTGTCTTCTTTAATTTCTTTCAGTAGTGTTTTGTAGTTCTTGTTGTAGAGATCTTTTACCTCCTTGGTTAAATTGATTCCTAGGTATTTTATATTTTTTGATTACTATTTTAAAAGGGCTTGCTTTTTTGATTGCTTTTTCTGCTAGTTTGTTATTGGAGTATGATGGGGTTTGGATGTGTTGTTCCCTCCAAAACTCATGTGGAAATTTGATCCCCAGTATGGCAGTGTTGGAAACTGATTGAGTCATGGGGGTGGATCCCTCATCAATGGATTAATGTTCTCCCTGGGGGTGGGGAAAGTAATGAGTGAGTTCTTGCTCTATTGGTTCCCATGAGAGCTTGTTGTTTATAGGACCCTGGCACCTCCTCTCTCTCTCTCTTGCTTCCTCTCTCTCCATGTGATCTGCTAGTACCCTCCAGCTGCCTGCCAGTTTTCCACCATGAGTTGAAGCAGCCTGAGGCCCATGCCAGATGCAGCTGTCCTGGAATCATAAGCCAAATAAACCTCTCTTCTTTATAAATTACCCAGTCGCAGGTATTTCTGTTATAGCAACACAAAACGGACTAAAACAGAGTATAAAAACGCTACTGATTTTTATGTGTTCAGTTTGTATCCTGCAACTTCACTGAAATTGTTTACTAGCTCTTAGAGTTTTTTGGTAGAGTCTTTAGGTTTTTCTATACATAGGATCATGTCATCTGAAAACAGGAAAATTTGATTTTGTCTTCTCCAATCTGGATCCCGTTCATTTCAAGAACAAAAACTGTATGATTATCCCAATAGATGCAGAAAAACATTCTACAAAATTCAACATTCCATCATGATAAAGACTCTTAGCAAATTAGGTTTAGAAGGAAAGTATCTCAACATAGTAAAAGCCACTTATGACATACCAATTGCCAATATCATCCAGAACAGGAACAAGACAAATATGGCCACTCTCACCACTCCTACTTAACATAGTATTGGAAGTACTAGCCAGAGCAATCGGGCAAGAGAAAGAAATAAAGAGCATCCAGAGTGCAAAGGATGAAGTTAAACTGTCCTTGCTTGAAGATGACATGATCTTATATATAGAAAAACCTAGAGAGTCTACCAAAAAACTCTTAGAGCTGATTAACATTTTTAGTAAAGTTACAGGATACAAAATCAACACATAAAAATCAGTAGCATTTTTATACTCCCATAATGAACTAGCAGAAAAGAAATGAAGAAAGCAAGCCCATTTGTAATAGTTGCCCCCAAAATAAAACACCTAGGGATGAATTTAACCAAAGAGGTAAAAGATCTCTACAATGAGAACTACAAAACACTACCAAAAGAAATTAAAGAGGACACAAAAAGGTGGAAAGAAATACCATGTTCTTGGATGGGAAAAATTAACATTGTGAAAATGTCCATTCTACCCAAAGCAATCTACTGATTCAATGCAATCCCCATCAAAACATCAGTGACATTCTTCACAGAAATAGAAAAAGCAATCCCAGCATCCATATGAAACAACAAACAACCCTGAATAGCCAAAGCAATCCTGAGCAAAAAAAAAAAAAAAAAAAAAAAAAAAAATGCTGGAGGCATAACACTACTAATACTACCTGACTTCAAATTATATTACAAAGCTAGTATAATCAAAACAGCATAGTACAGGCATACAAACAGACATTGGATCAATGGAACGGAATAGGAAACCCAGGAATCAACCCACATACAGCCAACAGATCTTTGACAAAGGCAACAAGAACATACAGTGGGGAAAAGACTGCCTCTTCAATAAATGGTGGTGGGAAAATTTGACATCCATATGCAGAAGAATGAAACTAGACCTGTATCTCTCACCATATGCCAAAATCAACTCAAACTGGATTAAAGAGTTAAATATAAGACCTGAAACCATAAAATTACTGAAAGAAAATATAGGGGAAATGTTCCAGGAAGTAGGACTGTGCAAAGACTTTATGAATAAAGCCTCAAAACCACAAGCACCAAAGAAAAAATAAACAAATGGGATTATGTCAAACTAAAAAGCTTCTGCACAGCAAAAGAAGCAATCAACAGAGCAGAAGGACAACCTACAAAATGGGAGAAAATATTTGCAAACTATACATCCGACAAGGGATTAATATCCAGAGTATACAAATAACTCAAACAATTATGCAGTATAAAAATAAATAATCCAATTTAAAAATGGGCAAAGGAGGTGAATAGACATTCAAAGGAAGATATACAAATGGCCAACAGGTACATGAGTGATGCTCAGCATTACTAGTCATCAGAGAAATGCAAATGAAAACCACATTGAGATTTCATCTCATTCCAGTTAGGCTGGCCATTATTAAAAACACTGAGAATAACAACTTCTGGCAAGGATATGGGGAGAGCGGATCTCTTCTACACTGTTTGTGGGTCTGTAAATTAGCACAGTTATAATGAAAAACATTACAGAGGTTCCTCAAACAACTTCAGGTAGAGCTACCATATGATCCAGCAATCCTGCTATTTGGTATATATCCAAAGGAATGGAAAACATCATGTTGAAGGGATAGCTGCACTCCCATGTTCATTGCAGCTCTATTTACAATAGCCAAAATATGGAACCAACCTAAGTGTCCATTGACATATGACTGGATTAAGAAAATGTGTTATATATACACAATGGAACACTATTCAGCCATAAAAAAATAATGAGATTCTACCATTTGCACCAATATGGATGAGTTGGAGAAAATTTTAAGTGAAATAAGGCAGACAAAGAAAGAGAAATACTGCATGTTCTCACTTGTAACTGGGTGCAAAGAAGGAAGGAAGGAAGGAAGGAAGGAAAGAAAGAAAGAAAGACCACAATAATTAATATGTTGAACTTTCAGAAGGAGAGAACAAACCTAAGGATACTAGATATGGGAGGAAGGGAGGGAGGGGGTTTGGGGAGTGATAGGTTGGGTAAAGGGCATAAAGAAAAATCATGATTTGTAATAATGAATATGCTAGTAATAAAAAATTAAAAAATACCCTCAAATCCACTTTTTGTTCTATTGATATTTTGTATTGCTTTTTGAGTCTCTGTTTCATTTAGTTCTGTTCTGATCTTAATTATTTTTTTCCAGTCTGCTAATTTGGGGATTAGATTGTTCTTTTTTTTCTCGTTCTTTGAAGTGTAGCATTAGGTTGTTTATTTGAGATCTTCCTATTCTTTTGATGTAAGTGCTGATTGCAATAAGGTTGCTTCTTAGTATTGCTTTTCCAGTATCCCACAGATTTTTGTATATGTCTTTATTTTCATTAGTTTCAAGAAACTTTTTGATTTCCTTTTAAGTTTCTTTTTGGACCCACAGGTCATTCAGGAGCATGTTGTTTAATTTCCATGTGCATGTATAGTTTCCAGAGTTTTGCTTGTTATTTATTTCTAGTTTTAATACATTACAGTTTAAAAATATACTTGAAATGATTTCTATTTTTTAAATTTGTTGAGGCTTTATTTGTGACCTAACGTGATCTATCCTGGAGAATGTTTCATATGCTGATGAGAAGAATGTATATTCTGTAATTGTTGGATGAAGTATTCTGTAGATGTCTGCAAAGTCCAGTTGGTCTAAAGTGTAGTTTAAATCTTGTGTTTCTCTGTTGATTTGTTGCCTAGATTTTCTGTCCAGTATTGAGAGATAGGTGTTCATGTTCCCTACTATTATCATATTGGTTGTCTGTCTCTTTCTTTAGGCCTAATGGTGTTTGCCTTACATATCTGGGTGCACCAGTGTTGGATGCATATATATTTATGATTGTTATGTCTTCTTGCTTGATAGATTTCTTTTCATTACATAGTGGCCTTCTTTGTCTCTTTTTATGGTTCTTGGTTTGAAGTTTATTTTATCTGATACAAGAATAGCTGCTCCTGCCCATTTTTTATTTCCACTTCCATTCCTTTATTCTTAGTCTATATGTGTCTTTACAGGTGAGGTGAGTCTCTTGGCTCACCTCACCTGTAATAGAGTTGGGTGTAGCTTTTTCATCCAGTCAGCCAGTCTATGTCTTTTGAGTGGGGAGTTTAATCTATTTACATTTGGGATTGCTATTGAGAGGTATTGCCTTACTCCTGGCATTTTATTGGTTTTCACTTGGATGTTTTAAATATTTTTTTTCCTTTCTTCCCCTTTTACTGTTTGCCTTTCATGATTTTGGATAGTTGAAGAGGTAAGATTTAGTTTCCTTCTCTTTCTCATTTGAATTTTTGTTCTGTAAGTGGGTTATGTTTTTTCTTGTGTATTCATGGTAGTAATTATAATTTTTCTTTTTTCAGACTCACGACTCCCTTGAAGATTTCTTGCAGGGATGATTGTTTGGTGGCTAACTCCCACAGATTTTTCTTTTTTGTCTGAAATATACACTATTTCATCCTTATTTCTGAAGGTTAGCCTTGCTGGCTATAGTATTTAGGTTAGCAGTTTTTTTCTTTTAGTATTTTGAGTATATCATTGCATTTTCTTCAGGCTTGTAAAGTTCCTTTTGAGAAGTCTGATGTTAATCTGAGAGGGGCTCCCTTATAGGTGACTTGATGATTTTCTGTTTCTTCTTTTAAGATTCTCTCTTTGTCTTTGAGCTTTGCCAGTTTGACTATAATGTGTATCAGAGAGGATCTTTTTTGATTGAATCTGATTGGTGATCTTTGATACTCCTGGATCTGAAGGTCTGTGCCTCACCCTATACCTGGGATAGTTTTCCATTATTATTTCATTGAATATGTTTCTAATGCCTTTTCTTCTCTTCTCCCCTTCTGGAACAGCCATGATTCAAATGTTTGTGTGCTTAAGGTTGTCTTCTATCTCTCTTAGATTTTCTTCGTTTCTTTAAAAATGATTTTTCCTTTTTTTTGGTCCATCTAGGTTATTTCAACTAGACTATCTTCAAGATTAGAAATTCTTTCTTCTTCTTGTTGTAGCCTGTTGCTAAAATTCTTGATTGTGTTTTTTTATTTCATTGAATGAATCTTTCATTTCCATTGGTCTCTTATGTTCTCTTTTAAGGTATTAATCTCTTTGTAAATTTTCTCTTTCATATCATGAATTTTTTTTCTTGTTTCATTATGTTTTCTAACTGAGTCCTCTTGTATCTCAGTTTCCTTTAGATTGTTAAGTTTGCTTTAGATTGTTGCCGAGAATTCTTTTTTAGTTATTTCAAGGGTTCTTTCTTTATAGGGTCTGGTATTTGAGAATTATTTTATTCTTTTGGTGGTGTCATATTTTCTTGGATTTTCATATTTCTAGTGTGTTAGTCTATTTCTGTTGCTTAAAACAAAATACTTGAACTGGGTAATTTATAAAGAAAAATAAAGTCTATTGCTGAGTGTTTCTGAGGCTGGGAAGTCCAAAGTCCACCTGGTGTTGGCAACAGTGACCCAGGGGTCTGACATTGCATGATGTGGGTGAGGGAGAGCAGAGAGATAGTGATAGAGATGAGAGAGAGGGAGGGAGCGAGGGAGGGGGGGAGAGAGAGAGAGAGAGAGAGAGAGAGAGAGAGAGATGAGAGAAAGAGAGAAAGACAGACTCTCCTCTTCTTTTAAAGCCCTCAGAACCATGACCCTGACCACTATTTTCAATCCATTCACTACCGCATGGTTCTACAATCCAATCACATCTTCAAGGCCCCCACATTTCAATCACCATAATAGGATTTCCAACCCTCTTAACAGTCACTATGAGGGCTAATTTTCTAAAACATAAAACTTGGGGGACACAATTCAAGCTTCAATGACTCTTGGGGAGATGTAATTCAATCCAGTACATCTAGTATCTCTGTGTTGACATCTGATCATTTGGTAGAGCAGTTGCTTCTTCTATTACTCTGGAATGAGCTTTGAGGAGAGAGACTTTCTTTTCTTTTT
Source organism: Cynocephalus volans (assembly GCF_027409185.1). Taxonomy (NCBI): domain Eukaryota; kingdom Metazoa; phylum Chordata; class Mammalia; order Dermoptera; family Cynocephalidae; genus Cynocephalus; species Cynocephalus volans. Next base: position 61,679,232 of record NC_084460.1, read on the forward strand.
CTGGTCTCCAATGGTGGTTCTCTTTGTGTCCATGCAGTTGAGTGGTTGGAGGGCTTTTGCACAGTAACTGTGGCTGCTACTGTGGCTGCAAGCCATACTTGCAGCTTACTTGATGGGTCACCCATGTGAATAGGTGTTTCTGCATGCTGTTGTCTTCTGCTGGGTGGGGTACTCTACTCATAGTTCCTGCCTAGGACCCAAGGCATGCTCCTGCCTTCTGCTGCATGGTGGGGGCTGCCCATGGCTCTGCTGTGATCTTATCAATTTCTTTCTGTGTACTAATTTTGGGATTGGATTGTTCTTGTTTTTCTAGTTCTTTGAGGTGTAGCATTAAGTTTGAAATCTTTCTACACTTTTGATATAAGTACTCATTGTAATAAACTTCCCTCTTAGTACTGCTTTTCCAGTATCCCACAGGTTTTGATATGATTTGTCTTCATTTTCATTAGTTTCAAGAAATTTTTTGATTTTCTATTTAATTTCTTCTTGGGCCCATATGTCATTCAGGAGCACATTGCTTAAGTTCCATGTGTTTGTATAGTTTCTAGAGTTTTGCTTGTTATTTATTTCTAGTTTTAATCTGCTGTGGTCTGCAAATATACTTGAAATTATCTATATTTTAAAAAATTTGTTCAGGTTTGATTTGTATCCTAACATGTGGTCTATCCTGAAGAATATTTCATGTGCTGATAAGAAGAATGTATATTCTTTAGTTGTTGGATGAAATATTCTGTAGATATCTGCCAAGTCCAAATGGTCTAAAGTATAGTTTAAATCCTATGTTTCTCTGTTGATTTGTTGCTTAAATGGTCTGTCCAATGTCAAGACAGGGGTGTTTAGGTCCCCAACTCTTATTGTATTGGGATCTGTCTCTTTCCTTAGGTCTAATAGTCTTTGCTTCATATATCTGGGTGCTCTGATGCTGGTTGTATATATATTTATGATTGTTATGTCTTTTTGCTTGATAGATCCCTTTATCACTATATAGAGGCTTTCTTTGTCTCTTTTTATAGCTTTTGGTTTAACATCTATTGTATAGTTTTTGGTTTAAGCTACTTCTGCTCACTTTTGATTTCCATTTACATGGTATATCTTTTTCCATTCCTTTATTCTTAGTCTATGTGTGTCTTTACATGTGAGATGACTGTTTTGTAGACAGCATAATTGGGTGTAGCTTTTTCATCAATCAGCCAGTCTGTGTCTTTAGAGTAGGAAGTTTAATCCATTTAAATTTAGGGTTGTTATTGAAAGATATTGTCTACTTCTGGCATTTTATCAATTTACATTTGGATGATTTAAGTATCTTTTCTTTCTTCCTTTCCCTTTTATTGTTTGTCTTCAGTGTATGTTGGTTTTTGGATGTGGTTAGATAGTTTCTTTCTCATTTGCATTTTTGTTCTTCTAGTACGTTTTGTTCTTTCTTGTGTATTCATGGTAGTGATTATCACTTTTTGGATTCCAGATGCTCGAATCCCTTGAGGATTCCTTGTAGGGCTGGCCTTGTGTTGGTGAACTCTCATAGTTTTTGTTTGTCTGGGTAATACACTATTTATCCTTCATTTCTGAAGGATTGCCTTGCAGGGTATAGATTTTTGGCTGGCAGTATTTTTCTTTTCCACTGCAGACAGAGGCAAGGGAGGCAGTTGAAGCCACCTGCACCCCTGCCACCCTGATGAGTTACCCTGTTGCTGCTGTGGACACCACAGATACGAGGGAGGCGGTTATAGCCACTGGCACCATTGTGGCCCCCATGAAATAACCCTGATCCTGCTGAGGACACTATAGGGTCAAGGGAGACATTTGCATCTGCTGGTAACACTGCTGCCACTGTGGAAACTACAGACATGAGGGAGGCAGTTACAGCCATCAGTGCTGCTACCACCCCTATGAGATAACCCTACTGCTGTCAAAGACACCACAGAAGCTAGGGAGTTGGTTGCAGTCACCAACACCACTGCTGCTGACTTGAGGTAATGCTGCTGTCACTTCAGACATCATAGTCGTGAGGGCCACCACTGTAGACACTGGAGCCAAGCGGGTACTGGTGTAAATGCAACTACTGCAGTTGCTGGCACCACTGGTGCTGCTAGGCTGCTACCATAGTTGTACAGGCATCCCACCTCTGCTGGAGCCACCACTGCCACATAGGCAGCCCGTCAAAGGCATGTCCACAACATCTGCTGCTATACCACAGCAGCAGCCTCAGCAGCTACTGCCTCTGTGTATGTGAAATGCTGAGCAGTCAACTGTATTGACACAAGGAGGGTCACCAGTGGACTCCAGGGAAGGAGAATAATAAAAGAAGCAACTACTGTACAAGATGAGCAGACATCAATGTAGAGATAGTAGAAATTTGTAAAAACAAAAATATGAATCCACCAAAGGAATACAAGAGCTCTCAAATACCAGACTCCTTAGATCCAGAAACCCTTGACTTGACTGAAAAGGAATTCTAAGTAAAAATCTTCATGTATCTCATTGAGGAAACTCAATGAGATACATTAAGACACAGCTAGATGACACAATGAACTGAACAAAACTATGCAGGATAGGAAGGAGGACATTTACAAAGGGATTAATATCTGAAAAAAGAATGTAGGAGAACTCATGGAATTGAAGGAGGCATTCAGTGAAATAAAAAACAGAACTAAGAGCTTAAGCAGCAGGCTAGAGCAAGCAGAAGAGAGAATTTCTGATCTTGAAGATAGTCTCTTCAAAATAAATCAGGCAGACAAAAAAAAAAAAAGAAAGAAAGAAAAAAGAATTAAAAAAAAAATCTAAGAGAGATAGCAGCTAACCTTGAGCGCACAAACATATGAATCATGGGTATTCTTGAAGGGGAGGAGAAAGGAAAAGGCACAGAGAACATATTCAATGAAATAGTAGTGGAAAACTTCCCAGGTATAGGAAAAAACATAGACCTTCAGATTCAGGACTCAAAAATCCCCAAACAGATTTAATCCAAAAATGTACTTTCAGTGGCACATTATAGTCAAACTGGCAAAACTGAAAGACAGAGAATCCTAAAAGCAGCAAGAGAAAAGCATCAAGTCACCTTTGGGGGAGCCTCCATCAGACGAACAGGAGACTTCTCAAACTTTACAGGCCAGAAGGGAATGGGATGATATATTCAAAATACTAAAAGATATCTAGTCCTTATAAATTAATAACTGTTCCCTGCTTTTTTTCTGTGACTTTGCAAGCCTCTTTATATAACTTTTGCTCTCTAAAGTGCAAAAGCAGCATTTTATTTTATTGTCCAGAGCCTTCACACATTGAGATTGACCTTCCCTTTGATTACCTCTGACAGGCAAGGTTTCATGGGGTTCCTTCACCCCACAATAAATGCCAGGGCATGGGAAATAGGAAGGGCTTCATGGGTCCCGGAAAGGACCATGCTTTGGCCAGCAGTCCCCTGGAAGCCTCCCCTGCTGAGATAGCAGTGCTGCCCTCGGCAACCCTGCAACCTCCCCTAAGCCTTGTGTATTTTATCTATAAATGCAGGCCCAGGTTACAATGATCTTTAAAATTGGGCCCTCTTTTGATTTTACCTTCCTCTTTTCTCCTGAGTTGTTTTCCTGGCTCATGAGAAAGCTCCCAGAGCTTTTCCTCTAAGTGTGGTTGAAAAATCCTTATTGCTATTCTAATGTCACCCTTTCTTGATTTTCAAAACACTTCCATTTGAAAGAAAACACCCTGTAATTGTGAATTTCCTCTACCTCTGGATTTCTCCTTCCTCAGTTAGCACTGTGTTGGGGAGAAATCCTAGTTGTTTTATTCAAAGGCTTTGCTTTTGGTGTTTAAACTTTTTAGGTTAAAGGCTGGCCCGTGGCTCACTTGGGAGAGTGTGGTGCTGACAACACCAAGTCAAGGGTTAAGATCCCCTTACTGGTCATCTTTTTAAACAAACAAACAAACAAACAAACAAACAAACAAACAAACAACAAACAAACAAAAAACCCCAAAAAACTTTTTAGGTTAAAATAATCACAGATTCACAGGAAGTTTCAACAGTAGTATAATATCAAAACTAGAAAACTGGCATTGCTATAAAGTGTGTGATGTTCCAAGCCCTTGGATCATGTGTATAGATTTGGGTAACAATGACCACAGCCAAGACACAGAACTGTCCCCTCAGCACAAAGATGCCTCTTGTGATACAGTCACCCCTGCCACCTACCCCAGCATCCGTGAATACTGGCAACTAGGAATATAGTTTCATCTCTATGATTTTATCATTTCAAGAGTGTTTTACAAATGGAGTCATGAAGTATAGTGTAAACTTTTGAGACTGGCTTGTTTCACTTTGCCAAATGTTCTTAAGATCAGTCAAAGTTGTTGAGTGTATCAGTAGTTAGTTCCTTAGGACTGCTGAGTCGTATTTCATGGCATGGATGTACCACAGCTGGTTTAATTGTTCACCTGTTGAGGGGCATGTTGGTTCTCACTCAATCAAGCTGTTGGGAACATTCTGTATATATTTTCGTGTGAATTTGATTTAAAAAAATTTATCTGGGATAAAAGCCAAAATTTTGATTGCTGGGTAAGTTATATCTAGTTTAAAAAAAATTAAAAAAAAATTAAAAAAAAATTTTTTAAGAAACTGCCAAACTATTTTTAAGAATGGCTGTACCATTTTACATTCCAACCATCAATTATGAGAGATCCAGTTTCTTTGCATCCTCTTTGGCATTTGGTATTGTCATTAGTTTTTTTTTTTTTAATTTTTTTAGTTTAGCTGTTTCACGAGTAGAACATAAATGAGAAATTAAACCGATGAGAAATAAGATCTTATCGTGATCTTAAATTGTATTTCCTAGTGGCTAATGATGCAGAACATCTGTTCACTTGCACCTTTGCCATCTACGTACCCTCTTCAATGAAACATCTTTTCATATCCTTTGTCTATTTACTAGTTCAACTGTTTGTTTTCTTTAATGTTGGGGTTTGAGAATTCTTTAAGTGTTCTATATATGAGTCCTTTGTCAGGTACCTGATTTGCAAATATTTTTTTCAGTGTGTAGCTTGTCCCTTCATCTTCTTAACAAGACTTGTACAAGTGTTTTTAATTTTGGTGCAGTCCAATTATCAACTTTTTCTTTTAGGAACTGTGTACTTGATGTGATGTCTAATGACTTTTCACCAAGCCCAGAGTCCCCAAGGTTTTATACTATGTTATCTATCTTCTTCTACAAGTTTCATTAGTTTTACATTTTACATTTGATTCTATGATCCATTTTGAGCTAATTTTTATATAAAGTTACTTTTTTTTGCCTATGGATGTCCAGTTTCTCTAGCACCATATACTGAAATGACTATTATTGTTCCATTGAATGGCATAATAAATAGTAAGAATATGGGTGAATTTCAAAAACATTATGTAAAGTAAAAAAAAAAATTAGACATAAAGATTATAATACTATATATAGTTCCATGTGTGTGAAATCCTAGAAACAATAAAATTATGGTAATAGAAAGCAGAACACTGGTTGCTAGGATTGGGGTGGGGGAAGGGATTGACTGCAAAGGGGCATGAGAAAATTTTGGGGGGTGATTAAACGTTCAATGTTTTTATTGTGATGGTGGTTATACACTATACATAATACAAAAGTCATTGAATTGAACACTCAATATTGGTTAATTTTTATTGTGTAAATTATACCCAAATATTGTTGACACCCCATCCACCCCCAAACAGTTGGCTCAACATGCATGGAGAAATTTCTGATTTTATATTTTTTTCCATTGATGTGTTTTTCCTTCCATCAATATCACATTGTCTTGATTACTGTGGCATAACAAGCCCTAAGATCAGGTAGATTGATTCCTCCCGTTTTATTCTTCTTTTTCCAAATTGTTTTACCTATTCTAGTTTCTTTCCCTTTCTATATAAATTTTATAATAATGTTATCTAAATTTACAAAAAATATCCCTGGAATGTTAATATGTATTGTGTTAAACCTATATATCATTTTGGAATTGACATCTTAACAATATTGAATTTTCAAATCCATGAAATGGCGTATTTCTCCATTTACTTATATCTTTGATTTCTTTGTTCAGTTTTATAGTTTTCAGCATACAAGTCCTGTACATGTTTTATTATACCTGAGTATTTATTTTTCTTAAGGAATTGTTAATGGTATTATAGCTTTAATTTTCATTTTCATGTGTGTGTTGCTGGCATATAGAAACACATTAATTTTTGTATGTTGAGCTATATCCTACAAACTTGCTGCACTCACTTATCAATTCTAAGAGATTTTTGGTAAACTTCTTAGGGATTTTTCTACATGGATCATTGTGTCAGCTGATTTATTTCTGGTTTGTATGTCCTTTATTTTCTTCCCTGCCATTTTGCACTGGCAAAGAGTTGCAGTATTATGTTGAATAAGAAGAATGGGAGCAAACACCCTTGCCTTGATGCCGATCTTAGGAAGAAAGCATTCAGTCTTTCACTGTTAAGTTAAGCTATAGGCTTTTAGTAGATTTAAAAAAAAAATCAAGTTTAGGAAGTCTCACTCTATTACTAATTTTTGGATAGTTTATCCTTAATGTGTCTTGAATTTTGTCAGCAGTCTTATACATTATATTTTTGTTAAACTGTCTTTCTGTAGTTTTCTTAAAATCAAGTTTTGGAAGTCTCTCTCTGTTACTAGTTTTTGGATAGTTTTTTATCATTACCGTGTCTTGAATTTTGTCAATGGTGATGCATTAATTGGTACAATCCTGTGATTTTTCTTCTTTAGTCTGCTAATATGATGGATTGTATTCTAAATACTGAATCAGCCTTTCATCCCTAGAATATAACCCACTTGGTCATGATCTAGAATTCTTTTTATATGTTGCTGAAATTTATTTGCTAATGTTCTGTTAACATTTTTTGTATTTACGTTTATGAGGGATATTTGGCTTTAGTGTTCTTGTTTTTACTGTCTTTGTCTCGTTTTGTTATCATAGTAAACTGAGTCATAAAGTGAATTAGAATTATTTCCTCCTCTTATATTTTCTGGAAGAGATTGTATAAAATTGGTGCTAATTATTTTTGAGATATTTGGTAGAATTCTCCAGTTTGGTAGAATTTTCCAGTAAAATTATTCAGTTCTGGAGGTTTTCTGGGAGAATATTTTTAATTAAAAATTTACTTCTTTAATAGCTCTAGGACTAGACAAATTATTCACTTTATACTGGGTAAGTTGTCATAATTTGTGCTTTGAGAAATTGATCCATGTCATCTAAGTTGTCAAATATATGTCTGTAGAGTTGTTTGCAGTATTCCCTTAGTAGTATTCCCTTATCATTTTAATAATCTCCATGATCTTTATAAATAACCCTTTCATTCATTATGTGAATAATTTGCCTCCTCTCTCCCTCCCTCTCTCTCTTTTTTTTGGTCAATCTTGCTAGATGTTTGTAAATATTTATTGAACTTTAAAAAAATAAACTTTTTATCCCCTTGATTTCCCTTTTTTTTCTAATTGTAACTTCATAGGTTTCTGCTCTTATTATTCCCTTCTTTATTGTTGCTTTGAATTTATTTCACTCTTGTTTTTCTAGTTTCTTAAGGTTGGAATATAGACTATTAATCTGAGACATTTCTTGTTATCTAATATAAATATTTAGTGCCATACATTTCTTAGTACCATTTTAGCTTTGTCCTATGAATTTTGTTACATCGTATTTTTATTTTCATTCAGTTCAATGTATTTTTTATTTGTATTTATCCATGGTCTATTTAGACATGTGTTGTTTAGTTTCCAAGTGCTTAGAGATTTTTTTTTCTGTTATCACTCTGTTATTCATTTCTAGATTGATTCCCATGTAGTCAGATAATATACTCTGTATGATTACACTTTGTTGAAATTTATTAAGGTTTTTTTTATGTCTATGAGATGGTTTATCCTGTAAATGTTTTGTGAGAATTTGAAGAGAATGTGTATTTTGCTCTTATTTGATGAAGTGTTCTATAAATGTCAATTAGATCCTGTTGGTTGCTGAAATTTTACTGGTTAACTGGATGGATATTTTATCAATTGTTAAGAGAGAGGTGTTGAAGTCTCCAACTGTAATTGAAGATTTGTCTATTTATCTTTTCAGTTCTATCATTTTTTCCCTAATATTTTTAGCTCTAGTGTTTAATGCACACACATGTAGGATTGCTATATCATCTTGATGGATTGATCTTTTTATCCTTATGCAATTACCCTCTCTGCCTCTGATAATTCTCTGTGCTCTGAAGTTGACTTACTTGATATTAATATAGCCATTCATGCTTTCTTTTCATTAATGTTTGCATGGTATACCTTTTTCTTTATTTTTACTTTCAGCTTACCTATATCACTATATTTGAAGTCAGTTTCTTATAAATAGCACATATTTGGGTGATTTAAAAATATACTCTGCCAATTTATGTCTCTTATCAGTATTTTAGGCCATTTACATTTAATATAGTTATATATTAGGGCTTAGTCTGGCATTTTATTTTTGTTTTCTGTTTTTTTATTCCTTTCTACTTTATTTTTATGTTTCTTTTAATCTGCTTTCCTGTGAGCTACTTATAATTGTTTTTTAGAATTTCATCTTGATATATTTAGTGTTTTGAATGTGTATATTTAGATAGATATTTTAGCGGTAGATCCAGGTATGAACTTATACATACATAATTGTCAAAGTCTACTAATATCAATATTTTACCAATTTGAGTGAAGTGTAGAAACTTAACTTCTATTTAAATTCCCTTAGTTTCCCCATTTGTAATATAATTTCCTTAAATATTCCCTCTACATATTTGAAAACTATATCAGATCATGTTATGATTTTGCTTCAACCATTAAGCATAATTTAGAAACTAAAAAGTTAAGAAAGTCCATTACCTATATTTTTACTCTTTCTGATGTTCTTTCTTTCTTCCTAATGTTCTGGATCTCTTCCTATATCATTTTATTTCTGTTTAGATAACTTCCTTTAGCCATTCTTTTAGGGTAGGTTTGCTGGTGACAAATTTCTTAGTTTTCTTTTACCTGACAACATCTTGATTTACCCTCATTCCTGAGATAATTTTCACTGGATATAAAATTTTGAATTGACAGTGCTTAATAGATGTTGTGCCAATTTCTTCAGCTTCCATGGTTTCTGGTGAGAAGTACACATCATTAAAATTGTTTTCCTCCTATAAATAAAAATCATTTGTTTCTTCTGTTTTGAAGACACTTTTCTTTGTCTTTAGTTGTCAGAAGCTCAATTATAATGTGTCTTGGCATGAATTTCTTTGTGTTTATCCTGTTTGAGGTTTACTTAACTTCTTGAAAGTCGAGGTTTAGGTCTTTTGCCAAATTTGGGGACATTTCAGCCATTGTTTCTGGGAATACTTTTTCAGCTCTGCTGTCTTTCTCCTTTCCTTCTTAAACTCTGACATTATGAATATTAGATCATTTGTTAAAGTCTGACTTGTATCCGACTGTCTGTTCATTTTCTATTTCAGTCTATTTTTCTCTGTTTTTTAAGTTGGGCTTTTTATATTGTGTTATCTTTCAGTTCACTGATTCTTTTCTCTGATGATTCCATTCTACTGTTAAGTCCATTCATTGTTTTTTTTTTTTTCTTGTTACTGTATTTTTCAGTTCTAAAATTTTCATTTGATCATTTATGTCTACTATTTCTTTGCTAAGTCTTTCTATTTTATCAGTTGTTTCAAGCATGCTTGTCATTGTTTGTCAAACATTTTATGATGGCTGATTTAAAAGTTATTGTCCAGTAATTCTAAAATCTTTGTTATCTCAGTATTGGCATCTGCTGATAGTCATTTTTCATTGAAATTGAGATGTTTCTGGTTCTTATAATGGAAAGTGTTTTTTGATTGTATCCTGGATATTTGGGTATTTTGCTATGAGACTCTTTTTTCCAAAGTCTCTTGGATTGGATCCTAATATATCATCCCATGCTGCTTCCTAATCCCAAGTGTGAGCAGAACTTATCCCCTCCCTTAGCCCCATCAAAAGTGATTTTGAATTATTGTAAGAAAGAGATACACATACTCTGAGTGGACAGAAGCAAATAAGAAAATAAGTGTGAAATGACTTTGTTAACTTAGAAAAGCTATATAAATCTGTCTTAGTCCATTTTGTGTTTCTATAACAGAATACTTGAGACTGGGTAATTCATAAAAAACATGAAATTTATTGCTTACAGTTTCTGAGGCTAGGAAGTCCAAAGTCCATCTAGTGGTGGTGACAGTGACCCAGGGGTCTCACATTGCAAGATGGTGGAAGCAGAGAGAGAGAGAAAGACAGACTCTCTCTTCTTTTATAGCCCTCAGAACCACGTCCCTGACCACCATTTTTAATCCATTCACTATGGTGTGGTCCTATAACCCAATCACCTCTTCAAAGCTCCACCTTTCAATTATCATAATAGGATTTCCCACCCTCTTAACAGTCACAGTGGAGGCCAAGTTTCTAATACATAAAATTTGGGGGACAAAATTCAAACATCAGGTAGTTTTCAGTGGACATAAATCAATCCACTACAAAATCTAAGACACATTTTACAATATTGTAAATATCATCATAATTATTTTAATTATGACTATGATTACTGCTAATAATAGCTTATTAATGCATCTGTGAGGTTCAGACCAACAACACTGTCAAGTCCCTCTGCCTTCTATTTTGGCCTTCACCTATAATGTCCATTAACAAACACTTTTTCTTCTGTTTCCTTCCGTCATTGCTCTCTGAATTAACCATTAACCTTAAAGTTTTCTTCCTAAAAACTAACATGTTGCTTAATACCTGGTCCAAGTCCTGATCATTTCAAGTGGATGTCCTCTAAAATGTGTAAGTTTACGACTGCAAAACCTTTCTCATTGTACACAACACTAATGACCACTCAGAAAATTCATGCTCTAAACTGGTACATTTAGATATAAAAATTAAGATCAAGAAAAAAAAAGCATACACATATAATATGTATGTATTTATATTATGTAGTCAAAGCCAGGAAAAGCAGAATTGGAACATCAGCTCCATAGGGCATGACTTATTACACAATTTGTGTGGATTCTGGGCTTTCTAGTGGGAAAAGGGAAAAGGGAGACAAGTGTCAGTTACAGAGAAGGAAACAGCTCCTCAGAATAGACAAGCAATTCCTAATTCTCTAACTTAGAGAAAGTGTGGATGGACGGATGGATATAGGGATGGTTAGACAGATTAGTTGTTAGATTAACTAATTAGCTCAATGAAAGGTTTTCTTCAATAACATCCTTTAGGACATAAGGCAGGCCCCTCCCTGAGCGTGGACCCCTGTATTCACTCCAGAATATCACATCCACATCCTCTCGTCTTCAGTCAGCTTCAGAATGACTCCTAGACTCCTTCACCCACTTCCCCAGCACAGACCTCTCTGGTCCCCAGACACAGACCTCCACCTACCTCCTTGGCTGCTGCATCTGGGCATTCCACAGGCAGCCAAAATCACCATGTGAGCCCTGATCTCTGTGCATGGTACCATCAACCCCTCAGCAAGTCTGATTAGAAACCTAGAGTCTCCCTGGCTCTCCTGCCTCCTAAACGTGCATCTCCCACATCAGCATGTCCCTACTGCTACCAGCCCCACCACAGCCATCTCTCCTGGGATTGCTTTACAGCCCCCTGGGATCTGTACTCACACTGCAGCCAGGGTGGCCCAGCAAAAGTGAGCACCTGCCCTTGATCATGCCCTGTTCAGAACAGGTCAGTAGGCTCACAGCCCTCAGAGAAAATCCAGCCTCTTGACATGGCAACATGGAATCCTACAAGCACCTGCTGGCAACACAGAGTGTGCATAAACCTCTGACATTGGAGGCACCTGCCCAGGTTCAAGTCCTGCCTGACCTTGGGCAGGTTCCCTGGCCACATTGTCCCTCAAAATTGTTTTGCTTGTTCTTGTCAGTTTTATTAAAGTAGAGACATCCTCCCTGCAGGAATGAGCAGTAAGAAGGGAAGGGCCTGAGAGGCCCTGGACACAGCTAGAGAAAAAGAGAACAGTGAGGACGAGAGCAATCCAGGAGGGCTCCCCGAGAGAGGGGCACTTCAGCTGTGACAAGGGGCAGAGTGGTTGGGGATTGATTAGGAGACAGAGAGGGTAGTTCAGGCCACCTCCTTGCCTGCACTGCACCCTTCATCCAAAGCCCGGCTGGGACTCATGCGAGCCCTCCTGCTGTTTCCCTCCTGTGGATGAAGGAGACGGGAGAGTGTACGCTCTGGGGAGAGCGGCCTGCCCCTTCCTTGCTCCCCACCTTCTGCGTACAACCCTCTGTCTGGGGATGGGAGAGCACTCCTCTCCCTCCTGGGACCACTGCCCGAGATGCCCTGGGCCCTGGGCCAGTCCCAGCCAGTAGCAGCTCCAACTTTGCACACTTCCTCCAGCCCTGCCCTTCTGAGGAGCTGGAGGTTCGCTGGGGAGGGCACTCCCCTGGCCAGGCTCTCCTTATAGGGGATTAAAGGCCCACCTGCCATCACCAGTCATCCACTTCTTGCCTGACACAATTTGGTTGGCTTGGTGAGATGTTTAAAAAAAAAAAAAAGGAAATAAAAAGCATTTTGGTTTGTTGTTTGTTTTTTAAGTAAAAATGTTTAAAAGACCCCGTGGGGCCTAGATCGATCTGCACCTCGGTGTGGCCAGGGTGGGCGGCGGCATGGGGGAGAGAAGTGCCAGAGCAGACCGCAGCAGCTTGTGCAGGGAACTGAGTTAGACCGTCTGGGGGTGGGGAGATGGGGGATTGTACAGGAAATAAGGAACAGGGTTAAGATTTGCTAAACCTAGTGACGCATTCACTTATTTTCTATGCTTCAAACATTGTGTGTGTGTGTGTGTGTCTGTGCGTGCGTGCATGTGTGTGCTGCCACACCACAGTGTCGCTGCCCGTGGGATCAGTGACCTGGAGGTCATCGGGTTCTCCACAACAGCTGTTTCCTGCCTTGAGGGGCAGACACCAGAAGAGAGCAGGCTGAGGAATGCGTGTGATTTGAGAACACGGAGACAGAAAGTCTAGACTGTGCTTTGGAGAGATCCGACTGTAAAGGAGGAGAGAGAAAGGTCAGTAGCTAGTGACATGTATAGGGCGGAGAGCAAAATTTTCTTTTCACTTTAAGGTGGACATCAGGGACATACCTGGGGTCTCCGTTTGCCTCCCCTCGATCCTGCTCCCCTTCCTCTCTCCCCACAGGTAACTGCTGCCAGCAACTCACTGTTCGCCAGTGTCATGCATGTTTTGTATTTTCACTGCATATTTATTGATTCATCCAGAAACATTTGAAAGTATCATTTTGTCGGTTTTTCATCTTTATATAAATGATATGATACTGTCCATATCTTCCTGGAACACCCTTCTTTTCTCTACATTGTGATTTATAAGATTCATTGAAGTTGAAAAATGTGAATCGACTTTAACTGATCTATAGCATTCTATTGTATGCAAATTCTTCCATTTATTCCTCTATTTATTGCTGACATGCGGGGTTCTGCTCATGCAGTAATGTCACAGAGAACATTACTGAGCCTTCTGCCCAGCGCCCGTGCGTTGGTGTTTCTCCAGGGCAAAGACCTGCAAGTGAGTTGGGTGGGCTATGAACATCTTTACCTTTGTGGGGAAGCACCAGATGCCACGCTAATTCACACTTGCACAAGCAGTGTGGGCACGTCCTCTGTCCCCACCCCCTCCCACACATCGCATTGCTTGGCTGCCAGTGAGAAGTTTCTTTTTCTTTCATATTTGCTTTTTTGTTCTACCAGTTAGTTTTGTTCTTTTTTGTTCGTGTGGTAGTGATTATCCTTTTTCCAATTCCAGATGCAGGATTCCCTTGAGGATTATTTTGTAGGGCTGGTTGTGTGTGGGTGAGCTCTCACGATTTTTGTTGGTCTGGGAAATACACTATTTCTCCCTCATTTCTGAAGGATAGCCTTGCTGGGTATAGAGTTCTGGGCTGGTAGTTTTTTTCTCTTGTAGTATTTTGAATATATCATCACATTTTTTTTCTAGCCTATAGAGTTTCTGTTGAGAAGTCTGCTGTTAGTCTAATGGGTCTCCCTTATATGTGACTTGATGCTTTTCTCTTGCTGCTTTTATGATTCTCTCTTTGTTTTTGAGCCTTGCCATTTTGACTATAATGTGTCTTGGAGAGGACCTTTTGGGGTTGAATCTGTTTGGGATTCTTTGAGCCTCCCGGATCTGAAGGTCTGTGTCTCTCCCTATACCTAGGAAGCTTTCCATTATTATCACATTGAATAGATTTTTGCTGCTATTTCCTTTTTCCTCCCCTCTGAAACCCCCATGATTCAGATGTCTGTGCACTTAAGGTTGTCTGCTCGTTCTCTTATACTTTCTTCATTTTTTAAAATTCTTTTTTCTGTTTTTGTCTGCTTGGGTTATTTCAAAAAGACTTTCTTCAAGATCAGAAATTCTTTCTTCTGCTTGCTCTAACCTGCTTGCTCTTGGTTGTGTTTTTCATTTCACTGAATAGTTCCCTCAGTTCCAGGATTTCTGCTACATTCTTTTTTTTTTTTTTAGGTATTAATCTCTTTGTAAGTATCCTCCTTCATATCCTGGATATTTTTTCTTATTTCATTATGATGTCTGATTTTTCTTGTATCTCATTGAGTTTCCTTAAGATTATTGCTCAGAATTCCTTTTCAGTCATTTCAAGGGTTTCCTGTTATATGGGGTCTGGTACTTGAGGATTACTGTTTCCTTTGGCAGTGTCATGTTTTTTTGGTTTTTCATATTTCTAGTATCTGTACATTGATGTCTGGTCATATGGTCAAACAGTTGCTTCTTCTATTACTCTGGAGTGGGCTTTGAAGAGAGAGAGTTCCTCTTCTTTTTCCTGACTCTGCTAGAGACTATCCTTGTGTCAATGCAGTTGAGTGGGTGGTGGGCTGCCTGCACAGTGGCTGTGGCTACTGCTGTGGTGGTGAGCTGCCCTTGTGGTGGCTGTGACTCTGGCTGTGATGTGGTGGACCACCCACATGAAAGTGGTGTTTTTGGCATGCTCCTGCCTTCTATTGGGCAGTGGGGGGGGATGCCCATGGCTCCTGCCTAGGACTCCAGGTGTGCTCTTGCCTTCTGCTGGGTGGTGGGGCTGCCTGTGGCTCTTGTCTAGGACACCAGGCATGTTCTTGCGTTCTGTTGGGTGGTTGGGGCTTCCCACAGCTCCTGCCTATGATCCCAGGTATGTTCCTGTCTTCTCGACTTTGGCTCTTCTCCAGGACTTTGCTGTTACTACTTGGTCTGGAAGATGTGTCTTGTTACTGGTCCCCATATGGCCTTACTGAAACCATAGAGACTGTTCTCATTACTGCTGGGCAGTGGTAAAAGTTATGACTCTCCGTGAGGCCACATCTGATAATACCCCAGGGGAAGAGGAAGGACATCTCTTTTCTGTCAGCAGAAGATGGCAGTCCAGGCTTGCATGTGGCCTCCACTGGCACAGCAGTGGTACCTCCTTACTGCCCCGCTTCCAACTCAGCCTCTTTGATGCCACTCTGACAGGGATTAAGGTGTCTTGTGATAGCTTGGGCTGAAATTTAGGCTCTCTGCGAGACCCTGCTAGGGTCAGGGGCAGAGGAGGATCCACAGGTTTTACTGTAGTGTTTGACTGGAGCCGAGCAGTTCTTGTCTACAAGCTTTCTGTGTTGCTGGGCAGCACCGTTTCTCATCCTTTGGCTAGAGAAAGCAGGTATTTGTTAGGGCTTTAAAAAATTGTGCTTTTTTGTGTTTCTGGTTGCTGGCTTTTTCTGCTAAAACTCTAGAATCTATAAGGCAAAAAGAAAATCCAAAGAAAATGTCATTATGTCTTTCCTTGGGTGCTGCGGTTACTAGCTTAGCTTCCTTCTATTCTCCACCTTTCAGAGCCTTCTAATGTCTGTTTTACGTGTAAAGCTCTTGGATTTTAGATGTACTTAGCATGAGGAATGGAGATAAGTTCATCTCTTCCATCTTCTTCCTAGACGTGGAATCCTCTGCAGCCTGGTTTTGTGTCATGTGCAAACTAAAAACAGGTTTTACATTTAAAAAAATTTCTAAAAAATACAAAATGAAACATAGCAAGTAACCATGACAACAACAGCAACAATGAAACAAAAGGAGAAGATGTGACAGAACATATGTAGTTCCAAAAGCCCAAAATATTTACTATCTGCTTCTTTACAGAAAAAAAATTTGACTTCTGGTTTAGGTATATGTTAACTTTTAGAGCAATAGAAAAAAATATAAATTTCATGACATCTCGTTTGCTGAATTTTAGCATTTTTCTTTGCATTATGCAGATCTGGGTATCTGAGTCATATTTCTCCTTCCTGAAGTATTTCCTTTTGCATTTCTTTTAGGGCATGTGTGCTGCAATAATTTTGTTTGATGAAAACGTTTTTCTTTCTCCTTCATTTTTTAAATTAACTTTTTATTTTTAATTAACACATAATAGTTGTACATATATACGGAGTACAAAGTGATACTTGGACACATGTCTATAATGTACGATGATTGAATCAAGGTAATTACCATATGTATTGCTTCAAACATTTGTCATTTCTTTGTTTGGGGAACATTCAACACCCTCTCTTTCAGCTATTTGATATTGTACAATAAATTGTTGTTAACTGTAGCTACTCTACGGTGTTATAGAACACTAGAACTTACTCTTCCTTTTTAGCTGTATTTTTTGTATCTGTTAACCTGCCTCTCCCTATCCTTCCTTCCTTCCCCTCCACCCATCTCAGCCTCTAGTAACTACTATTCTACACTCTTCTTCTTCTTTTTTTTTTTTCTTTCTTTTTTTTCTTTTTCTTTTTTTTTCTTTTTTCTTTTTTTAAAATTTTTTAAATTTTATTTTGTCGATATACATTGTAGCTGATTATTGCTCCCCATCACCAAGACCTCCCTCCCTTCTCCCTCCCCCCCTCCCCCCCAACAATGTCCTTTCTGTTTGCTTGTCGTATCAACTTCAAATAATTGTGGTTGTTATATCTTCTTCCCCCCCCCCGGTTTTGTGTGTGTGTGTGTGTGTGTGTGTGTGAATTGATATATTAATTTTTAGCTCCCACCAATAAGTGAGAACATGTGGTATTTCTCTTTCTGTGCCTGACTTGTTTCACTTAATATAATTCTCTCAAGGTCCATCCATGTTGTTGCAAATGGCAGTATTTCATACGTTTTTATAGCTGAGTAGTATTCCATTGTGTAGATGTACCACATTTTCCGTATCCACTCATCTGATGATGGACATTTGGGCTGGTTCCAACTCTTGGCTATTGTAAAGAGTGCTGCGATAAACATTGGGGAACAGGTATACCTTCGACTTGATGATTTCCATTCCTCTGGGTATATTCCCAACAGTGGGATAGCCGGGTCGTATGGTAGATCTATCTGCAATTGTTTGAGGAACCTCCATACCCTTTTCCATAGAGGTTGCACCATTTTGCAGTCCCACCTCTACACTCTTCTTCTATGAGATCAACTTCTTTTAGCTCCCACATATGAGTGAGAACAAGCCGTACTTATCTTTCTGTGCCTGGACTATTTCATTTAACATAAAGTTCTCCAGACTCATTCATGTTGCCGAGAATGATGGGATTTCATTCTTTTTTTATGGCTGAATAGTATTCCATTGTGTGTTTATATCACATTTTCTTTATCAATCATCAGGTGATGAATACTTAGCTGGATTCTATATTTCAGCTATTGCGAATAGTGCTGCAATAAACATGGGGGTGCAGGTACTCCTCTGACATACTATTTCCTTTCCTTTAGATATATACCCAGTAGTGAGGTTGCTGGGTCATATAGTAGTTATAACTTGGAGTTTTTTGAGAAATCTCCATACCGTTTTCCATGATGGATGTTCTAATTTACATTCCCACAACATTGTATAAGAGCTCTCTTTTCTCTGCATTCTTGCCAGCATTTGTTATTTTTATTTTTATTTTTGATAATAGCCATTCTAACTGGAGTGAGATGATATCTCATTGTGGTTTTGATTTACATTTCCCTGGTGATTACTGATGTTGTGCATTTTTTCATGTACTTTTTGGCCATTTGTATGTCTTCTTTTGAAAAGTGTCTATTCAGATTATTTGCCCATTATTAAACTGGATTATTTGTTTGTTTTGTTGCTGTTGTTGTTGTTGATTTGTTTAAGTTCCTTGTACATTTTGGATATTAATCCTTTGTTGGATAACTAGTTTGCAAATATTTTCTCCCATTTTGCTGGTTGCTTCTTCATTCTGTTGATTGTTTCTTTGCAGTGCAGAAGCTTTTTAGTTTGGTATAATCCCATATGTCTACATTTTTGCTTTTGTTGCCTAAGCTTTAGAAATAATCTCTATAACATTTTTGCTCAGACCAACATTTTGGTCTGTTCCCCCTATGTTTTCTTCTAGTAGTTTCATAGATGTGGGTCTTAAATTTAAGTCTTTAGCTGTTTTGAATTGATTTTTGTATATGGTGAGAGATAGGGGTCTAGTTTTATTCTTTTTCATATGAATCTCCAGTTTTCCCAGCACCATTTATTGAAGAGACTGTTCCTTTCCACAATGTATGTTTCGAGCACCTTTGTTGACAATCAGTTGGCTGTAGATGCTTGGCTTTATTTTCAGGTTCTCTGTTCTGTTCCATTGGTCCACATGTCTGTATTTATGCCAGTATCATGCTGTTTTGATTACTATAGCTTCATAGTATATTTTAAAGTCAAATAGTGTGATGCCTCCAACTGTGTCCTTTTTGCTCAGGATTGCTTTGGCTATTCAGGGTTTTTTGTGGTTCCAAATAAATTTTTGAATTGTTTTCTCTACTTCTGTAAAGGATGGCATTGATATTCTGCTTGCATGAAGTCTGTAGATTTTTTTCAATGAATTCTTCAGTTCCAAGATTTCTGTTTGATTCTTTTTCATATTTATCTCTGATGAATTTCTCATTCAGACCATATGTTGTCTTCCTGATTTTGTTGAACTATCCATCTGTATTCTTTTGTATCTCACTGAATTTCCCTAAGATTATTAATTTGAAATCCTTTCTCAGTGAATAGGCAATTTCCAATTCTTTGGGATCAGCTACTGGAGAATTATTTTAATCCTTTGGTGGTGTCATATTTCCTTGCTTTTTCATGTTTCTTGTAGCCCTGGGCTGATATCTGTGGATCTGGTGGAACAGTCACCTCTTACAGTTTTGTAGAGCAGTTTGCTTGGACAAAGACTTTCACCTGCAGGTGTGTCCTAGGGTACCAACTTGGTAGGGTGCGTGGCTTTTGTTTTGGGTGGTGCAGTGCTGTAGACTCTGTGCAGTTTCTTTGGCTGTAATCCACATTAGCTTTGTCCTAGGTTGGGAGAGTTTGTGGCAGAAGTGGCACAGAGATGGCCTGCTTCTCAGATTGTGAGTGTGTGCGTGTGTGCCATGAGTCAGTCAGTTCAGGGGCTGACTCACTGGGGATTGGGCCCAGGCTGATGCTCTCTGGCCCAGGGTGTGGGTATGTGGCATGTCAGTGGACCTGAGATTGGCACACCAGAGAAAGGGTCACCATGTTGATTCTTTGACTGAGGGCATGGACCAGGGTTGACTCTATGGCTCAGAGTGGGATTGCCATTGGCAGGTCTGCTGTGCTGTTTCTCACTCAAGTGCACTCCAGGTCTCTCTAAATCTGACCTTTGCTGGAAGATGGATGAGTTGGCAGAGGTCGTCAGATGCACAGATGTACAGAAGCTGTGGGAGGAAAGCATGTGGTGACAGAATCAAAACTCCAAAATGACTGTGATGTTCTGGAGAAATAGGTTAAATCCAGTTAGCATAATACTCAATAGGGATAAATATCATCTGTGCTCCTTGGAGCTAAAATCAAACTGCACAAGGAAAAGATGAGAAAGACACAGTGTAGTAGCAGCATTGATCCCTCTGTGTTATATCAAAATCTGGTCTTGTTGAAAGTGTTTTTCACCCTTGTTTCTTTGTGTGTCTTGTACTTTTTGTTTGAAATCCAGACTTTATTTTTTAAGGACAATGAAGACTGATGCAACTTTAGTGTGAGGATTTGAGCTGTTTTTATAAATCTGTTAGCCAAAATGTCATTGTGTTTGGGTTTTGTTATTTCTATTGTGACCCTCAGTGCACTACGAGTTTAAAATTCTTCTAGTGTTATCTTGTCTTTAGAAAAGTTGTGATTTTGCAAATTATACAGAATTTTTTGGTTATAAGGTGAGAGCAATGCTGTTTCCAGTTTTTTATATCCCAGTCAGAAGATTGAACTCCCATGAAGCTCATTTTAAGTCTTTGACTTCTCACTTATGGCCTTCCCAATCTCATGCAAATTATGTGACCTCTGTGAGACACAATTTTCTGATCTATTAAAGGCAAATAGAAATACTCATCTCATAGAGTTGTTCTTTCAGATTAAATTAAATATTAAAAGAATGTATAACCAAAACACCTGCCAGTAAAGAGCACATTTTAATTCTCCTGCGCTTTCTCATACTTAAGGAAGTAGACAAAGGATGTTACAAGTGGAATTTTTAAGAAATGACATTTGTGTCAATCCATCAGTACAAACAATGTGACCTCATTTGTCTGTCATCATCAAAAAATGAACATCGTTCTCACAAATTTGGAGATAATGTTTCAGAAAACCGAAATCTGTCATTAGAGCTGGAAGTGAGATGGTCACTCCTCTGGTCCAACCCCCGTCTGATAACTTCTGCAGCATCTCCTAAAAGATGGTCCTTTGCTAGAGAATGTACTGTCTACTGAGACAGCTCTTCCTTTTCAAGCTGCTCTGAGGATACTAGGGATTTTTCTCTTTGAGCTGAAGGCTGTCTTCTCTGGCTCCCACTGTTTGGTCCTGATGTTAGTGTCTGGAATAGGACTTGCTCATCTGAATCCTTACTGCCCTGACACCCTTCATTTATGTGAAGATAGCTTTTACATCCCTTCTGACTCTTCTTGTCTCCAGGTGTAACCATTTTTTGACTTTTCTTCATGTGGCAGGATGTCCTGGGCTACAGTCATATACCACCAGGTCTCCTCTGCTCAAGTCCCTCTGCAGGTAGGATTCAATGAACTGAGTCCAGTGCTCCTGGTGAGGGCTAGTTAGTGCTAGGTCTACCAAGACCATACCCTTATTGTGCCAGACACCTACCTTCCAGAATGTGCTAACCTTTTAGGAGTCAGTATTTCCTCTGACTCCTTGAATAAAACACCTACATGTTAAACATGCTGCTGATAAACTGTGTCTTCCTCATCTTTTCCTCATGCAGAAGCACAGATCTTTTCCTCATCCAAGAAGTACAGATGCTATTTATCCTTATTGAGTACTAGCCTAACTGGATTTAGCCTACTTCTCCAGCACATCACAGTCACTCGGGGTCTTGGTTCTGCCCCCCACCATGTGCTTTCCTCTCACTGCTTCTGTATACCTGTGGATATGATGAACTCTGCCAACCCATCCATCCTCTAGCAAGGGTCAGATTTAGAGGGACCTGGAGGGGGAAGCTCAGGGCCTCCTCTGTCAATCACTGTGTGCCCACCACCTCAAGGCTTCCATGTGTGAAGAAGCCTGCTCCTGCCCCAGCTCTTTGCTAGCCCACCACGCTCATAGACACAACCAGCACTTTTGGCTTACACTCCTGTCCCTCACTTTACACCCCTTGACTTGCTCATTAATGCTCCTGGAGTTTTCCTTTCCATGTCAGCTTCTCTCGATACTTTCCTGGTTTCTTTCTTGGGTCTTTCACTTCCACATTGGTGAAGGAATTTTGTCCAAGGGGACCTGCCACTAAGACTTTTTCCAAATTGTCTTCATGGCTCCCTGGACCAGTCCAGCTGACCTGTGGTCCCTTTGAGTTTATTCAATCTCCAGAGCTCCAAATCCTTTCATGCCACAAACTCCAGCCCCAGTTTATATCCCACTTAATCCCCACATATTTCTTGAAAGTGGGTTCTGCATGTCAGAGGCTAAGAGGACAAGGCAAAGGGCAAGGGGTGGAGCCTGGTGGCACTCACCAGAACCTCCTTCAGCCATCTCTATGGGTTATTCATCTCAACCTGGCCACTCAGAACAGGTCACACCTCTCCTAGGTCTTCCGATTCATTGCAGGCTTTCCTTCCACCCCTTGACTCCTGAAGATCATTTTCCTTGAGTGATAAGACAAAAATAAAATAGGAATTGGGAAAGTCTCCTTTCTTTAGTTCACCTGTCAATGTTGTCATTAGTCCCAGACTTCAGTTTTGACTTTCTTGAACTTACTGTAAATGTTACTCTCCCAATACCCACCTATTGGTTTAGACATATGAACTTGTTTAATACATGCCTGGCTTGGAATTCTTTTTTATCCGTTTTCTGATCTCAGGACTATTTCTTTTATATATGAAAGATAGACCAAAATGGGAAACAGTATAAGTTAATATAAGAATTTCTAAAGAGGGAGAGAGAACTGAGATAAATTTCTTATAGAAAATGCTAGAGAATATTAATGTATTTTACAGCCAGAGAAGGAAGTAGGGGCTCTGAAGTAGCTGGGGGACAGAGAGGGTGGGGCAGGGGATGCTCAGGAGAAGGAATTCTTGCAGAGAGAAACTTCTCCCTGTGACATTCGGTGTTCCTGGATGAGATAGCTTCTTCCTGGCCCTCATTTGGATCCTTCCCCTTAAATTGTGCATGGTCTGAAATTAGAGTACCCTTTTGTCAGCTCATTTAGGAGATATGTGCAGATGAGAGCTACAATAGTACACTTTAAGGCAATTAAAAGACGATTTATTGAGCACCAGCTATGTCCCAGGCCCTTGCAAAATTCTGAGCATTGAGGAGATGAGTAACATAGTGCCTGCTTCAAGAAGCTCAGAGTCTGGTGGGGAAAATGGATCAATAAACACCTGGCAGTTAAACAACATGTAAATGCCTTGGTAGGGGTGTGGGCACAATGCAGCGGGAGCAGGAGAGGGGCAGCCAGGGAGGGCAGGAGGGCTGCCGTGCACAACCAGCAAATCAATCAGATTGGCTTGCCAAATGGAAAAAGGAATGTTCAAACCGGGTCCTTGCATTGACCTGGAGATGGCTCTACATACAGAGGGGCATATGTCTCCCTGGAACCTCTTCTCTGTCCTCTGTCTTCCCTTCCTCTACCCCAGTATGTACTTCTTGATGCTCTGTATTTATCCTCTCTCTCAATAGAAGCCTTTCAGTTGGTGAATCAGTGACATCACATCTTCCCAATGGCAGCCTAGCAATGCGATGTGTGGGAGGGGGTGGGGACAGAGGACGTGCCCACACTGCTTGTGCAAGTGTGAGTTGGCATGGCATCTGGTGCTTCCCCACAAAGGTGAAGATGTTCATGGCCCAGCCACCCCACCTGCAGGTCTCTGCCCTGGAGAAACACCAGCACACGGGCGCTGGGCGGAAGGCTCAGGAATGTTCTCTGTGACATTACTGCATGAGCAGAACCCCGCATGTCAGCGATAAATAGAGAAATAAATGGAGGAATTTGCATACAATAGAATGCTATAGATCAGTTAAAGTCGATTCATATTTTTCAACTTCAACGAATCTTATAACAATGTAGAGAAAAGAAGGGTGTTCCAGGAAGATATGGACAGTATCATATCATTTATATAAAGATGAAAAACCGACAAAATGATACTTTCAAATGTTTCTGGATGAATCAATAAATATGCAGTGAAAATACAAAACATGCATGACACTGGCCAACAGTGAGTTGCTGGCAGCAGTTACCTGTGGGGAGAGAGGAAGGGGAGCGGGATCGAGGGGAGGCAAATGGAGACCCCAGGTATGTCCCTGATGTCCACCTTAAAGTGAAAAGAAAATCTTGCTTTCCATTCTATACATGTTACTAGCTACCGACCTTTCTCTCTCCTCCTTTACGGTCGGATCTCTCCAAAGCACAGTCTAGACTTTCTGTCTCCGTGTTCTCAAATCACACGCATTCCTCAGCCTGCTCTCTTCTGGTGTCTGCCCCTCAAGGCAGGAAACAGCTGTTGTGGAGAACCCGATGACCTCCAGGTCACTGATCCCACGGGCAGCGACAGTGTGATGTGGCAGCGCACACATGCACGCACGCACAGACGTACACACACACACAATGTTTGAAGCATAGAAAATAAGTGAATGCGTCACTAGGTTTAACAAATCTTAACCCTGTTCCTTATTTCCTGTACAAACTCCCATCTCCCCACCCCCAGCCCGTCTAACTCAGTTCCCTGCACAAGCTGCACCGCCCACCCTGGCCACACCGAGGTGCAGATCGATCCAGGCCCCACTGGGTTCCAGCACTATAACCTGAGGGGCCTCGCAGTTAAAGTTCCAGGTGGCCATTGAGAGAGGGGTTTCAGAGCCTGCCCTCAGAATTACAGTCTCCAGGCAGCCCAGAAGTAGGTTCCATCATTTGTCACATGGATTCCAACTAGCAGGAAAATCCATGCAATCTCCTGCCCTCCCTCACTTTGTTGCTCAGGAATTCTTGAGCCTTTTAAACTTTTTTACTTAAAAAACAAACAACAAACCAAAATGCTTTTTATTTCCTTTTTTTTTTTTTTTTTTTAAACATCTCACCAAGCCAACCAAATTGTGTCAGGCAAGAAGTGGATGACTGGTGATGGCAGGTGGGCCTTTAATCCCCTACAAGGAGAGCCTGGCCAAGGGAGAGCCCTCCCCAGCGAACCTCCAGCTCCTCAGAAGGGCAGGGCTGGAGGAAGTGTGCAAAGTTGGAGCTGCTACTGGCTGGGACTGGCCCAGGGCCCAGGGCATCTCGGGCAGTGGTCCCAGGAGGGAGAGGAGTGCTCTCCCATCCCCAGACAGAGGGGTGCACGCAGAAGATGGGGAGTAGAAGGAAGGGGCAGGCCGCTCTCCCCAGAGCGTACACTCTCCCGTCTCCTTCACCCACAGGAGGGAAACAGCAGGAGGGCTCGCATGAGTCCCAGCCGGGCTTTGGATGAAGGGTGCAGTGCAGGCAAGGAGGTGGCCTGCACTACCCTCTCTGTCTCTTAATCAATCCCCAACCACTCTGCCCCTTGTCACAGCTGAAGTGCCCCTCTCTCGGGGAGCCCTCCTGGATTGCTCTCGTCCTCACTGTTCTCTTTTTCTCTAGCTGTGTCCAGGGCCTCTCAGGCCCTTCCCTTCTTACTGCTCATTCCTGCAGGGAGGATGTCTCTACTTTAATAAAACTGACAAGAACAAGCAAAACAATTTTGAGGGACAATGTGGCCAGGGAACCTGCCCAAGGTCAGGCAGGACTTGAACCTGGGCAGGTGCCTCCAATGTCAGAGGTTTATGCACACTCTGTGTTGCCAGCAGGTGCTTGTAGGATTCCATGTTGCCATGTCAAGAGGCTGGATTTTCTCTGAGGGCTGTGAGCCTACTGACCTGTTCTGAACAGGGCATGATCAAGGGCAGGTGCTCACTTTTGCTGGGCCACCCTGGCTGCAGTGTGAGTACAGATCCCAGGGGGCTGTAAAGCAATCCCAGGAGAGATGGCTGTGGTGGGGCTGGTAGCAGTAGGGACATGCTGATGTGGGAGATGCACGTTTAGGAGGCAGGAGAGCCAGGGGGACTCCAGGTTTCTAGTCAGACTTGCTGAGGGCTTGATGGTACCATGCACAGAGATCAGGGCTCACATGGTGATTTTGGCTGCTTGTGGAATGCCCAGATGCAGCAGCCAAGGAGGTAGGTGGAGGTCTGTGTCTGGGGACCAGAGAGGTCTGTGCTGGGGAAGTGGGTGAAGGAGTCTAGGAGTCATTCTGAAGCTGACTGAAGACGAGAGGATGTGGATGTGATATTCTGGAGTGAATACGGGGGTCCACGCTCAGGGAGGGGCCTGCCTTATGTCCTAAAGGATGTTATTGAAGAAAACCTTTCATTGAACTAATTAGTTAATCTAACAACTAATCTGTCTATCCATCCATATATCCATCCGTCCATCCACACTTTCTCTCAGTTAGAGAATTTCTCTCAGTCATGCCCTATGGAGCTGATGTTCCAATTCTGCTTTTCCTGGCTTTGACTACATAATATAAATACATACATATTATATGTGTATGTGTTTTTTTTTCTTGATCTTAATTTTTATATCTAAATGTACCAGTTTGGAGCATAAATTTTCTGAGTGGTCATTAGTGTTGTGTACAATGAGAAAGGTTTTGCAGTCGTAAACTTACACATTTTAGAGGACATCCACTTGAAATGATCAGGACTTGGACCAGGTATTAAGCAACATGTTAGTTTTTAGGAAGAAAACTTTAAGGTTAATGGTTAATTCAGAGAGCAATGACGGAAGGAAACAGAAGAAAAAGTGTTTGTTAATGGACATTATAGGTGAAGGCCAAAAATAGAAGGCAGATGGACTTCATAGTGTTGTTGGTCTGAACCTCACAGATGCATTAATAAGCTATTATTAGCAGTAATCATAGTCATAATTAAATTAATTATGATGATATTTACAATATTGTAAAATGTGTCTTAGATTTATACAGTCTTTCTAAATTAATGAAGTGGTTTCACATTTATTTTCCTGTTTACTTCTGTATACTCAGAGTATCTGTATCTCTTTCTTAACAATAATTCAAAGTTGCTTTCAATGGGTAGGAGGAGGTGGATAAGTTCGTCTGACACTGATTAGGAAGCATCATCGGATGGTATATTAGGATCCAATCCAAGAGGCTCTGGACAAATAAGTCTCATAGGAAAATATCCAAATGTCCAGGATACAATCAAAAAACACTCTTCATACTTAGAACCAGAAACTCCTCAATTTGAATGAAAAAGACAATCAACAGATGCCAACACTGAGATAACAAAGATGTGTGAATTACTGGACAAGAACTTTTAAATCAGCCATCATGAAATATTTGACAAGGAATGACAAACATGCTTGAAACAAATGAAAAAATATAAAGTCTTAGCAAGGAAATAGTAGACATAAAGAATCAAATGAAAATTTTAGAACTGAAAAATATAATAACTGAAAAAAAAAAACCCCACTGCATGGTCTCAACAGTAGAATGGAATTGTCAGAGAAAAGAATTAGTGGACTGAAAGATAAAATGATGAAAAATGCCCATCCTAAAAAGCAGAGAAAAATACATTGAAAAAGAAAATGAACTGTCACGGATATGTCAGACTTGAACAAATGATCTAATATTCATGTAGTCAGAGTTCAAGAAGGAAAGGGGAAAGACAGCAGGGCAGAAAAAGTATTCCCAGAAATAATGGCTGAAAAGTCCCCAAATTTAGTGAAAGACCTAAACCTAGACATTCAAGAAGTTAAGTAAACCTTAAGCAGGATAATGCAAACAAATTCATGCCAAGACTCATTATAGTCAAATTTCTGACAACTAAAGACAAAGAAAAGTATCTTGAAAACAGGAAGACAGAAATGATGCTTTATTTATAGGAGGAAAACAATTATAATGACAGTGGATTTCTCACCAGAAACCATGGAAGTCTGAGGAAATTGGCACAACATATTTTAAGCATTGTCAACCCCAAATTTTGTATCTAGTGAAAATCACTTCAGGAATGAGGGTAAAAGAAGACATTATCAGATAAAAGAAAACTAAGAAAATTTGTGACCAGCAAACCTACCCTAAAAGAATGGCTTAATGGTGTTATCTAAACAAAAATAAAATGATATAGGAAGAAAGAAATAACATCAGAAAGAATAAAAATATAGGTAATGGACTTTTCTTAACTTTTTAGTTTCTAAATTATGTTTAATTATTGAAGCAAAATCCTAATACTATCTGACATACTTCTCAAAGTATGTAAAGGAAATATTTAAGAAAATTATATTACAATGGGGAAGCTAAAAGGATTTAAGTGGAAGTAAAGTTTCTACACTCCATTCAGATAGGTAAAATACTGATATTATAGACTACTATATTAGTTAAGTACATATAATTTAATACCTGGAGCAACCACCAAAATATCTATCCAAATATACATATTCAAAACACTAAATATATCATGATTAAGTTCTAAGAAAAGTACAAGTATCTCACAGGGAAGCAAGATAAAGGAAACAGAAAAATGAAGTAAAAAGGAATAAAAAACCAGAAAACAAAAATAAAATGCCAGAATAAGTCCTAACATATAACAACCACATTAAATGTAAATTGTCTAAAAATACTGATAAAGAGGCATAGACAGTGTCGATTTAAAAATGACCCAAATATGTGCTGTTTAGAAGAAACTGACTTCAAATATAATGACATAGGTAGGTTGAAAGTAAAAGAATGGAAAAAGATATGCCATGCAAACCCTAATGAAAAGAAAGCATGAATGTTATATTAAAATAAAGTAAGGTCAACTTCAGAGCAAACAGAATTGCTAGAAACAGAGAGGGATTGATGCAGAGAAGGATAATGATACAAGGGTTAATCCATCAAGGTGACATTGCAATCCTACATGTGTGTGCATTAAACAACAGAGCTAAACATATTAGAATAAAATGATAGAACTGAGAAGATAAATAGATGATACTTTGATTATCATTGGAGACTTCAACACCCTTCTCTCAATGATTGATAAAATATCTATCCAGAAAATCAGTAAGAAGATTTCAGCAACCAACAGGATCTAATTGACATTTATAGAACACTTCATCAAATAACAGCAAAATCCACATTCTCCTCAAGTTCTCATAAAGCATTTACAGGATAGACCGTTACCTGGGACATAAAACAAACCTTAACAAATTTTAAGGAAGTGAAATCATACAGTGTATGTGATCTGATCACATGGGAATCAACATAGAGATGAATAATGGAAAGATAGCAGAAAAAAAAAAAACAAACTTTAAACACTTGGAAACTAAACAACATACTTCTAAACAAACCATGGATCAAAGACAAATAAAAAATACATTGAACCAAATGAAAATAAGAATACAACATATCAAAACTCATGGGACAAATCTAAGAATTGCTGATAAAAATGCATAGCACTAAGTATTTATATTAGAAAAGATGATATGTCTCAAATTAATGTTCTATATTCTCACCTTAAGAAACTAGAAAAATAAGAGCAAAATAAATTCAAAGCAAGGATAAAGAAGGGGATAAAAAGATAAAAGCAGAAATCAATGAAGCTGAAAATAGAAAAAACAACAGGGAAAATCAAAGGGACAAAAAGCTGATTTTGTGAAAAGTTCAATAAGAATTTTCAAACATCTATCAAGATTGACTGAAAAAAAAGGAAAAAGGAGAGCAGAGACAAAAAATTCATATAATGAGTGAAATGCGATATTTATAACGATCATGGAGATTATGGTAGTGATAAGGGATTACAAACAACTCTAGAGACGTAAATTTGACAACTTAGATGACATGGATCAATTTCTGAAAGTATAAATTTTGACAATTTATCCAATATTAAGTGAATAATTTGACTAGTCCTATACTTACTAAAGAAGTAAATCTTAAATTTAAAATATTCTCCCTGAAAATGTCCAGGACTGAATAATTTTACTGGAAAATCCAACCAAACTGGAGAAGTCTACCAATCATTTAAAAAAAAAACAACAACATGAATTCTATACAATCTCTTCCAGAAAATGAAGAGAAGGAAACAATTCCAATTCACTTTGTGAGGGCAGTTCACTCTGATACCCAAACTAGACAAAGACAGTCAGAAAAAGGAAGACTAAAGTCAAATATCCCTCATGAATGTAAATGCAAAAAATTTAACAGAACACTAGCAAATAAAATTCAGCAATATATAAAAATAATTCTAGATCATGACCAAGTGAGTTATATTCTAGGGATGAAAGGCTGGTTCAATATTTGGAATATAATCCATCATATTGGCAGACTAAAGAAGAAAAATCACAGGATTACACTAATTAATGCATAAGACAGTTGACAAAATTCAAGACACATTAATGATAAAAAGTATCCAAAAACTAGTAATAGAGTGAGACTTCCTAAACTTGATGAAAACATCTATGAAAAGCCTGTAGCTAACATTATACTTAATATTGAAAGACTGCTTTCCTCCTATGATTGGGATCAAGGCAAGGATTTTTGCTGTCATTCCTCTTATTCAGCACAACATTGAAACTCTTTCCAGTGCAAAATGGCAAGGAAGAAAATAAAAGACATACAAACCATAAATAAATAAATAAATAAATAAATAAATAAATAAAATCATTACTGTGTGCAGATGACTTGATGATCTGTGTAGAAAAATCCCTAAGGAGTTTACCAAAAACCTCCTAGAATTGAGAAGTGAGTGCAGCAGTGTTGCAGGATATAAGCTCAACATACAAAAACTAATGTATTTCTTTCTATATACTATCAAAATACATCTGAAAATTAAAATTAAAGCTATAATACCATTTACAATTGCTTAAGAAAAATGAAATACTCAGATATAACAAAACACGTACAAGACTTGTATGTTGAAAACTATAAAATTGAACAAAGAAATCAAAGATACAAGTAAATGGAGAAGTATACCATTTTCATGGATTGGAAAATCCAATATTGTTAAGATGTCAATTCCATCCAAAATGATATATATATTTAACACAATACATATCAAAATTCCAGGGAGATTTTTTAGACAACATTATTATAAAATTTATATAGAAAGGGAAAGAAACTAGAATAGGTAAAATAATTCAGAAAAAGAACAATAAAATGGGAGGAACCAGTCTACCTGACGTTAGGACTTGTTATGCCGCAGTAATCAAGACAATGTGATATTGATGGAAGGATGAACACATCAATGGAAAAAGATAGAGAACTTGGAAATATATCCACATGAGTATAGCCAACTGATTTTTTGGGTGGGGTGGGGTGGGGGTCAATGTTATTTGGGTATAATTTACATACAATAAACAACCAATTTTGAGTGTTCAATTCAATGACTTTTGTATTATATATAGTGTGTAACAACCGCTACAACACAAATATTGAACATTTAATCCTTCCCCCAAATTTTCTCATGTCCCTTTGCAGCAATCCCTTCCCCCCACTCCTGGTCCCTGGCAACCAATTACCTGTTTTCTATTACCATAGTTTTGCTGTTTCTAGAATTTCATACACATGGAACTATATATAGTATTATGATCTTTATGTCTACTTTTTTTTTTTTACTTCACATAATACTTCTGAAATTCACCCATATGGTTACTATTATGCCATCCAATGGGACAAGAATAGGCTTTTCAATAAATGGTGCTGGAGAATTTGGATATCCATAGGCAAAAAAAAAAAAAAAAAAAAAAAATCAAAATTAGCTCAAAACGGATCATAGAATCAAATGTAAAATGTAAAACTATAAAACTTGTAGAAGAAGATAACATAGTAGAAAATCTCAGGGACTTTGGGCTTGGTGAAGAGTTGCTGGACATTACATCAAATGCACAATTCCTAAAAGAAAAAGTTTATACTTGGACTGCATCAAAATTAAAAACATTTGTTCTATGACAAGCTCTATTAAGAAGGATGAAAGAACAAGCTATATACTGAGAACAATATTTGAAAATCACATATCTGACAAAGGACTCTTATCTCTTAGACTTAAGGAATTCTCAACCTCCAATATTAGAGGAAGAAGAAACAAACAAAAAGAAACAAACAAAACAATTGAACTAGAAAATGGGCAAAGGATATGAAAAGACATTTCATCAAAGAGCATACATGGACGGCAAAGCAGCAAGTGAAAAGACGTTCTGCCTCATTAGCCACTAGGAAATACAATTGAAGATCATGATGAGATCTTATTTCTCATCTGTTTAATTTCTCATTTGTGTTCTACTGGTGGAACAGCTAACACAAACAAATAAAAAATAATGATAATGCCAAATGCTGAAGAGGATTTGAAGAAACTGGATCTCTCATAGTTGCTGGTTAGGATAGAAAAATGGTATAGCCATTCTTAAAAATAGTTTGGTGGTTACATAAGACAAACAAAGAAACAAACAAGCAAAACCCCTACATGTAACTTACTCAGCAATCATATCGTTTTGGGCATTTATCTCAGATAAATTAAAAAAAAAAAAGTTCACACAAAAACATGTACAGGATGTTCATAACAGCTTTATTTGTAGTAGCCAGCAACTCAGCATCTGGAGAGAACCAACATGCCCCTCAACAGGTGAATAATTAAACCAACTGTGGTACATCCATGCCATGAAATACGACTCAGCAATACTAGGGAAATTGCTACTGATACATTCAACAACTTTCATTGATCTTAAGGACTTTGGCAGAGTGAAACAAGCCAGTCTAAAAGGTTTTGTTATATTGTGTGACTCCATTTATAAAACATTCTTGAAATAATAAAATTATAGAGATTGAAACCATATTTCTCGTTGCCAAGGTTCAGGGATGTTGGGGTGGGATTGCAAGGGGGATCTTTGTGCTGAGAGGACAGTTTTGCGTCTTGGCTATGGTTGTTGTTACTTGAATCTGTACATGTGATCCAAGGGTATAGAACTATGCGAGCCCATGATAGCAATGCCAATTTCCTAGTTTTGATATTGTACTATCGTACAGAAAATGTAATTATTATGGGAAACTGAGTCAAGTGTAGAGGGGACCTTTTTGTACTATTTTTGAAGCTTCCTGTGAATCTGTTAATTATTTTGAACATAGAAAGTTTAAAAACCAAAAACGAAAGCAAAGGCTTTAAGTGAAACAACTGGGATTTCTCCCCATCACGGTGCTAATTGAGGTGGGAGAAAGCCAGAGGAAGAGGAAACTCACAATTACCAGGTGTTTTCTTTTAATTAGAAGTATTGAAAATTGAGAAAGGATGATGTAAGCATAGCAATAAGGACGTCCAACCACGGGTAGAGGAAAATTCTGGGAGCTTTGTCATGAGCCAGGAAAACAACCCAGGAGAAAACTGGAGGGTAAAATCAAAAGAGGGCCCAATTTTAAAGACCACTGTAACCTGGGCCCGCATTTGTAGATAAAACACACAGGCCTTAGGGGAGGTTGCAGGGTTGCTGAGGGCAGCCGGGGGGGATCTAAGTCTCAGCAGTGGAGGCTCCCAGGGCGCTGCAGGCCAAGCATGGCCTTCCTGGGACCCACGCAGCCTTTCGTATTTCCCGTGCCATGGCATTTGTTGTGGGATGAAGGAACTCTATGAAACCTCATCGGCCAGAGGTAACCAAGGCGAAGGTCGGTCTCAGTGTATGAAAGCTCTGCACAATAAACTAAATAGCTGTGTTTTGCCCTTTAGAGACTCAAGTTACATAAAGTGGCTTGCAGAATCACTGAAAAAAGGAGGCAGGAA